>NC_037328.1:131092180-131692180 GCF_002263795.3 Bos taurus
AATGATTCTTTGTAGGCTAGTTCCATGTGCTAGTTGTTTTTATACATAATATTTTTAATCCTCAAAACAACCTTGCAAGGTAGGTGTTAGCCCACGTTGGCTGGGCTGCTGAGGCTGAGAAAGGTTAGTAACTGGCTTGATTTTGTACAACTCACTAGCAAATAGTTTGGCTCCAAATTTCCCAGGCCTCCTCCTCGACCTTTCCTTTGAGCTTCATCTCTCATTTGGTCCATGGTCCTGGTGCATTGAAACACTATGGGCTTTGAGTCTGTTGACTGAAAAAAAGTCCACACCCTAAAAACTGAGAATTATGTTTTATTCAGTACATTTACTGAGGACTTAAGCCCTGGAGACAGCTCTGAGGGACTGATCTGAAGGGGTAAGGCAGGAGCCATAACATACAAAAGTTCAAACAAAAATACCCAGATAGATGCAACATCAAAAGGTTACTGCTAATTAGAGAAAACCAGACTTCTCAGGTTAATGAATTTAGTGCTTTTCTATGCATGGGAAAATGTTAAGAGTCTGGGCTCCTTTAAATCATTCCTTTGACATATACCTCAGTTATCTAGGGCCAGTGTCCTGTTTGTCTCCATCCTGAATCCCCTTAGGGTGCACAGTCAGGGACTGAGTTGGTTGATGGCTTGATGGCTCCAACATCCTTTTTTTAATGATGTGACAGGCAACATTTTTTGTCCGTAAGTCAGACAGACATGATTCTAAAGCCAACTCCACTAATCACTAGAAGAATGACCGGACAAGTCATGTGATCTCTTTGAGTCTCAATTTCCTCAGCTCTAATTGTGAGAATGAAGCTTTGGGATGTTGCTATGGGGATGAAATGAGCTGAAGCACTTCCAATTCCCTAACATGGCATTGGGACATTACATATCACAGCAGAATCTCAACAAGTGATATTTTCTTTTCCTTCTTTATTCATCTCTGTATCTGCCATGGCACCTGATACAAAGTAGGTACTAAAGAAATATTTGAGGAAGGTAAATCCATGGCCTTATTTCATAGGGACGCTGTGAAGTTGAACCCTCTCCAAAAGCTCCCTGAAAGAACAAAAGCAGTTTTGAAGCACGTCAAAGCTACTCATGGTTAAAATCTTTAGGATGAAAGCAGGAAGACAAGAAAAATCCTAAAATAACAATAATACTAAAATTCTGAAGTAAAATTCACTAGGTGGAGTGCTGTTGATCTTCAAGAAAGAGCAAGCTGAGGAGTGTCAAGTTGAGGATTGGCGAGGCACAATAAATGTGATGAGAATGGCTCTTGCGCTTGAAGGATTGTTCAGCAATGCCTGAATTGGTTGGAGACAGTGCACTTTTGTAAGTGTATCCTTGTTTAAGAGCTTAAAGAATAAAATATAAGATTTTTGAATACATGATGTGTTGAAGGGAATGCATCCTCCCTGTGATGAAGGTGGTGGTTGGCTGAGGTCTTAAAAGGGATTTGGGAGGGCAGGCGTGTGGTATGGGTGCTGCCTGTCCCCAGCCAGTTCCTGACAGACACTGCTTATTGACCATGGGAGTCTCTCATGCCTGAGTCCTTCTCAGCAGGGGCGTGCTGTCACTTCAGTTGTGTCTGATTCTTAGAGACCCTATGGACCATAGCCTGCCAGCCTCCTCTGTCAGTGGGATTCTCCAGCCAAGAATACTGGAGTGGATTGCCATGCTCTCCTCCAGGGGGTCTTCCCGACCCAGGGATCCAACTCATGTGTTTTACGTCTCTTGCTTTGGCAGGCAGGTTCTTTACCACTAGTGCCGCCTGGGAAGCCCTGGTTCTCAGCACAGTCAGTTGGAATCTGTCTGACTTTAATACCCAATCATTGTTGTCCCTGGCTCCAAACAGGGAGACATTTGGGCCCATTTAATACCCACAATTCAAAGACCTCTCTTCCCTCTAAGGAGGCTTCAGTCTAGTCTTCTGACATGGCTAGGCCATAGCACCAAACTACTAGAACCTCTCAGGATGCCATTAAGATTAGTTCCCTGTTATCCATGGGGATATGTTCCAAAATCCCCAGTGGATGCCTGAACCCTAGGATAGTTCTTAACCCTATGTATACTGTATTTTTTCTATACATACATGCCTAAGATAAAGTTTAATTTGTGAATTAGATGCAGTGAGATACTTGTTAAGATAACTAATAACAACATAGAGTAATTATAACAAGATGCTAATAAAAGTACATTTATCATGTTCTGTGGCTATAAATTCTACATTTTGAGGTATGATAGCACAACCAGCACAAACTTCTTTTTCCTCCTCCACAATTTCACAGATAGAAAAATCATTCTAATCATAAGTCTTAGTGTATTTTTTCTTTTCTATGTCAAGAACTTTCACCTTTTCACTTAAAGGAAACACTTTATGCTTCTTTTTGGCACATCTGAATTTCATCAGTACTCTTGTGCATTGGAGTCATTATTAAGTAAAATAAAGGTGACTTGAATACAAGCACTTTTATATCAGGACAGTTGATCTGATAACCAGGATGGCTACTAAGTGACTAATGGGAGGAAAAAGCTGGACAAAGGGATGATTCACTTCCTGGAGAGGACAGAGTGGGACAGAGTGGGACAGAGCGGGATGGCATGAGATTTCATCATGCTTCTCAGAATGGTGCATAATTTAAAATTTATGTATTGTTTACTTCTGGAATTTTCCTTTTAATATTTTTGGACCATGGTTGATGGAGGATAACTGAAACCACAGAAGGTGAAACCACAGATAAGGGGAGGACTATTATTGTCATTAGTATATTTTGTTTGTTTTTGTAATGCCCTTGCACTAGACTCAAACACAAGTATATGTGCGCACACTAGACTAGATGACAATCAAAATGACAGCCTTCACACTGCATCCAGAATCATCCCTACTCATGCTTCAAGCAAATCTGTCCTTTGTCACTTTTATTCTCTTGGGATGTCCTAGGACATTCCTCATGTTCCTCAAGTCTACCAAACCCACTTGGCACAGTGGATATTTCTGTGGGAACTATACCCACTCAAGGCCTCTGAGAAAGCCTGGCCTGGGTGTCCATGTTTCTTTGGATTAAAATACATTGGCTTTGAAGTGAAGTGAAGTGAAGTGAAAGTTGCTCAGTCATGTCCGACTCTTTGTGACCCCGTGGACTATACAGTCCATGGAATTCTTCAGGTCAGAATACTGGAGTGGGTAGCCATCCCCTTCTCCAGGGGATCTTCCCAACCCAGGGATCGAACCCAGGTCTCCCGCATTGCAGGCAGATTCTTTACCAGTTGAGCCACCAAGGAAGCCCAAGAATACTGGAGTGGGTAGCCTATCTGTTCTCCAGTGGATCTTCCTGACTCAGGAATCAAACTAGGCTCTCCTGCATTGCAGGCAGATTCTTTACCAGCAGAGCTATCAGGGAGTAGTAGTAAATGTATACTGAAATTTAGTTATGTAATAAAAAAGCTAACTATCATATATCACAAAGAGTTTAGAGATGGAATGTCTGCAAATAAGCAAAAATTTAGTGTTCTGGCTCCACTTTTCCTAGGCTTCTCTTCTGCTTTCCTTCATCTTCAGGCTGGTAGCAACCTAGCTTCAGTGTTTTCAATAAGCATTTTTAATCTTGATTATGCTTAGAGGAGGGGCTTCCCTGATAGCTCAGTTGGTAAAGGATCCACTTGCAATGCAGGAGACCCTGGTTCATTCCTGGGTTGGGAAGATCTGCTGGAGAAGAGATAGGCTAACCACTCCAGTATTCTTGGGCTTCTCTTGTGGCTCAGCTGGTAAAGAATCTGCCAGCAATGTGGGAGACCTGGGTTCCATCACTGGTTGGAAAGATACCCTGGAGAAGGGAAAGGCTACCCACTCCAGTATTCTGGCCTGGAGAAGTCCATGGACTATACAGTCCATGGGGTCACAAAGAGTTGGACATGACTGAGTGACTTTCATACCTTTTATGCTTAGAGAAGGAAAGGTGTGTGTGCGTGTATGTGTGTGTGTGTGTGTGTGTATCTTGGGGCATGGTTCTGTAGATTTTTCTGTCTTCTCATTATGAGAGAAGAAATCTGTTTTAGAATCCTCCCACAGACTTTCTTTTAGGAATCACTAGTTGAAACTGGATCATATGCTCTTTTCTCTAAACCAATCACTGGGAAGGGGAATGAGCCACTATGATTGACTTACATCAATCAAAAAATATCCCATGAGCGGTGGATACACTTATTTAGCAAGAAAAAGTGATGGTAATAGATTGGATGTTGAATAGCTGACTCTACTGAAGGGACAGATCTAATTGGATCACAGGTGAACCCTTCACAAGGGTGACAAAACTTTCTGTTGATTAGTGATTAGAAAATCAATCAGATTCTCATGAGAATAAAGTAGATACTTTAAAAGTTCATGCAGAGTTGGATCTGGGTGGTGCAACCATTTTTAGTTGAAGAGTAAGCAGCTGACAGAGAAGCCCCAAATTTTACAGTGGGATTTCTGCTCCTTTATACAAAAAGACTTGATCAGGATATTCATGTATGTTTGCATCTGAGGTTGAGCACAGTGTAGATTTAGCTGGTCCCTCTGCCTACCTAGGATATGTTGTTATCTTTGTGCTTCTCAAACTAATGAAGTAATTTTGATGTGTAAAAGCACTAAAGCTAAGATGATGCTTGATCTTTAAGGGCCCACTTGTTCTTGAGTGTCTGAGTATAATCCTCAGTAGTATTTTCTTGGGAATATTCGGAATATTTCTAGGGACTATTAGGTGGGAAAATACCCACCTAGTAAGGTCAACAAGATCTCTAGTTCCTCAGACATAACCCTTTTCCACTGGGGGAATTCTGGGTGGCTCATACAGTCACATCATGCGTTCTGAGCACAACGACAGCTGGAATGGCTAGTATCATCTATGCTGGCCCCTGGAAAGCCTTCATCTTGTCCTTACTTTGAAACGATAGCCTAGCTGGGTGTAAAATTCTAGCTTGAAAATTATTTTTCCTCTGAACTTTGAAGATATGATTACAAAGTCTTCTGGTATTTGTTGGTATTGATGTCAGTCTCATTGCCATCGATTTATAATAATTATTTTTTACTTCTTTCAAGATAATTTTTTTATTTCTGATATTCTGAATTTTCATGACTGTGTCCCTAAGTATAACTTAATTCATTTCCTTTACTCAGCCTTCCGAGATACCATGCTATATCTGCTGCTGCTGCTGCTGCGTCACTTCAGTTGTGTCCGAGTCAGTGTGACGCCAGAGACGGCAGCCCACCAGGCTCCCCCGTCCCTGGGATTCTCCAAGCAAGAACACTGGAGTGGGGTGCCATTGCCTTCTCCAGTGCTATGTCTAGTCCACTATTTGATTTGACCATGATTCTTAGATCAACAACTAAGTCTTAAATTTCCAGCATTTTTATTTGATTCATTTTAAAATACCACCTGCTTCCCACCCCCCCCAATTCTTTTTTTTTGAGGATACATTTAAAGTATCCTTATTTTACAGCCTCTTATATTTTTCTATTAGTCATAGACCCTGATTTCTGATTCCTCTTGGTTGTCAAATCTAGAGACTTTCTCATCATGATTTATTTCCTTACATGCTTTATAACTTTTGATAGTAAGCCTAACTTTAGTGAAAGGTGTTTTTGTGAGGGAAGCCTGTGTATGGTGGGATGTGGATGCATCCATATGGAGTAACTGCTCTGGGACCCTATAGTTTCAGTTATTTCAGGCTGTTTTCTTTCTTTCTTTCCTTCCACCTACCTTCCTTCCTTTCTCTCTCTTTCTTTTTTCATTTCCAACACTTGTGGGTGCCCCACTCCAGTTTGGCTAAAGAGAAGAAAAAATTTCTGGTCAATTTTATATAGCATTTCTGTGTAATTGAACTGGTGGTTGGGGGTGAGCGTCCTGTGTCAGCTCAGCTTGCCACCTTGACTGAGCGGCAAGGGTTGCAACTCCAGCTGGCACAAGCATCAGTTTGCTTAGCTGCTTCTGTCTGAGCTGGGAGGAGGCTGTCATCCAAGAGGAATGCCACCCACCCAGTTCCAAACTCCTCTGCCTAAACCTTGGCATAAGCTCCCAAGGGCTGAGACAAGGGGCTAGTGAGCAATGCCAGCCTGTGTCTGACTTAAAAATGTCCTGTGCCAGATACGCTGAATCACTGATCCAGGACCCACTGGGGCACTTAGCCTCTCTCCTGCCTCAGAGTGACTTTTTTCTCTTCGTGTATAGCCCCTTCGTTTGTAAACTGGGAGACAGACTTTGTCTTCTCTTGTCACTAAAGCCTTGACTGCGTGTGCCAGGATCTAGGTGTTAGTCGCATAGACGCCTGTTATCTTTCTCCCAGATCCTCCGGCAAAAAGGTTTCCTGAATGGTGGGTGTTCTGTTGTGTAAGAATTTCTGAATGGGTATATAGGCTCTACCCAACTCCACTTCTGCTCTCCCATCCCGATCCCTTCATTTCCTCTAAGGTCCTATTTTCTTCTAGATACACACAAAAAATGGTGATTAATGTTTTTCCCTTCAAAGTTGTCAGAAATTTTACTTTGCTAAAGGACTTGCAGGTAATGGCACCCCACTCCAGTGTTCTTGCCTGGAAAATCCCATGGACGGAGGAGCCTGGTAGGCTGCAGTCCATGCGGTCTCACAGAGTTGGACACAACTGAAGCGACTTAGCAGCAAAGGACTTGCTGTGGGATTGGCACACTTGCTGCAGCATAAAGGTTAAAAGAAGGGATTTAATATGTTCCTTTCCCATTCCTTCCTGGGATGTACAGTAGTAGGGAGAGGGCTGAGGCCGAGGGGGCTCCAGGTCCCAACCCTAGCCTGGGGAGAAGGGGGAGGGAGGAAGAGCCTGCTGCAAATGTGCATTGGATACTATTAGCTAGGTACATCAGAGAGGAGATAAAGCTAAAGGTTATGTGGGAGGGGTCTGACCTGGGAAAGTCCCATAGAGTCCTTCTTGGTCACAATACCAAAACTGCTGGCCCATGGACCATACTTTGAGTGTCAAGGCTTTTCAATTCAGAGGTATAGCCAGGTGCTGATCTCAAGGGAAGGGAGACTAGGGGCTGGACAAGGATGAGAGGTGGGAGTTTTGCCGTAGTTCCTGACCTTTGCCACAAGGGGGCAGTACCAATGGAGGCACAGAGAAATGAGGTGTCATGTCTTGGCAATGAAATTGTACTTTTACATACTTCATAAATCTCTCTTTGCCTGGGTTTGATTTCAAAGGGAGAAAAGTCCACACAGAGAAACAGAAATATCTACATGACTACTATGTGCTGTGAAATTTTATTTTTTGCTCGTGTTTTCAGACTCTTGGGCCAGCCTTAAGAAACAGTAAAATTACATCAGTTAGGAATATATTCAACAGAAAATGCAATGACAGTGAGGTTTATTGGTTTTACATAATGGCAAGTCTGAACCACTGGGTAGTGGGCTGTTAGCTCAGACCTCCTTTTTCTATATGCCTCCAGAACTTGGTTCTCAACTCTGGCTGAATGAACTAGGGAATTAAAGAAAATCACCATGTCTAGAGCACAGCCCAGACCAGTTAAATCATAATTTCCTGGGTCATGACCCAGGCATCAGTACTTATAAGATCTCCCCACATAAATCTAATGGTTGAGAACTTCTGCTCTTGGCCTTGCTGGTGCACAGCTTTCTCCAGCATTTTGCATCATGTTCTTAACAACGCTCAGCTGCTGGCATGGGTGCAGCACCCAACAGCATTACAGCCAGCATCTATGCGGGTCTCTGGGCCTTTTCAGCTTGGTTACCAGATGCCTGCTGCAGCCTCAGTCACTCCATTCTAGATAAGGAGGAGGAGGAAGGGGGAAAGGCAGGTCTCAGACTTCCACTCACATCTCACTTGTTAGAACTGTAACGTGCCTTCTGCTAGGTCAGAGGTGGCTGGAAAAGTGACCATTTGAGTTTTCCAGCCTCTTTAGTACAAACAGATAAGAGTAATGAGGGTTGGGAGTTGCTATGAGGTAAGAGACAATACTGAGTCTTTTAGAGTTGATTATTATTGAGAAAATAAAAATTACCTGCCTGTTATAGAAATTTTAGAAGAACAGAGTAGAAGAAAATAAACTTACCATAGTCTCAGCACTTCAGGACAAGACCTGTCAATAGCTGATGCATTTCCTTCCAGATTCTTGTTGGTTTCCCTATGATTCAGATCATATTGTATTTACAATGATGAATTTTACCTTTTCTTATAACATGAAAGCATGAGCATTTCTCTATCGGTTATGGTGATTTCTTAAACATCATTTTATTGTCTGTATCATACTTCACTATGCTACCACATTATAGTTTAACTTCTTCCTTGCTGTTAAGAATAAGTTTCCCTCACCCCACTTTTTTAGTCTTACAGAATTAAAAACAACCCCGAACTTCTTTGTACACAAATCCTTTCCCTTCCTTTGTTCCTATCTATCTACCTATTTTCTATCTATCATCAATAATCTATTTTGGTGGGAGAGGAAGAGGTTAAAAAGAAAGGTTTGGTTTCTGCTTCAAACAACTTTCCCAAAGAATGGTGATTCATTTACATTACAAACGCTCTTTTCCTGGCTTTCATGACAGTATGAATTCCACTTAATGTGTGACGCTTTCTGAAGTCCAGTGTATTCATTTGGACCTATGTAGAGAAGGCAATGGCACCCAACTCCAGTACTCTTGCCTGGAAGATCCCATGGATGGATGAGCTGGTGGGCTATAGTCCATTGGGTCGCTGAGAGTTGGAAACAACTGAGCGACTTCTTTCACTTTTCACTTTCAGGCATTGGAGAAGGAAATGGCAACCCACTCCAGTGTTCTTGCCTGGAGAATCCCAGGGACGGGGGAGCCTGGTGGGCTGCCGTCTATGGGGTCGCACAGAGTCAGACACGACTGAAGCGACTTAGCAGCAGCAGCAGCAGCAGGAGTGTTCCTTGTGTTCTTGATCTCATGTGAAAGATATTGACATTTTGGCTTCAAGAACAAATTAAAAAATCATAAGTACAGCTTCTGTTTGATTTGGGTCTGAGCAGATTACAAAGCAACTATTTAGCAACAATAGTCTCAAATATTTAAATACTCTGTGAAACTGTAATTAATTAAAGAACTGTTGATTTGAAGAACTGTGCAACCAAGGCAATGAGGAGAGAGTTTTAAGTCTGGATGCCAAGTTCAGATCAAAATATTAATAATATCCTACTCACATCTGCAGTATCTGTAATAGAATAGAGGGAGAGAATAATAAGAATTACATGAATAATGTTAAATAAAAGTGCTTCTAAACCAGGAAATTTTTTCCATTAAATTTGCCACTTATTCTAGTTCAACAAAATGCTTGTAAGGAAAAGAACTATTTAAAGCATTGTTACATTGTTGCTATTCAGAACTTCTTGAGAGGGCAAGAATGAACACCTATCAACTCTCCTGCTTTAAACTTAAGTATTTGTCTTAAAACATATTATTTTATAACTTGAACATCTACTTAATGCCTTGAAAAGTCCAAGAAGAAAGTAAAATCATATTGAAAGCCAGCAATGGCATCAATCATCTAGACAGATGTTCGCTGGTGGATTTTGGTATCTAAAGCCCTTCCCCCCACATTGCACAGATGTTCTTTTTATAGACACAGCCCTGGCAGTAATGAGCACCTGGGTTGGTGTATAGAACTTTCGCAAGTTCTGCAAGTGGAGGACTTATTCTCTCCATATGGACTGAATTTTGTTTGTTTAGAAGGTAAAGTTTTATTTTTGTCCAGCTTTCTCCTACCATTTCAGTGGTATTTCTTGCACATGGAAATACATATATTGTCTGATACTAGTACCGGAAGTACTACCAAGTACCTTCAGTTGATGGTTTCCTTAGCTGCAGACCAAGTTTTTTTAAGTCAGAATGATCCCCTTTTGGGGCTTCCCAGGTAAAGAATAGTGGTAAAGAATCTGCCTGCAATGTAGGAGAAGCAAGAGATCTGGGTTCAATCCTGGGTGGGGAAGATCCCCTGGAGAAGGAAATGATAACCCACTTCAGTGTTTCTGCCTGAAAAATTCCATGGGCCGAGGAACCGGACAGACTGCAGTCCATGGGGTCACAAAGAATCGGACGTGACTGAGAAACAGCCTCCACGTGCAGGATTCTCTTTGGGCAGGTTCCCAGGAAGTGACCACTGGGTCACAGAGAATGAACCAGGTAGGGACTTGGAGTATGTTGCCAAAGTGGCCGTGAGGGTCATTCTGACACCAAGTCTCCAGTGCACTCTCCCCTGGCTTCTCTCTGCCCCTTTGGCTGTGCCTCTTTGCAGATGAATGGGGCTGGTCTGACTGCACAAGGGTTACTGGCGGGAGGGTTCTGGGAGCTCTCAGGAGAAGACACAGTCACATGCACCCTCCATGGACTTTCAAAATATCTCTACCCACATTCTGACCCCTCAGCCCCACCCCTCAGAATGTTTGCTGGACACTTTTATTTCTCTCACTCTCTTAACTCCTGAGACTTGGGCAAACACTCCCAGGATCATAAGGGATTGGCTGGCTGGGTGGCTTCTGCCCCGTTATGGTATTTTATTCACCCTTCAGCCAGACTCCATCCTCCTTACCAGAACCATTGCCATGACAACTGTCCTCCTTTGGGCAATGAGTATGGGTGGCAAAGTCCTACATGATTAATATGTTTGATATTTTACCTTTCAAAAAATTCTCTGGGGAAATTCAAGTTGGCTTGTTGAACAAAATAAATATGCTTTTTATTGTCAACAAAGGTTAAGGGCGGCAGCTTTGATAACAAGGAAAGCCTGGACTGGTTACAAAACTGAGACCAGAGCGAGTAGGTCACATCCAACTCCACTCGAGACAAGAAAGGAATGGAAAAACTCTTGATTGGTGGAGACTGACTGAGATCTCAGATTGCTAGAGAGCTCTAACCTGAGATTAGCACTGAGATGAAATGAGCCTCAGCCCAAACCCAACCCCAGTGATCTTTGGGTGGCTTTTGGCTATCACTGCTTGAGGAATCAGGGATTTCACCTGCAGACAGGGGGCCATGGGCCTTCCTTGACCCTCTGGGTGGCATCACACCTCAGACTTCCTGAGCCGGGAAACCTTTAGAAGTGTACGGGCATCACACAGCACATTGAGAGTTTTGTAGAGGCTGAATGTTTTAGCTCAGAGGAATCAGCTGGCCTGATGTCCTCCTCCATCCCTACCATCTGTTTGTCTACCATTTACAATAGATTTGATCTTTTTTTGATACTTTTTGAAATTTGAGAATTAAAAGATGAAATTTTACAGTATATTGTTTTAAGTATTATGTTTCTTGGCTTCATAGGCAAATACTTTTTCCTTTGAAGTAGATTTATTCCTCCTTTCCTCCTCTCTTTCTCTTTTTTCCTCACTCTTCCTCTCCTTCCCTTCTCCCTTCCTTCCCTCTTCTGTGTGTGCGTAAATGTATGTATTTTCCCTTAGTGGGATTCACTCTAGCATAGTGGAAAGAGAGTGAGGTGTGAAGCCAGACAAACCTTTGTTGAGTTTCATGTTTTCCTATTACCTATGTAGCTTTGGCATGCGGTGACCAGATGTCCTAATTTGCTGAAGGCTAAGGGTTTTCCTAGAAGGCAGGACATTCAGTGCTAAATCCAGGATGGTACTGAACAAATCAGGACAGTTGATCACCTCACTTAGACAAGACACTTAACCTCTCAGAGCCTAGGTTTATTCATTTGTGAAATGTTGTTCTTCAGTTGCTCAGTCATGTCTGACTCTTTGCGACCCCATGGACTGCAGCACACCAGGTTTCCCTGTCCTTCACCATCTCCCAGAACTTGCTCAAGCTCATGTCATTGAGTCAGTGATGCCATCCAACCATCTCATCCTCCGTTGTCCACTTCTCCTCCTGCCTTCAATCTTTCCCAGAACCAGGGTCTTTTCTAATGAGTTGGCTCTTTGCATCAGGTGGCCAAAGTATTAGAGCTTCAGCTTCAGCATCAGTCCTTCCAATGAATATTCAGGGTTGATTACCTTTAGGATGGACTGGTTGTATCTCCTTGCAGTCCAAGGGACTCTCAAGAGTCTTCTCCAACCACAGCTCAAAAGCATCAATTCTTCAGTGCTCAGCCTTCTTTATGGTCCAACTGTCAACTCCATTTATGACTACTGGAAAAACCATAGCTTTGACTAGACAGATCTTTGTCAGCAAAGTAACGTCTCTGCTTTTTAATAGGCTGTTTAGGTTGGTTGTAGCTTTTCTTCTAAGGAGCAAGCATCTTTTAATTTCATGTCTGCACTCACCATCTGTAGTGATTTTGGAGCCCCCCAAATAAAGTCTGTCACTGTTTTCATTGTTTCATTTATTTGCCATGAAGTGATGGGACTGGATGCCACGATCTTCATTTTTTGAATATTGAGCTTTAAATAAGCTTTTTCACTCTCCTCTTTTACCTTCATCAAAAGGCTCTTTAGTTCCTCTTCACTTTCTGCCATAAAAATGGTATCATCTGCGTATCTGAGGTTATTGATATTTCTCCCGGGAATCTTGATTCCAGCTTGTGCTTCACCCAGCCTGGCATTTCCTATGATGTACTCTGCATATAAGTTAAATAAGCAGGGTAACAACATACATACTCCTTTGACATACTCCTTTCCCAATTTGGAACCAGTCTGTTGTTCCATGTCCAGTTCTAACTGTTGCTTCTTGACCTGCACACAAGTTTCTCAGGAGGCAGATAAGGTGGTCTGGTATTCCCATCTCCTGAAGAATTTCCCACAGTTTGTTGTGATCAACACAGTCAAAGGCTTTAGCACAGTTAATGAAGCCAAAGTAGATGTTTTTCTGGAATTCTCTTGCTTTTTCTATGATCCAGCAGATGTTGGCAATTTGATCTCTGGTTCCTCTGTCTTTTCTAAATCCAACTTTAACATCTTGGAGTTCTTGGTTCACATACTGTTGAAGTCTAGCTGGGAGAATTTTGAGCATTACTTTAATAGCATGTGAGGTGAATGCAGTTATGTGGTAGTTTGAACATTCCTTGGCATTGCTTTTCTTTGGTATTGGAATGAAAACTGACATTTTCCAGTCCTGTGGCCACTGCTGAGTTTTCCAAATTTGCTGGCATATTGAGTGAAGCACTTTCACAACATCATCTTTTAGGATTTGAAATAGCTCAGCTGGAGTTCTATCACTTCCACTAGCTTTGTTCATACTAATGCTTCCTATGGCCCATTTGACTTTGCACTCCAAGATGTCTGGCTTTAGGTGAGTGATCACACCATCATGGTTATCTGGGTCATTAAAATCTTTTTTTCTATAGTTCTTCTGTGTGTTCTTGACATCTCTTCTTAATATCTTCTGCTTCTGTTAGGTCCATACCATTTCTGTCCTTTATTGTGCCCATCTTTGCATGAAATATTCTCTTGGTATCTCTAATTTTCTTGAAGAGATCTCTAGCATTTCTGATTCTATTATTTTCCTCTATTTCTTTACAGTGTTCACTTAGAAAGGCTTTCTCATCTCTCTTTGCTGTTCTTTGGAACTCTGCATTCAGATGGGTATATCTTTCCTTTTCTCCTTTGCCTTTCATTTCTCTTCTTTCCTCAGCTACTTGTAAGGCCTTCTCAGACAACCATTTTGCCTTTCTTTTCCTTGGGGATGGTTTTGATTACTGCCTCCTGTGCAATCTTACAGACCTCCATCCATAGTTCTTCAGTCAGTCTTTCTATCAGATCTAATCTTATGAATCTATTTGTCACTTCTACTGTATAATTGTAAGGGATTTGGTTTACATCATACCTGAATGGTCTAATGGTTTTCCCTACTTTCTTCAATTTAAGTCTGAATTTTGCAGTAAGGAGTTCATGATCTGAGCAGCAATCAGCTCCCAGTGTTGTTTTTCCTGACTGTATAGAGCTTCTCCATCTTCAGCTACAAAGAAGATAATCAATCTGATTTTGGTAACCACCATCCGGTGATGTCCATGTGTATTGTCAGGTGTCTTGTGTTGTTGGAAGGGGGTGTTTATTATGACCAGTGCGTTCTCTTGGCACAACTCTGTTAGCCTTTGCCCTGCTTCATTTTGTACTCTAAGACCAAACTTGCCTGTTACTCCAGGTATCTCTTGACTTCCCACTTTTGCATTCCAGTCCCCTATGATGAAAAAGACATCTTTTTTTTTGGTATTAGTTCTAGAAGATCTCATACGTCTTCATAGAACTGTTCAGCTTCAGCTTCTTTGGCTTTAGTGTTTGGGGCACAGACTTGGCTTACTGTGATATTGAATGGTTTGCCTTGGAAATGAACAGAAATCATTCTGTCATTTTTGAGACTGAACCCAAGTACTGCATTTTGGACTCTTGTTGACAATGAGGGCTACTCCATTTCTTCTAAGACATTCTTGCCAGTAATAGTAGATATAACAGTCATCTGAATTAAATTTACCCATTCCAGTTGGTTTTAGTTCACTGATTCCTAAAATGTTGATGTTCTCTCTTGCCATCTCCTGTTTGACCACCTCCAATTTACCTTGGTTCATGGACCTAACATTCCAGGTTCCTGTGCAATATTGTTCTTTACAGCATCGGACTTTACTTTCACCACCAAACACATCCACAACTGGGCATTGTTTCCACTTTGGCTCAGCCTCTTCATTCCTTCTGGAGCTGTTTCTCCAGTCTTCCCCAGTAGCATATTGGGCACCTACTGACCTGGGGAGTTCGTCTTTCAGTGTCTTATCTTTTTGCCTTTTCATACTGTTCATGGGATTCTCAAGGCAAGAATACTGAAGTGGTTTGCCATTGTCTTCTCTAGTGGACCATGTTTTGTCAGAACTCTCCACCATGACCCATCTGTCTCAGGTGGTCCTACACAGCATGCTCATAGTTTCATTGAGTTAGACAAGGCTGTGATATATGTTATCAGTTTGGTTAGAAAGTGAAAGTCGCTCAGTTATGTTTAAATTTTGGTGACCCCTTGGATTGTACAGTCCATGGCATTCTCCAGACCAGAAGACTGGAGTGAGTAGCTGTTCCCTTCTCCAGGGGATCTTCCCAACCCAGAGATCAAACCCAGGTCTCCCACATTGCAGGCGGATTCTTTACCATCAGAGTCACCAGGGAAGCCCTATGTTAGTTGGTTAGTTTCCTGTGATTGTGGTTTTCATACTGTCTGCCCTTAGAGGCTTGTGGAAGCTTCCTGATGGGAGGGACTGGCTGTGGGGAAAACTGTGTTTTGGTCTGGTGAGCAAGGGCATGTTCAATAAATCTTTAATCCAATTTTCTGCTGATGGGTGGGGCTGTGTTCCCTCCCTGTAGTTAGGCCTGAAGCCAAACTATGGTGGGCTAATGGTGGTAATGGTGACCTCCTTCAAAAGGACTTATGCCAGCTCCCAGAACTGTTGCAGTCAATGCCCCTGTCCCTGCAGCAGGCTACTGTTGACCCACGCCTCCGCCAGAGAGTCCTGGACATTCACAGGCAAGTCTGGCCAGTCTCTTATGGGGTCACTGCTCCGTTATTCTGGGTCCTGGTGGTGCAAGGTTTTGTTTGTGCCCTCCAGCAGTCTGTTTCCCCAGTCCCAGAATTGAAGTTCTGCAGTTAAATCCCTCTGGCCTTCAAAGTCAGATTCCCTGAGTTTTCTCAGTCCCTTTGCCAGATCCCCAGGTTGGGAAATCTGTTGTCAGCCCTAGAACTTTTGCAACAGTGCAAGAACTTCTTTCGTACAATTGTACCTTAGTTTGTGTCTTTCATACAATTGTACCTTAGTCTGTGTCTTCTGTTTGGGTCTTCTGCTCAGAGGCTCACTGGAGCCAATGGCAGCCTCCTGTAAAAGGACCTATGCCATATGCCATGCCTCCCAGGTCTGCTACAGCCAGAGCCCCCATCCCTGTGGCAGGTCACTGCTGACCTGTGCCTCCGCAGGAGACACTCAAACACTCAAAGGCAGGTCTGGCTCAGTCTCTTGTGGAGGTCACTGCTCCATTCCCTGGGTCCTGGTGTACCTGAGGTTTTGTTTGCACCCTCCGAGCATCTCTAGTGGGTCTGAGATTTGATTTTATATACAATTGCACCCCTCCTACTGTCTTGTTTGGGCTTCTCCTTTGCCCTTGGATGCAGGGTATCTTTTTTTAATGGGATCCAACATTCTCCTGTTGATGATTGTTTGGCAACTAGTTGCTGTTTAGGTGTTCTCACAGAAGAAGATGAGCACATGTCCTTCTACTCCACCATGGCTTAGTGGGATAGTAATATTTGTCCCATGAATTATTTTAAGGATTGGGGCTAGTGTATAAAAAAGAGGCCTGAAGCTGTATCTGAAATCTACTAGATCTCAATAGGTGATAATGATAGCAATATTAATATTAGTAATTTTCTGTATTTTTTTAAGCCTCAGTGATCTTTCATCATTATTCATTTCTGCTATCAAAGCTTTTCTCTTAACTTCTAACATCTATTCAGGAAAGGGGAGTTTATTTTGGTTTCTTCATTTAAAAATATATTTTAAAAATATTTATAGTTATTTATTTGGCTGCCCTGGGTCTTGGTTGTGATGTGTGGGATCTAGTTCCCTGAGCAGGGATAGAAACCTGGGGCCCCTCCACTGGGAACCAGAAGTCTTAGCTACTTCACTACCAGGGAAGTCCTTGTTTTTTTTTTTTTTTTTTCATTTTTATGTAAGTCCTAGGTTTCTAAAACTTTACTTTCCCCAATTAAAATAAAAGAACTACTAAATTTTGCCTGATTCCTAACATCTCTGAGTGGAGTCTAATGGTGACATACCAACTGAGATTCAGATTAGCTTTTAGAAACCCTGAGAAACTCACTGAGGCCCCTAAAGTCTTCCTCTTCACATACAAGACACACAGCTTATACTAATCTCCTTTTTACTTAGATGCAGGTTGGATGTGTTCCAGGTGTTGAAGGCTTGGGAGCTGAGGGTCTGCTCGGGATATTTCCCTACACAGGGGAGGGGAGGTCTAGACCACCGGGTGACGTTAGATCAGCCTCCCCACAGCAGATGTCCTTGCTCTTCTGGGTTGGTCCTTCTCCCAGAAAAAGGAGCTGAGGACTGGGGAGGCCAATGGAGAGGGAATGTGTGATCTTGGGGGGAAAGTAAGAGATTAAATGCAGGTGTGGACTCTTGTTCCTGGCTCCCCTAACTCTCTTCTGGTCCTCATCCTCTATGGGGTGTGGACCTCTGTGTCCCATCTTCAAGGATGAGTAAAGGGGATGAAATGGAGAAATGAATGCCACAGGATCTCCAGAGGGGAAGAAAAACAGAAACAATTCAATAGAGGTCCAATTTCTGGGCTCATGAGCATTTCATCTTATTAGTTCAGAATAAACACAGAGCTCTGTTCAGCCAGGACTTATTAGCTCCCTGCCACCAAGTTGCCTGAGATGGTTAGGTCTCCAGGTAACAGGCTGCACCTGCCCTTGTGGACTTCCTGCTTGGATGTTATTTTTAAATTGTAGTTAAAAAGGCATGTATCATAAAATTTACCATATTAACTGTTTTGAAGTGTATATTTAAGTATATTCATGTTGTTGTACCATGTCTGGATCTCATTTTCAAGTTTTTGTTTCTCCACAAATTTTTTGTTTTGTTTTTTTCTTTGGGTATGAAATGAAGATATTCTCATTGAAGAAAATTTGGAAAATCTTGAGAAGTATAAAGAAAAAGAATCATTATATCACTATAAGAGCAACCACTTTAAAATATTTTAGAGTATATTTCTTTCCACAGCATTTTCAATGCACCACTTAAAAGAATTAATATTTAAAATATCTTACTAATTTAATGGTTGTGTATTAATTTATGATTAATAAATAAATTATTATTTATTTAAGTCTTCTAGTTGGATTTTAAGTTGATCCAGTTTCACTCTTCCAAACAATTGATGTATATCTTTGGGTATAAATATTTATGATTATTTCCTTAGGGAATATGAAAAAGGAACTGCCGGATTAAAAAACAAATATTTTTAGCCTTTTTTCATATTAGGTATTCCATTATCTTCACATTTTCCCCCAAAATCTAAGTTAAAAGATAAGACAAAATATGATATTTTCTATAGAAGGGACTTGCATGTTCCTCATCTCCAAGCAGGTTCCAACTCCTCCTTCTCCAGGAAGAAATCTCTGATTTCTCTTAGCAATCCTATAGTAGAGGTGGCTAGCTTTTCATCTTATTTGATCATTAGGTAGTAGTTTCCTTTAGTATTGAATATTGTGGTGGTATACCTACTGAAAACCATCACTGTTAGATCCTTTTTCTGTATCTAAATTAAATACTTTTGCTCAAGAATAGGATTTGAATACTTTTAGTGACATTTTGTCTCCACGATATAGTATCTTGCACTTAACATGAAACCAAAAGGAAACTGTTTATCCTCAACTCCTATTATGTCTTTTACTCATTTCATATTAATTTGGGGTATTCTGAAGAAAATACTCCCTTTCCTTCTTCAGCATGCATTGGGAGGGATGATAAATCAGCCTGGCCTCAGCTGGACAAATGAAATAGTTAAAAAGAGGTTCTGAGGTTTCTGCAAATGCCTGAGAAGTGAAAAATCAAGGAAACTGTGGATTCTTCTCAGCATCCAGAGATATAGCTGAATGTTTGAGTCTGTGTATCTATGAGTGCATGTTTGTGAATGTGTGTTCTCTGAGTATCTGGTCACAGGATGAAGGCTGGTGGGGAGAGATCAGGGGTGTTGGAAGATTAAAGTATGTAAAGCCCTGAATGCAGTATTGATAATCTCAACGACTCAATAAAGAAACAAAGGTTGGGGAATCTTTGTGATGGATCCTTTCAAGGTCACACAACGTTGGCCGTGGAGTCAGGACCAGGAGTTCAGGTTTCCCCAAAGACTGGATTCCAAGGCCAGTGCTGTCTCCAGTGAAATGCTCCAACTCTGAGATGCCAGGCACTTTGGCAAAAGGTGTGGTTGTTGCAGTGGGTAACCCTGTATAATGTCTGTGGAGGCAGGATGAGGCTATTACCTAAGAAAAAGGAAAAAGAATTGGACATCCTATGGAAACATTGATTAACTGCCTTTCTTTTCTACCTCAATATGAATCACAGCAAAACACTAGCCTACTCCTCAGGATTCCTCAGGGATTTTTATGGGTAACAGTGATGAGGCATATTTTGAGCATGTACATTGTGACTTGCACACTCTGTTTTTACACAGAGTCTTCAAAATGTCCCTAATTTTAGTTTTCTACTAACCAGTTTGGTAACTTGTTTAAAAATTGAATGTGAAGGTTTTTTTTTTTTTTTTGTCATTTTTAGGTTATAATTATCAGTTTCCCGTGAGAATAAAACCAGGCCCCCAGACCTTCTCTCTCTGTACTGTAAATGCTATGCTGTTTGGTAAATGGTCAGAGAGGTTCAGAGGTTATGCCTCTGAGGCTTTTCTTGGAGTTCAGGTTCAACCAAAGGGGCTAAAAAATGAGGCAAAGCAGTAAGTGTCGGATTGCTAAGGACTCTGGGTGCCTAGAATACAGTCTTTGTGCTTGTGGGCTCAGTCGCTTCAGTCATGTCTGACTCTTTGCGACCCTATTAACTGTAGTCCACCAGGCTCCCACAACCCCTCCGTGGGATGCTCCAGGCAAGAATACTGGAATGCGTTGCCATTTTCTCCTCCAGGAGATCTTCCCAATCCAGGGGTCAAACCTGTGTCTCCTGCATCTCCTGCCTTGCAGGCGGATTGTGAGGCAAGTGATGAATCTGATGAATCTCTGTGTTTTGACTGAGGGACCCAGGCTTATTTAAGCTAATACCATTGCTCTGGTTATAGGAAGAGGTTACGGGATGGATGCATGACTCAAATAGTCCAGTGAGTTTTATCAGGACTTTTTTCTCCTACAGATATCAGGAAAGTTTGGCAAGTTTCCCTAGCTGAAAGATGGCCTATGCCTGGAAATAAGATCCATCACTGCTCTCCTATGGGGGGCAGGCTGCCTGGGAAGCACACCAACTGACAGGAAAGCAGATGTGAGATGTGGACAGAAAAAGGTAGAGTCTTGATCCTATCCCTTGATCCAGCTATGCCTGAAACCTACCCTGGCCTCATATCCTAGCTACACAAGCCAAGGCCCTGTTTGTCTTAAAGTTGTTCAAGTCAGATGTTTTCACTTAAATAGATCCTTTACTTACATTATTCCATTAGCCTTATTATTATTTATATTCTATAGATAAGGAAACTGAGACTCTGAAAGGTTAAGTGCTTTGCTCAAGCTAACACAGCTGGGAAGTGATGTGACCTGGATTAGGGGTTGGGATGTTCTGATTCTGTAGTTCATGTTGTTCCCAAAGACTGCTGCAGCCTCAGTGAGTACGGCTAACTGAGCTGGTCAAGCCAGCCCTTGATGTCATCAAGGGCACAGGCACTGGATATCTTGTTTTACCTGCTCCAGGGCTGATCGATGACATTAGACATCCAGGCTGGCGCACTCAGGGTCGGACAAGCTAATCTTGGTTTTTGGACCCCACACTGCATGCCTGGCAGCTCTGGGAATCCCTTTTCATTCAGGCTTCCCAACCTGCAGAAACTACTAACTGGACTGGGGCAGACCTGGCCGACCTCCAGGCAGCCTGGCTACTGCTGAGAAGACATGGATTCTGCAAACAGAACACCCCAGGGAGATGCGCTCAGCTTTGAGGTGCTGAGGCTCCTCTGAAGCTTAGGAAAAAAGCTTAGGAAAAAAGAGCAGAAGCTGTTCAAAAGTGAGATAACAGTATCTTTAATATTTAAGTAACAAAACATGCAGGTCAATACTCAATGCATATACAATAAGACAGAGCAACAAAAAAAATTACAAACCATGCTGTAACTACATGGAGGCTTTCAAATAATTTAGTGTTGATGGAGAGCACGCTAATTAAAGAGTCACACCTCAGGGCCTTGGAACTGACCAGGACTTTGCCCTGGTGGGAGGGGGAATTGACTGTGCACACGCCTTCAAACCTGAAGACTGAACAATCTCCACTTCTTACATTGCTCAGCTTTCTCTCTCCCAACCCCTACTTTTTTGGTGTGCATGCATTTGCTGATTTTATTTATTTTTCATTTATTTATTTTTTGCAGTAGGTCATTTTGGTTATCTATTTTAAAGATAGCAGTGTATACAAGTCAATCCCAAACTCCCAATCTATCCCTCCCCTAACCCTGCCCCTCTGGTAACCATGAATTCTTTCTCTAAGCCTATGAGTCTGTTTTTGTTTTGTAAATAAGTTCATTTGTATCATTTTTTAAGATTTCACATACAAGTGATATCATATGATATTTGTCTTTCTCTGACTTACTTCACTTAGTATGGTCATCTCTAGGTCCATCCTGATTTTATTTGTCCATTCTTTATCCCATCTTAGAGTTTCATGAGTACTGATTTGGTCTTTAAACACTGCTGTCTCAGTGAGAGGGCTTCTCCAGTGGCTCAGTGGTAAAGAATCTGCCTACAATGCAGGAGACTCGGGTTTGATCCCTGGGTTGGGAAGGTTCCCTGAAAGAGGGAATGGCAACCCACTCCAGTATTCTTGCCTGGAGAATCCCATGGACAGAGGAGTCTGGGGAGGCTACAGTCCATGGGATTGCAAAGAGTTAGACATGACTGAAGCAACTGAGCACGCATGCAGGCTTATCACAGTGAGTAGGGTCTCTGGGTTGACTACTTGGGTTCTTGGTGAACATGATTCCTCTCTGTTTAATGGGCCATGGTCTGGAGTTCCCCTGAACATAGTCTTTTGATCCTGAAGACCCCTGTGAATATTCCTTGTTTCCTTGGAAGCCACTTTCACATGCACTATTGGCATGAGGGCTTCCTCCCCTAACCCCTCAAATAATAACCCACTGGTCAGATTCCCTCAGTGGCAGTGCCGCTGCCTGACTAGGTAGTTTTGAGAGAGTACCCTTACCACAGTTCCCTGGGGGGCCTGTTCTGGCTCTGGTGCTGGGACAGGATGCTGGTGGCCTGGAGGAAGGAGGTTAGGCTTTTGGCAGCAGTGACACAAATGCAGGGAAGGTGGGTCGCTGCAGAGAGTTCTTGGACATCTAATGGTCCAACCAGTGGAGGTGAAATCAGTGAAGGGAACAGCAAGTAAGTGCTACCCTCAACTCTCAGCGGCCTGTAGGCTTGTGAGAGTGGCCACATGTCCCTGGGAAGCATTACATTCAGCCTCATCACATTTCAAAATAGAACTAGTTTCAACTCACTTCCTAGGGCCTGCTGTGTCCCATTATTTGGTTTTTACATGGATTACACTGATTCTATCATCCATAACCAGAGTCCAGGAGACCTCAAAGGGAAAGAAATAGGATCAGTGAGCATTTCATGAAATTCAGACTTCAATGTGATTTTACCAAGTACAATACAGACAACATCAAAGCAATTATTTTTTCGTTTTCTTCTATTCATGTGCAGGGGTGAGGCTAATTCACAGAGACAGTGTATCATTTCACTAATACATTATTTATTCTAACTATATTTAGAATACCAAATATATTTAGATTACAAAAAATAAAAAGGAAAAAGAAAAAATCCTTTTCTTGTTCCTCCAGAGACTCTTTCTGGCCTGTGACAGAAAGAGGACATGCATGGGGAGTCCAGCAGATGTTAGCAGAGGTGGAAATGTTAGTTTCCTCCAAGTGAAATCACTTTGGCCCAAGTAATGTTAAAGATCACAGTGTAAGAAAACTCAGATAATGAACTGCAGATATAATAAATATTTTCCCATTTCCCTATCTCTTCTGCAATCAGTGTTTATTAGTAGCCAAGTGAGGGCTGGGGGTGGGAGGGGAGGCAAAAATGAAATAGCAGAAAATGATGTCTTTTGATTGACTCATTTTTTCCTTTCAGAATTGTTCTGGGGGATGAGTTGGGAAATAGATCTTCAATGGGCTGTCAGCTAGAAGGAGGATGGACATTTTGCCTAAGTGATCTAAATGATTTATCAATCCATATTCTATCATCAGATTAAAAAGGTTATATCAAAAAAAAAGAGAGAAGAAGACTGGAAGATGTGGGCTCTAGCCTCTAATGCTCTATGATAGCTCAGCTGTTTTGTAATGGAACATTTAGAGACAGAGGCATGTAGCCAAGACCATCTGGCCTCACCACAGGGGAAACCAAGGCTTTCTAACTTCCAACTGTGAGTCAAAAGCTATGGGAAATCAAGGTAGAATTCCTTGTTTTGGGGTGAGATCTCGAGGGGTTTCTTCTGCCCCTGCCCGGGTGACCTGGGGGGAGGGCTACACGTAGTCGTACTTGGAAGGAGGAGACTGTCCCTCATCCTCTGTGCGGGCACCCCCATCATATATCTTCTTGTTTCTGGTGTTGGACTCAAAGCCACTGCTGGCTTTGAAGCCTCCAGGCCTGTAGGCGACGTTGTGGCCTGAGGCATGGTAAGAGACGGCTTTGTAGCTGAAAGAAAAAGAAACACTCTATGACCAACTAGAGATGTATTTGGTAGCAGGACAAATTACCCATTTTCTCTAGGATGTCTGACTTTTAGCACTGAAAGTCCAGTGTCCCAGGAAACCCTTAGTCCTAGGTAAACTGAGATAGCCGCTGTTTTGGGCTTTGGGACACTGGCTTTTCAGCCTCTGCAGTGGAGCAGAATTTCTTGCTTTGTATTAGAGTTGGGGGTTAGTGACCAGTGAGTTCCATCTGTTCATCAATTCAGATGAAGCTGAACCAGAAACAATGTTCAGGGGAACATGGTTATGCCAAAGAATCATAGAATTTGTAAGCTGATCAGTACGTATGAGCAACCCATCTCTGCTAACCTGCTCAGTATGTGTATGAGGTAACAGAGGCTCAGAGAAGGCAGATGACTGGCTAGAGGTCACAGGACTGGTAAGCAGGAGAACCAGATGGAGCCAGGTCTCCCAATCCCAGTCACAGTGAGAAAAGTACAATAAGTGTTCTCAGCATCAGTGTTACTAACATTCTGAAACTGAAAATCTTTGTTGTAGGGGCCTGTCCTGTGCTTTCCAGGATGTTTAGCAGTATCCCTGGCCTCCACCCACCAGATTTAAGTATCACTCAACCCTCCACTCCAGAGCTGTAACAATCGAGAGTCTTTAGATGTTGCCAAATATCTCCTGGGGACCAGGACAGGGGTAGGGGGTGGGGAGAGGTGGGGAGGCGGGTACAATTGCTCCCAGCTGAGAATCATCAAGTTATGAAGTACTGGAGTTGGGGGGCAGCCTAGAGGGCTGTTTCGTTTTTCCTTCAATAGCATCACTTCTAAATCTTCTCAGGCTGACATATTCCTGTTCTGTTCTTTAGGCTTCCCCATAAAACATAAGGTTCATGATCTTTTTGTCAATAGCGTTCTTCTGTATACATATGCTGATCGTTCTGGCTGCAAATGATATGTTAAAATGGACTTGGATCAAATGTCTGATTACATTGGGATGGGGAGACTCACTTGGTTTCCTCGGGGGCCAGACCCCGGCAGGCGATGCACATCAGCACGCCCCCAATCAGCGTGAGGCCTCCAGCGACCCACCCCACGAACAGAGCCGCACCAAAGGTGTACCTGGGTGGGGAGAGAGTGGCTATGAATGTGGCTGACTCAACCGCCCAGGTTCTACCCTGTGAACCTGGCCATGCTCATCCTCTCGGTCCCCACTTTCAGATTTCACACCTACTCCAGCCCGCCCCTGAACACACAGTCCTTTGGGTCACAGTCAACTGAATCAGGTGCTCTGAGATTAGAATTGGAACTGAAGCTATTCAGCAAAACAGTTGTGAGATCCTTATGCCCCTAACATCACTCAGGCATAGAATTCATTGTGAGTCTCTAATTTCAGAGAAACACCTCAGGAAAATTCTACTTCTTCCCTATTGGCAAAGGGAAGTGTCTTGAAGGTTTGGTAAGAGAAGTATGAGCGATATGGGATCAGTCTCAAGTTATTATTTTAGAAGGAATTTTGGTCTCTTGAGTTCTTACTATGGACCAAGAAGCTTTTCTCATCTCTAACTCAAGTAACCCTGGTAACCATCCATGCCAGTAGGAGCATGGATGCTGTTTTTTGAAAGACCTAATGTGAAGAGACCATTCATTTCTTCATTCATTTCTTTACTTACTTGGTCAACAAGTATTTATTGATCTCCTACTATGTGCCTCCTACTGCCTGGCACTGGAACAGAGGGGTGAACAAGACACAGACCATACCCCAATGGTGCTTCTGTTCCAGCCCACACTGAATTCTAACCTGTAGAGGTCTGACAGTAAAACTGGTGACCTTCCCCCTTGTCAATTATATCCAAACAGGATAATCTGAGAACAAAAATCTCTGAAGTTACCTGTCCAAGAGACGTGGGCAGGTTCTAAGGAGATAATGTAAGAGAGCAATGGTGGGCATTAGTCCTGGATCCCTGGTATTGGGTGACTTTTCCAGGCAGGGGCACTGACACTAGGCATCCAGACACTGTAGACAAGGTGGGCTTTTCTAAGTAGAGTGACCAACCATCCTGATTTGCCCATGACAGAGAAGTTTCCTAGGATCTGGGCCTATCAGGGCTAAAACTGGGTAAGTTCCAGGAAAGCAGTGACAGACTTTACTTTCTTGGGCTCCAAAATCACTGGATAGTGACTGCAGCCATGAAATTAAAAGATGCTTTCTCCCTGGAAGAAAAGCTATGACAAACCTAGACAGTGTATAAAAAGCAGAGACTTCTTGCTTTTCATAGCTTCTTGCATATAGCCTTGACTATATGGACCTCGCTGACAAAGGTCCATATAAAAGGCAGAGACCTCTTGCTTTTTATAACCTTTGCATATAGCCTTGACTATATGGACCTTGCTGACAAAGGTCCATATAGTCAAGGCTATGGTTTTTCCAGTAGTCATGTACGCATGTGAGAGCTGGACCATAAAGAAGGCTGAGTGCCTAAGAATTGATGCTTTTGAATTGTGGTGCTGGAGAAGACTCTTGAGGGTCCTTTGGGAAGCAAGGAGATCAAACAAGTCAATCCTAAAGGAAATCAACCCTGAATGTTCATTGGAAGGACTGATGCTGAAGCTGAAGTCCCAATCTTTGGCCACCTGATGCAAAGAGCTGATTGGTTGGAAAAGACCCTGATGCTGGGAAAGATTGAAGGCAGGAGGAGAAGTGGGTGACAGAGGATGAGGTGGTTGGATGGCATCACTGACTCAATGGACTTGAGTTTGAGCAAGCTCTGGGAGATGGTGAAGGACAGGGAAGCCTGGCAAGCTGCAGTCCATGGGGTCACAGAGAGTCAGATATGACTTACTGACTGAACAACAACAACAACACCCAGAGAAACCAGGATGAGTTGATCAGCATGGTTCTAAGTTGTCCTTGTAGTCAAGAGACCATGGGAGGACTGTAAAGGAGG
Source organism: Bos taurus (assembly GCF_002263795.3). NCBI lineage: Eukaryota > Metazoa > Chordata > Mammalia > Artiodactyla > Bovidae > Bos > Bos taurus. Next base: position 131,118,517 of record NC_037328.1, read on the forward strand.
ATGAGGGCACCTTATGGGGATCATATCTTTCCCATTCTTAAAACAATGCAGGAACACATATGGTGAATGGAGTTCCAGGGAGCCAGAGAGTAATGGATTTATCACATGCTCACACTCATCTGTCTTCCATGATGGATGTTGCTGGAGAAATACCAAGCATATCCACTCTAGAGATGATGGGTCACTTAGGTATAATATTTACATGGCTCTCCTAGAAAAAGATCTTTCTCCTTCAGGAATTTGCTGCTGCTTCTTGCTATAAAATACATTCCTTTGAAGTGGCTAAATGAATACAGGTGTTGGAATTCCTCTTGCATCTTTGAAAAGTTCTACTCTGCTTGCAACACCAAATTACAGTGAGGTTTCATCTCCCTCTGCTAGTCTGTGACCCCCATGAGAACAAGGACTTTGTTGTTATTCCAAGAACTCAGAATGATTCCTGGCCCACAGCAGGTGTTCGATACATTTGTAGAATGAATGAGTTAATGAATGAGAGAAAGAGCAGCCATACAAGGAAGAAACATCACTTTTTCACCTATATTGCACCTCACTCATTTCTATTCTAGCTTTTCCCTGTCCCTAGCTGGGTTCCTGTCACTGACTGGAGATGTGGGGTGATGCTCATTTACATGCTTGGGTTAACAGTGCCTGTTTCATTGCCACCACAATGGGGCCTGTGTAAGAGTGTTAGATAAATACTGTGAACTGTCGCTGTATTTCAATGGAAATGTCAGATCAGCCTCAAGTCATATCACCAAGGATATTTCACTGAAATGAAGTTTATGAATTTACAGATCATTGTTGATTTATGATATGGCATGGCTGCCTCTGATAAATTTTTGCTATTTCAGGCCCTGACAGTCACATTAGGCATATGTGCTTAATCGGATTTTTACAACAATGTTCACTGAGAAATACTGAGTCTAGATTAGGAGGTTACCTGGTCTGAACGGTCTGCACCATCCCCCCCATGCTGGTGAACATGCTGGCTGTGGACATCCAGAAGTTAGTAACCAGCATGTTGGCAAACACAGACACTCCAGCGATTGCACAGAGACCTGCAAGCAAAGAACAAGAAGACTCTGGAGTCAGCTTTAAAGCAATCACATTGTTTGTGAGACAGTGTATGCTTACATGAGTTTAGATGAGCAGGTTGCAGAATACTCCATTCCTATAACAGAATGGTCAATTCAAGCACTGATTACTGAATTCTCACTATGAGTTGGGCTGTCTCTTATCTCTACTTGTGGAGGGATGGGTGTGTGTGCAGAAAGAGATTTTCCATCTCAGGACAAGGGGTCAATAGTACAAATATTAATATTTGGGCCCTGGTCCTTTGACAATGTCAAGGGTTCTTCCCTTAAAATCATTTTGTAAAGTCTCAGCAAAATAATGCCTTTAGGGATAGAGTCACTTGACTACCTTAGAGTTGAGAATCTCCTATAATGAGGCGAGGCTGGCAGCTAAGAGGGACCTTAGCACTGTGATAATTCTGTAGAGTGTAGTCGAGGCTTAATCTCAGATCTTGAAGCCCAGTGTGTAAAGCTTTTACCCATGTTCAGACTATGTCCAGTAGGGAGAAGCTGTGTTTTCTCTGCCAGAATGATTTTGCTTTGACATTCCCGGATGTGCATCTGAGAGAGGGATCCCCAGGTTCCTTGTTTACCTGCGATGATGAACATGATCCCGGAGGTGAGTGTCATTTTGGCTTTGGCGGAGTCATCCATGTTGCCCATACGGATGCACTTCAGGGCAAAGATGGCCACCAGGAGGCCAATGACACTCAGGACGATGCCCACGATCATCAGGGCTCGCACTGCCTGCAGCATGGCTGTGGGACAAGGGACAGGACAAAGCAGACAGGTAAGACCACCTCCGCCAGATTGATTAGGTTTAATACAACAGAGAAACTACAACCAACCAATACCAAACTTCTGAGAGGCAGAAAGCCCAGAAACTGTGAACCTTGTCATTGTTGGAGATACAAAATTATGGAAAGTGCAAAACCATCACTTAAACTCCCCTGATTGATGAAAAACATGCATGCAGATGTCTATAGAATGAGAAAACTATGGACTATTGGAGCTGGGACGGTCAAGGGAATTTAGCTATTAAGAATATTAATTACTAATATTTCATCTCCTCATTTTAAAACCTGATAATCTGTGTTCCAAGAAGGGAAGATGGCTTGACTAAGGTGACATTAAAGATTATTGATAGAGATTATAGTAAAACTGGGTTGCTTTATCTTCCAGTTCAAACATCTTTCTTCTCTAGTCTTTTCACAGGGGCTCAGTGCTTCATAGAGTTGTGCCCACTTCCAGAAAACTCAATTTAATTTATAGCCTATAATGAAGCAAAGTCACTAGATGATATACCAAGGGCACTGTATCATTGCCTCTTCCCAAAGGGACTATTAAGGTCATGGTGAGCTGTATTTGGGGCCTATATAAAAAGATGATTATATCAATCTCAGGTCTTTCAGCACAACCACAGTTTATCAGCTGTTCCCTTTCCAGGAATCAATGGAAGTTCTTTGTCCTCTGGGGACTCTCTTGCAGTGACCTCCCCTCCAGATACTTCTAAAGTGGTTTCTAGTGCCTCCTTAAAGTGCAGCGAGTCTTAGCAACAGGTTTTTACTGCGTGAACCCCCCCTCCCATGACTAGACATAGGGATGACAATAATGAACAGGTCTCTGCCCTCATGGAGCTTATGCCAAAGTGGGGAAAGATGGTCATCAAACATGTCCACTACAAGCATAATGAACTTTACAAAAGGAAGACAAATGAGTTCTTGTGTCTTCTAGATGGAGAGGCCACTAGGGTGGGTAATTCTGGTGGAACAGAACTGAAGGCCACATGAAGCAAAGCAGAGAGCTCTGTCCTGTCCAAGTTGTCATAGCCAATTGCTACTTTTAATGGAAAGCTATTAGAGACTTTTCAGATGTTAAAAAACTGAATCCATATTTTAACAACTCTACAATGTAGGTAATATTATTTAAAGAAATCGAAACTCAGAGGTTAAATAACCTTCCCAGACACACATATCAAAGGAAAAGCAGGGCTGGGGGGGCAAAGCTGGAGCTGTCTTAAAATAGTTATTTTCCCATCACAGTATGTTGCTCTGAGGTACTTTATCCTGGAAAAACAGGCAGAGTTCTGGCTGCCAGCAAGGTACGGGGTTCTGTAAACTCCTAATAGAATGTATCCTTCAAACTTGGAGACTCGGCCATAAAATGTCATCCTCTGAAATGGATGGTAAGAGTGTATAAAGGAATATTCTCCAAAAGTCATCTCAGGGAATTACCTGCCCCAGGAGAGTATTTATAAATGTGACTCTCAAGACAAGGAAGCCCTGGGAGAAATTCTTTCCAATCTCTTTGCAAAGATTTCCATCTCAAATATGGCCAATATCCATGGAACTGCCTGCTTATTCACTCTAAGATGTGTATCATAAAGCAATTTGTCATGATGGGAGAATTGGCAATCAATGAAAGATACTGAAAAGAGGAGAGGTAGATCATGCAGAATTCATTAAAGAGCCTTCTGCTGTGTCTGAGGAATGGAGCCCTGAGAACTTTCTCACCAGGTAGGGAGACGATGGAAACCAGATACTCTTGTTCTATGCCATTGATCCTTGATTCTTCTCCCTAAGAAAACTTATGATTTTAACTTTGCTTCCTTGCTGGGGAGAGATTTCTATAGGCATCCATCATCAATCTTGGCCCTGTTAACAACTATTTTCCCAGGGTAAATGTGTTGGTTTACAGTGTGGATCAATCTTCTAGGATCTGACCATTCACTCCTGGGAGAGCTGCTGAACATTGGCATCTTGGGCTTGCACTTTTCTGATGCTAGTGTCATGGAGACCTCAGGAAGCTGAAAAGAACCCATGGGGGTTTAAGAATGGCCTTTGGATCTACTCCTTAAGAGGGCTCTAGCATGTTACCTCTGTTTTCCAATGCCTTGCTCAATGGCTTTGTTGGCCTCACACATACTGGGAACAAACACCCCATACATTCCCTCACTGGCAAATGCAAGCATGTGTCATCTCCTCATGTATTCATTTACACCTTTGTGTATTCACTCAGCATGTTGATAAACTCTCATAGTCATATGTTCACAGATTCATGCACTCATCCATGAATTCATTCATTTATTCATCAAGAATTTTTTAAGCTCAAATTCTCTGCTAAGCTCTTTCCCAGGTACTGTATGAGGAATAAAATTTCATGAGAAATAATCACTGTCTTCAAGCAGTTTACAACCTGGGAAGATTTTATTTCCATTGGAAATACTGAACCTTAAATGTCTTTTCACCTTGGAAGTACCTTGGCTAAGAAATCATAATGGAACCGCTTTCTGATGTCACTCATTGTGTGGTTCTAGTTCTCTTTCACACAGACACACACACACACACACACACACACACACACACACACACAATTAAGCTTCAAAACTGTGGTTCAAGAAGGTTAGTTCAGGAGAGGACATTTTTGGGGAATCCCCAGACTTCAGGAAATATCCTTAGGGCTCTTCTGTTTTTGAATGTTGCTACCAGAAAACCAGACATATGAGAGGAGGAAGAGACTTTAACTTTCCTTCTATCTTGTCCCCATGGGCCTTTTATGAACTTCAAATATACTCAAAAGCCTATTTGAAGTTGTAATAACTGCTCTTTTTCTGATATCTTAAACCTTAAGCCATTCAGAGAACAAAATCTTTTTACCATTTTGGGAAGCACCTGGCAAGGCATCTGGTTAAAACAACCAAAACTCAATCAACCAACTAACCAACCAACCAACGAACCAGACAATATTAACAAAGTAGAATAAGGAATGTCCCTTTTTTATATTTATCCTGAGCAGGGATGGGGTCACTGAATCTCTTTCAATTGAGTGGTTCTAGTATTTAGTCTCAAAAATGTATCACATATGTGCTGTGACTGTTGCTGTGGCTGAGATATATGGTCTACCCCGGCCTTGTTGGACTGGAAGGGATGGTGATGCTGGCTGGTGGGAGATATTAATAAAAGCTCTGGTCTTGCCTGATGTGGACAGCAGTTGCTGCTGTGTGTGCCACAGGAGCCTTTGGGTACTGGAGTCAGCCTGTTTTGGCCAGCCTTTGTCTCGGGCTCTCAGATGCCCTCTTGCCTCTGCTGGGTCAAGTTAAGGTCAGAAATAAGACCTTATTTATTTTCTGCTTGCTCTTGATTTCTGGATTTCTGATCAACACTGGTACCTGCTTTGAATCAGGTCCACCATGACTTTGAGCTCCTTTTTATATTTAGAATCTCCTTCTATGGATAGGATTAGCTTACTCCTACCACTTATATTTTGTGGAACCACAGTCAAAGCCAAAACTCTGAACCTGGATGGATGAATTAAGCTCTCCTTGCTTTGGAGACCCCTTGGGGAAGGGTTCTTCTGAGGGTGGGGGCTGTGATGGGGGCAATTGCCAGAGTGAGGGACAATGTTCTTTACTACTCACTGCTAGATTCCCTATGTTTAGTAATGTCCATGGAGGTGCATGGTGGTGACTGGAACTTCTTTCCATCTGGAAGACTCTACCATCCAGGATTCTAATCCTTCTCCTTAGATACATAACCAGAGAAATGGCTCCCAAAGGAGGTACATTTCTCTTTTAGCTACTCTGTGTCTTATTTGATATTCTGAGCAAGAGGCATAGGCTTATCAGCTGATAACAGGTGAGTCAACTGGCTCTATAGACTGATTCCCTGCACTAAAGGTGTGACTACAGCATTCTTTCCAATGAACAAAGACATATTATCAGAGCTGAAGGGTGGGCAGGATTCAGAGCTGACAGAAGCAAACAGAAAAATGGGAACTGAATGTTCCTTCCCTGTTGCTATATATCTTATTCTCCCAAAGTAGCTATGAACTGACAGGCAAGGTGTTTTTGGACATGGTTCCCAATCCTGGCTGTACCTTAGCATCTCCTGGGGAAACTTTTAGATAAATATTTATGCTTTGCCCTGATCCCTAGGAACTTTCATTTAATTGTCCAGTGACATAAAACTGCAAGGAATAATCTGGGGGCTTAATAATCAAGAGGGCTTAGGAGGAGGTGCTCAGAATGGGGAGTTAAGAGGAAAGAGTTCTAGTAGCTGATATCACTGAGCTGGCTGGAGGGTGGGGGTGGGGCTGATGAGACAGCAAGCCACCAAGTGCCAAAGCCTGGGCATGGAGTCTTTGTTGGGATGGGGAGGGGAGATGACTCATATCTTCATGCACAGCTTGGCCTCAGATTGGAGGCAGGTAGGGCTGGTGGAGGAGTCCAAAGAGGGGGATCCCAGAAGAGGTAAGTCTGAGGCCAGACCTTAGAGGAAAGGCCTTCAGAACAAGGTGGGAGGGCCTTGATTCTCCAGAGATCCTGGGGAACCCATATGGAGGTCCTACGCATCTCATGAGGTCCCACAGACTTCATGATACCAAGTGTCGTTAGGCAAGTCTTTCAACCTCACAGAAGCCAAGTCTCCCCAACTCTGGAGTGGGATAGAGAGATTTCTTGCAAAGAAATGTGAAGATCAGATGCTGCTTGGTCCCAGCATAGAACTAAGTCAGGATCTGTAAGATTCAGTTTCTTCCCCTTCCCTAAAAAGAAGCTATTTTTCCATAGAGAACAAAGTAGTAGTTACCAGTGGGGATTGACGAGGGGTAATATTGGGGTAGAGGAGTGGAGGATGTAAATAGGCTACAAGGATGTAGGGTACAACACGAGGAATGTAGCCAACACTCAGTAAAAACTGTAAATGGAAAGTAATCTTTAAAAATTGTATAAAAATTAATTAAAAATAAGACAATTGAAAAAAGTAGTTATCTCTCTCCAACTCTACATGGCTTTGGCTTGTACTAACCATGTACAAACCTGAATCCTTTCATTTGGTAAAATACAGTTGAGGATTTGAAAAAGACATGTGTGAGAGAGTGTGAAGGGCAGGAGTGGAAGAAGATTTGAGAAGAGGAGGAAGAGAAAGGCTTGGACCAACATAGGGAGGAGATCAGGAAAAGTGGGCTTAGGATCTGGTGGGCAATGAGCAGGCTGATGCGATGTAGGTGGGTTCTGTCCTATTGCCTTTTCAACTCTAAGGTGGGCTCCAACTACGTAACTCTGACCATGTATGTTCCCACAAAGCAATGATGCCCCACCACTGACCAATTCATGCTAGGGTGTGATGCCCCTGCTATCAAATTAACAACCTTGGGACTTCTTTGGTGGTCCAGTGGCTAAGACTCCATGCTCCCAATGCAGGGGCCCAGGTTTGATCCCTGGTCAGGAATTAGATATGATATATTCTAATTAGATATTGTATGTTCTGCATTTGGAATTAGATATCAATTTTCAATGAAGATTGAAGATCCCATGGGCTTTCCACGTGGTACAAGTGGTAAAGAACTTGCCTGCCAATGCAGGAGACATAAGAGACATGGGTTTGATCCTGGGTCCAGAAGATCCCCTGGAGAAGGGAATGGCAACCCACTCCAATATTCTTGCCTGGAGAATGCTATGGACAGAGGAACCTGGGGAGTTTTAGTCCATAGGGTTCCAAAGAGTCAGACATGACTGAAGTGACTTAGCACACGTTTCTCCGGCATATGTGTTGCAACTAAGAGTTTGCATGCTGCAACTAAAGATCCTGCAAGCTGCAGTGAAGATTGAAGATTCCAAGTACCACAGCTAAGACCCAGTGCGGCCAAGTAAACAAACAAACAAAAAAACCCCCATAGTAACAATCTTTACAAGCACAAGCTGAGGAGGCATCCTGATTTCTGGGTCTACATAGCTTTGAGAATCAAGAAGTCAGAGCAACAGCCTCCTTTTACACTCAAGTTACAGGTTCTCTTGAGCTTTGTAGATGTGTTCTCAGTTCTCTGTGGAATCTCCTTCAGATGTGCCATAATGTGTACACATCAGATATTTGTCCATATACTTAAAAAAATCACATTTGTGCTAAAACATGTCTCTTTTTTGAAGAAAGGGAAAGCAGCTTAACCCAAATCCAAGAGGTTCCTCCAGATCTCATTTCAGTTTTACAACTAACTTATACTAGCTCTACCTTTCAGGGCCAATTTCTTCCACTGGACATTGAGGAAAGACAAGCTGGTTTCACAGCATCAGGAGCGTTAGACTTTATGTGAAACATTAGCTAGTAGTAAGAAGAAATAAACAAGATAGCTCCTTTCGAAAGGATACATAAGAGCAGTTTCATATTTTTTTCCTTATGGATTTCAGATTTAGTGAAACTGTTCTCTGGGTTAAATATGGTTTCCTTAAACACCCCCATTGCTGTGTGTGTCAATATGATTGACAGGTTGATGGGAGACTCCCTAGCTCTCCAGTGGCTGTTGTTTTTGCACATTGAGGTGGTAAAGGGGAAATGCAGTCAGTTGTGTGAAAAAAATCAAGACATTCAGTGCCTGTTACAGTGCTGAGAATCAGTGAAGAGCTCAGAACACAGGGGGATGGGGGATGGAAAGGAGAAAAAAAGGACCCTAAAGAAATCTTTACTTTAGATATTTAGATTCATAAAAGGCATCTGATTTTGGAGAAGAAAAAAACCTGGAAGATCAATATCCTAACTGAGAGCTTTGGGCGGTGTAGACATGACAGTAATGATTTAATGATGCCAAGAGCCAGATCTTGTAGAGACTTTTCAGAAGATCCAGTGGTTAGGACTCAGCACTTTAAATGAAAGTAGGGAGAGTTCAGTCTCTGGTTGGGCAACTAAGATCTCTGGATGCCACAAGGTAAGGCCAAAAAAATAAAAAGAGCCAGATCCTGTAAATGGGTCACAGAGCATGTTTTACACAAATGCCTTCCTGTGAGGCATTGCAGACCTAGAGAAAGCCAGGTCAAGAGATGTGGGTGGCCAAGCTATGCCCTGGATCCCAATTCATCTGCTTCTAACCACAGGACCCTGCTACAGCAGCAAATTCAGTGCATATTTGCAAACATGTTATAGAAAACATCACTTGACTCTGATACCATCATGGAGGCCAGAAACATGAGTTTGCCAGGCTTTTGCCTCCTCTCCCTCCTGTCCATTGACAGCCCTTTGCTTTTTTCCTGCCACAGTCTCCAGTCTCCAGGGAGGGGAAATGGGAATTAGTATTTTTATAAGTATCTTTATACTTAATATTCTTGATTGTGCATTGTTAATGAAATTACTATCAATGGGTCAGAGTGCCAATGCACCCTCTACTCTTATGTGCTTAAGCCTAGACCAATCCTTTCAACTGTAAGGAAGCCCCTTCTAGCTGGAATGAGTGTGGGCAGGGAGATGACACAACTTGGAAGTCTTTCATTGTGTGTTCATAGCCTACTTCTGTCATCCTCTATCCACGGGAACTTGGGCATGTTACCTTGCCATGCTCTCTGAGCCTCAGTTTTTACCTTTGTAAAAATAAAGCTAATACATATTTCCTTGTATTACTGTGAAGATTAAACTGGAGTTTCTGTGCAGTCCAATAAACCATAGCTGTTTTTATTTCTGGGCACTGTCTTTGGAGAATTGCATGCTACATTGGTTGTTTGGAATCCAGTGCAGAGAATCCTGGGCTATAAACTATACAGCACTGGCAATATACAGGTAAACAGTCCTGGTACCACCACCATTTACCTCCTTCATCTCTGTAGGTATACTACAGCTGCTGCTGCTGCTAAGTCGCTTCAGTCGTGTCCGACTCTGTGTGACCCCATAGACGGCAGCCCACCAGGCTCCCCCATCCCTGGGATTCTCCAGGCAACAACACTGGAGTGGGTTGCCATGTCCTTCTCCAATGCATGAGAGTGAAAAGTGAAAGTGAAGTCGCTCAGTCGTGTCCGACCCTCAGATGAATAGAATTAAGTTATTCTATGGCTGCCAGTTCCAACTAAATGTGATACATTCTTATCAGATAAATGAAAAGTGAGATTTTTGCAAGCAAAGAGCAAAGAAGAATTGAATAATTGGTAGTGGTGATTATGATGATTAAAGCATTAAAATAGTATCGGCCTCATGCCTTTATAGCACTTACAGGCTTACTTGTCTGCAGGAGGATAATATTCTTCCCTGAGTTCCAGGTCAAAATTAAGCTCTCTGCAACCTTCCATTTTTACCTCCAGGCATTCCTCCCAGCTTCCCTGCTTCAGGTGTTTCTTCCCAAGGCCTTTTGTCATGCTCAAGAATATGCTTTCAGCAACTGTTTCTGGTGGCCTCATCCTCTCTAGGCACTGGGTCCTGGCTGGTTCATGTTAATCCTTTCAACCCCCTTGGGAGCCCCATAAGTATCCACAAGCCATCCTCTGGCCTCCTCTCTGACTTCTTCATTGCCTTATGATCCTGCCTGTAGCTTTTGAGTTTTTTCCCTAGTCTTTTCCTCCTAATAATCCTCCCACTCTTCCCTTACCCCAGTCAGTCAGCCACACCTTAAGTCATCAAACAAATAATTGCATTTCAGGATGCCAATTTGCACTGTGGTCACTCCTGCTGCATTGAGGACTGGCTACTCTTAAATCCACACTCTTCTCCATGGCCACACATGATTAGTGATTTAAAGTATCTCTTTTTCCACAAACTCAGTCCCAGGAAATGGCTATCCTGCCTTTTGGTGGGATGCAGTTCTGATGCAGACAGGCAGGGCAGGGGTTCTCTCTGTGAAGGGAGAAGCATGGGCTGGGGGCAGCGGGCTGGTAAGAGATGGGTAATGGAAGGAAGGTGAGTAACGCTGGAGGTGTGTGTCAGGCTGTCACATCTGCCCCTAGTTAAGCTGAGTGAGGAACCATGGAAGGTGTTTGGGCCTTGAAATATCCAGGAAGAGGAGAGCAGAGAACTGGAAGCTGGTGACTGAAAGATTCGGCCTGACCTTCTGCCATAGTCAAAAGAGCAAACATTGTAAGGAATAAAGGATAGAAACCGGAATGCAAGAGGTTAAGAGTGAGGAGGGAGGGATGGGAGAAAAACTTTGTCTTTTAGTTTGATTGTCAGTGAGCTAGGGAGAGAGAGAACTTGAGAACGCTCTGAATCAGGAAGGTTTTCCAAGAAAAGATGATATAAGCGTAAGTGAGGAGGAAAGATGAAAGAGGCAAGAAGGGGAGGGGCTGGTCAGCAGGGGTGGCCACACAAGAGGGGGCAGGGCCCTCAGAGCCCTGGTGGAGAGGCTGGTCTTGGACAGGTGGCAGGGAAGGAATCTCGTTCTGCAGAGTAGACTGTTGATGGGCAATGAGGAGAGATTCTGAGAGGACTTAGGGATGATGGGATCCCTCAGTAGAATGGAAAAACAATGAGGGTGGTAGCAATGCAATCTGACCACGTTGGAGAGTGTGGCTATTTGGGATTCTCATGTGTGGAAAGACAGAGAATGAGCCAGAGACTGATACTGTGTGATGGGGTCCTGGGAAGAGGTAATTGAGCTGAAGTCATGAAATGTCCTGCCTTCATTTTGAATACAAGGTCATTCTTACTCTTTTATTTAATAGTTAAAATTGGGTGTAGCTAGCAACTCAACTGGAGAAGGCAATGGCACCCCACTCCAGTACTCTTGCCTGGAAAATCCCATGGACAGGGGAGCCTGGTGGGCTGCAGTCCATGGGGTTGCTGAGTTGGACACGACTCAACGACTTCACTTTCATTTTTGCACTTTCATGCATTGGAGAAGGACATGGCAACCCACTCCAGTGTTCTTGCCTTGAGAATCCCAGGGATGGGGGAGCCTGGTGGGCTGCCGTCTATGGGATCACACAGAGTCGGACAGGACTGAAGCGACTTAGCAGCAGCAGCAGCAACTCAACAATCCATGGTCTTGCATCTCCTTTCTGACCTTTGCCCTGTAGCATCAGCCACTCTCTGGGGCTTTCTTCCCTCCAGCCAGCCTCCCTTACTGCTTTAAGCAGATCTCAGTCAGTGATCAGTCTGTTTCACAATACAAGTGGCTTCTAAAGATGGAATAAACACTCCAGTTCTACTCTGACACCCACTTTCTATTTCTTTCTGTAAATGGAGATAATTGAGATAATTGCTTTTCAGAATTCAATTTCAAGGGCTTCACAGGCCTTGCAGTTTCCTGCAAATTTATCCCCATCGACCTGTCCACAAGGTATTTGTTTCAGAGAGGCAAAACCTAGCCCTGTTTTCCTTTCTTCAACAAACTCACATCAGGGCTACTCCTTGGGGCCACTGATTAACCTTTTATTTCTTTCTTTGCTTTTTAAAAAAAAAAATCAAGTAGAGGTCCCATAATATCTAGAATGCAAAGTTCCTATGATTCCTATTTGAACTAATTATCTATTAGAAACAAGGATTTAGCTGATACCATCTCCAGGGGTGAAAGGATGTCATTTATAATTATATTTATATTCTGAGACTATTACAATTATTATAGTTCTGTAATTATATTTTGACATGCATTGTTTTTGAAGAGTGCACACCAGAACCTCTCAACACAAATGCAGAGAAAGGATATTTGTAATTTAAAGGCGATATATACTTTCTGGCACTGACTGAGACTCTGACTTCTCAAAGGAAAAATTAACCAAATTGATAATGAAATTATATTAACTCCTGATAAACTTTTTTGATGGTAAGAAAATATTCACCATCCTACCTAGCCCTAGGTATGTGCAGGCAAGAGCAAGTCACACGCACATACCTGCACACAATTACTTTTCTCCTTGAGCAATATTGTCTCTTCTAGCATCAGGAGCCTGCCCTCACCATAGCCCCCTTGTTCTCATGACTCGCTTCCTCACTGGCGATTCCTTTGAGTATAAAATCTTGGATGTTCTCCCTTAGGTCTACATAGCCCTCTTTGACATGGGGCCAACTTCTCCTCTTACACCTCTGATGGGAGCCAGTGCTGTGAGAGTCCTGCCCTGAGCCCAACTCCAAGGTCCCTCCTGGCTGCGGTGAAAGCAGCAGCCGGCTCCCGGCCTCATCTGTGCCCACGCCTACCTGGCAGGCCCAGGATGGTGAGGTAGGGCCGGCACTCGGTGAAGCCTGAGCTCTGTTGCACGCAACTGCGCCAGAGCCCTTCATACTGGAACACAGCGGTGACCGGGTTGTCGTATAGGTCCTGGGTGCTCCACATGTCCATCTCCGTGGCAACGATGCAGCCGGCCAGGCCCAGGATGGACAGCAGGAAGCCCACCACTTGGCATCTGGTGGTGGACATGGCCCGGCTCTCCGTCCTCCCGCCCAGCTGCCGCCTTCGTCCTGCTGAGCTCCCGGGGAGCTGCTCTGATCAGATGGCTTTCCTCGGCCCTCTGTGTTTGTTCACAGTGTTTTCCTTAGATAGTTCAGTTTCACTCTTGGTTCAAGGACATTATTTTTTCATTTGTTAGGGAAGCAGCCCCAAGAGGCACTTGTCTGGGGAGTGGCACAGGCCGGGTTGGTTTGAGGGCGCGGCAGTCTGAGTGGACCCCTGCCCCACCCCGGCTCTGGGTCTGCCCCAAGGGAAGAAGCGCAGCTAAGACTCACGTCCCTCCACCCCCGACCACACACACAAGCCTTCCTTGAGGCCCTGTTCATCACGGGAAACCAGTTCGACTGACCTCACTTAAAAAACACGGCTCCAGAAATCTCTGTCTCACACCAGACATTTTCTCTTCACAACTCGTAAACCACCATTACACTGACATCTTTCCATTTTGATCTTACAGAAATGGGTAGAGCAGGTATTAATTATTCCCCACACATAGTTTTGGGGGGAGGGGGTGGTGAGTCAAGCAAGGTAAAGAGGTTAAGGTACTTGCCCCGGTGCCTTGCACCACAGCTGCTGAATTTAAAAGATGGCAAAGGTGGAAGTCTCATCTCAACTTCTAGTCTGGGACTCCTTCTCTGTTTCCATATGGAGTGACAGGGCAGGCAGAGTTGTCCCCACTCTTGAGAGGGGAGCCATATCCTACAGCTATACTCTGGGTCTGCCGGAATTGGATCTGGGATGGGAAGAAGCAGGGCGTTGTGTTGACGGACATCTCACCCTTTCACTCGCAGGAACCAAATGAAGACCATGTGGCAAGCAGACACAGAAGTTCCACAAAAGGCCATGAGGAGGAAACAGGCAGGCTGGACCAGAGACCCTGACCTGGTTACTGAGAGGCCTAGCATCTGCTCCTGACCCGGTCCTTGACATGCTGTGTGCTGGGCGATTGGGGCAAATGGCTCCGCTTATGTGGATCACAGAGTTTTCATCTGTAACATGGACAGGATAAGCTGAAACACTTCAGCACCCTTTCAGGTGTCATACACTGTTCTCCTCTACATTTTGCAGAACAGTCTTTACTACAGTTGGTCAAAATGTCAGGAATCACCAAAACAGAGACTTGGCCAGCCATCAGCCAGTGTGTTTTGTAGACACAATTTGATTTTAGAATTACATTAGAGAATTGATGGACCTGCTACTTCCTGTGGGTGGTATATGTCTGGCGTCTGAATTCAGACACATTTTAGCGAGACGTTCCTTGAATCTGGATGTCAAGGCCCTGATACACACCTATACCCCAATCTCTAGTCTATACACGTTCTCCAGGAAACAAGCCTGTGCATCTGGACATTTCAATGTTATCTTGGGTGCACCCAGTCACCACTCCCATGGCTTTATTCCCAGCAAACACAGAAAGCAAATATGCAAGGTCTCCCCTCTGATTTGAATGGAGGCAACACTCCCCTCAACCACATACCTTGCTTTAGGTTCTGTGATCAGGGTTTGCATGGTAAGAAGAATGAGCCAGAAAGCCCCAAGAAGAGAGTAGGCAAGAGTTATACGACTTAGGTGAAGTCCTGTTGGTGGCTCTGTAACTCCTGAACTGAGCTATAAGGCCAAGTCTAAAAGGTGGGGAGGGGACAGCTAGAAGTGACCCTGGTCTCTGCTGGTGGACGGGGATCAACCAATTAGATTGGAAAATGTTAGAATAATTCAGGAATGATTCTGCCACCGTTCCTGTGGACAGAGCTCATTTCACTCTTATTTCAATTAAAAGTTAGGCTTTTTATTCAGAAAGATTTATAAGAGTTTTGTTTCCAGTTGTTCATTTTATGACACTTGTTTACACCCTCACCCCCATCATTGACCACCCAAATGTAGATTGAAAATGGCAAAATTAAGAAGAAAAGGTTATTATAGTTACCTAGTTTCATTCATGACAGTTTTCCCTCTCACTTTCCTATGAAAATGTTTTTATGCAAAATTTCAAGACAGAATAAAAAGATATTCAGGTAACAATGAATTAATCTTTCTTTCTTGTTTGAAGTGGTGACAGTGACTTTATATTTTTGGAGGAAGGAAAAGTTAGCTTTAAAGGATAAAGTAAAGCTCCTTCTACTTAGGCAGAATATTGAATGAGTAGAGAGGGATTCTAAGTGTACACACTTTAAAAAATATGAAATAAGTATACATTTACATGTGTGCAAGCTCAGTCATGTCCAGCTCTTTGTGACTCCATAGCTCCTTTGTCCATGGAATTTTCCAGCCAAGAATTCTGGAGTGGGTTGACAAGTGTTAACATGCTTTAAAACATGTGGAAAATGGGATTTTTCACTTCCTGGTGAGTTTTCTGTGCTCTAGAATGAGTGGACTGCTGCTTTAGCAGTCACTGCTAAAGAGTAATTGGGGGTCCACAGAGAAACATCTGGCTTCCTTGTTTATGGCAATGGGCTTTGTTAAAATATATTAAATGTATCTCTAATGATAATGACAGTTCATGGTCTGATTATAATAGTATATAATAATGATAACAATCCATGATCTCATTGTGTTTAACAATAATGGGTCTGTTTCAACTTTGTTTAGTCACTTTTACAGTGAAGCAAAAAATTTTGCTGACTTCTTGAGGGGAATCCTCCCTATATTCAACTTTAAATATGGTTCTGGTGTTGTCATTTCAGGTTGTACATTTTCAGGAGCCTATGTTATTTTACTGATATTGGAGAAAACATTTCCCTTAACTTTTCTTTACCTTGTTAAAGGAATATTAATACAATATCTATGCTAATTAGGCAATATGGCAGTCAAATATCAATATAAAATATTACAGCTAGGAATATAGGAGGAGTTAAATTAGTATTATTAGCAAGACAAATGATTGATATATCCATTGATTTTTTTCTTTTAAAATATTAACACATTTTATAGTCTTAACTTCTGACTCTACCTTTTAGTGCTCATAATAGAAAATTTAGAAGTGGGAAAATGTTGACAAATCTTAGTCATAATTTTAAACCTTACACAAAATATTTGGCATACTTTCTTTTTAATCTATTCTCTGTATATATTTTTTACATAATTAAGAGATCATACAATTTACTGTTTTTCTCTTTTCACTTAATTGCATACATATTCAATTAAAGTACTTTGTAAACATTGTTTAATATATTTAATCTTAAATATTTAATCTATGAATATGTTAGTATTTCATTATATAGAAATGCTGGACTTCCCTGGTGGCTCAGACAGTAAAGAATCTGCCTTCAATGCAGGAAATCCTGTTTGATCCCTGGGTTGGGAAGATCCCCTGGAGAAGTGAATGGCTACCCACTCCCAGTATTCTTGCCTGGAGAATTCCATTGACAGAGTAGCCTGATGGGCTACAGTCCATGGGATCACAAATAGTTGGACACAACTGAGCAACTAACACTTTCACTTTCATATAGAAGTCCAACTGTTCACCAAAACAGCATCTATTCTTACATAATTAGACTTTACCCCTCCCCCAGTTTTTTGTTTGTATCTTTTGCCAGTATTTCTGATTACTATTTTAGGACAGATTCCTAAGACAGGAATTAAGATGCCAAAGGGTATGAGGCTTTAAAAAAATCTTTTAAAATCTTTTTTATGTAGAGGCAGACTTTTTTCCTATGAATTTTATTCCTAGTAAACAGCATCTGAAGCATCAACAGCATTTGAAAGATCTTGCCTCACTGAAACCCTTACCTGCTTTGTGAATTTGTTGTTATATATGATCACATGTTTAAATTTGCATTACTTTGATTATTAATGAGTTTGAAACTATTTTTTAAACAAATATTTGTGGAGTGTTTGTTTTTCTTTTTTGTGAATTATCACTTCTTCCTCATATATTTACTGGAATTTGGAATTTTGTCTATCAACTTACATGAATTATTTGTTAAGGATCTTAATATAATGTTATGATTACTAAAAAGATCTTTTCACATTGAATATTTGCTTATTAATTTTTTTCATGGTTTTAGAAAAATACAGTATTTTCCATTTACATGTTCACAGTACCTGGTGCATAATAGGTGCTTAATAAAAATCTGTTAAATGATGTAGTAAAATGAGTGTTCTTTTCTATGCTTAGGAACTTATTTTCCATTTAGAAATGATACTAGAATTATTTTAGAATTTTAGAAAATTTAAAAGTGTTTTGTGTATCTTTACATTTAATTAATCTGGAACCTATTTTGGTTTGTAGTCTATGATTCATTTTTTTCCCTCAAAAAAGCTAATCAATAATTTTTACAGCACTTATTAAATAACTTTCCCTTTCCTCATGCTTTGTAAAACCTCCTCTACCTATATTAAATTCACATATATGTCTTCCTAATTTTAAACTTTGCTCCATTGACCTGTGTCTATCTTTGGGACAAAGCACACTTTTAATTATCACAACTTTAGAATTTGGTTGAATATCTGAGAGAGTTAACTCTCTACTTTTATATTAATATTATCCTTAAAAAAACATTTAAAATTAATTTCATCTGCTTCTTCTTATAGATAACCACTTCGCCATGCTCCCAAGGGAAAACTCTCACTAGCATTTTGATTAGAATTCTTGTAATATTATTCTTACAAGCTTAGGCTCTGCAAAAAACCTGCCTGAGTTTGAATTCTCAACTGCCACTTACTATCACAGTGTCACTGGGAAAGTTCTATAGCCCCTTTGTGCTTCAGTTTCCTCATCTATAAAATGGAGATAATAGCACTACTTACCTCATAGAGTTGTGAAAATTAAAGTAAGTATAAGATAATTGATGTAAATTTATATAATCACACAAATTAGATTTAAAATATAAATTAACATATGATAATTTCTTGAACCAATGCCTAGGGCAGAGTAAGGTCTCAGTATGTTATATTATTATTATAACACAATTAGTTAAATATATTATTTATTATACATTAATTAGGAAGAAATTCACATTTTTATAATATCCCTATCTAGGATCCTGTAATATATATTCCTTTTTAGTTGATGTTTAAATTTTCCTTAGTAAACTTCCTTTTTCATTTTTATTCTTGCCTAACATTTAAAGATCAGAGAAGGCAATGGCAACCCACTCCGGTACTCTTGCCTGGAAAATCCCATGGACAGAAGATCCTGGTAGGCTGCAGTCTATGGAGTCTTAAAGAGTCGGACATGACTGAGTGACTTCACTTCCACTTCACTTTCATGCATTGGAGAAGGAAATGGCAACCCACTCCAGTGTTCTTGCCTGGAGAATCCCAGGGACGGTGAAGCCTGTGGGCTGCTGTCTATGGGGTTGCACAGAGTCGGACACAACTGAAGTGACTTAGCAGCAACATTTAAAGATGTTATTCCTAAGAGTTTAACACATAACCCTGTATTGTGTTGCCTCACAAAGAGATTTAAGTTATTTTAATTCTCTTAATACACTACACTCTCTCATGCCACTGTGTCTTTTCCAATTATGTTTCCCTCTTTCTGAAAAACTCTTTACCTCTTTGTCTTTCTGGGTAACTCATACTTGTCATAACTAAGTAACTCAGCTCAGCTGTCATTTCCTTTGGGAAGTCTTCCCTTCCCTCATGTCTACATCCTGTACCATATGAGACACTGACTATGCTTTATAACAGTGGTTCTTAACTGGGGCCACTCTTGCCCCCAGGGGATATATGACAAGTCTGAAGACATTTCTGCTGTCTCAACTAGGGAGGGAAAGCTGCTGCTACGCACATCTAGTGGATGGAGGCTAGGGATGCTGCTAAATACTCTGTAATGTGGGGAACAGCACCCTACAAAAGGCATTATATGGCTTAAAGTATCAATAGTGCCTAGGTTGAGAAACTTTGCACTGCAACGGTTTGTTTATCCTCTGTCTCTCTTTTAGATTTGTGAACCTTTCCCCATGTGCAGACAGCTTGGGACATAGTAGGTACTCAACAAATGTTTGTTGAATGCATAAATGTTCTTTCTAGTGCCATGATTTCTGTGTTACTGAGTTTAAAAATTTTTTACTTTTATTTTTCTGTGTGTGTTACAGTTACTTCCTTATTACTTCTGTGTATATGGGAAGACCAAAGGCTTTACTTTTACTTCCTGTCCCTGCCAAGAGGGGACCTTGTCTAAACTTGGTCAGTCCAGGACAGGGTGGCTGACAGTTTTGGTTTTAGTGAAATGACTCTGTCTAGGAAGGTTGACTGTCAGTCCAGTACCTCGCGTTTCTCTGGAGGGTTCAGTTGTGCTTGACTTCTTCCCTCTGAGCCTAAGTATCTGTGTTTGCATTCTTGGGAGTGTGTTGCTTCTCTATGGAAATTAAAAAATTCTGTGCTTTCATTTCAATGACAATGGAAAAAATTAAAGCAAATATGTTCCAGACCCTCAGGCTGGCCACTTATGGTCTAGGTTTACGTTGGTATATATGATCATGTTTATACCAGGAGTCAGTGAAGTGAAAGCCTGAACTGATCCATGAACAAAGGGTTCATTCCAGCCCAAACAGAAATGGAGTCAGGGGAATTTCTTCCACCTTGTGGCGCTGGTACTATGACTCAGAAACCTGTGTCCTGGTGGTCAATTCTGCAGGAGCATCACCAAAAAGTACTGCACGTCCTATTTTGCACAAACCTGATTGCAACAATTAGTGGTGGGTGGCACAGTGGTAAAGAATCTGCCTGCCAATGCAGGAGACGTTGGAGATTTGGGTTTGATCCCTGGGTTGGGGAGATCCTCTGGAGTATGAAATAGCCTGGTGGCTCAGATGGTAAAAAATCTGCCTTCAAAGCAGGACACCTGGGTTTGATCCCCAGGTCGGGAAAATCCCCTGGAGAAGGAAATGGCAACCCAGTCCAGTATTCTTGACTGGGAAATTCCATGGACAGAGGAGCCTGGCTTGCTACAATCCCTGGGGTCACAGAGTTGGACACGACTGAGCACACATACTTGCAAATACACAGCAGAGAACTTTTCCTCCCCAGATCCCAGAAATAATCAGGTCAATAGTCTTAGAGCCACATTTCAGAAGCACCACATCCCAACCTCACCTCAAATGAACAAAATCATTGCAAAAAGCATCATGTCATAGATGCCTCATCACCGTGGATAAGAGAGGACAATTCCCTGATGAAGTGGTGGCTAAGGGTGACAGATGTGAGTAACTTGAATTTATTAATACCACTTTATAAAACAAACTCAGGTGAATAGAGAATCTGCATTAATAATACTAAAGTCAAAGCTTTGAGAGAGGTGAAATACAAAATTGAACTGTATCTTTGTCCTATTAAACTCCAAGTGAAAACCAATAATATCCCTAATACCAAGTGAATTTTGACATTCGGGTTTATTTAGTGGTATTTACATTATAATTGCAAATGTGGTTTTGGTTCCTTGTATAAAATTTATGTGCATTAGGAATTTAAATCTATTGTTATACATGTCCATGTTAAAGTGACGTAAAATGAGTATAATTGAAATCAATATTGAAGGGCTGCAAGAATTTTTTTCTTTTAAAATGGATTTCTACAAAATTCTTTTTGAAAAATACTTCTCTGAACTATCTAGTGGCAGGATCTTCACACATAACACACACAAAGGTTCTAAGAGAAGGCCCTAAAACAGTTTCAGTCCGGCCCCAGTGTGGGCAAGTCACTTTGCCTCTCTGAGTCTTCATGTCTTGACCTGCAAAATAGGGCATGTTGACAGCTGTTGCTACTCTAGGACGCCCCCAAGACTGCAGCCCCAGTCTTAGGTAAGAGGTGAGTCTAGGAAGATGCTTTTGCACTGGGGATTTCTGCTTTGTGTCTGAGAGCCATGGGGCTCCCTGTGAGGGCTGTGAGCTGGGACTTGGGTGCAGGTAGGACACAGTCTGAGCCCTAGCTCTATCTGCATGTGACCTTGGGCAAGTTTCCCCAGCTCAGCTTCCTTGTTTCTAAAAGGGTGGTAATGATAGCATCAAGTTCATGGATGGGGGAGCTTGTAGAGATTACACAAAGTACTTCAAGGCAATTGTTGGCTCAAGTGCTAGTGCCTGGTCTGCCATTGTTGTTTGCAATTTATGAAGCTGTATGACCCCTCAGGTGTCACTTGGGTGCTCTGCCTCAGTCTGACTCTCTCCTTCAGGGCCTCTAGCTCTGTGTGGACCCAGGCCCATGAACCGAGGTCTCTGAGAGACCAGGGGCATTTTGCGTTTGAGTTGAGGGTGAATTCCAAGGGCAGATGGTTAGACCTGGAGCTCAGGAGGGGTCAGTAGGACATAGAGACGTGGGAGTGGCTCACCTTTCTCCAGTCCCTGGAGGAGGGAGATCCCACTGAATCGGCCACTGGTCACCCAGGGATCTGGCTTATGTTCTCATTTGTATACAGGCCATTCCTCTCTTAGCCTGGCATTCAGTGCTCTCCACCATCATCTCCATATAAATCCTCTCTTCCTACCAAAGTCATTCCTTCATTTCCTCCCAAGTAAACCTCAGGTGGAAACAACCTTTAACACGTTCATGCCTTTGCCCATGCTGTTTTTCCTGCTGTGATGCTGCACCTCTAACTCATAACTACCTTTCAAGGGTCACTTGTGGGATTTCCTTTCCAGTGGGTCTCTTCCTGAACAAGTCATCTTTCTCTCATCTCCTGCAGCACTAGCCCTGTATTTTCCTTACTTTTCACCTTATCATACCACTCTGGTGCGCACTTTCACGTTTTTGGGATGCCAGGTCCACAGAATCCTGAGGCTGTTCTGAGCTCTCCATCCCCAAGTATGGAATGCATGAAAGACTGAATCATTGTGAGACAGAGTCTTCAACTTGTACCTTCTGTGCAGGCCTATATCTTGGCTCTGCAACCCAATGGAAAATTTCTGGAGGAGAAATTCTAGTATCTATTTCTGATCCTCCTTACTGTGCCCACCTTTCATCATTGTCTCTCTCCAGACTTTGATGAATATTTATGAAAGGAAAAAAGAACTAAGAAATAAAAATAAGTGTATTTATTGTCTTACTCTGATACCTGAGTGAAAGACACTTTTAACAATCTATGCTCTTGAGGCTTGAAGTTTCCTATGTTAACATGACCCATCTGTGAAGCAAACAAATTCTTATGAAACTAATAGGCCAGCCTGCACATCACAGCTGTCACTCTTTTGCCCTGCATGGCTGAGTGCACTTTCTACAAGGTTCCTCTGTGCAGAGAGAACTCAGAAGCTGGTTCCATGTGATCAATACTTTTTGGAGGTCAGGAGATGCAGAGAAGGGGCAGACCCATCTGGTATCCCCCAGAGAAACATAGCACCCAGTTCTTTTCCTCTGCCCACTTTCTGTTGCTGCTCTGTGCATAGGTGCCCTGGAACCTGGGACTAGGCACAGAGGGCCAGAGATGGAACTCCATTCAGGAGACTCACCTATCCAAATCAGGGTGGAGGATCTGGGACTAAAGGAAGGAAGTGGCTATGACTTGGGCCTCCTGAGTCCTGAGCCTGTGGGTGATTGAGACTTGTGTGCAGTAGAGTTATTTTAAAAATGTGCCGGTTGGGTACCACCTAGTTAGGGATACAAGAGTCCTACCAGCTCCAAGAAGCTCCTGTCCCTAAGTTTCCTGCACTTCCTGTTCCCACCTCAGCGGTGGGGATTGTTGCTCCTCCCTCCCCAGTGGTCCCTTGGCGGTGCCCCAGGCAGAGGTGGCTGTTCCTGTTCAGCTCTGTCTGCCCCCACATCTTGTCAGGTACCTGTCCTTACCTGGCAGCCCCAGCAGGGTGAAGTACCCCCGGCACTCGGTGAAGCCGGAGCTCTCTCGGACACAGGAGCGCCACAGCCCTTGGTAGTTGAATACAGCTGTCACCGGGTTGTTGTACAGATCCTGGGTGCTCCACTGGTCCATGCAGGTGGCGGCGATGACGCCTGCAATCCCGAGTAGTGAAACCACAAACCCCAAGCCCTGGCAGGTGGTCACGGACATGGTGGTGTGCAGAGCTGACACAGAGTACCACTCGACAGGCAGACAGTCAAGTTCTGAGGGTGCTGAGTGTTAGGATGGAGCTTTCTTAGAGAGGCTGGCACACACGTCACTGTGGACCATGTAAGGAGGCGGGGACTCAACAGTGCCACCTGGGCTTGCCCCGCGCCTTTATCTTCCCGAGTGAGAAAATTTCCACAACATGGTACCAAGAGCCATTTGTCTTCCACCATATGTACACTCTACTCACTGTTTACCTTTTGAGGGAGTTTCTTTCCTGATTAGCCAGGCTCCCCTCTGTGGAGGATAAAGCAGGAGCAGAGGGCACTGCCTGTAGGTCCCAGCAGGTTGGCTGAGTAGGGCTCCCAGTGGCTAAGCCACACAATAGTAGGAGATGCCAAAGGAATGGATTTATATCTAAATCACTTTGCTGTACAGCAGTAATTAACACAACATCGTAAATCAGCTCTACATCAAATGAAACAGTGATTAGAGATGAAATGGCTTTATCCGTGTGGCTCTCCCAAGGTACTACTGCCGTTTTAACTTAAAAACCTAAGTAGGCAGGTTATGAGGCAGCATGAAATACAGCTGATTCTTCTTAATCATTGTTATTACATTCTACAGTTGCCAGGAACACTGAATTAGCGAATACGGAATCATTGCCCCCTGAGGGAATACAGAGTTCAGTTACTGTGAGCCTCCGGTCACATTTTATCAATTGGTCAATACATAACTTTGTTTTATGTGGGTTTCTGCTTAAAGACATCTTATTTAATGTACATTGTTGATTCATTAACATTGAACTCATGACCAACAGCACTAGAACTTATGCCTGAACAAAGCTCATCTAATATATCCTTTTCTTGTGCTCAGGAGCCCTAGCCAGCACTTCAGTACTATGCTTGGACCATTTTAAATAAAGAAATCACCAACAAGAAACACAAAGATATGAATAACATGGCACTAAAATTACTGCAAGAAGGGCATTTGTTTATGGGAGGAGCTGAAACAGGAAGGCAGAACGTCGTCTTGTTCCACCTCACCTAGGAACATACACATCCCACCACCCACATTTTCTGCCCTATGCATACATACATGTCCAGTGATGATTGAGGAAGCACCTTGGACACTGATTAAAATACATTTTAGGGAGCAGGTGAATTGGCAAGTATGAATCTGCAAGGAATCAAGTATAGTTATTTGATGGAACTGGGTAGTGAATGTGGTCAAGCTATTTGCAGCTTCTGTGGCACTGACCCTGCCTTCAGCCCAGAGACCACAGGAGAGGGAAGATGGCAGAGGAAAGTAGCAGGAAGGCATTGGGCTCTGGAGCCAATAGCCTGGGTTCATCCTCATGGCACTGCTGACTTAGCTGTTAGAGGCAACAGCTATATCAACTTCACTTCTCTAATCCTCATTGTGTTCATCTGTAAAATCACATAATAATGGTGATTATCTCCCTGAGTTGATTGTAGCTTAAATGTGGAACTCTAAACTCAGAAAACAGCAAATAATAGTAGGGCAGATTGATGCAATATAATAAAAACTTTAGTGATTGACTAGTCACTTTCACATTGTGTTTCTTCACACTGGTCAGAAACTAGACCCTAGCCTTCCACACGAGGGATCTCTAGAGAGGTTTAAAAAATTTTTGGTCCAAATATCATTTCTACATACTTTGAACCTAGATTCAAGTTTCAACTTTTTCTCCAACTCACAGGACTATATTATACATTGTTGGCTAACACCTCTGTGCCTCAGGTCCCCCATTATTAAAGTGAAGGGTTTGTAATCATTGAATCAATATGTTGTGTACCAGGAAAAAAAATAAAGTAAAAGATTGTGAACATCTCAGAAATAGAAAGCTAATGATGGGTAAGTAGGAGATTAAATACAGCTAAAGTTAGCATCCATAAACAAAAAGATAGACCTGAGAAAAGTACACAAAATACAGACACAAACAAAGAGATGGAAAGCATGAGATGGCAGTAGGAGGCATGGAGGATAGATTAAGTTCCAACATACAATTGGAGTATTGAAGGAAGAGAATCAAGAGAATGAAAGAAGGACACTATTTGATAAGTTATTGGCTAAGAATTTTCTACAACTGATGAAAAGCATTACTCCCATATTAAGATTGTACAGTAGTTCCATGAAAGGTAAATAAAAATAAAACAATATCTGAATGCATTGTATATTGCAAAAAACACCAAAGACAAAGAGAAAAACCTTTTAAAAACCTGAAAGAAAAGAATTACAGCCATTGTATCAACTGTACCAGTAGAAACCAGGAGGTAACAAAATTATATCTTTAAAATTGAGAATAAAAATAACTATCAACCTCAAGAAAATAAGAAGATAGGCCACAAATGGAGAGAAAGTATTTGCAAAAGAAAAATATCTGCCAAACTACATTTTATACAGAAAACTTTTGGATCAAGGACTCATCCCAAATATATAGAGAACTCTTTGACAGTCAGCATTAAGGAAATGAAAAACCTGATATAAAAATGAGCAAAAGATCTAAAGAGTTCTTCATCAAAAAAATTATACAGATGACAATTAAGCATTTGAAAGGATGCTCAACATCTTATGTCATTGCTGCTGCTGCTGCTAAGTCACTTCAGTCGTGTCTGACTCTGTGCAACCCCAGAGACGGCAGCCCACCAGGCTTCCCTGTCCCTGGGATCCCCCAGGCAAGAACGCTGGAGTGGGTTGCCATTTCCTTCTCCAATGCATAAAAGTGAAAGTGAGGTTGCTCAGTCATGTCCAACCCTCAGCGACTCTATGGACTGCAGCCTTCCAGGCTCCTCTGTCCATGGAATTTTCCAGTCAAGAGTACTGGAGTGGGGTGCCATTGTCTTCTCCGTCTTATGTCATTAGGGAATTACAAATTAAAACAACAACAAGGAAAAATATTTGAGTAGAATCACACATAGTGTGATGAGATGACACAACTTGCAACATTTCTAACAATGATCATGTATGAGGCAATAAGATCAATCTCAAATTTAAACAGCAAAAACAGCGAGATACTACTATCTACTTGCTAGATTGTCTAAAATCCAAAACCCTAACACCAAATTCTAGTGAGGATGTGGGTGTGGAGCAACAGTACTCTCATTTACTGCTGGTGATAATGTAGAGTGGTATAGCCATTTTTGAAAGACAGTTTGGTGCTTCCTTGGTAGCTCAGATGGTAAAGAATGTACAACATTAAGAGTATACTCTATGTAAACTACAGACTTTGGATGAGAATAATGTGTCAGTGTAGATTCATTGATTATAATAAGATGTACCATTTCAGTGCCGAATGTAGGCAGTTTGGGAGGCTGTGCATGTGTGGGGCAGGGCTTACATGAGAACTCTCTCAACCATGCTGTGAGCCTAGAACTGCTCTAAAACATAAAATCTATTTTTTTTTTATTAAAAATTTCTTTTTTTGAACTGCAGTCTTAGGCCCTGAGATGCAGTTTTCTTTACATCTGTCCATGATGCCTGTGGACTCCCACCTCCGACCCAAAGAAACCAAGTCCTCCCGAGAGCTCAGCCCTAAAACATAAAATCTATTTTTAATAAAAGGGCTGAGCTCCATCTTTGGGTTGATATCTGACTGGAGAAAGAACAACTCTGGAAGGGTAGAATAGAGATCAAGACTTCAGTAGGGGCAGGGAGCTGGAATGAGAGATGCCCATGAAAATGCAAAATTCCTGGGAATTTTGAAAAGTCTTGGCATGAACAGTAGACTTTCTCAAGGTGTAGAATCAGGGCCCAAAACAATCTCACACAGGTCTTCAGGGACAGGGGAGACCCTAGGGGAGATCTCAGTTGCATGACAAGCAGAAGGAGCAGGGGCCATATCCTAGTGACGTGCTCAGTCATGGGAGGGGGAAAAGAAGTCAGAACACACTCAAACTCTTGGTAAAGGGGAGACTGTGAGGCTTGAATTGGGGGAAGAGAATTCCGACTCAAAATGTCCATCAGTGACTGCGAGGCTGGTTCCTTGTAGCTCTAACCCTCTGGCTGCCAGATACACATCTTAAGCCCAGTGACCAAGAAAACACTCCTTATATCCAACCTTCTGTCCATATGGTCTGTGGTCAAGGATTAAAAAAAATTTTTTTAGGAGACTTCCCTGGCAATGCAGTGGATAAGAATCTGCCTGCCAATGCAGGGTGCATGGGTTTGATCCCTGGCCAGGGAAGATCCCACATGCCTCAGAGCAACTAAGCCCCTGTGCCACAAATACTGAAGCCTGTGCACCTAGAGCCCATGCTCTGCAACAAGAGAAGCACCGCAATGAGAAACCAATGCACTGCAACCAAGAGTAGTCCCTGCTGTCTGTAGCTAGAGAAAGCCTGTACAAAGCAATGAAGACCAGCTCAAACAAAAAATAAATAAAAACAAAATCTTGCAGGATTTTTTTTTCACCAAATCTAGGCATTGCAAGCAAAGCAATCTCAGTATATATGCTAACATATGAAGAAGCTCATGTCCTAACACTGTGGGATTTTTCTTAAACCATTTTACCAAAAGTGAGCCTCTGTCCCCCAGAGAAATGAGGAACATTTATTATCCACACTATAGGAATGCTTGGATAAGGCAATGGCACCCCACTCCAGTACTCTTGCCTGGAAAATCCCATGGGTGGAGGAGCCTGGTGGGCTGCAGTCCATGGGGTCTCTGAGGGTCGGACACAACTGAGCAACTTCACTTTCACTTTTAACTTTCCTGCATTGGAGAAGGAAATGGCAACCCACTCCAGTGTTCTTGCCTGGAGAATCCCAGGGATGGGGGAGCCTGGTTGGCTGCCATCCATGGGGTCACACAGAGTCAGACATGACTGAAGTGACTTAGCATAGCATAGCATAGGGATGCTTTGAAAAATAATAGGCTGAATGCCACAACATCCAGAGATCTTTGTCACTGAGTGTGAGCTCTGAAAAAACAAATTCAAATTTCCCAAAGTGAGAGAGCCAACCTGCTCTTTCCAGGTGAAATGTCTACCCCAGATTCTGTAGGAGAAACTTAGTATGTCCTTGTCATAAGCTTATGCTCCTGAGTTAGTTATGACTCAGAAGAATGACCACTAGAGCCTGAGTTTCAGCCTAATGTGGGTGTTCCAAGGACAGGAGTCAGCCATGCAGTGACTCATTTCCATTTGGTTTGGCTTGTGGGAGTAACAAGATAATAATCCCTTGACTGTGGTGGGGGGCAGGGGGTGGAATAAGCAGCTCAAGTACGTCACCCCATTTGAGTTTCAAGAGTCAATTCTAAAGCCAATAAGCAAGGCTAATCAATATGCTGCCCAGCATTCATCAGTTTCTAGACCTGGCTATGTTTTTGAGTCCCAGTTGGAGTGATTAATTGCGTATAGATTTTTAATAAAAATATGCCTCATATATCTGAAAAAGAATTTGAAAAGGATTCATCATTTCAGGCTAGATAAGAAACACAACAACCCAAAACCTATGAGAGTCAGTAAAAGCAGTGCTAAGGGGAAGGTTCATAGCAATACAAGCTTACCTCAAGAAACAAGAGAAAAGTCAAACAAATAACCTAACTCTACACCTAAAGCAACTATAAAAGGAAGAAATGAAGAACCCCAGGGTTAGTAGAAGGAAAGAAATCATAAAAATTAGGGCAGAAATAAATGAAAAAGGAACAAAGGAGACCATAGCAAAAATCAGCAAAGCTAAAAGCTGGTTCTTTGAGAAGATAAATAAAATAGACAAACCATTAGCCAGACCCATCAAGAAAAAAAGGGAGAAGAATCAACTCAACAAAATTAGAAATAAAAATGAAGGAATCACAATAGACAACACAGAAATACAAAGGATCATAAGAGACTACCATCAGCAACTATATGCCAATAAAGTGGACAACTTGGAAGAAATGGACAAATTCTTAGAAAAGTATAACTTTCCAAAACTGAACCAGGAAGAAATAGAAAATCTTAACAGACTCATCACAAGCACAGAAATCGAAACTGTAATCAGAAATCTTCCAACAAACAAAGGCCCAGGACCAGACAGCTTCATAGTTGAATTCTACCAAAAATTTAGAGAAGAGCTAACACCTATCCTACTCAAACTCTTCCAGAAAATTGCAGAGGAAGGCAAACTTCCAAACTCATTCTATGAGGCCACCATCACCTTAATACCAAAACCTGACAAAGATGCCACAAAAAAAGAAAACTACAGGCCATATCACTGATGAACATAGATGCAAAAATCCTTAACAAAATTCTAGCAAACAGAATCCAACAATATATTAAAAGATCGTACATCATGACCAAGTGGGCTTATCCCAGGGATGCAAGGATTCTTTAATATCTGCAAATTAATGTAATACAACACATTAACAAATTGAAAGATAAAAACCATATGATTATCTCAATAGATGCAGAGAAAGCCTTTGACAAAATTCAACATCCATTTATGATAAAAACCCTCCAGAAAGCAGGAATAGAAGGAACATACTTCAACATAATAAAAGCTATATATGACAAACCCACAGCAAACATTATCCTCAATGGTGAAAAATTGAAAATATTTCCCCTGAAGTCAGGAACAAGACAAGGGTGCCCACGCTCACCACTGCTATTCAACATAGTTTTAGCCATAGTTTGGAAGTTTTAGCCACAGCAGTAAGAGAAGAAAAAGGCATAAAAGAAATCCAGATGCGAAAAGAAGAATTAAAACTCTGTTTGCAGATAACATGATCCTCTACATATAAAACCCTAAAGACTCCACCAGAAAGTTACTAGAGCTAATCAATGAATATAGTAAAGTTGCAGGATATAAAATTAACACACAGAAATCCCCTGCATTCCTATACACCAACAATGAGAAAATAGAGAAATTAAGGAAACAATTCCATTCACCATTGCAACGAAAAGAATAAAATACTTAGGAATATATCTACCTAAAGAAACAAAAGACCTATATATAGAAAACTATAAAACACTGGTGAAAGAAATCAAAGATGACACAAATAGATGGAGAAATATACCATGTCCATAGATTGAAAGAATCAATATAGTGAAAATGAGTATACTACCCTAAGCAATCTATAGATTCAATGCAATCCCTATCAAGCCACCAATGGTATTTTTCAGAGAACTAGAACAAATAATTTCACAATTTGTATGGAAATACAAAAAACCTTGAATAGCCAAAGCAATTTTGAGAAAGAAGAATGAAACTGGAAGAATCAACCTGCCTGATTTCAGACTATACTACAAAGCTACAGTCATCAAGAGAGTATGGCACTGGCACAAAGACAGAAATATAGAACAATGGAACAAAATAGAAAGCCCAGAGATAAATCCACACACTTATGGATACCTTAACTTTGACAAAGGAGGCAAGAGTATAAATGGAAAAAAGACAATCTCTTTAACAAGTGGTGCTGGGAAAACTGGTCAACCACTTGTAAAAGAATGAAACTAGAACACTTTCTAACACCATACACAAAAATAAACTCAAAATGGAATAAAGATTAAACATAAGACCAGAAACTATAAAACTCCTGGAGGAAAACATAGGCAAAACACTCTCTAACATAAATCACAGCAGGATCCTCTATGACCCACATCCCAGAGTAATGGAAATAAAAGCAAAAATAAACAAATGGGACCTAATTAAACTTAGAAGCTTTTGCATAACAAAGGAAACTATAAGCAAGGTGAAAAGACAGCCTTCAGAATGGGAGAAAATAATAGCAAATGACGCCACTGACAAAGAATTAATCTCAAAAATATATAAGCAACTCCTTCAGCTCAATTCCAGAAAAATAAACGATCCAATCAAAAAATGAGCCAAAGAACTAAATAGATATTTCTCCAAAGAAGACATATAGATGGCTAACAAACACATAAAAAGATGCTCAACATCACTCATTATCAGAGAAATGCAAATCAAAACCACAATGAGGTACCATTTCACTCCAGTCAGAATGGCTGCTATCCAAAAGTCTACAAGCAATAAGTGTTGGAGAGGGTGTGGAGAAAAGAGAACCCTCTAACACTGTTGGTGGGAATGCAAACTAGTACAGCCACTACAGAGAACAGTGTGGAGATTCCTTAAAAAACTGGAAATAGAACTGCCACATGACCCAGCAATCCCACTGTTTGGCATACACACTGGGGAAACCAGAATTGAAAGAGACACGTGTACCCCAGTGTTCATCGCAGCACTGTTTACAATAGCTAGGACATGGAAGCAACCTAGATGTCCATCGGCAGACAAATGGATAAGAAAGCTGTGGTACATATACACAATGGAATATTACTCAGCCATGAAAAAGAATGCATTTGAATTAGTTCTAACAAGGTGGGTGAAACTGGAGCCTATTATAGAGTGAAGTAAGTCAGAAAGAAAAACACCAATACAGTATGCTGCTGCTGCTAAGTCACTACAGTCGTGTGCGACCCCATAGACGGAAGCCCACGAGGCTCCCCCATCCCTGGGATTTTCCAGGCAAGAACACTGGAGTGGGTTGCCATTTCCTTCTCCAATGCATGAAAGTGAAAAGTGAAAGAGAAGTCACTCAGTCATGTCCGACTCTTAGCGACCCCATGGACTGCAGCCTACCAGGCTCCTCCATCCATGGGATTTTCCAGGCAAGAGTACTGGAGTGGGATGCCATTGCCTTCTCCACCAATACAGTATACTAACGCATATATATGGAATTTAGAAAGATGGTAACAATGACCCTAAATATGAGACAGCAAAAGAGACACAGATGTAAAGAACAGTCTTTTCAACTCTGTGGGAGAAGGCAAGGGTAGTATGATTTGAAAGGGTAGAGTTGAAACATGTGTATTATCATATGTGAAGTGGATCGCTGGTCCAGGTTCAATGCATGAGACAGGGTGCTCAGGGCTGGTGCCCTGGGATGACCCTGGGGGATGAGATGGGGAGGGAGGTGGGAGGGGGGTTCTGGATGGGGAACATAGGCGTGCCCGTGGCTGATTCATGTTGATGTATGACAAAACCCACTACAATATTATAAAGTAATTAGCCTCGAATTAAAAAAAAAAAAAAAGAATTAGGTCCTTATTAGTTTGCCAAGCAGGATTTTAGTCAGGAAACTCAAATCTTGCTTCCTTTGGTGATAAAGTAAAATGCAGTAGGAACATGGACATATCCACAAGGACCATATTTTTCCTGTTGGCAGCAACACACCAATATTAAGAAGTCTCCTGAAATATAGTAGACTCTTTCAGGGCAGATTCTAGGACAGAATTAGCCCTTGGTGCCAGTGTGATGTCATCATAGATGATCCTCAGAGCCCCCTGCCCTCACCCGTCTCACTTTCTCATTGATGCTCAGTGCCCCAGGTTCCTCAAGCTCACTCCTGGCTCTAAAATTTGCTAATAGGAAAGAAATGTGTGAAGATATGATTGAATGGCAAAGCTTAGTTTGTAACCTTGTTTGAACTGTCTGTATTTTACCCATGAATCAACTTCTCTCCACCTGAAAAACAAATAAAACAAAACACTGTGTGTTTGCTAATAGTTTGGTGATCTCCAGACTTTGGGTTGTATGAATGAGTAAATTTTCATGTAAAAGATACCAGGACACAAAGAAGATCACCAAATTTTTATTTTGCCCAGTAAGGACAATAACTAATTATTATGATCATCAACATTTGTAAGAGAAAAATATTTTGATATAAAAAATACAGAAAAACAATCTCAGAATAAAAGGACAGTCATATAAAGGACAATAAAGGACAACTAGAAAACATATACATATATATATATATATATATATATATATATAAGTAAGGAAAATGTGAAGCATATATACAAATTATATATATGTTTCACATTGTCCTTACTTTTCCCTTTGTTTCTTTTTATTTTTTTTTTTTACTATTTTTTTGCAGTTTCTTTTTTTTTTTAATTGTGAATTTTTAAAAAATTTTATTTTACAATATTGTATTGGTTTTGCCATACATTAACATGAATCTGCCATGGGTGTACACGTGTTCCCTATCCTGAACCCCTCTCCCACCTCCCTCCCTGTACCATCCCTCTGGGTCATCCCAGTGCACCAGCCCCAAGCATCCTGTATCCTGCATCAAACCTGGACTGGTGATTCATTTCTTATATGGTATTATACATGTTTCAATGCCATTCTCCCAAATCATCCCACCCTCTCCCTCTCCCACAGAGTCCAAAAGACTGTTCTATACATCTGTGTCTCTTTTGCTGTCTCGCATACAGGGTTATCATTACCATCTTTCTAAATTCCATATATATGTGTTAATATCCTGTATTGGTGTTTTTCTTTCTGACTTATTTCACTCTGTATAATAGGCTCCAGTTTCATCCACCTCATTAGAACTGATTCAAATGTATTCTTTTTAATGGCTGAGTAATACTCCATTGTGTATATGTACCACAGCTTTCTTATCCATTCATCTGCTGATGGACATCTAGGTTGCTTCCATGTCCTGGCTATTATAAACAGTGCTGCAATGAACATTGGGGTACATGTGTCTCTTTCAGTTCTGGTTTCCTCAGTGTGTATGCCCAGCAGTGGGATTGCTGGATCATAAGGCAGTTCTATTTCTAGTTTTTTAAGGAATCTCCACACTGTTCTCCATAGTGGCTGTACTAGTTTGTGTTCCCACCAACAGTATAAGAGGGTTCCCTTTCTCTACACCCTCTCCAGCATTTATTGCTTGTAGACTTTTGGATAGCAGTTATTCTGACTGGCGTGAAATGGTACCTCATTGTGGTTTGGGTTTGCATCCCTTTGTTTCTTTTTAGATGGGAAACCATTATCATGGACCAATATGGCCATAGAAGCCTAGAGCCAGAGGACTAGATGTTGACTTATAGCCAGTGAGATATGCACTGTTAAGGCTTGTTGGGGTGGGAAATGCCAGAATATAAGGACCAGAAACATGATTTTTGAGTGGGAGTTTTGGTGATCCTGAAGGGAGGTGCCAGCTTTGGAGGAGATACAGATGGGAGATCTTGAGGTCTCAGGATTATCTGACTGAGGGTGCAGGGACTGAGGTGGGTAGAAATGCAATGCGTCTGATAAAATAATCATTATCAGCAGGTGTGGAAAAGAGAAAAGCAATGAAAAGTCCCTAAGGACAGTGCCTATGACCTTACAAGGACTTATTTAGAATGTTTTGTGGATAAAGACTAAGGAACATCATTGATACATTATTGATTTTATGTGACCTATTTGATTCATTCATGGACACGTTTGCTTAAAAAGCAATTGCTGAATCAGGTAGTACACTAAGCACTGGGAATCTGGAGACAAATTAGAATCAGTTCTTGTTCCCAGACATGCAAAATTATTTATAAATTATATATGTGCTACAATATTTACATATTATGTTGCAAAACATAGCCTCACATGATGAAAGGAGGATAATAAAAAGTGATTGTAAACAGTTCTGAAATAATCTATTCCTATATCCCAATGTAATGTTTTGCCTATCCCCACACTGTATGTCTCCCTATTTTGAAATTATTGACCAAATCAGCTGTGAGCAAGTTGATAGAGAGACTGGTGGGTCAGAGCAATGATGGCATTGCAGAGAGGAGTATTACTACAAGTCTGAGGAACAGACAAAAGGCTAAAAGAGAGTAGTCCAAGTTCTTTAGGTTTAAAGAGAAAAGAGGGGCAAGGAGTGAATAAAAATGAAATGAAGCAAAAAGAAGAGAGAATGTAGCTTGGAATTGGGGGGAAAGTAGAGTGATCAAGAAATTTGTTGAATGACCCTTGAGACAGAGCCTATCAACAGAAAAGGAGCTTAAAATTCTAGATGGAGCGGATCAGGCTTAATTGAACCCCTCTTAAGTGAGCAGCATGAGGTTGGGTGTGTGATTTACCCATTCAGCCTCACACTGTGATACAGTGATGATTATGTCTGAGCTCAACGAAAAGGATGGGGCAGGAAGTTCTCCCATGAGACCTGAAAGAGGAAAAATCCAGAAATCTCCAGGGAGGACCTTGCACTGCTTCTGTTTTATGGGTTGCAAGGCTCTGTGTCTCAATGTTAGCTTTTTGAATCATCTGATACCAGCACTGGCGTCACCAGTCATCCTGGTGTGTTTGGGACTGGCCCAGTTATATCACTGAAAGTCCCAGGTCTTGGGAAACCCCACAGTTTTGGGCAGACTGGCACAGCTGGTCACCCTAAGTCAGAGCATCTTGCTCACTCTTTGGGGGAATAACTTCTTACCTCTTTCAATCCATTAGGTTCCAGTGGAGTGGTTTCCTCTATAGAAGTGGACATGTGACTGAAGCTGGCCAGTCAGTAAGTTTCACCTCCTTGATTACAATGATTGTATTGTGGATGGGCATAAAATACAAACCAGGTCAGAGACTCGATTTGGGGCATCTTGTTGGGCCAAAGGGGTTGTTTTCACTAGGTCCATTTGCATTGAGTCTGATGAACACTTGAAGATGGTAGAACCAATTATTGAATAAATAACTTTAGAGAAAAGTAGAAAGTAGAAGTGGTGAGAGATACTGATTAACTTGGCTATGTCTGAGCCCCTCTACCAGATATTGTCTAAAGAGAGTTTACACTTAACCTTTTCTGTTACATGAGCCCACAAATCTCTCTACCCCCACCATCCCAGCCCACCCTCTGTTCAAGCCAGTTTGAATTAGGTTTTTCTAACTTTTAACTGATAGAGTCTTCACAAATACAGCTTGCAGTGATCAGATAGAGATAAAGAAATGCGTATTGTTCTATGGAACAATGGACTGGTTCAAAATTGGGAAAAGAGTACGTCAAGGCTGTATATTGTCACCCTGCTTATTTAACTTATATGCAGAGTACATCATGCTAAATGAAGCCCAGGCTGGATTCAAAATTGCTGGGAGAAATTTCAGTAACCTCAGATATGCAGATGACACCACCCTTATCGCAGAAAGTGAGGAGGAACTAACGAGCCTCTTGATGAAAGTGAAAGAGGAGAGTGAAAAAGTTGTCTTAAAGCTCAACTTTCAGAAAACTAAGATCATCCGGTCCCATCACTTCATGACAAATAGATAGGGAAACAGTGGAAACAGTGGCTGACTTTGTTTTTCTTAGGCTCCAAAATCACTGCAGATGGTGATTACAGCCATGAAATTAAAAGACGCTTACTCCTTGGAAGGAAAGTTATGACCAATCTAGACAGCATATTAAAAAGCAGAGACATTACTTTGCCAACAAAGGTCCGTCTAGTCAGGGCTATGGTTTTTCCAGTATGGATGTATGGATGTGAGAGTTGGACTATAAAGAAAGCTGAGTGCCGAAGAATTGATGCTTTTGAACTGTGGTGTTGGAGAAGACCCTTGAGAGTCCCTTGGACTGCAAGGAGACCCAACCAGTCCATCCTAAAGAAGATCAGTCCTGGGTGTTCATTGGAAGGACTGATGGTGCAGCTGAAACTCCAATACTTTGGCCACCTGATGCAAAAAGCTGACTCACTGGAAAAGACCCTGATGCTGGGAAAGATTGAGGGCAGGAGGAGAAGGGGACAACCAAGGATGAGATGGTTGGATGGCATCACCGACTCAATGGACATGGGTTTAGGTGGACTCCGGGAGTTGGTGATGGACAGGGAGGCCCGGTGTGCTGTGGTTTATGGGGTTGCAAAGAGTTGTACACAACTGAGCAACTGAACTGAACTGGACTGGAAACAGCCCTGGGTACCTGGAATAAAGCAAACTCCAATTCTCCTTTGCATAACATCTCTTGTGAAGAGATAACTGTTGAGAGTTTTTCAGAGCTGATGAAAGACACCAGTGGACATATTCAAGAAGCCCCCAAATCTCAAGCAGGATGAATCAAAAGAAATATATTTTTAGGCACATCTTGACATCACTGTAAATCAAAAATAAGGAGAATTTTAAACAGCAACCAGTGAATAAGAGATTCAAAAGGAGCAGCAATTAGACTGTCAGCAACAAGGGAAAACAGAAGACAGTAGAATTATACCTCCAAGGTGCTGAAAGAAGATAGCTACCAACCTACCATTTTATATTTGGCAAGCACATCTTTCAGGACTGAAGATAAACAAAAAGCATTAAAACGAACAAAAAAATGAGTGAGTTCTCCATCAGCAGATCTATAACTAAGGAAATTCTAAAGAAATTTTGTAGACAGTAAAGAAAATGATTTCAAATATCTGATAAAGAAGTATCTCTTAAAAACCAACATTGAATCTAAAGGTAAAAGATTGAATTCTTTCCCTCTAAGATCAGCAACAAGACAAGGATGTCTATTGTCATCATTTTATTCAACTGGTGTCAGATTGAAAAGGAAGAAGTGAAATTGTATTTGCAGATGACATGATCTCATATACAGAAAATTCTTAGGAATCCACTAAAGAACTAATAGAGCTAATAATGAGTTGACCAGGTTACAGGCTACAAAGCCAATATATAATAACTAATTGTATTTCTATATTCTTGCAACGAAAAATCTGAAAAAGATATTAAGAAAACAGTTCCATCTAAAAATAGAGTAAAAAACCACAAGGGTTAAGAATAAATTTGATGAAAGAAATACAAAACTTATATTCTAAAAACTACATAACATTATTGAAATAATTTTAAAAAGATTGGAATAAATGGAAAAGCATCTCCTGTTTGTGAATAGGAAAACTTAATGTTCTTAAGGTGACAATACTTCTCAAATTGATCTTCAAATTCAATGCAATAGCTAAAAATTCTAGCTGACTTCTTTATGAAAATAATAAGCTTATCCTAAAATTCATATGGAAATTCAAAGTAACCAGTATAGCCAAAAGAATCTTGAAAGAGAAGAACAAAATTGAAGAGTTCACAC
The DNA here is from genome assembly GCF_002263795.3 of Bos taurus. NCBI lineage: Eukaryota > Metazoa > Chordata > Mammalia > Artiodactyla > Bovidae > Bos > Bos taurus. Next base: position 131,156,482 of record NC_037328.1, read on the forward strand.
TTCCCATTTTCAAAACTTATTACAAATCTACAGTAATCAAGACAGTACAGTATAGGAATAACAGAATGGAATTGAGAATCCAGAAATAAACCCTCACCATAATGTCATAAGTGAGAAAACTTATTTTGGACAAGTGTGCCAAGACAATTCAATTCAAAAGAATAGTCTTTTCAACAAATGATAACTGATCAACTAGATATTCAGATGGAAAAGAATGAAGTTGGATCCCTTACTCACACTATGTACAAAAATTAACTCAGTATGGAACAAAGACTTTAGTGTAAGTGTGAAAGCTATAACACTATTAGAAAACATGGACATAAATCTTTGTGATCTTGGAGTCAGCAATGGTTTTAGATACGACACCAAAAGCACACACAATAAAAGAAAACAGAGAAATTGGATTTTATCAAAATATAAAGATTTTGTGCATCAAAGGGCATGATCAAGAAAGTGAGATGAACTGGTAGAATGTGATACTGTTGGAAATCATCTTATTTAAGAATTTGAAATCAATCTTTCACTATGGAGAATGGAGATATGTTAAAGCAAAGCATACTGCTAGTCCTACCAGGAGAGAGCTCTAGTAGAAGGGAGTGAAGTGATGGTTACTTAGCCTTCACCTATACCCTCGTAGACAATAAGGTCTTGCCACATTTTATTAGTGAGGTTGAGAAATGTTTCTTTTATTTCTTGTTCTGTCCCCTCCTCCAATGTTAAACTGTGAAATTTGTGATTTGTTTACACTCCGGGTGAATCATAGCTTAGTTTGCATGTCTAGCTAATTTGTTTGTATATATTTTGTTTGATTCTCTTTCTCCTCTCATGGCTTTTACAAACACGCATGCACGTGGCGCGCGCACACACACACACACACACACAGATCTTCTGAAAGGTTTTCTGAGGCGCAAGTCTATCTCTTTATTTATTTCTCTTTGATTTATGGACAGGATGCTGAGATTTAATTACTACATGAAACTCTTGGCTGTGAAAACAAAAACAAAGCAAAGGACAAAAAGCAAAACAAAGAACCCAAATGGCTGTTTTCTCCACAGCTCCAGGGAAGCTATACAGTGGAAGTGAGAAATAGATTTAAGGAACTAGATCTGATAGAGTGCCTGATGAACTATGGACAGAGGTTCATGACATTGTATAGGAGACAGGGAGCAAGACCATCCCTAAGAAAAAGAAATGCAAAAAAGGAAAATGGCTGTCTGGGGAGGCCTTACAAATAGCTGAGAAAAAAAGAGAAGTGAAAAGCAAAGGAGAAAAAGAAAGATATACCCATTTGAATTCAGAGTTCCAAAGAATAGCAAGGAGAGATAAGAAAGCCTTTCTCAGAGATCAATGCAAAGAAATAGAGGAAAACAATAGAATGGGAAAGATTAGAGAGCTCTTCAAGAAAATTAGAGATACCAAGGGAACACTTCATGCAAAGATGGGCTCAATGAAAGACAGAAATAGTAGGGGACCTAACAGAAGCAGTAAATATTAAGAGGTGGCAAGAATACACAGAAGAACTATACAAAAAAGATCTTCATGACCCAGATAATCACGATTGTGTGATCACTCACCTGGAGCCAGACATCCTGGAATGTGAAGTCAAGTGGGCCTTAGGTAGCATCACTATGAACAAAGCTAGTGGAGGTGATGGAATTTCAGTTGAGCTATTTCAAATCCTGAAAGATGATGCTGTAAAAGTGCTGTACTCAATATGCCAGCAAATTTGGAAAACTCAGCAGTGGCCACAGGACTGGAAAAGGTCGGTTTTCATTCCAATCCCAAAGAAAAGCAATGCCAAAGAATGCTCAGACTCCCGCACAATTGCACTCATCTCACACACTAGTAAAGTAATGCTCAAAATTCTCCGAGCCAGGCTTCAGCAATATGTAAACTGTGAACTTCCAGATGTTCAAGCTGGTTTTAGAAAAGGCAGAGGAACCAGAGATCAAATTGCCAACATCCACTGGATCATCAAAAAAGCAAGAGAGTTCCAGAAAAACATCTATTTCTGCTTTATTGACTATGCCAAAACCTTTGACTGTGTAGATCACAATAAACTGTGGGAAATTCTGAAAGAGATGGGAATACCAGACCACCTGACCTGCCCCTTGAGAAACCTATATGCAGGTCAGGAAGCAACAGTTAGAACTGGACATGGAACAACAGACTGGTTCCAAATAGGAAAAGGAGTATCTCAAGGCTGTACAGTGTCACTGTGCTTATTAACTTCTATGCAGAGTACATCATGAGAAACGCTGGGCTGGAAGAAGCACAAGCTGGAATCAAGATTACCGGGAGAAATATCAATAACCTCAGATATGCAGATGATACCACCCTTATGGCAGAAAGTGAAGAGGAATTAAAAAGCCTCTTGAGGAAAGTGAAAGAGGAGAGTGAAAAAGTTGGCTTAAAGCTCAACATTCAGAAAACAAAGGTCATAGGATCTGGTCCCATCAGTTCATGGAAAAATAGATGGAGAAATAGTGGAAACCATGGCAGACTTTATTTTGGGGGTCTCCAAAATCACTGCAGATGGTGACTGCAGCCATGAAATTAAAAGACGCTTACTCTTTGGAAGAAAAGTTGTGATCAACCTAGATAGCATAGTAAAAAGCAGAGACATTGCTTTCCCAACTAAGGTCCATCTAATTAAGGCTATGGTTTTTCCAGTAGTCATGTATAAATGTGAGAGTTGGACTATAAAGAAAGCTGAGCACCGAAGAATTGATGCTTTTGAACTGTGGTGTTGGAGAAGACTCTTGAGAGTCCCTTGGACTGCAAGGAGATCCAATCAGTCCATCCTAAAGGAAATCAGTCCTGAATATTCATTGGAAGGACTGATGTTGAAGCTGAAACTCCAATACTTTGGCCACCTGATGCGAAGAGCTGACTCATTTGAAAAGATCCTGATGCTGGGAAAGATTGAATGCGGGAGGAGAAGGGGATGACAGAGGATGATGTGGCTGGATGGCATCATCGACTCAATGGACATAAGTTTGAGTAAGCTCCAGGAGTTGGTGATGGGCAGGGAGGCTTGGTGTGCTGCAGTCCATGGGGTTGCAAAGAGTCAGACACGACTGAACTGAAGGGAAGCTATGTGATAGTCAGAGGGCAGTTTCAAAGTTTCACTGTTCTTTGCACCTTCTGTTCCTCTGTTTTCTCCAGAAGTAAGTTGATCCTAATAATTTCAACACAAGCATTAGGTAGGAAATAATAAATATGCAGAATTTATATTTTTCTAAAGCTCATTTAAAAAGTGCTGCTACATGTTATGTACAAAACTGGTTTATGCCACATGAACAGAGAATCATAAGGTTAGTTTTGGTACTTTTGGTTCCTCTTTGTATTCAGGTACCTGTGGTCATGTATGGATGTGAGAGTTGGACTGTGAAGAAGGCTGAGCGCCGAAGAATTGATGCTTTTGAACTGTGGTGTTGGAGAAGACTCTTGAGAGTCCCTTGGACTGCAAGGAGATTCAACCAGTCCATTCTGAAGGAGATCAGCCCTGGGATTTCTTTGGAAGGAATGATGCTAAGGCTGAAACTCCAGTACTTTGACCACCTCATGCGAAGAGTTGACTCACTGGAAAAGACTCTGATGCTGGGAGGGATTGGGGGCAGAAGGAGAAGGGGACGACAGAGGATGAGATGGCTGGATGGCATCACTGACTCGATGGACGTGAGTCTGAGTGAACTCTGGGAGTTGGTGATAGACAGGGAGGCCTGGCATGCTGCGTTTCATAGGGTTGCAAAGAGTCGGACACGACTGAGCGACTGAACTGAACTGATAGTATTTCCAAACTCAAAATGAGAAGAAGAGCTGTTCTGTATCAAACTGTCTGAGCAACAAATGTTATATTCTAAAAATGGCCAAAAAAGAACACTCTTATTAAAGGATATAGTGACTGCTTTCCATAATAAGGGCTTCCCTGATAGCTCAGTTGGTAAAGAATCTGCGTGCAATGCAGAGACCTGGTTTGATTCGTGGGTTGGGAAGATCCGCTGGAGAAGGGATAGGCTTCCCAGTCCAGTATCCTTGGACTTCCCTTGTGTTTCAGCTGGTAAAGAATCCACCTGCAATGCGGGAGACCTGGATTCGATCCGTGGGTTGGAAGGATCCCCTTGTGTAGGGAATCTTCACTCCAGTATTCTGGACAGGAGAATTCCACGAACTGTGTAGTCCATGGGGTCACAAAGAATTGGACACAACTGAGCGACTTTCACTTTTCCATACTAAAAAGATTGCGTACATGAACTGAGGCAGATTTCTTCGCCTGTTTTTGATCTAAATGAAAATTTTTAATGAAAAAATAATATAAAGTGAGTCACTTTTAGTTAATGTATGCAATAAGATGAGAAGAAAAGCCATATATAGCAAGTGGTTGGAGTGATATGGTCATGAGAGTTTTCATTTCCACTGGCACACGCTTTATCTGAGCCGACACTCAGAATCAGGAAGCAGTGATACTCTTGCTTCCTGCTCTGGAAAAGAGAATGAGGCAAGAGGGCAAACAAAGTGGGAGGGCTGGTTTCTGTTTGATTAGCCTGGGTTCAGAGACTCCCTGACTCCTCCTGATACTCCACACAGAAACTGCATGTTCACCTTTTGGTGCCTTTATTCAGGGAAACTGAAAATATTCTCATAATATTTTTGAGTCGTGAAAATGAAAGCTCCAACCTGCAATTTCCTTCACAAAAGAGTTTCTTTAAATGACAGTATTTTTTCTTATCATAAAAGTACCACAAAATGTAGAAAATGTTAAAGAATAAAGTTTTTTAAATGCAAAGAGGGATGAAAGGTGAAGCATAGGATTTTTAGGGCAGTGAAACTGATCTGTAGGATCCTGTATATTGGTTTGAACATATAATGAACTAAACCCATTGAACATATAATGCCAAGGGTGAACCCCAATGACGTGTCAATGTTGGTTCATCAGTTGTAACAAATGTAGCACTCTTATAGGGATGTTGATAATGGGGGAGACTATCTGTGTGGGGGCAAGAGGTTATATGGGGAATCTCTGTACCTTCCCCTCAATATTTCTGTGAACCTAAGACTGCTCTTAAAAAAAATTGTTTTTTTCAAAAATAAAATGAAAAAATAAAAAAAAGAAACTTTTTGATGATGAACAAAACTACCAAACAACCCTGCAGTCCCACTACTGGCATGTACCCTGAGGAAAACAGAATTGAAAAAGACACATAACCCAATGTTCATTGCAGCACTAATTACAATAGCTAGGACGTGGAAGAAACCTAGATGTCCACCAGCAGATGAACGGATAAGGAAGTTGTGGTACATATACACAATGAATGTTACTCAGCTATAGAAAAGGAATGCGTTTGAGTTAGTTCAAATGAGGTGGATGAATGTAGAGCCTATTATATAGAGTGAAGTAAGTCAGAAAGAGAAAGACAAATATTATTTATTATTGCATATATATGGAGTCTAGAAAGATGGTTTTGACAATCCTGTGTGCAGGGCAACAAAGGAGGCACAGACATACAGAACAGACTTTTGGACTCAGTGGGAGAAGGATGAGGGTGGGATGATTTGAGAGAATAGATTTAAAACATAAACATTACCGTATGTAAAATAGATAGTGGGAGTTCAATGTATGATACAGGGAACCCAAAGCTGGTGCCCTGTGATGACCTGGAAGGGTGGGGTGGGGATGGAGGAGGAGTTAGGAAGGGAGGGGACACATGTACACCTATGGTTGATTCATGTTGATGTATGGCAAAAACCATTATAATATTGTAAAGTAGTTATCCTCCAATTAAACAAACTAAAAAAAAAAAAAAAAAAAATCCCCACCACCAAAAACCCAAGAAAAGCAGACAGAATAAAACAATAAACCATGACTATCTCTAAAATGTATGATTGCTAACATTTAAAAAAATAGTTTCATTTATTTATATATTTTCGGCCATGCTGAATCTTCACTGATGCGTGGGCTCTTCTCTAGTTGTTGTCAGTGGGAGCTACTCTTCATTGCAGTGCATGGGCTTCTCATTGTGGTGGCTTCTTTTGTTGCAGAGCACAGGCTCTAGGATGCACGGGCTTCAGTAGTTGTGGCTCCTGGGCTCTAGAGCACAGGCTCAGTAGTTGTGGCACAGGGGCTTAGCTGCTCCGTGGCATATTGGATCTTCCTGGATCAGAGATCAAACCTGTGTTTCCTGCATTGGCAGGAGAATTCTTTACCACTGAGCCACCAATGGTCATGTATGAATGTGAGAGTTGGACTGTGAAGAAAGCTGAGTGCAGAAGAATTGATGCTTTTGAACTGTGGTGTTGGAGAAGACTCTTGAGAGTCCCTTGGACTGCAAGGAGATCCAACCAGTCCATTCTGAAGGAGATCAGCCCTGGGATTTCTTTGGAAGGAATGGTGCTAGGGCTGAAACTCCCAGTACTTTGGCCACCTCATGTGAAGAGTTGACTCATTGGAAAAGACTCTGATGCTGGGAGGGATTGGGGGCAGGAGGAGAAGGGGACGACAGAGGATGAGATGGCTGGATGTCATTACTGACTCGATGGATGTGAGTCTGAGTGAACTCTGGGAGTTGGTGATGGACAGGGAGGCCTGGCGTGCTGCGATTCATGGGGTCGCAAAGAGTCGGACATGACTGAGTGACTGAACTGAACTGAACTGAGCCACCAGGGAAGCCCTGATTGTTAATATTTTGGTTTTATTTCCTCCTAGTCTTCTTTCCTTGAGTATATGTTTTGGGATCATATTACACATACAGTTTTTAATCAAGCTTTTTAATTTAACTTTATATCTTTCAAAAATACTTTATCAAAAATTTATAATAAGTGTAAATTTTGATGCTCTATCATGTGGGTGAACCATGTTTGTTTAACCTTTCCCCTACTGTTGAGTATTTAGTTTATTTATGGTGCTTACTTTTTATGTGCAATATGATTTTTGAAAAACCAGAGTCTCTGATTTTTGGAATTTTGATGGGTAGAACTTAAAAGATAACTAACATTTAAATGGTAAGCAGTTTTCTATTTCACTAGTAATAGAGTCTCTAATACTCCTTCAAGACAGTCTGCATTTTTTTCTGTGCACCACTGGAATTAACAATATAATCACACAAATGTAAATTACTTATTCACTTACTATTCTTGGGGAAGATATGGTATCACCACCGACCATAAAATAGGTGTTTGTATACTAATAATCCAAGTATCCTGATGGGTAAGGTACATTTTTTTGTGTATGCTTGAGTAAGAATCATGTTTCTGGAATTTGTTTGTGGTAAGGAGAACTTAATGGAGTAAAAAAAGTTTTTTTTTCTCATTTTAAAATGGAACTGCCTTTTGCCTGAAGTCTTGTTGTTCCCCGGGATATGGATATGCATGTGTGTGTGTGCTGAGGTTACCTGGAGCATTCAGCCTCTTGCAGTCTAAATAAGACTACTTCTGTTACTCATTCTACAGCTCATAGGTCTCCAAAGCCCAGCCTGCAGTTTCTACAATTTCTCTACAGTCTTATGCTCTCATATCAATTTTGCTTCTGGGATCCTTCTCCCTTGCAGCTGTTCCTGTCCCATACCATGTATACTCAAACCTCAAATTCAGCTTCTTCCTCAATTTCTATGATACTAACTCACATAGACCATCTTTATGTAGAGAAATAATAATAATGACCACTGACATTTACTGAGAACTTACACTGTACCAGGCATCATTATAAGAACTTCAGAGGTATTACCTAATTTAATCTTCACCACAACTCTATGAGACAGAAATGCCAGGAGCAGGAGCTCCGCCCCTGGTAAAGGTCATGGGGAAGGAGGCTCGGCATACGCAAAGGCAGGATCGAGCCTCAGGAGTCCCCCTGGAAATTCTCGAGCATCTACCCCCAAAACCAGAGTCTGCCTACTTTCTGCTTTGTGCTATCACCTACACCTCTGACTTTACAGGGAGCTGTCCCCCACTACCTCTCTCTGAAAAAAGAGTTAACTTACAGCTCCAGTTAATAAAGTTCCTGGGTGTGATAGTGTTTCAACCTACAAACTCCTTTGGAAGTCCTCTAGCCTGCCTGAATAGGTTTTTCCGGCCACATGTGATTGCTCAGAGCCTCCCAACTGTGAGAGGCATGAGATGTTCTAAACTGTCTAAATACAGATTCCTTTGAACAGTTAAAAGATTGATTAGAAATTGTATTGGTGAAGGGTTTTTCACTTGTTGGGCCAATGTTTTCTGCTAAGTCTCCATATCCCTTACCTGCTGTGTTCCTGGCAGTGTATTGATTAATATAATTGGTGTAAGAAATAGCTTTAATGTTTGTAACCTTGGACCCTTGAGTTAATTCTTTTTCTTGTTATAGCCCACCACACCTTTGCCCTATAGGAATGCAACTTTATCTAATGCTTTTGGAGGGTGGCACCTGACTAATCACCTTTAGAGAAAAATAAGTTTTCTGAAGAAAGGGTCTTAAAATGTTAACAGGCCTCCAGGCCAGAAGATGATGAAATCACCTAAACTTTTGCATATGATAAGTTTGCAGGAAGAAAGCCTGGCTTACTGCATGACTCTACCCCTTCCCCCATTATCCTCTATGCATAACTTAAGGTATAATTTGGAAAATAAAGTGTGGGCCTTGTTCACGAAGCTTGGTCTCCCCATGTCGTTCTTTCTCTCACCTTCTGGCTGAATTATTCAGCCTCTTTTCTCCACTGATATTCCTCACTGAGCTATCCTTATTTAACCACTCTTTATATCTTTAATTAACGCTTAATTGATCTATTGTTTTCTGATCGCCGAAGCTGTCTCCCCTTTGAATTCCCTGGATCCACCAGGGCTGGTCCCCGGTACAGAAACTTAAATATTCCAACTTTACAGATGAAGAAACCAAGACACTGAGAGATTAGTACAATCTGAGCATGTTTACCAAAGCATTAATTTATTTTAAAAATTAGTAAGCATCCTAATAATTTTGCAAGGTGCTAGGGATTCAATCGTGAATCATGCAGATGTAGTCTTGGCCCTCAGATAGCTCGTGGTCTAGAGGCAGGATTTACACAATTATCAAATTACCAAAAACACAAAATAGATGAAGTACAGAGTGATACCCCAGAAAATTTCTTCTAATCTTTGTGTTTATGGCAACTTCCTGAGTGACATGGGAATTAATAGAGACTGTGGGATGGTTGAAAGTGAGCCATCAAAGAGGGAAGCGTGAAGAGCTAGGTAAAGTGTATTTTTGGTACAGAGCAGTTTGTACAAGGGCTGGGAATGAAGAGTAAGTATGAGAGGGGATTTCCCTGGTGGTCCAGTGGTTAAGAATCCTCCTTGCAATGCAGGGGACATGGGTTCGATCCTGGGTCAGGGAAATAAGATCTCAAATGCCTCAGAGCAACTAAGACTGCTACACCTAGAGCGCACACTGCAGTGAAAGACCCCACCTGCTGCAACTAGACCTGATGAAGCCAAATAAACAAACAGATAATTTTTAAAAAGAGTGAGTATGAGAGGACCAGGTACTGGAGGTTGGGAATGGCTGCAGCACAGAGTGAGGGGAATGGGAAAGAGGGGCCAGGGGCTTGGGGAATTGGGCAGAAGCCAGGACATGGAGGCCTTGTAGGCCATGGAGTAAACATGAGGAGTCTAATAGTGTTGTTAAGGATCTTGAACTCCATCCCAAGTATAATGGCGAGCCTTTGAGGAGTTTATGAGGAGTTTAACAGTAGTGGGGCATACTCATATTTACATCTTACTTACTTACTTTGGTTGAATATAGAAAATGGAATCAACTAATGGGCAACTACTAATCACAGACAGTCCAGAAGGCTTTTGAGTGAACCATGGTGTTCTGGATTGACGGAGTGGCAATGCCAATGGAGACTAGTAGATGGATTTGAGTTTTACTTAAAAGGTTTTATTAGTCTGGGCTCTTAGTTTCTTCAAACAGAATACATTTCAGGTGATTTAAGTAGGATGGAATTTATTATAAGGTATTAGGTAGCTCGCAGAACATATAGGAAGACTCACAGAACAGACTCTAGGCTGAGGTTCCAGAAGAACTTCTAGAGGAGATGATAGGGAAATCCCTTTGCTATGGCCAGACAGCTGCTTCGATTATTACCCAAATTCAGAACTACTGTGTCTCTGCTGCTACCCACACTGGCAACATGGATGCCCCATGCCCTGACTCATTTACATAACTCCTTTCTGGACAAAGTATCATGCAATTTCAGCTAATAAGAAGAACCTTAATTACATAGGTTCCCCCTAGTGGCAAGGAAGCAAGAGAAATGTACGATCTCTGTACAGGAAGTCATGCTAGAAAGTAACTGGGATGGCATTGAGTGGGTCAATATGCAGCAGCTGTTTCACAGGAGCAGGGCTGAAACAGCTGTTTCAAACTGTTTTGTTGGTGAATGATTTTGAGGAGAGTAAGAGAAGAAGGTGTTAAGAAAGATCCCTTATTCTAGTTTAAATGCTCAGTGTATCATGATAGATTTTATTAAAATTAAAAACATGGCAGAAGGAGAACCTCTTTGGAGGCTGGAGAAGGGAGACATGTAAGTTCATCTGAATAGGAGTTGACTTTGAGATATCTGTGGGTTGTATATAAAAAGGTTTTCCCTGGATAGTTAGATGTAGGGACCTGGAGATATGGGTTTCTGAAATTATCACTATATGGATGGCATCTTTAAAACTCAACATTCAGAAGACTAAGATCATGGCATCCAGTCCCACTGCTTCATGGCTAATAGATGGGGAAACAATGGAAACAGTGAGAGACTTTATTTTCTTGGGCTCCAAAATCACTGCAAATGGTGTCTGCAGCCATGAAATTAAAAGATGCTTGCTCCTTGGAAGAAAAGCTAGACAAACCTAGACAGCATATTAAAAAGCAGAGACATTACTTTCCCAATAAAGGTCTGTCTAGTTTTTCCAGTAGTCATTTATGCATGTGAGAGTTGGACCATAAAGAAAGCTGAGCACCGAAGAATTGATGCTTTTGAACTGTGGTGTTGGAGAAGACTCTTGAGAGTCCCTTGGACTGCAAGGAGATCCAACCAGTCCATCCTAAAGGAGATCAGTCCTGAGTGTTCACTGGAAGGACTGATGTTGAAGCTGAAACTCCAATACTTTGGCTACCTGATGAGAAGAGCTGACTCATTTGAAAAGACTCTGATGCTGGGAAAGATTGAAGACGGGAGGAGAAGGGGACGACAGAGGATGAGATGGTTGGATGGCATCACTGACTCGATGGGCATGAGTTTGAGTAAGTTCTGGGAGTTGGTGATAGACAGGGAGGCCTGGCATGCTGCAGTCCATGGGGTTGCAAAAAGTCGGACACGACTGAGTGACTGAACTGAACCGAACTTGATGGCACCTGATGAAAGAGATAAGACAGTCATTAGAGGAATGAGATCACAAGAAATAAAGTGTAGAATCTGTAGCTTGGAGGGTCAAACACAAGAATTTTGGGAACAAGTTCAATACTCGAGGACAGGCAGAGTGAGAAGCATCAGCATAGAGACTGGGAAGGTTTGGTCAGAGAGGTGGAAGGAAGTTGGAATGTGGAGTCATAGAAGGTAAGAGAAAATAGTATTTGGAGAAGAGAGAGTGTGACAGTGTCAAATGCCACTAGAGGTCAAGCAAATGGAGGGCCAAGTGGTGTCAAGTTGTTTGAATGACAAAGAGGCCACTGGTCGGTCCTCTTTGTCCTCTTCTGAGGGTAATTTGAGTGAGAGGGAAGAAAGTCATATGCAGTGAGTAGCGGAGTGCATAGGATGTGAGGAAGTGGAGAGAATGGCAGTATATGTCTCTTTCCATACGTTTGACCATAAAAAGAAAGACGAGAAAGGGAGATGGGGTTGAAGGAATAGGAGTGTGGGTGAGAAGGCAAGAAAGGGAAAGTGTAGTCATTCAGTCCTGTCTGACTCTTTGCTATCCCATGGAATGTAACCCACCAGGCTCCTCTGTCCATGAAATTCTCTAGGCAAGAATACTGGAGTGGGTTGCCATTCCCTTCTCCAGGGGATCTTCCCGATCCAGGGACTGAAACCAGGTCTCTCGCATTGCAGGCAGATTCTTTACTGTCTGAGCCATATACCCATGAGTGAGAAGGCATGGCTAGAACATATAAATACTGATAAGCAGGAGAGAGAAGAGGAATAAGGAACGGAAGAGGGAGGGGATAATTGAGAGATTGAGGTTCCTAAGAAGATAGAACTGGTAAAGCCAGAATTTAGGCAGGTAGACAGAGGGACATTTATTCAATCATTTTTATTCATTCATTCATTTAATTTTCTTTTTTTTTTTCTGAGCCACTGCCTCCTTCAACTGGGTATTGTGTAGTTCAGAGTCATTATGCACTTCTCCATTGAATCATTCTTCTATTTGTTCTTGAATTGATTCGTTCTCTGCTCTACTCTACCACTCACTTAGTCCTCCCTTCTTCCCTCCTTATTTCCCTCCCTCCCTCCCTTCCTTCCTTCCAGTATTTATTGAGAACTTGCTCTGAGCCAAACACTATGCTACATGCAGGGGATACAATGGTGAATAAAACACTCAGAATCTGCTTTCATTGAGCTGGTAGAATAATAGGAAGACAGACATTAATCACATGGAAAATATTAATATAAACCTAAAATTATCACAGTGATAAGAGGCATGAAGAAGCATCTCACAGGGCTGCTATAGCACAGAATAGGAGGATTGGCTTATCTGAGGAATTCAGGAAAAGTTTCTCTTGAGGAAGTGGAAACTGAGCTGAAATGTGAAAGATGAGTAGAAATTCACTAGGCAATGAGGGGTGGGCGGTTGGGAATGAACAGCATTGCCTGTAGGAGAAATGAACTTTAAAAACAATCTAAATGTCCAACAGTAGGGGATTTTGTTCAACAAATCATGGGGCATGCATATGATGGTGTAACATACAGTCACTCATAGGAATTAGATAGATGTATATATTTTGATTGATATGAAAGATTTTCAGTGAAAAAGGAGGCCATAAAATATTATGTCTGGCATGGTTCATTTATTACACTATATCTGCATAGATAAAAGCATAAAAGGATATACTCAAAATGTTAATAGTTCTTATCTATGGAGGAAGGAATTATAGCAAGGCTTTCAGTTTCTGCTTTCTACTTGGGCATACATTTATAATGTGAAAGAAAATTAAGAAAGAAATGACTATTTTGGAAAAGAAATGATTAATTAAAACCTGACCCACTTTATAGAAATAAAGGAAATCAAAACATCTCTTGCACTTTCAGCTGTGCTATTAGGGGGAGCCAGTTAGTGACAGGTCAGATCAGTGGGCCCCCTGGGTGAGCAAAGTTTTACGTGTTCAGGTCCCACAGAAATTTCAAGTCAGCTGGCCTGGAGGGGAAAACCTTCCTCCTCACCCTGTCCTAGCTGCAGGTGTGGGTCTGGCATCAGAAGGAGTGGACCTCCTTTTGTGGTCTCCTCCTGGGCCAAGGAAGGGACAACCCTTTGGGTCATTTTTCTTTCTGAGCCATCTGCCCCTTTCTGCTGGGCTTTGTGTAGTCCACGGTTCACTATGAAATTCTCCATTTGATCTTCCTTCTGGTTGCTCTTGAATTTATTTACTATCTCAAACATGCACACACTTGATTCACCCATTCAGCTACTTACTCACCTATTCATTCATTCGTTCACACATTCACACTTATTTACTCAACTGACCTTTACATGTTGGTCATTGTAGGGATAGAGGAGAAAGGTAGATCGGTTCAGTTTGGAATCCAGGACTGTCTGCTTTGGCCAAGGGAATTGGGCAGACCCATCTTCCTTCTCCTATACACCTCTGCTCTGCTGGTGGCTCTCAAGCTAAGTGCTTCTCAAACATTGATGTTTGCACGAGTCACCTGGGAATCCTGTTAAATAAAAGATTCTGTTTCAGTAGCTATGGGTGAGGCTTGCATGATCGGTTGCTCCGGTCGTGTTCTACTCTTTGCGACCCCATGGACTGTAGCCTCCCAGGCTCCTTTGTTCATGGGATTCTCCAGGCAAGAATACTGAAGTGGGTTGCCATGCCTTCCTCCAGGCGATCTTCCAGAACCAGGGATAGAACCCAGTTCTCCTGCATCTTCTGCACTGCAGACGGATTCTTTACCATTGAGACACTGGGGAGTCTTAAGATGCAGCATTTCTGACAAGATTCCAGGTAAGACTTACATTGCTTGTTCTCAGACCACATTCTGCATCCAGTTTAATTTGAATTTCAGATAAACAATGAACTTTTTTTTGTAGTATATGAATGCCCCAAACAGTGCATAGGACATATTTATACTAAACCTTTATTAAATATACCAAAAATTTATTTGTGTTTATCTCAAATTAAACTGGGCATCCAATATTTTTATTTCCTAAGCCTGGCAAGCTTATGTATGATCTGAGTCACAAATGTGAATCACACATGTAACTAAATTTTCTAGAGCTGCATTTTAAAGAGGTAAGTGAATTAATTTAAAGAATATACTTTATTTAACCCAATATATCCAAAATACCATTTCAACATATAATTAATATAAATATTATTAATAAGCTATTTCTCATTCTCTTTTCTGTGCTAAGTCTTTGAAACCCAGTGTGTGTTTTACACGTACATCTCATTTTAAATTAGCAACATTTCAAGGGCTTCCCTTGTAGCTCAGTCCGTAAAGAATCTTCCTGCAGCACAGGTGACCTGGGTTCGATCCCTGGGTTGAGAAGATCCCCTGGAGAAGGAAATGGCAACCTACTCCAGTATCCTTGCCTGGAAAATCTCATGTACAGAGGAGCCTGGTGGGCTGCAGTCCATGCGGTTGCAAAGAGTTGGGCACGACTGAGCGACTAACACTTACTTAAGTGTGCATGTGGCTTGTGCCTTTGTGTTGGACAGCTCAAGTCCAGATCTCCCCAGATATTCTTATTTCATTGACCTGGAGCATGAGCTTTAAAAGCTCCCAAATGATTCCAGTGTGCAGCCAGGCTGTCACCTCTGCTCTTCAAGGCTGCCCGGTCACAGATCAGTAATAAGTGGAAGCTGCCACAAGAGGGAGCCAGCCTCTCGGAATAAAGTCTTCTAAAGCCGCATGGTCTTCACTAGGCAGGGACTGGAGAAACGCTTAATGAATCCACCAGGACAGGGGCTGGACCTGTTCCTTAGTTCCCCTCACACTTGCTTTCCCAGCCAAGGTTTCTCACAGCCTGGGTGCTATTGCAGAACTCTCTGTTAATTGATCCATAATTATCCAGTTCATCTGCAGCATCTTGATCTCTTCTACCTTGTCCCATCTTCCTAAGGTCTTCCCTCCCTTAGCAGTGTGGTAAGGTACAAAGGCTAGGAACCAGGGGTCCTAGAGATTGCGATCGTATCCCAGCTCTGCTGCATACAAGCCAAGAACCCTATCAGAGCATCCCATGACTGTTGCCAGCTTCTTCACTAGTGTGGAGATACAGTCAATCTCATAAGCATATCAAGGAAGGACAACATGTGATGATATACTTAGTGCCCAGGAGATGCTCCTGAGAAAGTAACATGAGGTAGATGCTCAGAAAATAAAGGTTCATTTCCTCCCCAACCTGCAGATGTGTTGGAAGTCATGTGACACACCTAAGTTCTCAAACTTGGCTGTACCACAGGATTGCCTAAGGAACTTATGTATAAATCCTATTTCCTGATCCTCCCAGAGATTCTGACTCAGTAGATCTGGGATGAAGCCAGGGATTATGGATTACAAATTCTAAAGGAGACTTCCTGGCAGCCCTGTGGTTAAGATTCCATGTTTCCAATGTAGAGGGCATGGGTTCGATCCCTGATTGTGGAACAGATTTCACATGCTGTGTGGTGTGGCCAGAAGCAAAAATTAAAAAAAAAAAAGATCATATACAGTCACTGTGGAAGACAATATGGAGATTCCTTAAAAATAAATAAATTCCTTAAAAATAAATAAAACCACCATAGACCCAGCAATCCCACTACTAGGCATATACCCTGAGGAAACCAAAACTGAATAAGACACATGTATCCCAAAGTTCATTGCAGCACTATTTACAACAGCTAGACATGGAAGCAACCTAGATGTCCATTGACAGATGAGTGGGTAAAGAAGCTGTGGTACATACATACAGTGGACTATTACTCAGCCATAAAAATAAGCACATTTGAGTCAGTTCTAATGGGTGGATAAGCCTAGAGCCTATTATACAGAGTAAGTAAGTCAGAAAGAGAAAAACAAACACCATACATTAACACATGTATATGGAATCTAGAAAGATGGTACTGATGAACCTATTTGATGGGCAGCAATGGAGACACAAACATAGAGAACAGATTTATGGACATGGGGCGGGGGTAGGGGAGGAAGGAGAAGGGGGAGTGTATGGAAACAGTAACATGGAAACATGTGCATTACCATATGTAAAATAGATAGCCAATGGGAATTTGCTGTATGACTCAGGAAACTCAAATGGGGGTTCTGTGACAACCTAGAGGGATGGGATGGGGAGGAAGGTGGGAGGAGGTTCAAGAGGGAGGGGACATAGGTATACCTACGGCTGATTCATATTGATGTTTGGCAGAAACCAATACAATCTTTCAATTAAAAATAAATAAATTTAATTGTTAAAAAAAGATCTTAAAAGAAGTTCTCCAGGTGATCCTGAGAAGCCAGTCTAATACTGGTTTTGTGGGTAGTCTGGGAACCATTGACATGTGGAAGGAACTGGGGATTCGGAATCAGGGGTTCTGGGCTTCACTTTATGCTTTGCTGTTTACTCAACTTCTCTGAGCCTCAGTCATACCAGTTAAAGAAGACAATATAAAACACTCTGCCCAGGAGGTGGTAAGATATATAAGGCAGAGTAAGCACTGGTTAGCCATGCTCCCTCCCTTCCCCATCCTTTCCTATGTCCCCTCTTTTCTAATTCCCTGGATGACCCACTGCTTCTTGCACAGGTCATTCTGTCTCACCTCCCAGCCACTCCATAACTTTTCTGCTACTTGGGATGTCCTTTGCTCCTTTCTCTGCCCAAGTTGGGCCAGATTAATCAACAGCACTATCTGCTTCCTTGAATTTCAGATTAGATTCTGTCCTTGATGTTCTATTGCTCCACCCTGGTTTCAGATTCAGTATTTTTGATCAAGTAATGAGTTTAACTTGAGGCCAATTCAAGTAAGGCCTTTCCTATCCCCTCATCACTCTTCCCACCCACCTCCCAACCCTGCCTCCCACTTCACTCAACCCTAAGGAGCTGGACTCCTGGGAGGCAATGGGCACCATAGAAGAAGGAAAGAGATGTTCCATGTGGGAAAGAGCACAGAAGAAAACCCTACCCTCCTTTTCAATTATAATCTTTTAGCCTGAAACATATTTGCTCAACAGCAAACCTATCAAAAACAAAGCTAGAAGACAAATGCCAAAAGGTGAATATCTTATTAGATCTCATATGTACTTGTTATTAAATCAAGTTTGCAGTTTTGATTAATATAATGAACCAGACATTCTGATTTTTCACTTGAGGCTGTAATTATATCTTTTTTTTTTTAACTTTACAATATTGTATTGGTTTTGCCATACATCAACATGAATCCGCCACAGGTATACACGTGTTCCCCATCCTGAACCCTCCTCCCTCCTCCCTCCCTGTACCATCCCTCTGGAGTAATTATATCTTAAAGTGAGTGTAGGATTGTCAACCAACAGTGAGCAGAAAACTCATGGGCAGCTTTCACTTAGTTGCAGAAGAAATTTACACTCACTGACCAACCATTAGAATGACAATGTTGTTGTTTAGTTGCTAAGTTGTGTCTGACTCTTTGATACCCCATGGACTTTAACCCACCATGCTCCTCTGTCCTTGAGATTTCCCAGGTAAGAATACTGGCAATACCAGAACCAAAATAAAATTGCATTTTTATTATGTCAACAGTGGTAACTATTCAATGTACTGGTCATACCTAGCATTCTTAATGGGATAATTTTTTATGCTGTTGCATCAAAATTTACCCAATGTTTTAAAACACTGTATAGTATTTCATCATTTGCATATACTGTAATTGATCTCATATGATCTAGCAATCCCACTTCTGGGTATATATCTGGAGAAAACTCTAACTTGAAAATACACATGCACTCCAATATTCATAGCAGGAGTATTCACAATAGCCAAGACATGGAAGCAACCTCTATGTCCATCAACAGATGAATAGATGAAGAAGATGTGCTATATATATACAATGGAATATTACTTGGCCATAAAAAGAAGGAAATAATGCCATTTTCAGCGACATGGATGGGTGTAGAGATTATCATACTAAGTGAAGTAAGCCAGGCAGAGAAAGATATCAAATATCATATAATATTGCTTATATGTGGAATCTAAAAAAATTATGGAAATGAACTTATTTACAAAATAGAAATAGACTCACAGACATGGGGGAAAAAAACTTATGGTTACTAAAGAGGAAAGTGGGGGAGGGATAAGTTTAGAATTTGGGATTAACAGATACAGGCTACTATTTATAAACGGAGAAGGCAATGGCAACTATTTATAAAAGAGATAACCAATAAGGCCCTACTGTATGGCACAGAGAACTATATTCAGTATCTTATAATAATGAAAACTAATCTGAAAAAGAATATTTTATATATATACATATATATGAATCACTTTGCTGTACATCTGAAACATTGTAAATAAACTATACTTCAATGAAAAAGGGAAAAATTCAACTAGTTTATAATCAATCCCATATGATGTATATTTAGTTGTTTCTAATTTTTAATTTAATTATTTATAATGTTATCAGTAATATTGATACCTCAGAACATTAACTCCTCTCCCTTGTTTCATTATTTCCTTAGGATAAACTCCCTGAAGTAAAACATTTGGTACGAGCATAAAAAAGATATACATTTAAAATTTTGATCATATTTTTCTCTCAAAAAGTTCGATCAACTTACACTCCTGCTAAAAAACAGTATAATGACAATTTTCCATATTCTCAAAAAATGAGGATTATCAATATTTTATTACTTTCAAGAAAGAATAGATGGAAGTAATGCCCTATTTTAACCTGCAATTCTTTGATTATTATTTGCCAAGTAAGTATCTTTTTTTCATATTAGTGGACATTTTTGGACATTTTTATGTCTTCTCTTTTGATTTTCTTGTTCATGTTGATGAGTGAAGTTTTAATCAGCTTAATAATTCCATTACAAAGTTGTGTCTTATATCTTCCTTTAGTGAAATTAATGTCAAGTTGGTGGGCAGAGGTCTCTACCTTCCAATTATATATAAGATTAATTACTGTTTTAGATTAGAGTGCTTTTCAGATTCTTATCTTCTGTGTAACTCAAGGTTATATGGTATTTCTATTTATTTGGGGGGAAGAATGTGAGTGTAGCATGAAGCTCACTCAGAAATAAGGTTGTTAATGTGGTCTTTGCTTGGGGAGGGAACTGCCTCTGTGTGGTACCCACTCATTGATTCTAAAAGCCAGGCCATTCAGATCTATTTGAAACAACCTTTCAGGATGTTTATTAAGACCAAAAAGAAGTTTGTTAATAAGACTAAACTCATTTTTTTTTTTTTTTTGCTAGAGAGTTAAATATAAATGTATCTGTCTGATTAAGCACATACAGATAGGTTCTGTGATGACTTTCAATGTTCTCTTCATGAAGGAGTGTTTTGAACATCTTTATCTGTGATAAAGCGTAGAACGGCCATTCCTAGCCCTTTGGCAGTGCCCAGGTTTCTGGGACCTTCTCTGTGTGTCTCTCCACAGCTCACTCTTGTGTCCCCACACATCTTTATATGAGGTGAAGTGGTGACATTTGTTGTTGGCTGATTGATCATTCCAGCTCTTTCTGTCATGTTCAGTTCAGTGTTAAGGGCCTACTGTAATCCTGAGAGTAACGCTCAGGGTTTTCTTCCAGTGTGTTTTGCAAAATACAGAGAAGGAGCTGAGTTCATTGGTTGCAAGCCCAAGGCAATTTTCCTTCGTATGTGTGTGCCTGAGTGCGTGTTCAGTTGTGTCCGACTCTGTGATCCCACGGACTATAACCTGCCATGCTCCTCTGTGCATGGAATTTTCCAGGCAAGAATACAGGAGTGGGTTGCCATTTCCTTCTCCAGGGAATCTTCCCAACACAGGGATCAAACTCTGATCTCCTCGTCTCCTGCATTAGCAGGCGGATTCTTTACTACTGCATCCCCTGGGAAGCTGTCTCCTCAGTGCCCACTCAAGCCCAATCTTGGAATAGTTCTTCCCTGCTCATAGGTGACATCCCAAGCAAGGCCCATAGCTTTCTCAATCATCCTTAGACACAAAAGTTTCACAAATCAGAGAGACCAAAAACAGGCCCCATTTCAGTGGTCAGTATGTCCACTGTAACAGTGGTGTGTGCCCAGTATGTTTGCACCCACAGAGGGTCACTTGTCAACATTTTATTCCCTCTATATGACCAAATTATTTTCAGTATAATCATGAATGGGAACAATTAATAACAATGGTCAAAGAAAAAATGTGGATAATGAAAGTTCTTTTCTCAAGTATCCACATATAATAATGTCAGTAAGTAATAAATAAGTAAAAATAAAACAAATAGTACAATACAGGAAAGGGGAAAAGTAATTAATCAATACTTTACACATATGTTAGGGTTTTTTTGAAGAAAAAAAAATTACTCAATTTTGCACTCTGCTTTAAATTTTAAACCAAAAAACTCCAAGTGGTCTCATAGAATGACAGAATTGAAATAACACTTGTTCTTTGTCTTTGCAATAAACATGCTATCATGCTTATTTCAAATCTTCTGATTAAATGCAGGGGCATGGAGTACCACAGGAGCTGGAGATATTGAACTATGCCTGAAGCAAACACAATGATTCTGAACCCTTAGTATTTACTCTTAAAATGAATGCATGTAGCTAAGTTTGTGTCAGGGCCAACTGGGCAGCAGGAAATTTTCTGAATTAACTTCCAGGCAGAAAAGGTTTATTGAAAGAAAAGTAATAAAAATATCTTTGGAGCCTACACATACAATGCTCAAGAGAATCTACAGCAATTTTTTAGATATTAAACCAACAAAAGATATCTTTGGGGAGGAGACATCTATCATTGACATTTTTTGTCACATGATGATGATAAAAAGCTGATTGATGTTGAGTAGATTTTATTATTGCTTTTAAATTCTCTACACACAATGCTTCCCTGATTCCTTGACACCATAGCAGCTCTGGAGCTTGGATTCAATCCTCAGGGAAACATAGGAAGAAAATCTGAGTTTTGGTCATTGAGTGAAATGGGGCTCAAAGGTAGCTCAGTGGTAAGAATTTACCTGCAGTGCAGGATACACGGGTTCCATCCCTGGGTCGAGAGGATCTCCTGGAGAAGGATGTGGAAACCCACTTCAGTATTCTTGCCTGGGAAATCCCATAGACAGAGGAGCCTTGAGGGCTACAGCCCATGGGGTTGTAGTAGAGTTGAACATTGCTTAGTGACTAAACAACAAATTAAAGAAAGGACAGTTATTCTCTTAAGCATCTGAGTTGATGCCTGGAGATTATAGCTTGTTATTCCAGAGACTGCTTCTTGGTGCTGTGATGTTCCCTTTCTCTCTCTCATCTGAGCCTGTATAGCTGTATACAGAAGCCTGTATAGCTTCTGCTATATGGATAAATGAGATTTTTAACTTCTGTTTTGGAGAGAAGAATCACTTTGTGAATGGGATCCAAACTGAAGTGCATGCCCCCCTCCTGGGGTGAGGGGGAGGGGTAGGGAGAAGCATGAATGTGTAACCTCAGTACAAGATCTGCACAGACTTCAGAGAGCATCCATGCTCAATGCCAAGTGTGTCACAGGGGCCCCTTTCATCCCCAGCCCCCTTCCCTCATCAGGACATTCCACACCCTCATCTTCTTTGCCAATTCCTGGCCTGAGGCTGCTCCTGGGAGTTGAAATGGCAGATGCCCTTCATTTCCAATGTCTTCATTCTGTAAAGCATTGATCTGAGTGTCTGTGGCAGTGAGGGAGGGGCCTATAGGCCTTGAGGAGGCTCTCGCCTAGAGCAACAGAAATTTTTCCGAATGGTGAAATCCAGCATGGCTCTGCAAATGACCGCTGGTGAGTGAGCCTTCAATCACTCACCACTTCAATCAAAGCTTTGGTGGTGTTTCAGCTTGCAGTTAGCCCCAGAGTCCTCGGGGGCTGGCACAATCGGTATGGTCCCTCATCAGGTCTGATAACTCTCCAGAGCCTCCCTGGGGTTGCTGTGCCCATGCCAAGAAGGCGCCACAGCAATTAAAGAAGGTTTTCTTCCTGAGCTCTGGGGTGCATTTATCTTCAAGCTAATGTTACAGTGCCTTCTTTTGCCAAAGCTCCGTAACAACTGGGCCTCTTATTCCTTCACAACCTCATCATGGAGTGAGGGGAGGGTTCCAAACAGAACAGAACAAAACCCTTCCTCTGGTGAGGGAGAAGAGTGCTCGTTGAATATCCATTAGATTCAATAAGTCAGCCTCATTTCAAAGGCATCTTGTTGACCTATCTCAGGTCCTGCCGAAGCTGTGACCCAGAAGAGGCACTGGGCCTTTTGTCCCCAAGGGCTGGTGGGATGATGCCCTGCTGGACAATGGGGAGCGTTGACAGAGTGCTCCCATTTATTGGCTGAGCGACTACATCAGTCATTCATTCACAAGCACAAGGTCTAAATTGCAGAACCAATTAACAGCACTAATAGCCCTTGCCTGAATTAATCTTTGAGACAAAGGGAGGAGAAGTGGAAGTGCTATTAGCAAATCAAGCTGTACCATCCCTGCTTTATTGCGCAAATCTCAGTGACTGTATGTGGCTATTGTGTGCTGACTGCAATTACAGCCCTCATTTAAAAATGATTAAGTGGTTATAATTATTTTTCAATTAAAACTTATATCTTCCATTTATGCAACATTTCAGACTTCAATTAAACTTCTTTTGAAAAGTGCCACTGAACCAAAAGATTCCTGTTCCCTCTTTGAACCAGGAAACCTGAAACTCAAGCCAGATAGGATTTTGATTGCCAACCTTCAGACTTTGTTTGATGAAATGTGATGAGTGTTCCCAAGTGAGACAGAGATGTGTGGTACCTGCTGGAAGTGACCACCACCACCAAGGGTGTGGGGGGAAGGAGAGACAATTCAGGCTCTTCCTGGAGATTTGTGACGACTGAGAAGAGAAGGCTGTTCTTGCCACTGGAAGGCAGTGTCACTAGAAGAGGTGACATGTGAGGCCAAACGTTTAGAGCATTCAGTTGTGCTCTTGTGACAGTAACAATCACTGTAAGAAAGGTCTGAAGTTATTATTTATTTATTTATATTTGGCTGTGCCGGGTCTTTGCTACTGCTTGGACTTTTCTTTAGTTGTGGTGCATGGGCCTCTCGTTGCGGTGGCTTCTCTTGTTGCAGCTCCCAGGCTCTAGAGCACAGGCTCAGTAGCTGTGGAGCAGGGGCTTAGTTGCCCTGTGGCCTATGGGATCTTCCCAGATCAAGGATCGAACCCATGTCCCCTGCACTGGCTGGCATATTCTTAACCACTGGGCCACCAGGGAAGCCCAGGTGTGAAGTTTTGTGCAATCTAATTCATTTAAAAATTAGAGTAGTTTTAGTTTTCCCTTTAAAACCAATCTTATTTGCCTTTAACAAGTTTCTTGAGAAGGAGAGAAAGGAATTGCTAGGCATTAACTTTACCATAGCCTATCCTATCTTGCTGGTGCCCATAATCAGAGTACATCTTTGGAGTCTGGGCCCTCATGGGGACATCACTGATCATGTGTGTGGTGGTGGAGAAAAAGGTATAAGGATCTGGGTCTGGAGGTTCCAATCAGGACTGTGTCCCAGAGTCCCACTCAACACTAGGGAAGACTGGAGCTGTAAAAAGCAATTCTTAGCCTCAGAGAGGCAGTGTAAAGTGTTAGTTGTTATCCACATGCTGGCGGACATTGACCTCCTATTTTAACTGGATATTTTGAATCAATAACCCCAGTTTTATTCTGGCTGTTGAAGGCATGCATGCCACATGTAATAAGTTTAAAGCTCACACAATTAAAAGAAATTATTTATAATCTGTGTTCCCTAGTAACAAGGTTGTGGTTTCTCTGACCTAATTCTGGCTCTGGTGAGGAATATTGTGTCTTAAGACAATGGTAGTCATGAAATCTGGAGTCTGTACTGTGGACTGGACCCTGCCCAAGAAACTGAGACAAAACAGATGGCTCCTTCCTACAAGGAAGAAATGTACTATTGTGATGTATCTTTTCCCTTAAATCTAATGTCATCTAATATTGTTCATACTCTCAAAGTATCTTAGGTTTTTCTAAAATAGGATGATAACTGTAGAAGAATAGAAAATATGGGAAATAAGTCTAAGACAAAAAAAAAAAAAATCAAAGCAAACCAAACTACCTAAAACCACTGTTAAGGAATTCATGTGGTATAATATCTTCTAGTATTAAAAACTCCTTCATAGATCACAGCCTTATTGTGGGTAAGGGGCTTGCATAACTCAGTGAAACTATGAGCCACAATGAAATCAGATTGATTATGTTCTTTGCAGCCAAAGATGGGGAAGCTCTATCGTCTATTTACTGAGCAGCCAGTAAAAACAAGACATGGAACTGATTGTCGCTCAGATCATGAGCTCCTTATTGTAAAATTCAATCTTAAATTCAAGAAAGTAGGGAAAACCACTAGGCCATTCAGGTATGACCCAAATCAAATCCCTTATGATTGCCCAGTGGAGGTGTCGAATAGATTCAAAGGATTAGATCTGGTAAACAGAGTGCAGGAGGTACATAGAAGCATTACTATGAACAAAGCTAGTGGAGGTGATGGGATTCCAGCTGAACTATTTCAAATCCTAAAAGATGATGCTGCACTCAATATGTCAGCAAATTTGGAAAACTCAGCAGTAGCCATAGGACTGGAACAGGTCAGTTTTCATTCCAATCCCAAAGAAGGGAAATGCCAAAGAATGTTCAAACTACCATACAATTGCACTCATTTCATATGCTAGCAAGATTATGCTCAAAATCCTTCAAGCTAGGCTTCAGCAGTACATGAACTGAGAATTTCCAGGTGTACAAGCTGGGTGTTGAAGAGGCAGAGGGACCAGAGATCAAATTGCCAACATTCACTGGATCATAGAGAAAGCAAGGGAATTCCAGAAAAACTTATGCTTCATTATTTATGCTAAAGCCTTTGACTGTGTGGATCACAGCAAACTGTGGAAAATTCTTAAAGAGGTGGGAATACTGGACCACTTTACCTGTCTCCTGAGAAACCTGCATGTGGGTCAAGAAGCAACAGTTAAAACCAGCCATGAAACAACTGTTTGGTTCAAAACTGGGAAAGGAGTATGCCAAGGCTATATATTGTCACCTTGATTATTTAACTTATATACAGAGTACATCATGCAAAATGCCAGCCTGGATTAATCACAAGCTTGCCAGGAGAAATATCAACAACCTCAGATATGCAGATAATACCACTCTAATGGCAAAAAATGAAGAGAAACTAAAGAGTCTCTTGATGAGGGTAAAAGAGGAGACTGAGAAATCTGGCTTGAAATTCAACATTCAAAAAACTGAGATCATGGCATCCAGTCCCATCACTTCATGACAAATAGAAGGGGAAAAAGTGGAAGCAGTGACAGATTTTATTTTCCTGGCTCCAAAATCACTGTGTATGGTGACTACAGTCATGAAATTTACAGATGCTTGCTTCTTGGAAGGAAAGCTATGACAATCCTAGATAGCATATTTAAAAGTAGAGACATCACTTTGTCAACAAATAGCCATAAAGTCAAAGCTATGGTTTTTCCAGTAGTCATGTATGGATGTGAGAGTCGGACCATAAAGAAATCTGAGCACTGAAGAACTGATGCCTAGGAATTGTGGTGCTGGATAAGACTCTTGAGAATCCCTTGGACTGCAAGGAGATCAAACCAGTCAATCCTAAAGGAAATCAACCCTGAATATTCATTGGAAGGACTGATGCTGAAGCTGAAGCTCCAATACTTTGGCCACCTGATACAAAGAGCTGACTCATTGGAAAAGATCCTGATGCTGGGGAAGATTGAGGGCAGAAGAATGGGGTGTCAGAGGATGAGATGGTTAGATAGCATCACAAATTTAATGGACATAAATTTGAGCAAACTCTGAGAGATAGTGGAGGACAGAGGAGCCTGGCATGCTGCAGTCCATGGGGTGGCAAAGAGCTGGGCAAGACTTAGTGACTGAACAACAACAACAGTGTTAAAAAGTTATTTATAATTAAAGTTAGACAGCATTGTTCCTCTTAGCCTGAGCATCTCATTGGCCCACTGCCAGGAGAGATGGGCTGTGTGATCTGCATCCTGTAAGGGTTGCATCTGGGGCCCCGGGGAAAGGATCAAGGATTTTCTGAGTTCTATGTGTTTGTGCCCAGGGCAAAGAAACCTATGGGAACTTCTAGATTCAGAGAAGAATGAGGACTTATGCTTGGTGCAGACCAACATCAGAAACAAAATGGAAGCCAGGTCAAGAGTCTCTGGATTTTATTTTTTAATACAGGACACATAGGGCTGGCAGTAAAGAGGGCCCCTGAGGACATGTGGAAGTTTAATTTCCCATTAATGAAAAAGATATATTTTATTGAAGTATAGTTGATTTACAATGTTGTGTTAATTTCTGCTGTGCAAAGTGATAAAGTGGTTCAGTTATATATAGATATACATTCTTTTTACATATTCTTATTATGGTTTATCATAGCATCCTGAATATAGCTCTCTGTGCTATACAGTAGTACCTTTTTGTTTATCTATTTCATATATAATAGCTTACATCTACTAACCTCAATCTCTCACTCCACTGCTCCTCCAACTCCCTACCCCTTGACAACCACAAGTTTGTGCTCTATGTCTGTGAATCTGTTTTTATTTTGTAGATAAGTTCATCTGCTTCCTTGGTGACTCAGATGGTAGAGAATCTGCCTGCAATGCAGGAGACCCAGGTTCAATCTCTGGCTAGGGAAAATCCCCTGGAGAAGGAAATGGCAACCCACTCCTTATTCTTGCCTGGAAATTCCAAGGACAGAGGAGCCTGGCGGGACACAGTCCATGGGGTCACAAAGAGTTGGACGTGACTGAGTAACTAACACTTTCATTTTTTTCACTTTCATGTATGTTGTATTTTAGATTCCACATATATGTGATATCATATGATATTTGTCTTTTTCATTCTGACTTACTTCCTTTAGTATGATAAACTCTAGTTGTACCAATTAATGTTTTAATAAAGCTTGTTAAAACTGAATTACTATTTTCAATTTTCAGATGTACATCTAAATACTTTTTATTGTCTTTCCTATTTTCTCCTGAACTGACCACTTTACATCAGTTATTTTATGTAGTTTCTATAACCTACCTATGATGTAGATGATATAAACATACATCTCCAGATAGGATTAAAGAAGTTGTTCAGAGAGGCTAAGAATTTTGCCCTGGTCACATAGCTAATAAGTGGCCCAACTGGGTGTCATCTTGGCTTAATCACAATGACTTTATAGAAAGTCTGATCTCTGCTAGGCAATGACCTTCCTCCCTTGCCCCCTTGCCATCCCGCAGTCCCACACTCTCCTCACCTACCCACCTTGTTCCTCTTCTTCAAAATAATCTTTGTGATTTTCTTGGCCCTTTACTCTTCCCTGTGAATTTAAGTATGAGTGTGTCACATTCCATAAATAAAACCTGCATTGTGTTATTGACTGGAATTACATTAATTTATGGGTTACCTTGGAGAAGACTTGACATCTTTATGAGATTGTCTTCCTATCTATGAACGTGGAGTGTCTCTCTGTTTATTCAGGTCTCCTTTCATGTACTTCAATAATATCTTATAATTCTTTCATAATGCACATCTATTTATTCCAAGACTCCTTACAGATTTTAATCTTCTGGTATTGTGAATGGGATCCTTTCCTATTATCTTTTCTATTTGATTATTATTATTGCATAGAATTTCAATTGATTTTTATATATAAATCCTGTCTCTAGCAAGCTTGTTGAATTCTCTCAACTGCAAATAGATAGTTTTATTTCCTCTTTTCAATTCTATGCTTGTATGAATTGAATTGTTTGTATTCAATACCATGGTGGACAGAAGCAATAATGTAGACATTTTTGCTGTGTTCTTGATTTTAAAGGGACAGCTTCTAACATTTCACCATTAAACATGCTGTTTGGATTAGGTTTTGATAAATACTCTGTCACATATTAAAGAAATTATTTTTGAAAATAATAATAATTTTTATTAGGATTACTTTTAATCCTTATTAAGTGTTAAATTTCAGCAAATCTTTTCCTGCATCTACTAAGCTAATCATGAAATTTTTCTCATTTAATCTGCTATTGTGGTATATTATAT
Organism: Bos taurus; assembly: GCF_002263795.3. Taxonomy (NCBI): domain Eukaryota; kingdom Metazoa; phylum Chordata; class Mammalia; order Artiodactyla; family Bovidae; genus Bos; species Bos taurus. The sequence goes on from NC_037328.1 coordinate 131,184,906, forward strand.
TAATAGACTTCCTTGCATTCCTTCCTTTCTTTCTGGGATATGCACTATTTTATCAGATGATACAATAAGATTCAATTTAATGATATTTTAGCTAAGATTTTTCCATCTCCATTTCCATTACAGTTTAATAAATGAATTGATCTATAATTCCTCCTTCACTCCCTTTCTTTTCTCATTTTTGTGCTGAGTCTATACGTTCCCCGACTGTAACCGAGAAGAACAATCCTCACTCCATAGTGGATCTATTCCTTTAGCTCTTGCCTTTGTGCTCTGTTGCCTGTGCTTAGTTGGCTGGCTCCGTACTTTGTAAAGGAATGTTGCCTTTCAGGTCAGTTCAGTTCAGTTGCTCAGTCGTGTCTGACTCTTTGAGACCCCAAGGACTGCAGCACGCCAGGCTTCCCTGTCCATCACCAACTCCCAGAGCCTGCTCAAACTCATGTCCATCAAGTCAGTGATGCCATCCAACCATCTCATCCTCTGTTGTCCCCTTCTCCTCCTGCCTTCTATCTTTCTTAGCATCAGGGTCTTTTCCAGTGAGTCAGTTCTTCACATTAGGTGACCAAAGAATGGGAGCTTCAGCTTTAGCATCAGTCCTCCCAATGAGTATTCAGGACTGATTTCCTTGAAGTTTGACTGGTTTGATCTCCTTGCAGTCCAAGAGACTCTCAAGAGTCTTCTCCAACACCCTGGTTCAAAAGCATCAATTCTTTGGTGCTCAGCTTTCTTTATGGTCCAACTCTCACATCCATACATGACTACTGGAAAAACCATAGCTTTGACCAGACAGACCTTTGCTGGCAAAGTAATGTCTCTGCTTTTTAATATGCTGTCTAGGTTGGTCATAGTTTTTCTTTCAAGAAGCAAGCGTCTTTTAATTTTATGGCTGCAGTCACCCTCTGCAGTGATTATGGAGCCCAAAAATATAAAGTCTGTTACTGATTCTATTGTTTCCCCATCTATTTGCCATGAAGTGATGGGACCGGATGCTATGGTCTTAGTTTTCTGAATGTTGTATAATTGCGTATTAATATACATAATAGTACATTCTCAAGACTCTGCCTCTCAGGCTTTACCTTTAATGGTATAACAGTTTTCCATTCATATAGAGATAAAAAGTTGCAGAACAGAAAGTAGCAATTGTCTTGTTGGAGGTTTACAGGAACATGGCGACAAGACATTTGTGGAGATATGCAGGACCAAAGGATTCTGACACCAAGAAGTTTGCAACAATCAACCACACCCCGTCCCCTTTTAGTATAAAAGAAACCTGAATTCCAACTCAGATAAGATGATTCTGCGGGACACTAGTTTTTCATATAGGTCTGCTGGCATTTGGAATAAAATTGCTATTCCTTGCCTCAACAACTTGTCTCTCAATTTTTTGACCTTTCGTGTGGCAAGCAGTGTGAAGATGGACTCAGTAACACCATAAGTTAATTTCTGTCATTCCATATTTTTCCATTGTTTGAAACGGTTTATGTGTGATTAAGATTATTTATTTAGCACACACCTTTGAGTACGTACTGTACGCCAGGCTCTTTTCTAGTCCCAGGGGTACTAGTCCCAGGGTAAGAGATAAGCAGAAGTCTCCTTAATATTTTGAACAAATTCCCTGGCTCTAGGCATATGGGAGTGAAGAAGAGATTTTTACCTCTTCAACTCAGTTACTTTCATGGTTTTTGGCTCACTCAGCCTTCCTATTCTTCTTCATTTTGCTTTTTAGATTTTTTTCTTAGGAACTTTTTCTTATACATTTGCTTACTAATATGTTTAGAGAAAATTATTTATAATGTTAAATTACAATTTTTAGTCTCTGCTGTAGATGTCTTCCCCCTCCACGATATTGTTTATTTCTGCCTTTTCATTCTTCCTCAGTCTTGTTAAAATTCTGTTTAGAGTTTAGTCTGTTTTATTATTATTCAACTAGTTTTATTATGTTTACAATGAGCCATCTTTTAGCTCCTATTTTCTGCCCTTAAATTTACTATTTTCTTCCACTTCATTTCAAAGAAACTTTTGCTTCTAGCTTCTTGAAATGACCACATAACTAATTTATTTCCAATCTGTCCATTTAAAAATGCATTTCTTTAAATATCATTCCCACTGAAAGGAGTCACGGCTTCTTGAAGAATTGCTTAGTCCAGATCTGGGACAGGAAATGTACAAAATGAGCCTGGAACATCTGTCACAATAGATAACAAAGAAGCTATCAAAGACTACCAAGGTCATAACAATAGGACCCTGAAGCCTAATTAAAGGGATTCATTGTCATTGGCCAAAGATGGCACAATATGACCATCAAAAAGAATAATATCTGCAGAGGATTGAAATACATCATACATATTAAAATCCATGAATTCATAATGATACTAAAAATATCCTTCATAGAATCTTTGATGTTAGGAGATCAAATCACTATTCTGAAAACCCTGTAGAAAGGGAAAGTGTCAGTGTTTATCCTGCTTTTTCAATACAAAGTATACCTCAGTTGATGAAGGAAAGCTCTTTTTGAATAATTTTTGTTAATAAAAAATGACAAGCTAGGAGATCACCACTTTGCAGCTCCTACTGGTCAAACGAAGGTGAGCAATAATCCCTGATAGCTTCTAAAATCTCCTGAGTTGATGTGCTGGAAGTACACAGCATCACCTATGATGTATTCTTGCCCTGAATCCCAACCTTGACCAAATTAGATCTCAGCATCTAACTAATAGTTTATAGGAAGTACAGGGAAACAAAGAACATGTTAAATGACCCCATGGGGACAGAATCAATAAAATGCAGGCCATGGGAAATTCTACAAGGAAAACAACCAGGCTTTTTTCAACAAATAATTAGCAAGAAAGGGAGAGGGAGACAGAGAGTTGAACTTACAAATTAAAAGATAATTGAGACACACAAACCCAATGCAATATATGGACCTTGTTTAGAATCCTGATTCAAACTAACTATATAAAAATTATTGAGGAATTACTGTTAGTTGTTTTGGGTGTTATGATAGAATTGTGGTTTGCTTAAAAGAGAGAGATGCTTATCTTTTAGAAGTACACACTGAAGGATTTATGGATGGAATGATATAATATATTTCACCCTAAGATAGTCAAATGCTAATAATGGTTGAAGCTGGATAATGGATACATAGAGTTTTATTATACTCTTCTCTACTTTTGTTTGAATTTTGCCATACTTAAAAAGAATGTATCTAAAGTTTTTAATTTGTTCTTCACTGGGACTTGGAATGTATGCAATTTTGTGTGAATCTTTTAAGAAGAGTCTTTGTTTCTCATCTTCTTCTGGTTTTTCTGCACTCAAGCCCCACTGGCCTTAAAGGAAAGATGTTCTGGGAGCTTGTCTTCCGGGTGCAGGATCCCAGGGTTTGGGTCCTCAATAATGGAGCTTGGATTCCTCACTCCTGGGGAAAACCTTTCCAGTTGTGATTAAGTTCCTGTTTGTGGGTCTCCTACCTGGGAGTATTGATCTTGACTGTACCACATTTCCATCCCTCCTACTCATCTCCTTGTGGTTCTTTCTTTAGATCTTTAGTTGTGGAAAAGCTTTTCTGCTAGTTTTCAGGTCTTTCACATCAAAAGCTGATCCATAAGTAATTGTAACTTGGTGTGCCTTTGGGAAGAGGTGAGCTCAGTGTCTTCCTATTCTGCCATTTTGGCCAACACTGAATTGTTTGTTTGATATTGAGTTGTATAATTTCTTTATATAATTTGATATCAACCCTTTCTCAGATATATTACTGGAAAATATCTTCTTCCACTCAGTAGTTTGTCTTTTGCTTTGTTGATGGTTTCCTTGGCTGGGCAAAAGCTTTTTAGCTGGATTTAGTCCTATTTTTTTTTCTCCTGTTGTTGCCCTCCTAACCTGGGGAGATAGATCCAAAAAAATATACCCAAGACTGATGTCAAAGAGTGTACTGGTTATCTTTTCTTCTAGAATGGTTTCTGGTCTTACATTCAAGTCTGTAATTCATTTTGAGTTTCTTTTTGTACATGGTTAAATAAATTGTTCTGGTTTCATTCTTTTGCAGTTAGGTGTGTAGTTTCCCCAACACCACTTGTTGAGGAGATTGTCTTTTTCCCATTGTATATTCTTGCCTTCTTCATCGTAGATTAACTAGCAATACATGCATTGATATATTTTGGGGCTCTCTATTCAGCTCCACTGATCTATGTGTCTGTTTTTGGGTGAGTACCATACAGTTTTGATTACTATAACTTTGTAGTATAGGCTGAAGTTGTGGACCATAATACCTCCAGCTTTTCTTTGTTATTGTTCATTTCTAATTTAGTTATATCAGGAAATGTTGTCTGTATTGTATGATTTTATTCTTTGAAATAATTTGAGACTTCTCTTGTCACCTAATGCAATGTCAGAATCAATTTTAAAAATAATTTAAAAATAAATGTTGCATTTAAATTTGTAAAGGATATGTTATTTATTTTGAGGGTTCAGAATTATCATATCTGTTAGATCAACTTGCTAATTATATTGCTTTTTATTATTACATTTTTAAAATTTGCTTGATCTATTATTTTTTAATAGAGCTGTATTAACATTTCCTGCTGTGATTGTAAATTTAAAAATTTTCTTAGAAATTTTCAACCTTTTTACTTTCTACACATTGAGCCCATATATTTGATTTATATTTTGAGCTTATTCTGGTTATCTATCACTGTAAAACAAAGCATGCTTTGTGGTAAAACACATAATATTTTTATTATGCTCATGAATTCTGAGTCAGGAATCTGTGCAGGGAACATTGGGGATTGCCTGTCTCTTCTCAACAACCTGTGGGACCTCAGTAATGAAGATGCAAATGACTTGAATGGCTGGGCACTGGAATCACCTGGAAATTTCTTCACATGAAGTCTAGAGCCTGAGCAGTGGTGACTCAAAGGCCAAGGCTAATGTCCAAGAGACCCACACACAGCCCTTCACGGGTTTGACCTTTTCATAGCATGGCATTCAGCTGGGTTCTGAGAGGGAGTGCCCTGATGAGGAGAGTCTGGAGAGTAGACATTTCAAGAGAACAAGTTATAAACTCTGACCAAGCCCCTCAGAAATCTCATAGCATCAGTTCTATTTCATCCTACTGATTTCCACCCAGAGACTAAAGCCAACTCAGTTTCAAGGGCAGGGAAAGCAGATTCTCTCCTCATGGGGAGTGGCAGGATCACACTGCAGAAGAGTATGTGGGATGGGAAATATTTTTTGTGGGAAACTTTGGAAAATACAATCTGCTTCAGAGTCTATGCTGTTTGGTGCATATTTGCAGCATTTATTATTCCATATTTTCTGTTTGTTCCTATTTTTATTACATTGTAGTCCTCTCTTATTTTTATTAATCTTAATTTTCATGCAATTAATATTGCCTACTTAGTTTTCTTTTTGGTAATATCTACATAATGTACCCACTCCAGTGTTCTTGCCTGGAGAATCCCAGGGACGGGGGAGCCTGGTGGGCTGCCATCTATGGGGTCGCACAGAGTTGGACACGACAGCAGCAGCAGCAGCAGCACATGATATATTTTTTTATTCTTTTATTTTTCCATCTTTCTTATGGCTTTATTTTAGATTCACCTTTTTAAAAATTCTTATAATCTCTATGACTTAATTGATAATTGTAATAATATAGTTTGTTTACATGTATTTTGATTACTAATATACTTTAGTCAATTCCACTATCTTGGAGGAATGCCTGGCATGTAGTAGTTTCTCACTATTAGTTACTGCTACCCTGATGCTGGGAAAGACTGAAGGCAGGAGGAGAAGGGGACGACAGAGGATGAGGTGGGTGGATGGCATCACTGACTCAATGGACTTGAGTTTGAGCAATCTCTAGGAGACGGTGAAGGACAAGAAAAACTGGCATGCCGCAGTCCGTGGGGCTGCAAAGAGTTGGACACAACTGAGCAACCAAACAACAATAACTACGCTGCTACTGCTACTACTACTATCACTACAAATATTATTCTTGAATTCCATTTCAGAGCCCTGAATCATGAAACCAGAAATAACTTTCTCATTTTCTTCTTACTTATTTCCCAAACTTCTCTACTGAAAAATATTGTACTGGCATCTCTGTTTGGTAAAGGTGTTCTTCAGGGACTTTCAGTGTTTCCTGATATCTGGAGGGGGGAAGACAATTTTGTTCCTGGATCCATAACCATGGGGAATTTTCAGCACAGGCCCAATGTCAGATATCCTGATTAAGAACATAAGTTTAGAATTATTTTACCACTCACTAACTGCTTGAGTTTGGACAAGTTACTTAACCTTTCAGAATCTCAGTTTTCACATGTGGAATCTGAAGATGTTGATTATAATGAAAAGTAAATGAAATAATGTGGAGTGCTTATCACAGGATTTTAAGCGGAAAATAATGGTTATTAGTATCATTTCTAGGAACACTTTTTGAAGGTCAACTCTAAGTCATGCCCTAAGCTGAGCCCTGGGTACTTCATTCAAGAACCTACTAGTGGGCAAAGAAGTAAGTCTCCAGTCCCATCTTCCCCATGGGGACACACACCTTATCAGGATTTCTCCTTACATGGTCTGCAGGTAGCCTTTGCCATCTTAGTTTCATGACATGAAGTTGACCCAGATATCCTTTCCCAGCAGTGGTCTCATTTATGGATTGAGCATATGTGCTGCCCATTGTGAGGTTTCTAATCATCTTCTTTGGAGATGAGGCTTAGCAACATGCAAGGGCCTCGATGGGTAACAGAAGGGCGAACATGCTTGCTTTAAACAATTTAACTTTATTCTTTCTGCCAATGAGTTTCTTCTTCAGGGCTTATGGGTTCATCACATTTACAGGGTGAAGTGAGGCTAAAATTCAGCAGCCTTCTCCTCCATCACTCATGCACCTTCTGGGCTGGGCTGCACCAGGCAGGGATGGGGATTACTTCTGCTTAGTAAAGTTTCCAAAGTATCAGAAATAAGCAGGATGTGCTAGGGAAGGTTGACTCATGCTACCACATTCCTTCTTCCCCTCACTGATGGTGGAGGTGTCCATGGTTCTGATGCCATAGAGTTGGAAGGCTGCTTGGAGCTAGAGCTGCCTCCCTCTCCCTTTCAGCTGTTTTTGTCTTCCTGTATTCTTAGCGCAGTCTCATCTAAGGTGGGACTGACAATCTGTGTGGACAACTATTGTGTGTCCTCAGATGTAATGCCCTTCCTCAGAGGTACCTGATTCTCTGTGCATCACCATCCTCCACCAGCCATGCTTTTTACAATACGAGTGTCCCTTGGAATAGGCACATTTTTTCTCAAGCTTGTTGGCAATCTGTGCCAGGCTTAGAGCAGGTGCAGCCTTTGGAAGGGTAACACATTAGTAAAGTCCAGTGAACAGCCTGTCAACTGAACTGGCACCAACGTTTCCAAAAATGTTGCTGAGGAGCTACCAAGAGTCCTGTCAAATTGGGAAGAGCACGCCAACACTTGTTTCAAATTAAGTATATGTAGTACACTGGTCTTTCCCATGTTCTGTATTCGTGCCATAGAAATCCCTTCTTTCGGCCTTAAGTATCTTCAAAATATTTTTTATTTAAAGGCACAGCTTTCCTCAAAATTCTGAGTTTTATAAAGATATGATTAACATTTATCGATTATCTAAACACTTGCCAGTTATACACACACCTCATTCAATCTGCACAACTCTAGGTGAGGTAGTGCTTATTGCCTTCAGTTTACAGATGAAGAAATGGAAACGAGATAAAATAAATTGCCCAAAGTCACACAGCTAGAAACAATGTTCAAGTAATATTCTCAAGGTCACAGAGAACTTAAATGTTATCATGGAGGCTTGAACTCAGGTCTTGTGATTTCAGATAAAATACTCTTGTTGTAGCATATGACCAGCCTCTCATTTCTGTTTCATAAGTCACTTAATCTTGCCTGGTCCTTCACCATAATTAATCTAATACTATTCTTATCTTCTCTATTCACCCTGCAAGTTGACAAGCACTGGTTGACTGGCTCTGTGATCCAGGTAGGCGTTGACTCACTACTTCCCAAGGCCCCCTTCTCATGGGGCCTCTTCCCTTGTTCCTACTTTACTTTCTACTTCCCTTGTAATTATTTGATTAATATCACTTTTTTCCTAGACCATAAACTATGCTCACTGCATATGCACAGTGCTGGGTACACTGCAGGTGGTCAGAATTTTTGTATCAAATGAATAAATGAGTAAGCCCCTCCACCTGACACTCCTGTCCATATTCTTTTGATTTTGCCTTTCTGATTTTATCGACTGCTCCATTTTAACTTGAATCTTCTGCTCTAGCTCGCCTGGTCTTGTTCCTTACTAACATGCTCCTTGTTCTTATCATTATCCATTTCTCTTATGATGTTAACCCTGCTTGAGATATCCTTTCTGTCCCGTGCACATAGATTTTTTTCCCCTCCAATGCTGATCTCTCCAGCCTCCCATGAAGTCTTCTTTGAACGTTCAGACCATTACAGACCACTATCTTCCTTTTTGTATGGCTACCCTTATGGCAGAAAGTGAAGAGGAACTAAAAAGCCTCTTGATAAAGGTAAAAGAGGAGAGTGAAAAAGTTGGCTTAAACTCAACATTCAGAAAACAAAGATCATGGCATTTGGTCCTATCACGTCATGGGAAATAGATGGGGAAACAGTGGAAACACTGTCAGACTTTATTTTTTGGGCTCCAAAATCACTGCAGATGGTGACTGCAGCCATGAAATTAAAAGACGCTTACTCCTTGGAAGGAAAGTTATGAGCAACCTAGATGGCATATTCAAAAGCAGAGACATTACTTTGCCAACAAAGGTCCGTCTAGTCAGGGCTATGGTTTTTCCAGTAGTCATGTATGGATGTGAGAGTTGGACTATAAAGAAAGCTGAGCGCCAAAGAATTGATGCTTTTAAACTGTGATGTTGGAGAAGACTCTAGAGAGTCCCTTGGACTGCAAGGAGATCCAACCAGTCCATTCTAAAGGAGATCAGCCCTGAGTGTTCTTTGGAAGGAATGATGCTAAAGCTGAAACTCCAATACTTGGGCCACCTCATGCGAAGAGTTGACTCATTGGAAAAGACTCTGATGCTGGGAGGGATTGGGGGCAGGACGACAGAGGATGAGATGGCTGGATGACATCCTTGACTCGATGGACGTGGGTTTGGGAACTCCAGGAGTTGGTGATGGACAGGGAGGCCTAACATGCTGTGATTCATGGGGTTGCAAAGAGTCAGACACGACTGAATGACTGAATTGAACTGAAGCCATCTTTACTCACCTCTCCAAGCAAAATGGCAACCTCCTTGATTAAAAACATATAATATTAACTTTGTGCATTCCTCTTCAGGCCATGTAGTGAATACCTAATAACTGGTAAGTGATAAATGATGATTGCACATGATTTGCTGGTTCTACCACTCAGCAACCGGGGAAATGGTCATACTGTGTAACATCTCTAAAACTACATGCCTAAAGGTAGTGAAAGTGAAAGTTGCTCAGTCATGTCCAACTCTTTGTGACCCCATGGACTATACAGTCCATGGAATTCTCCATGCCAGAATATTTGAATGGGTAGCCTTTCCCTTCTCCAGGGGATCTTCCCAATCCAGGGATCAAAACCAGCTCTTCCACATTGCAGGTGGATTCTTTACCAGTTGAGCCACAAGGGAAGCCCAAGAATACTGGAGTGAGTAGCCTATCCTTTCTCCATCGGATTTCCCTGACCCAGAAATCGAACCCGGGTCTCCTGCATTGCAGGCAAATTCTTTACCAACTGAGATATCAGGGAAGCCTCAAGGTAAGAGAGGAATAATAACATCTACCTTGTAAGGCTGTTTTGACAATTAATTGAAATAAACCCTGTAAAGAACTTAGCACCTTGACTATATTTGTTACATGCTCAATAAATGATATTCAGGATAGGCCAGGTTATAGTGAAGAAATAACCAAGCCCAAAATCTCAATGCCTTAACCAAGTGAAGGTTTATAGCTTGTCCATGCTATATATATATATATATACACATACATACATACATACATGTCCAACAGGGATTGTTTTTATTCATCAGTCACTCAGGGACCAGGCTGACAAAAGTTCATTTTGACAAGTGCATCCATGATCACCTTGGAAAGGGGAAAGAATTGTAAGGAATTGTGTACTGATTCTTAGAGCTTATTCCTGAAAGTGGCATGTCACTCCCATACGTATTTCATTGGCCCAAATGAGAAATATGGTCATGCGTAATTTCATGGGGGTGGTGAGTACAACCCTACTCTAGCGTAGCCTGGAAAAGTTCCCTTATCTGTAAAGGGGTAATGATAATGATTGTACCTATGTCATAAGGTTATAATAAGAATCAAATGAGTGATTGCATATTAAGTGCATGTAACCATGCCCAGCACATAGCTAAGTGCTTACTAAATATTAGCTGTTAATATTCTATCTAAAGAATGAGCCATTTGACATATGCAATTGTGTGGGTTCATTTAACCATTTCATAAAACTTAATCGAGTGTCTCATAAATGTGAGACCCTGTGCTAGGTGTTGAGGATCACAGAAATCATGACACAAGGTGCCACTGTCAAGTAAGGATAAGCTGGAAACTCTTTTAGTTCTGATTCAAAATCTTGACTCATGCTGAGATGTACCAAAGAGGTTTCTGAAATCTTACAAAGATCACAGAGTCTACCCATTAATTGGACATATTTTATGTCACTAATATATTTAAGGTACTGCCAAGTTTTGATGGCAATTGTGAGATTTATTTATTCTCTGCTTAAGTTAGCTGGATATTTGTTCCACATTTTCCCAGTTTATGAAAATTTTTTTGGTATGCCTTTCCTTGAAGATCCTAACAGTATGTAACAAAAAAGCTTACAGGTTACATAGTTCAGAGACCTGAAGACTATATTTCCATGTCCCCAGGAAAATCAGGGCTTTCAGATGGTAAAGAATCCGCCTGAAATGCAGGAGATCTGGGTTCAATCCCTGGGTTGGGAAGATCCCCTCGGGGAGGGCATGGCAACCCCCTCCAATGTTCTTGCCTGGAGAATCCCCATGGACAGAGGAGCCTGGTGGGCTACAGTCCATGGGGTTGCAAACAGTCAAACACAACTGAGCAACTAAGCAGAGCACAGCACAGGAGGTAATCAGTCCAAGGACTGCTCTTTCTTACAACCACGAGAAGTGAAGTCGCTCAGTCGTGTCCGACTACAACCACGAGAGGGCAGTAGCAACTCACTGATGCATTAGGACAATTATACCCTGATCAAATGAGGTTATAGGGCTTCCCTGGTGGCTCAGAAGTTAAAGCATCTGCCTTGCAATGCGGGTAGACCCGGGTTCGATCCCTGGGTTGGGAAGCTCCTCTGGAGAAGGAAATGGCAACCCATTCCAGTATTCTTGCCTGGAGAATCCCATGAAGCAAGAAGCCTAGTAGGCTATAGTCGATGGGGTCCCAAAGAGTTGAACACGACTGAGCGACTTCACTTTCACTTTTCATTTCTGGGATGCAAGGATAGTTCACATTTACAAATCAATAGGCATGATACACCACCTAAGTGGAATGAAGGATAAAAATCATATGATAATTTCAATAGATGCTGATAAGGCACTTGACAAAATTCAATATCCTATCATAATAAAAACTCTGAGCAAATTAGGTATAGAGGGAATGTGTCTCAACATAATAAAAACCATATTTGACAAGTCCACAGCTGACATCATAGTCAACAGTGTAAAGCCAAAAGCTTTTCTCCTAGATCAGGAACAAGACGAAGGTGCCTCCTCTCACCACTCCTACTCATATAGTACTGGAAGTCCTAGCCAGAGCAATCAGGCAAGAAAAAGAAATAAGACATCCAAATCAGAAAGGAGGAAGTAAAATTTATCTTTCTATATATAGAGAAGCACCAGTTGTTTGAGGTCAAACCTTTAAGGAACAGCCTATATCTGGTGGTCGAGCAAAGCAGAGGTATAAAAGCTTGGCCACTTTGAGCTGACATGGGAAATTATGGCCAGTAACATTTATTCTAGGTCTTATCTTTGGGTTGGCTAAGGTTTTTATCAGGGTTGCATTTCAGTTTGGCTTCTCCCTCTGCCCAATTCTACATCCTCCCTTTGAATTCCTTTATTGAGATTCAAAAACATTTTGTACCTCAAACTCCACCTCAATTGTCAGCTTCTAGAGAACCCATCTGGTCACATTTTGCCTTCCATCTTGAAATATATCAGCTGTGTTACAATTCCAGGGCTTACCACCATTTCAAGAAAAATTTGTTTAGCAAAGTTCAAAATATGAAGATTTACAGAAAGTAAAAGCAAATATAGTGACCTTCTTGGCTTGTTATTCTGCCCTTCTGTAAGTCTGTCAACTATAGCCATTAAGTTGGCCCCAGTTAGGATTCTGGGCTCAATTTCCCCTTATGCAAGCCCTTTATTCCATATCTAAGAAACTAGGTTCTTAGATCCTTTTATGACTAAGCCCGCACCTTGCATCTTATTTCCAGTAACTACTCAATCTTGTGCCCTGTGTGTGTTGTTTACCCCAAGCGGTTCTGGGCTGCTGGGCCAGATTAACAGAGCATAGAGGAGAAAGCACCTGCTTTGTGTAGGTCTTCTGTTTGCTGTCTCTGCTCTTTCTCCACCTCTCCTTCCTTTAGCATGTAATTTTCCATGATGAGTTTTCATATAAAAATGATAACCTAAAGGCAGTACTACTTTTTTTTTGCATGGACTTTGCTTCCTTATTTGGTCTCCATCCTTGCCTTCTCTCCTACATCCTCTTTTTATTTTCTTCCTCCTCCTTTTCCTGCAATTATTGATTTCTTCTTCAAGAGAACACAGTTAGACAAAGAGATAAAAGACATGGTGCTTTCTCTCAGGGAGCTCCCAGTGCACTGTGGATTCAGAGAAATGAACATGTAATCTCCAAGTGAGTGCTCAGTTCTGACTCAGTGTGGACCAATGGCTCCCTGGGAGCAGGGTGCATGTCTTGATGAAGGTGAGGCTTGGTGTCAGGACTGAAGGATTAACTTCTGGATTCTTGGCTACACTTATTCCTGAAGCTTTGGGCAGTTTAACTTTAAGATACATGACATACAAATGTAATGAGCTGGTCATTTCATTTGTACAGATGACTTTTTCTGATACGTTTGAAGGATATTTTAAAACAGTTATTTCAATATGAAAATTTCATCTGAAATCTTGTTTGCATTCTTCACTTGTCTTAGGCACCATATCATTACATGAGCTAAAAAAAAACTCAACTTCATCCAGGTTTGGATTGTATCACCTCAAATATCTCAAGAAGACCTGCATAATCAAAGTTTAGTAGTACATTGAGTATCTCCATGTTTCCTTCTGCTTTTGAGTACATACATGCAGATTTGCTCATCACACATGAAACTCTATATTTTAAAAGAGTAATGATATTTCTCAGTCAGAGCACAGTTCATCAAAAGGTCCCATTTTTCAAACCTGAGACTTAATGGCTTGGGGCATATTCTGAGGATGTCTTGTTCCAGCATCATTTTCTCCCTCTGTACATTTGCGTGTTCTCCCCCCTACAGGCTGTGAGGGTGGGATGCTGCCCTGCCAATGCCCAGAAACCTCTGCATCCTGGTAATGTCAGACCTTTGCCATGTGTCAGATATTTAGCTTAATTTCCTCATTTTCAGGAGAACTAAGTGAAAAAAGTATGCTGATTGCTAACCCATACCAAGTTTTTTTTAAACAAATGTCTAATACTGTAACACTTGAATGACTGATTCCTTGATAATTCACTTTTAATTCCATTATTGTTATTGTTTAGTAGCTAAGTCATGTTTGACTCTTTGTGATCTCATAAACTGTAGCCTGCCAGCTCCTCTGTCCATGAGTTTTCCCAGGCAAGAATATTGGAGATTTGCCATTTCCTTCTCCAGGGGATCTTCCCCATCCAGGCATCGAACCTGTGTCTCCTGCATTGTACGCAGATTCTTTACCACTGAGCCACCAGGGAAGTCCTTTAAAACCATAATATTACTTTTCATCAACAATTTTGTTGACACAAACTAATTTCACTGTTTAGAGTTAAATAGATATCAGTGGAAATAACATAAATTTTATCATAGTCTAATGTCCTAGAATCATCTAGCAATCTTACTCAACATCAGCAGTAGAAACAAAATCTAAACAATAGACAGCATCTGAAGAACTAGTTCTAACTGACTCGGAAGAGGCCATAAATAAATTAGATTTGCTCAGAATTTTGTATCTCCCATTACTTACTTACATTAAAACCAAATCAGGTTAGTATTAGCTTTTGAAAAATAATACATATTTTAAAGTAAAATCATTCAGTCCTCAGAAATCATGGAGCACTGAATATGTATCTCAATTGGCTCTAAGTCCATTCCCTTAGTTATTGGTAGTACCCATAAATGAGAACTTTTGCCATTCTGCATCCTATGCAGAGAAATAACAGAGCTGTTAGTCCGTGTCCAGCGCACGACCCACTTCTCAATCTGTAACAGAATGGTGTTCTGAAACAACCTTCTTATTCAAACCATCAGCTAAAGCGCTCTTCATAGCCTGACCACCTGCAGCCCTGCTTGCCTCACAGACACATTGGGGTCAAAGCGTCAGCCCAAGGGGTGGGCTTGGACCATCTCAAGACTGACCAGCTGCTCTGCACGTATTCAGGGAAATTCGTGAAGGACAATGAGATGTCCCCAGAACTAGCATGTGCCCAGTGAATTCTTGATGACCTGAGTGCCTTGAACAAGAGATTCCCCAGTTGTCTCCATAGAGAAGCCCATCTTCTAGAAATCTATCTTGACTCCATAAATGACCCTCAGGTGGACATTCCTACTTATTAGTTTTGCTAGTCATAAACACATACACAAATCCTTGAGAAATTATGCTATTTGCCCACAAAGCCAAAACAAATCATATACTCATCACATTCTCTGTTAATGTATTTGACATAAATTGCATTTAAGCAGAACTAGGGTGTGATCGCAGAGCTGTTTGATGGCAGCCATTTGTGCACACTGCTCACTTATGCTCTGGGTTTATTACTGATATTATTCTGTACGAAAAATGAATTTTCCCATGTTGAGAAATTAACTTGGTCTTAATGGAGATAGTCTAAGAGGTCACAAAAATGGTGCAATTAATTCAGCATTTCTGTCTCCAAGTGATGGTGTTACAACAAATTATGAAGTGTAATTATGGTTATAAAACATCAGAGCATTTGGCAAAATCAGTTAATTTTTTCAAGACAAATCATTCAGAATTGGCTTTGGCTTTTGATTGAATTATTTGCATCTTCATTTGGTGCTTTGCCATCATGTATACACACATGAGGAGGCTCCAGGGGCAGGATTTTGGTGGTAGTGCCAAATCCAAGAAGGAAAGGAGAATGGCCATGGATGTCGGTTTGGTTTCTTGAACTCACTTGAAAACTCACTTCTTTGAGATAATCCTGCTAAAACCCAGTATGCTGCATCTTGGTTTCAGTTTATAATAAGATTTGTATATGTGGGTGCTCAGCAGTAAATAATCCATCTGCCGGTGCAGGAGACTTGGGTTCAATCCCTGAGTCGGAAAGATCCCCTGGATAAGGGAATGGCAATCGACTCCAGTATTTTTGCCTGGAGAATTCTATTGAGAGAGATGCCTGGTGGGCTAGAGTCCATAGGGTCACAAGGAGTCGGACACGACTGAGTGGCTGAACACGCTTTGAGAATTAGGAATAAAGAAAATGAAATTCTCATTTCCCAGGTCAAGGTTCCAGTATTGAGTGAAGAATGGGGACCCTAAGAGGACTTGCCCTGCTCTCTGTGTTTCTGGCTAAAAGCTAACTTGTCTTCTTTCTATGTCATATTCTGCAGGGTAGAGCTTACTGTGGAAGTCACATGACAGAATTAACCAGATCAGATAAATTGCCTTGGGGAAGAATGACTGTAAGTGTGTCCAATGACTCCTGACTGTGGGGAGCAGAACCATGAAATGTATGCTGGGAAGGATTAGATATTCTCTTTTCTCTTTCTTTCTTCCATCTTCCCTTTCTCTCCACTACTTGTCTTTTGTTTCTCTCGCTTCTTCCTCCTTCCCATCTTTCCTGTCCAAATGATGGGGCTAGTCTGGTCAAAGCCATAAAGGAGAAAAGAAGGACTTTTGAAACACAGACTAGGCAGGCAACAGGTTTGGCTGAGATGAAAGGATGAGGGTTGGGAGCAAAAAACAAATTTGGGCATGTACTCATGCAGATGACATTGAAAAGTGGGATACTTTAGTCCCAAAGGACAATTGTGAGCTTGGTAAATTCTTGAGCATGAAATTGATGTGATAAACATAGTATTGAGAAGGACATTTTACAGTGAGTGGAGCTCACTGTGGCAGAACCTAATATTTCTTTATCAAGGGACAGAGCCATCCATCTGGCCCAGTTCTAGGTCATAGAGTCTACAAGTATCCTAATTAACTAAAGAATTGATTGCTGTCAGCAGGAGATCACTCTGGAAGACTTGAAGATGCTTCTAATGCATACACATGGCCATTGCCTGCTGTCTCCAGACTTAGAATTCCTCTCCAGAACACCTGGGCCCTCCTTCATGGTTCAGCTGGAATGCCTTCATTTTAAGGACGTTTTCCCTGACCTGCTCCATTTGATTACTTTCCTCTATCATTGTTTGTACACACTACTCTTCTCACCTGCCCCTGTGGGATCTTGCTCTCTGAAGAGGCCCCATCTCACTGCACTTCTATTGCCCCTTGGGATCAGGGACTGTCTCTAACTCTCCAATCAATGGCCCCAACACTGTGCACCACATAGCATGTGACTATGGACTGACTGAGCTTCCATAACTCTAGGCAACCAAGTGGGACATGCAGATGTCATTCCATAACTTCACTGGAAAACATTGGCTTTCAAATGTACTTTCAAATACATCTTGTCCTAAGAAGAGGCCAGAATGTGAAAGGTTAGATTTGATGGGACTGAGTTAGGCTGTTTGCAACTCTGACATTCTGTGATCTAAGTGCAAAGTTCCCTAGAAGGAGGAGGAGGCAGGGTCAATGAGGCCATTTGCTAGGATTATCTAGGGGAGTTAGGGCCTGGAAACTAAGTATCCTAATCCTCCTTAACTTGCTCACATGGCTCAATCTCATCAAGCATTCTTTGCATCAGAAACTTTTAACAAAACCAAACCAATCTAAAGTAAGGCTTGTTTGTTGGTACAGCAAATAGAGAAGCAAAGACACCAATCTGCATGCTCCCTAATCTCCTTGGATCTTTTTCAGGATGCATGTGGCTGGTGACAGGCAGGATGGTGCTCATCTCTCAGACTGGGTTGCAACAGCTGCAGGACTCTCCACCTTCAGAGACATCAGCACATTTTCCTATCAAGTAGGATGCAGGAGGTAGAGACGCCACTTTGGGGCCAGGGCTCATACCTCTCACAGTGATTTTCTTTCCAGGGTATTATTCTAGAAGATGGTACTCATTTCTCCTTGGTTGATACATACCTAGGGCCCATCTAGTAGAAGCCACCTAAATCTCATTGGCTCTACTGCTTATCTTCCTTAGTAAGTTTGGTAAAATGCCAGAATTAAAATATTCTTGTGTAAATGCTTGATGTCTAGTATAAAGGTGCTACTTTTGCTTCTTGCTCACAATACTTGATCCACGTAAACAAAACAAATCCCCACTCCCATTCTCTTTCCTTTACTACTAAGGCATAATGCTAATCACAAACACTATTTTAACACACTCCTTTTATACTTTAGCAGGAAGTCAGAGGGGAGACCTATGTTTAAAATGGTCAGTCCCAGGGACTTCAGGTCTGAATGACTGTTAGAGGGAGATTGGCAGATGGCTGGAGGAGTGTGAGCAAACGTGAATAAAGGACTGTTACAGGAAACATCAAAGAGTCTAGTTGTTTGGGGGGTTGGCTGTATAGAAAGTAAAGCTGGGCAAGCAGGTTGAGCTCAAATTGTGTAGGGTCCTGAATTGGATGGGTAGTGGGTGAGCCATTGAATGGCACAACTAGTGCTATGATTTATAGAGATTAATTTGATGGTGGTATGTAGATCTCTTTAATCTGTTATCATCTCCAACAACAGAATGCTGAGCCTTGTTGGAGAAGTTTTTATGAACTCTGCAGATAGCACTGAAAACATATTTTCTTCCATCACAGCAGGTTGCTAAATTTGAGTTTAGCAGTCCTTCTGTGTACCATCAGTCCATCCCTCATCTGTTCCAATAATGAACTATTGCTACCCCTATTAAAAACCATTTTCTTTTGAACCTTGGAAATTTCTTATTTAGTAGATTGGACTAAAGCAATTACTATAAACAATGAAAAAACATTTTAAAAAATTATAAGCAAAGGGATGCCCATGATTTGCATGTGGGAGTGTTCACTTCAGATAGAGAATGAAGATGGGATTGGGAGTAAGGTTAAGGGGTGGAAGAGGCAGGGGAGAGAAGATGGGGTCTACAGTCATTCAGTATCAGTGGAGATGAAGGGGAGGAAATAAACGAGTGAGGTGTTCAGAAGCTGAAATTTACAGGACTTGGATTATAGACTGGATATGAAGGTAGGGAGAGCAGGAACCATCTCCCAGGTTTCTGACTCGAGTGACAGGTGGAGGTCATACTGCTAGGGATCCCAATGTGAGGGCGGGTGAGGAGGGAGATGATGAATTATTTCTGGAAGCTTTGGAAAGATAGAATTGTCTCCAGACTCTACTTATAGAAACATTTTTTAATCCTCAATTTTGAAGACCATCTGCTACAGTTGCCAAAGTTTTTTTTAACATGAAATTTGCTGGTTCCATTGAGTTGCCTCTGCTTATGTATTGCTTATAGTAGAAGTGTTCCATCACAATTGTTCTTACCAAAATGGGCATACTTTGATGTTGTTATTATAAAAGCTTCTAAACATGCCACCTCAACTTTGATAGTCTTCTGGATTGATTTGGTGAAAAAAGGAGGAGACATACTTTTCTGACACATACTGTGTGTATCACCTTCCATGCATAAAATGCACCTTATGTTGCTGCAGATGCTTCATTTCTGATTCTGGAAGAGGCTTGGTACTTTGACTCTACCAAATTGATTCCTATATTTATATTATGAAACTAGAGGGAACATAAAGGTCTATGTAATTTTTTCTTCCTAAAGCTGGAACATGAAACATTAGCTCCTACTTTCCTGCCTTAGTCAAAGGAGGACGTCTCCTCCTTACCTGCTAAATTGCCTTGTAAGACCCTGCCATTCAATGGATTACATTTACTGGAGAGCAGGGTGGCTGTATTTCAAAAGTAGAACTGGGCCTGCTGCTTTCTTTTTCATTGCCTGAATCCTATTCCTGTGACATCGTGGTAGAGGCTGGCTAGAGGCATGCATGCAGTTAAACTTACAACCTATTCTGTGACTCAGAAAGATCACTGGCTATCTGGGGCTATGAGTCCCAAGGTCTGGGTCTCTGGCTGAAAGTAGAAAATGCCATTCTGCCCTCATGTTTTTTTCTCTTCTCCACATTGATTTTGACCAGAAAGCTCTGCATTGGGAAGTTCTGGGTACTGATGACTAAAATCAGTGCTTGATTCCCTTTCAAATAGCATCCTTCTGCATGTGCTCCAGAGTCAGGAAGGACATGTAACTGGGCATCTTGAACCCCTGAATGTATGTGGCTGTCTTGGAGAGCGGGATGGAGTGGAATTATGCCATCCTGGTCAGCACATGGTCAGGCTCATGTTTCTCTAACCATTGTGTGGGTATTCCCACTTTCCCCCAGCCCTAAATCTAGCCTTATGCTCTCCTCTGCCCAAGGGATTGGATTTCTTATGCTTGAACAATGCAGTTTTCCATGACTGGGTCTGTTATCTCCTCTCTCCTACTGTCTGCTAAAGTTTGGGCCTCATCTCCAGTTAGATTGGCATCTGAGTTCTGGACTCTGCCTTGGGCTCAGATCATACCACTCACTCCTATTAACTGATCTGAGTTTCAGTGATTATTTCTGGGTCCATGTACCAAACTCCCTGATTGCAGCAGGATGAATGACCCTCAGCTTTGCTCTTGTGATTAGAAAGTGAGCCTTCCCCCACCCCACACCCCTGGGGATCTTCAGAGACCCTTCCTTTGGGTTGTTCTTATGATAGGTAAGCCCGACTTGTGACTGCTAAAGAGTGACCCTCCATCTGCTCCATGCTGTAACGTGTGGAAGGGGACATTCTTGTCCTGAAGAAAAAGAGACATTGTATTGATTTTCTTGATTTTAAATGACAGCGTTAAGAGACTTAGAACTGGGATAAGAAAGAGCTTCTTGCCTCCAGGTATTCACTCATACAGTGTTTACCAGACATGGGCTTTTTGTCAGCTATTATTTCTGTTGTTAGGACGATAAGGATGACATGAGCCCAGGATCTCCCAAAGGAATAGAGAAGACTTTCAGTGCAGCCTGGTTAATTCTCTGATAGGACAGAGGCCCATAGGAGTAGTGGGACCTCACCCAGCTTTGGAGTTAGAGGGAACTGCTGATGGCCAAAACTGCTGATGGCTTATGAAGAGCCGAGTAAGAACTAGAAGGTGAGGAGAGGAGAAAACAGATGTCAGGCAGAGGGGACGGCATGAGCTAAGCACTGGAGGTGAGTTTGGGACCAGCATGGATGACTGGGGGAAGTCTGAGGTCTTGTGCCCTGGACAACTTTAAGAAAAGGCTATGTCTAAACCACCCGGCTGTGCGCATAGAACATGTGATACCAGGGGCAGGGTGAGCCTCCTGTAATTTCACAAGGTCACTCTAGACTCAAGATTATGCTGAACGTTTCCCCCTCGACACATAAACTTTCAAATCACTTGGGATTCTCAGAAAGTCAGATGACAAGTTCAAGCACATCAATCACTTGGTAGTAGCTTCAGCATCCCACGGACGGAGGAACCTGGTAGGTTACAGTCCATGGGGTCGCAAAGAGTCAGACACAACTGAGCGACTTTGCTTTCACTTTCAGCATCTTTGGTGTATACTGAATTCCTTCAATGAAAGTAAAACTGCCTGCTTTCAGTTACTGCTCTCCCAGAAGAAGTGAGGATGGGGTGCTGGAGATAAATGCTCTGGTTGTATCTTTCATTTATACAGAGCCATGAAGCATATTATATTCCCTGCTGGCCATTTCTTCATAAAAAGACACCCTTCCTCCTTCTGTGGTGTGTATCAGAGCCCATTAATTGGAGCAAGCTTTTCATAGAAAGCTTAAAATTTCTTCTTCTCTGCCCCTCTTCTCCACCCCCTTGGCTTCTGAAAGCAAGGACAGGTCACTTGCTTTTGTTGTGAACATTTGGATGAAATGTTCTGACAAATACACGTATGTGTGTACACAAAAGCGTGAAAGCCCATTTTTCATGGGAAGTGTTTTGTTTTCCTTGTGTTTTTAACTTTAAATGGAGCTCACGCTCCCCCTCTTAGGCTAGTCTTCCAGGCTGCTTTATTTCTCTGTGTCCATGCTTTCAAGGCACAGAATAATAGCTTTTGTTTCAGAAGCACAGGGCAAAGGGGCCATGAATGACAAAGGTCTGCATTATATCCATATAACGGTAGATTTGGATGGCAAAGCAGAGGTTGGGGGAAGGTGAGAACGAGCATCTTCCATTGGCAAGCCCGAGTCCTTCTAGCAACATGGGCACAATGGGCGCCATTCTGAGCATAGAACAGGCTCTGTTGTCGAAGACGCCCACACGCTCGTTTACGTCCCACACAATGGGCCCCACGAAGCAACTTTGCCCAACACAGTGGCACCTGCTTCTCCAGGTGATTGTTATGAAACGAAAAGAACTTTGCTCCTGTGTATCCACTCAGGCTTGAGTGTTAGCGTTTCTTTCTTAAAAAAAAAAAAAAAATTTAAATTTGTTTTCCCATTCTTTTCTCTGTTCCTCTCTCCAAAGTGAATGGACTAAAGTGAAGTTCAGCTTTGGTTCCAGAATCAGGAAATCCAGTGGACAACTTGAGATGGTTGGTATGAAGAGAGCAGATGAAAGTAAAAAATTAAAGAAGCTCTTGGTTGCTTCTTCTCTTTCATCCTATTATCATTGAGGAAGGGGAAAATGGGCATCTCAGGCTTGAAGAGTGATGACCGGTAGGGGCTTGGGCTTCCTGGGTCAACACTAATAAATTGTTTATGGCTCAGGACACGACCCAGCCAGAAGAGTTCTCCTCTACTTATTGAGACCCTCACTCTCTCCTCTTAGAGATATTCCATTGCTGTGGAGACAAGTTCAAATCCATGTCAGCACCAGTATTTATGGAAATTCCAATGCCTTCAGGCTTACTTAAACTTGTTATTTCAAAATTTAATGGTTTATTTTAAATTCTATAATCTGTTTTCTTTTAGTTTGTGTTCAGTTAGGCAGAAGTAGAATGCCCTCCCCACCCCACCCCCATGCTTTGAAATGAGTTTTTTTTTCTGGAAGTTAACTCATTTAGGGACTTCTGGAGTCAGAGTGTCTGGGTTTGAATACCAGCTCCAACTCCCAATAGCCACGTACCTTAGACAAGCTAGTTATCATAGTAGGGTCTTACTTTTCCTGCTAAATGGGGATAGTCATAGTGTACCCTTGGACAACAAGGAGATCAACCAGTCAATGTGAAAGGAAATCAATCCTGAATATTCATTGGAAGGATGCTGAAGCTGAAGCTCTAATACTTTGGTTACCTAATGCAAAGAACTGACTCATTGGAAAAGACCCTGATGCTGGGAAAGATTCAAGGCAGGAAGAGAAGGGGATGACAGAGGATGAGATAGTTGGGTGGCATCACCAACTCAATGGACAGGATTTGAGCAAACTCCGCAAGATAGTGAAGGACAAGGAAGGCAGGCATGTCCATGGGGTTTCCAAGAGTCAGACAATACTTAGAGACTGAACAACAACAATAGTGTTGACTTAGGGGATAGATGTGAGATCAAATATGAAACACTTTAAAAGCACCTGGACCAAGGGGGAAGTGGATGGGAGAGGGTAGAAGAGAGAGTTTGGGATTGCAAACTGGTAGATATAGAATGGAAAAACAAGGACCTGATGTGCAGTGCAGGAAAATGTTATTCAAGATCTTGTGATAAACCACAATGGAAAAGAATATGAAAAAGAATATGCATACATCTATAACTGAATCACTTTGCTATATAACAGTAATTAACACAACATTGTAATTCAACTATACTTCAATAAAAATAAATTTAAAAGTACCTGGCACCTAGTAAACCTCAATACTTTAACTGCAGTTAATGAGATCAGTTCAGATCAGTTCAGTCGCTCAGTCACGTCTGACTCTTTGTGATCCCATAGACTGTAGCACACCAGGCTTTTCTGTCCATCACCAACTCCTGGAGCTTACTCAAACTCATGTCCGTCGAGTTGGTGGTGCCATCCAACCATCTCATCCTTTGTCATCCCCTTCTCTTCCCACCTTCAATCTTTCCCAGCATCAGGGTCTTTTCCAATGAGTCAGTTCTTTGCATCAGGTAGCCAAAGTATTGGAGTTTCAGCTTCAGCATCAATCCTTCCAATGAATACTCAGGACTGATTTCCTTGAGGATTGACTGGTTTGATCTCCTTGCAGTCTAAGGGACTCTCAAGAATCTTCTCCAACTCCACAGTTCAAAAGCATCAATTCTTCTGCGTTCAGCTTTCTTGATAGTCCAACTCTCACATCCATACGTGACTACTGGAAAACAATAGCTTTGACTAGACAGACCTTTGTTGGCAAAGTAATGTCTTTGTTTTTTAGTATGCTGTCTAGATTGGTCATAGCTTTTTTCTTATTGTGATTGATGGTTTTCCTTCATTCAAAACACTGTTCAGCTACTTGTTCTTGTAGCCTTTCCTGTAACGAGGGAGGCTGGCTGTTTCCTTTCATGTCCTTGCTCCGCATCCCATATAGACTATACTCATCCATCAGTACCTAAAATACTTATTCCATGACCAATTTTTTTCTGAACAGAAGAGGATTTCTCTTACCAATGAACTGCCTATCTCACTCCTGGTCAATACATTATTTTAATAACACAGCTTATGCTTACATGTTAAGCATTTCACTCCAGTCCATAATCAGACAGATTTGGCAGAGAAGTAAAAAAAAAAAAAAGTTAAACCAAATACCTAGCATCATAATGATTTACAAACATTCTTATTATGATTTTTTTTTGCAAATTATTTCTTTTGTTAAATCAGTTTGAACATGGGACATGGGGATTCTGGTTAAAGATAGAATTTCTGCCCATTCTCCTCCCAAATGGAATGTATAATATTAATCTAGAAGAAGTGGATATGAATGTGTATTTATTAGATATACAAAAAGCTAGATATTAATTTTAATGAAACATCAAAGCAAACCATGAATTATAGCAAACACTATATGTAAGCAAATGATAAATACACTTAAATGGTGGGGCAGACAGGTAGGTGAGTGTGTGGATGAGACTGGATTTGTGAGCTCTGTCAAAAATGGAAAAGAGGCCATTTGAAGGACAGGAGAAGTGAAAATGTATATAGAGAGAAGGTTCCAAGAAAATTCATTGGACTGAAGGTTTAGAGATGTGCCAGTTCTTCCTTGCACCTGACTCAGGCTATGAGTATAGGTGATATCACCAAAGTTAATCACCTGGAAATTTCTGGCTGTGATCCCCTTCTTACCTCTATTATGAAAACAGAATGAAAAAGATTGGAATAGGTCTAAATGAAAGGTTTCAGCCACTTATAGGACCATCCTGGGAGATCCTAGTGGATCCGACTACAGCAGCATGGTGGCAGAGATGCAAATAGACTCACCATTCCATGTAGCAGTTATACCTTTGACAAACTATTTATCCCCTTGGGCTTCCTATCTATCAGCTGGGAATATCAGTAGCAACTACCTTTTAGGATTGTTGAGAGGATGGCTGCAGAGCTCATAGCTCAGTGTCTAACATGTAGGAAGGGCTCAACAAGTATCCATCATCATCATCATCATCATCATCATCTTTCTACTCCTTATCATCATCATTATTATCAGACAGAATAACAGAACTGATTGTAACCATCTCCATGACATCATGCCCTATATACCATTTAGGGGGTTCCATCTAGACTCTGTTGACCCTCTCACCTGGCACTGTGTCATTCCCAACAGCCTGTTGGTGGTAAACCTTTATACCTCAAACCTTTCAAAATACTTCTCCTTTTAAATTCAATAAATTAGACTAATATTTTAAACTAAAATATTGTCATATAAATTCTGAAAAAAACTTGAGGCAACGAGTGTGGTCAGAAATGGACCTATGTGTCAGCTCTAGCCAACTGAACCATCCTTTATCCAAGAGAGGTTGATTAGTTGACTAGATATACATCGTCTCAGCTTCCAAATCGTAGAGGCCATCAAAGGTATCCTGATGTTAAAGATATCACTATTTTAATGATCCCTGCTGAAGAGTATTAAAAAAAAAAAAAAAAAGCTGTGCTTTCAGACCTTAAGACTTATTGCTTGTATTTTCACAGCTTTCTTAAAGTAAAAAGGGGTGTTGTGGAAAATGATAAAATTTATCATTTATAGCGAAATATTAATGTAGCAGCAGGAGATTCGATGAGGCCATCTATCTATGAGCATTCAAACTTCAAAGGAAGCATAAACACGAAATTAATGGTTTGTCTAGTGTAAGAGACAAATAAATGCAAATGTGGGCTCATTAATATCAAGTGGATGACTTCTTGGTTTATGGGGTTTGGATTGATTTTGTCAAAGGCCAATAGATTTATTTTAAAAAGTCTTTGAAATTTAGCATCCATACACCCATTATTGAGAGAAATAAAACTCCCAGCACTCCCAGATGGCCTCCCTTCCTCCTCCTGCTCCCCCCTTCCTAGATGTTGCTTTACTGAGATAAAGTTCTTACATTAGGACTTACTTTCACACTGAAATATGTCCCTTGTAGGAACTGCTATAAACGTCAGCATTTTCCGCAGCATTAGTTTATGGGCAGAGTGAATTTTAATGGCATCATAATCTCGTGGCAATCAATTGCGGTGCTTAGAAAAAAAAAGCTCTGGGGGTGTCCATTAAATGGGCTTTGCATCACTTTTAATGCTCCAAAATCTTGAAGTCTCTCGCTGTCTTTCCTGTTTGTCTATAGGCAAACTAGTTTCTCTTTATTCTTCCTTGTTTTAGGATGAAATAGAGTTAAACATTGTCATTTACTGCTTAATTCTCTAATAAGGAGGGAAAAAAATCACTTATTCTCTTTCACTTGAGCAAGGTCATGATTCTGTTGATTCTGATTCAAAATAGGGAATCAAAGCAGGAGTTTTGATGGGCTTTTCTCTCTCTCTCCGGATTGTCAAATGCCTGTGCCATGGTCAAAAATCTAGCTTTTGTGGTTGTCAACTTACTTTGAGTGGAGTGGTACAGATAGTGTAAAGGGAACGCCTACACAGTGGCTCCTCATCTTTCTGAGTTTATGCTCTCTGTCTATTCCATATCTACCTCCAACTCCAATGTGATTTCTATATCTATTTCTATATATCACACACCTAAATACTGAGCATAGATAACATTTGGGTTATCACAATTATTTCAAGTGAGTTTTCCATTTCCTTTATCTGCCCCCCTTCTTTTTTTTGCTGAGTTTTTCACCTTCAAGAGACGACGTGGATTTTTTTCTTGTTAACCATATTCTTAATCATTTTGTGACACTTACTTCAATCTCTCTGACCCCTCTTGAGGATTTATGTGCACAATAAGCTAATTTGGGAAAAGAATGTGTTTAGGACTTGGTTCTGTAGTCAACTCTCCACAAAACTTAAAAGTAAGAGAAATGGTATTACCCTCGAGTTAAATTATACAGTCAATACATGATGAACAAGGATAAAGATATGCAAAGTAAACATAAAGAGAAGTAGGCTCTAAGTATGATCCGACTCAGTGCATTCACCAATTAATGATGAACAGATGTGTCAACCAGTGCTCAGGTACAGGTGTGGAGAGAAAAAACCCCACAGAAACAAATGTCACCAGCCCTCTTCCAGCCCCATCCATGGGAGAAGAAATGATACAAGCAAAGGATGGAAGAGACAATTTCTACAGTCAAATGGTTACATCAGGATATACAAGCTAGGGCTATTTGTGAAAGCCACATTTCAGAATATCTTGCCATTCCCAAATCCCCTTCTCTAAGAATCAGTCTCACCCACCTGCAAGCATGGGCTTGGTCAGAGTTGATTGACCCAGTGTGGAGCCTCTGACCCAAGTTCAGCTATTTGGAATTTGGCACCACTGATTTGGGTTAGGATTCTAGATAGCCTCAACTGGCCTCTTGAATTGAGGACATAAAATTGAGTAGCCTTGAGGGGGTCATGTTTGGTCACTGCTTGCTCAAGCAGTAAAAACAAGTCAGCAGAAGGAAGGATGAGAAAAAGATATGGAGTGAGAAACAGAGACACTGGAGGAGAGAGAGATGTGACGGGGCAGGGCTTGAGATCTGAAGCTTTCCGGCTGTTAGCCCTAATGAAGCTAGGCTGTGCTATCTGCCTTAGGGATACCCTGATTCCTTATAGTGAGTTCCCCTGGCTCGAGGGAAGAAAGTGGAAATTATGGGATGACCTCTCATTCATGACCTCACTTTTGGGCTATTGCCACACTGCAGTGTAAGAGTACCCAGTTAAGTAATATAAAGATGATAGCATATGATTTTAATTAAATAAGAAATGTTGGTTGAAGATGTTGCTAACAATGGAAGTATAAGGGAACAAGAAAATGGCTGAGCCAACCCTTCTTCTGTTCCCTTGAATGAGTGCTTCATCAGTTACCATATGAGGTAAAAAGAATGAAAATCTAATCAAGTATGAAAGGAAGAGATGCAAAGACAAGTTCCAAATTCTAAAGACTATTAGAAATATGAATTGCATTCATGATCATTATCAAAAACCTCTACTCATGTTATACATTGACCTTGAGATATTAACCACAACTAAAAATCAGCAAAACGTAAAAGCAGATATTTAGAGCAGGAGGACAAGCCTCTATAATCTTTTCCGAAAGTAGTGGTTTTTCTAAAGTGGTTTTCAACAATGTTTAAAGTTTGCAATATTTGACTTGCTCCTTAACCATCTTAAATGAAAGTTAATAACAAAAAGTGATGAGAAGCATCTGAAATTTCTTCCTTAGGAGTGAATATGTGTGCTCAGTGTTCTAGCTGGGGAAAATGGGAAGATCTGACTGTTTCTGCCTGGTTTCAAACTGGGGACCTTTCATGTGTAGGCAAATGTGATAACAACTACCTATAATCTTTCCCTCAAATGGTGTTTTTTCTAAAGTAGTTTTCAACAATGTTTAAGGTTTGGAATATTTTATTTGTTTCTTAATCATTTTAAATTAAATAATAATAAAAAATGAGAAGCATCTGAAATTTCTTCCTTAGGAGTGAATACAAAAAGCCAAATATTGGGAAAACATTCTTCCTGCTTGGTAAAAAGTAGTTAATACAATATGGTGAGAAACTAAAACATTCCTTTCCTTGGTAGCAAATGCTATTGAAGACATGGAAAACCTTGCTGAAGATTTGACTAAACAAGTATTGAAAAAATCAGGCCATGTTGGATTTTTCTATGTAGTTGGATCAAAATGCACATTTTTCACATATGACTCAGCTAATGGCATTTGTGGCAGGAGACTGGTACATGGATGTTCATAGTGTTTATCAAAATAGCCCCAAACTGTAAATAATACCAAAGAATTAATAAATTGTGTTTTCATACCTGAAAATAGGGTTTGATCCTTGAATTGGGAAGATTCCCTGGAGAAAGAAATGGCACCCTATTCCACTATTCTTGCTGATAAAATCCCTTGGACAGAGGAGCCTGGAGGCTACAGGGGTTGCAAAGGGTCAGACACGACTAAGCGACTAACACTTGTACTTCAAAAAACAGGAACTGTAAGGAGTTCTACTTTCCCTGACCTCTCAGAAATTGTTCCACTGGAACAACCTCCAATAAAGAATGAGAAGGACTTCCTTGGTGGTTCAGTGGTTAAGACTCTGTGCTCCCAGTACAGGAGGCACAGGTTCAATCCTTGGTTGAGGAAATAAAATGGCACATGATGTATATCACAGCCCCTACAAAAAAAGAATGAGAGAGCCTATTTTCCCACAGCCTTGATGAAGTAATTCCCATTTTTTTTACTTTTTCTTTGTGCCAGTCTGATTAGTGAGAAGGTAGCTTGATGTTGCCTTTCTTTGCCTTCCTTTGAGTGAGATAGATTTCATATGTTTAATATCTCTTTTCCAGTGAGACATCATTGGTCCAACTTCCGGGCTTACTTTGGTTTGGGACTGTTATATCTTTTAATTTTTCTAGAACTTCTTTGTGTATTTGGGAAATTAGCTCTTTGCAGTAAGAATTGTAAGTGTTTCTTCTAGAGTGTCAGGGATTTTTTGCTTATGAAAAGCTGTTTTATTTCATGTAACAAGTGACTAAACTTTTTAAATGGCTTCTGAATTTTGAGTCATAGTTAGAAGAGATCTTCCCTACTCCAGATTTATAAAGGAATTTATAAATGATTATATGATATTTATAAATGATTATAGTCATTAGCTAGAGCTTGTATGGTCTCATTTTTTAGATTCAAGTCTTTTATCCATTTAAATTTATTGTAGTGAGACCCTCTCCTTCTAGAAGGAAATATTTTCTGGAAATTTCCAAGATCCAAGAGCTCTTCTGCCTTCTCCATATTTCTGTTCTTCTCTGTGGCTCCAATGCAACTTCCAAAAGAGAGGCTCATGGCTCAGCTCTGCCTCTGACACCACTCACATACAACTGAGGGTTTCCCAGGTGGCGCTAATGGTAAAGAACCCACCTGCCAATGCAAGAGACACAAGAGACATGAGTTCGATTCCTGAATGGGGAAGATCCCCTGGAGCAGGAAATGAAAACCCACTCCAGCATCCTTGCCTGTAAAATTCCATGGACAGAGGAGGGCTACAGTTCACGGGGTCATAAAGAGTTGGACACAACTGAGCACCACACCACATGCAATTGGAATTGTCAGGTTTCTTCTCTCTCTTAGTTTTTCTAAAAATGTGTTTTATGAGTTTTTTCCTCCCCGTTTTCCTTATCGCTCCTTTTGGTCTCTAGGGGAAGATTTTAGAGCTAAACCATTGCCACATTTAAATCATAAACAAAACTGCTATGAAAGTGGTTTTAATGATTGTACTCATACAAAAAAATAAAAGAGAAGATGATAGAGATAGATAGATAGATAGACAGATGGATAGATTTTGCAATGTACCCACTGGGGATAACACAGTGAACAAAAAAAGGTTGTCCCTCATTCTTAAGGGTGGAGATAGATGATATTCAACTGAATACATAATTTAATAGTACACATATAATTCAAACTCTCTGTTATAAACAATATCTCATATTTTGTACAAGCTACTCTGATCTTAACTTATAGAAATGTGTGCATGTATATATGAAGTTAAAAGTATGCCCATTGCCACATTGCTAATAATAGCAAACATTTGGAAACCCTCTAAATATCCATCTACTGGAGACTGGTTAGCTAAATTATGGCACATCCATACAATGGAATAATCTGCAATCATTAAAAAAAATGGGGCAAATATATATGTAACCATGTGGAATGACCTTTGAAACACATTGCTGATGAAAGCAAAAACGTCCAGAAAACATATGATGATTGCATTCTGTAATTTTTTTGTTCCCAAACAAAATTATATAACACATATATACATATTTATGCTTAGTGTTGTATATAAATATATATGCAGTATATGTATGCTTACACATATAGCATATATACAACATATATAGCACAATTTCATTTGTGTGTTAAAATGTATGTAAAATTCTCTATTTCCATAGAGATTAGACAGAGGTTTGGAAAGATACGAAACAAATGATAAAAAGTGATCTGTGGGAAACAAGTGGGGCTGGGCTGGGGCAAGGGAAGGACTGTTAAAGGCAATAGTCAGCTCTGGGCCTGTTTAATTTAGTCTCCTGTGCATTTCTCCTCCTGTCCTCTGCTTTGTCTTATATCTGACAGTGCTTGAGGACAGCAGGTTGTGTTTGTCACTGGTGTTGAGCTGGGTACTAGCAGGAGGATAAAGGGCAGGAGGAAGGGAAGAGCCGCAATCAGCATTTCCCCCTCCTCTCTGCTTACCAGGTGATTTCTCTGGTGGCAGCTGTGTCTCCTTATGGGTCCAGCTCCCACTTCCCAAATGCCATGGCTTCGGCTTCAGTGGAGTGGCCCTGGTTCCTGGGTTCTGGCAGTATACCTCTTTTGATCCTGTAGCCTAGGTGTGGCAATGGCTTGATGGGGCTGTTAATCTTTAAGTTGTCTCAGTCTTTAAGTTTGACATATAAGAACTTTCATTACTGGTACAGCCAATTTTATGTATTAAATACCTTCATTTCCCCCCCATTTTCCTGCTTCTGTTTAATATAGGAATGTTTACTTTTAAAAATGTATGTACTTCAATTTTTGCTTTCTTTCTTGTGATTGGATTAATTGGATCAATCATAATCCTTGATCATAAAATTTCATCATTGTTTTATGCATGGCTCTTTATTCATTCATTCATAATAATGCAGGGAGCACCATGAACTGAACACAAATCTAGAATTCAACTGATAATTTGTAGGGCCATTCTGTAAACAACAGTTTGCATCTGCTCAACCCAAATTTCTAATCCTTCCCTCCCTCTCACTTCATGAAGCCAGTTGAGACACATTTCATCAGTCAGTCAGTTTAGTTGCTCAGTTGTGTTCAACTCTTTGTGACCCCCATGGACTGTAGCATGTCAGGCTTTCCTGTCCATCTGCAACTCCCAGAACTTGCTCAAACTCATGACCAGGGGGTTGGTGATGCCATCCAACCATCTCATCCTTTGTCGTCCCCTTCTCCTCCTGCCTTCTATCTCTCCCAGCATCAGGGTCTTGTCCAAAGAGTCAGTTCTTCTCATCAGGTGACCAAAGTGTTGGAGCTTCAGCTTCAGCATTAGTCCTTCCAATGAATACTCAGGACTGATTTCCTTTAGGATTGACTGGTTTGATCTCCTTGCAATCCAAGGGACTCTCAAGAGTCTTCTCCAACACCACAGTTCAAAAACATCAGTTCTTCAGCCTTCAGCCTTCTTTATGGTCCAACTCTCACACCTATACCTGATCACTGGAAAAGCCATAATTTTGATGATATGGACCTTTTCTGGCAAAATAATTTCTCTGCTTTTAAATATACTGTCTAGGTTTGTCATCACTTTTCTTCCAAGCTATATGTTAGCATACATATACTGCATATATTTATATACAACATTATAAACAACTAACTTTTAATTTCATGGCTGCAGTCACCATCTGCAGTGATTTTGGAGTCCAAGAAAATAAAGTCTGTCACGGTTTCCATTGTTTCCTCATCTATTTGCCATGAAGTGAAGGACTGGAGGCCATGGTCTTACCAATCAAGAAACAATTTGATAAAAATTAAAATAAGTTCTGATGAGATAAGAAATAGAGGCATGGTCAGGATTGTGTGCAGTAGACAACTGATGGCTTCCTGTAAGAGATGATATTTGAGCTCCAGATTTTGAAGAGGTATTGTTTTTTAGATACCATAATTTCATAGTGGGTAGAACATATAAATTTTGGGAAGAAAAATACTCAATTCTCAGGGAAAGCTTAAAGTTACTTTGGTTTTCTCTTAACATTATAAGGATAAGAGGGATATGACACTAAATATCTTCCATTTTGCTCATATAAAGCCAGCACTGACTGAATGATTCTTCCTGAACAACTTTGCCTAGAATTCTACCATCTATCTTAGAGTTAGCTGGTATTTCCAATCAAGTTATATTTCTGCCCTTGCTATAGGCACTACTCATTTCCTGGTGAGCTCCTCTTGCAGTCAGCTTCATTTCCATTCACTTTTCCTTCCACACTGTGGAATTTAGTTATAAAATTATGATTCTAAGCTCCTCTTTTGTGTACCAAGGTATAAAATGGAGAAGTCAGATGGATGAAAAAAAAAAAAAGATTAAAAGATCATAGAGAACTTGAGAGATTGAAGAACTGATGAAATGTTTCCTTAATTCGCTCTTTGCTCATTAATATAAATTTTTCTTTGTGTACCTCTATGCCTCTTACTTATCAGCTTTTTGAGGTACTACACAACTAAATTTGCACAGTTACAAAAATTAGTTAGTTAGTTCAGTCACTCAGTCGTGTCCGACTCTTTGTGACCCCATGAATCACAGCACGCCAGGCCTCCCTGTCCATCACCAACTCCTGGAGTTCACTCAGACTCACGTCCATCGAGTCAGTGATGCCATCCAGCCATCTCATCCTCTGTCGTCCCCTTCTCCTCCTGCCCCCAATCCCTCCCAGCATCAGAGTCTTTTCCAATGAATCAACTCTTCACATGAGGTGGCCAAAGTACTGGAGTTTCAGCTTTAGCATCATTCCTTCCAAAGAAATCCCAGGGCTGATCTCCTTCAGAATGGACTGGTTGGATCTCCTTGCAGTCCAAGGGACTCTCAAGAGTCTTCTCCAACACCACAGATCAAAAGCATCAGTTCTTCGGTGCTCAGCCTTCTTCACAGTCCAACTCTCACATCCATACATGACCACAGGAAAAACCATAGCCTTGACTAGACAGACCTTTGTTGGCAAAGTAATGTCTCTGCTTTTGAATATGCTATCTAGGTTAGTCATAACTTTCCTTCCAAGGAGTAAGAGTCTTTTAATTTCATGGCTGCAGTCACCATCTGCAGTGATTTTGGAGCCCAGAAAAATGAAGTCTGACACTGTTTCCACTGTTTCCCCATCTATTTGCCATGAAGTGATGGGACCGGATGCCATGATCTTCGTTTTCTGAATGTTGAGCTTTAAGCCAACTTCTTCACTCTCCACTTTCACTTTTATCAAGAGGCTTTTGAGTTCCTCTTCACTTTCTGCCATAAGGGTGGTGTCATCTGCATATCTGAGGTTATTGATATTTCTCCTGGCAATCTTGATTCCAGCTTGTGTTTCTTCCAGTCCAGCATTTCTCATGATGTACTCTGCATATAAGTTAAATAAGCAGGGTGACAATATATAGACTTGACGTACTCCTTTTCCTATTTGGAACCAGTCTGTTGGTCCCATCACTTCATGGGAAATAGATGGGGAAACAGTGGAAACAGTGTCAGACTTTATTTTTCTGGGATCCAAAATCACTGCAGATGGTGACTGCAGCCATGAAATTAAAAGACGCTTACTCCTTGGAAGAAAAGTTATGACCAACCTAGATAGCATATTCAAAAGCATAGACATTACTTTGCCAACAAAGGTCCGTCTAGTCAAGGCTATGGTTTTTCCAGTGGTCATGTATGGATGTGAGAGTTGGACTGTGAAGAAAGCTGAGTGCAGAAGAATTGATGCTTTTGAACTGTGGTGTTGGAAAAGACTCTTGAGAGTCCCTTGGACTGCAAGGAGATCCAACCAGTCCATTCTGAAGGAGATCAGCCCTGGGATTTCTTTGGAAGGAATGATGCTAAAGCTGAAACTCCAGTACTTTGGCCACCTCATGCGAAGAGTTGACTCATTGGAAAAGTCTCTGATGCTGGGAGGGATTGGGGGCAGGAGGAGAAGGGGACGGCAGAGGATGAGATGGCTGGATGGCATCACTGACTCAATGGACGTGAGTCTGAGTGAACTCCAGGAGTTGGTGATGGACAGGGAGGCCTGGCGTGCTGTGATTCATGGGGTCGCAAAGAGTTGGACACGACTGAGTGACTGAACTGAGAACTGAACTGAAGACATACATCTTTCGTACTTTAACATCTCTGAAATCAGGATAGTATTTTAGTCTAGACGGAAGTAGAGTTCTTCCAGAGAGAATCTGCTTATCTCCTGGGGGCACTGTCAACCTGTAATAATTAAACTCTCTGCTTGAAGATTTTGCAAATATACTGAGAATTTAGACTACAAACTTGTTTGAATACCAGTTTAGGGTTCAAATTTCCAGAAAAAAAATGTTCTTAACCCAGTGCTAAGATTAAGGAAGGTAAGTATATTTCTTGTTTAGTCCTGCCTTGAGGACATGGGCCATTTATATATCAGCTTTATACCTCATCTTAAGCATTTTATTTCTCTCTTAATGGTACATAAAATGATGGTGTATGTTGGAAATCATGAAGCTCACAGAAGATGCAGACATGAATGTGGGAATTTCTGTAAGAATTAACCAAATAATTATTTCTCATGAAAGCTGATTTAATGATTCAAAGAGTGATAATTCAAAGAAATAGAGGAAAACAATAGAATGGGAAAGACTAGAGATCCCTTCAAGAAAATTAGAGATACCAAGGGAACACTTCATGCAAAGATGGGCACAATAGAGGACAGAAATGATATGGACCTAACAGAAGCAGAAGATATTAAGAAGAGGTGGCAAGAAAACACAGAAGAATTATTAAAAAAAAAAATGTTCATGACCCAGATAACTACGATGGTGTGTGATCCTCACCTACAGCCAGACATCCTGAAATGAGAAGTCAAGTGGGCCTTAGGAAGCAACACTATGAACAAAGCTAGTGGAGGTGGTGGAATTCCAGTTGAGCTATTTCAAATCCTAAAAGATGATGCTGTGAAAGTGTTGCACTCAATATGCCAGCAAATTTGGAAAACTCAGCAGTGGCCACAGAACTGGAAAAGGTCAGTTTTCATTCCAATCCCAAATAAAAGCAATGCCAAAGAATGTTCAAACTACTGCACAATTGCATTCATCTCACATGCTAGCAAAGTAATGCTCAAAATTCTCCAAGCCAGGCTTAAACAGTATGTGAACCAAGAACTTCCAGATGTTCAAGCTGGATTTAGGAAAGGCAGAGGAACTAGAGATCAAATTGACAACATCTGTTGGATCATAGAAAAAGCAAGAGAGTCCCAGAAAAACATTTACATCTTTATTGACTACGCCAAAGCCCTTGACTGTGTGGATCACAACAAAGTGTGGAAAATTCTGAAAGAGATGAGAATACGAGATCACCTGACCTGCCTCCTGAGAAATCTGTATGCAGGTCAAGAAGCAACAGTTAGAACTGGACATGGAACAATGGACTGATTCCAAACTGGGAAAGGAGTACGTCAAGGCTGTATATTGTCACCCTGTTTATTCAACTTATATGCAGAGTACACCATGCAAAATGCCAGGCTGGATGAAGCACAAGCTGGAATCAAGATTGCCAGGAGAAATATCAATAACCTCAGATATGCAGATGACCTCACCCTTATGGAAGAAAGCTAAAAGTAACTAAAGAGCCTCTTGATGAATGTGAAAGAGTAGAGTGAAAAAGCTGGCTTAAAACTCAACATTCAAAAAACCAAGACCATGGCATCTGGTCCCATCACTACATGGCAAATAGATGGGGAAACAATGGAAACAGTGACAGACTTCATTTTTTTGGGTTCCAAAATTGCCACAGATGGTGGTTGCAGTCATGAAATTAAAAGACGCTTGTTCTTTGGAAGAAAAGCTATGACCAACCTAGACAGCATATTAAAAAGCAGAGACATTACTTAGCCAACAAAGGTCCATCTAATCAAAGCTATGGTTTTTCCAGTAGTCATGTATGTATGTGTGAGTTGGACTATAAAGAAAGCTGAGCACCGAAGAATGGATGCTTTTGAACTGTGGTGTTGGAGAAAACTCTTGAGAGTCCCTTGGACTGCAAGAAGATCCAACCAGTCAATCCTATAGGAAATCAGTCCCGGATATTCATTGGAAGGACTGATGCTGAAGCTGAAACTCCAATACTTTGGCCACCTGATGCAAAGAACTGACTCATTGGAAAAGATCCTGATGCTGGGAAAGATAGAAGGCAGGAGGAAAAGGGGACGAAAAAGGATGAGATGGTTGGATGGCATCACCAACTCGATGGACATGAGTTTGAGCAGGTTCTGGGAGTTGGTGATGGACAGAGAAGCCTGACATGTTGCAGTTCATGGGGTCTCAAAGGGTCGCACACGACTGCGCCACTGAACTGAACTGAGTGAAAGAGTGATTTTCAGGAATCATTTTCATGTATAGTGGATTTATCCCCATGGTACTTTGGCTGGGAACTTGGCACTTGAAATAAATCAAGTAAAAGTCGCTGAATCTTCCACATTCTCATTGAAACATAAAATGTAACGAATTTGATTTTGGAGAAATGGTGTTTTCTATTTTAAAAGAAGCTTTTATTTTATTTTTTATTCTGGGGTTGATTGTTTTCTGAATGTGTTACTCTCTTAATTATATTCAAAAGCTAAAAATCTCATTGACTCTCAAATTACTAGCATGTTAGCTAGTTTTATCCCTTTGACTTAGACAGCACTTGGTTCTGAACTCTGAGATTCTGATTGAGATTCCAAGTCTAACGTCAGTGAAAATGAATTAGTTGAACTCTAGCTGAAAAAGTGGAAGGAGAGAGAAGTGGTCAGAGTCAGAATAGAGCCAACAGGTTTTGCTGGCAGATTTGACAGGAGCAAGAGAGAAGATTAGATGCAGAAGATGACAGTCAAGATCGGGGGATGAGTAACAGTGGACAAAGCAAGTGGATAAGATAAAGGTTTCTGCTGGGTGGATATCATTAATTTCCATTACATATTTTTGAAAACTCAATCAAATCAACCTAAAAAAGATTTGTGAAACTCAGTGCTGCCTCCAGCAACAGGATAGTCAGGTTTGTCAGACAGAACATGCCTCCCAAGTCACTGGAAATAACTGCAAAGCTAAATAGAAGTGCAGACTCATTAGGGCTATCAGTGGGACATTGGTCTTTTTGATCTCTGTCTGCACACTAAGGAAAGGGTAAGTGAGCCTCCTTTTCATCTTTTCCATCACACTTTAAAGGGCTGCTGTAATGTTCCCACCAACTGAATCATTTCCAACTCTAATCAATTTGTGAATAAATATCCTTTGGAGATGTGAGCTGTTTTAAATGATGGCTGCCTTTCCACCTTTAATCTATGACACTATAATTCTCTTGACAGAAAATAGCTCCTTGTGTCTTTATTCCCTCTCTGAGTTCATATATGCAGCATACCTCTGTTTTTATTATTACATAATAACAGCTTTAGTAGGTGAATAAAAGATTGCACAAGTTTTGCAAAAATAAGAGGATATTCACCCTTGCTACCTTTAATCTCCTGCTTTCTCCTCTTAATGAATATAAATTATCAAAGCTATTTCTCAAAGTCTTTATATAGCACAATACCAGTGGCAGATCATTCTCAGGAAGGGCTCTTTTTAAATATTATAATTAGTGGCATTATCTTTAATCTTTTATGGTGTGAAAATCAAGGACAACTTGAAACTTGATACAAGGTAAGAGACTGCTTATTTCGGTGAGTTTTAGGAGATGAAAATGAAGGTTTGAATCAAGCCTTCTTCCTTTGGAGAGTTCTTAAAGATTCCAAAAGTATGAGAAATAATGATAAATCTAATGATAAATAATGATAAATTTCTTATTTCTTCTTCAAAGAATTAGTTAATTGCTTTGATCAGATGAGATCTAATTTGAGTCTCTTCCCTAAGTTCAAAAGAACCAAGAGCCAAGAGTTTTCTGGAAAGATTTGAATGTATCAAACTAATTGCTCCTATTAGATGATTTATTTTAAATATATTTATGTCAAACTTCCAGGTTCCAGTTGATAAACTGAGTCAACAGGTACCTTTCTTTTCTTCCCTATCAAAATTCTACAAGGATATTGAAATCCAAGAACAAAAGGGGAAAAAAAACCCAAATCAACAAATAAACAAAATTTCTGTGAGCTGAGAAAATGGTGCAGAGTACCATATATAGACAAGAAACTTTGGAGAATCTCTGAAAATTAGAAAACAGATTGGGCAAAGCTATTAGAAAAGTCAGTCCATGCTTACAAAGCCAGTAAATCTGTACCAGCAAAAAAGAAACAGTTGATGGATTTCCCCAAGTGAGTTTCAGAAAAACAGAGTTTGGAGCAAGAGGGACTAGGACATTGTTTGAAGGGAATATCGCTGAGAAAACTGTCAGCACTACTCTCTCTCCCTGCATTTACCAACACACACACACACACACACACACACACACACACACACACACACACACACCTGGGATTGGTTGCCAATAGCCTTAAATATCTTGTTCACTTGGCACAAGTCTTGATAAGCAAATGAGGTATTTTTCCTATAGCCCTTTCAACATTGTCAATAGGTCCAAAGAAAGAAGGCATAGGTCTACATTTAAATGTTCAACAATAATGGCAAAACAAAGCACACAAAATCAGACAATGCAGGGAAATTCCTGAAGACCTGTTTACTCCGTGTATCTGCTTTGATACTTTCCACAGGCTGCTGGTTCTTTCATAAGATCCAGCCATTTTTAGATGCCAGGCTGCAGCCAGAGGAATCTTTGAGAAGGGGACACAGGAAAGGACCTTGGGAACTTCATCAAAGCCTCAACATGAGACAGGTGGCTACTATGAAATCTCAGGTTTCCTTTGGGTCTGATGGCACCCAGGGAAAGTTTGGGCTTTTTTCTTTTTATACAGGGAAATCTCACAACCAGTGCTTTTGATAGAGGGGTGCGCTGCGAATTTCTATCTTACTTCAGGTATAGAATCACAAAGGGAAGCCTGTCCGAATGTTTGCCTTTCCCTACCACTCACAATAATAGTGAATCCTGATAAGTTATCTGTGATGATAGGAATTTGAAAATTTGGTTATACCCCATGTGGTGGGTGGCTATTGACTGGAAAGGAAACTGAATTTTGGAGTGATGCAAACATTCTTTATCTTGATCTGGATATTGTTACATGAGTGCATACACAAATACATTTATTGAGCTATAAACTCAAAGTTTGTTCATTTCATAAATTAATAAACAAATAATACCTAAAATATATAATATTATATTGGCTAATACAAATGCTTTTTTAAAAATAAAAATGTTAATTGCCAAAATTTAAACCCCAATACCCCAAACACTCTGAAAGACACAACTAATAGAAGAAATTGTTAGAGGGAGGTTTATTATTAGCTGGATAGAATAAAAGCTTCAGAATCCAGATAACTTCCATATTAGTTAAATTTTTGTACTGCAAGGAAAATTAGAAATGTTCTTAATCTCTTATTTGAATGACAACCCAAATTCTAAAATATAAGAATTTACTCTCAACATTAAATTATAGATTAATTTCACTTTGAATATTAATATAAAAATTGTAAGTAAAGAAGGACAATGAAATTCTAGCAGCCTGTTAAAACAATTCAGTGTTAACAAATAACTTTATTCAGAAAATACTAGAATAGTTCAATACTGGAAAATTTAATAAGATAATCCAACGTCTTAATTAATTCAGTCTTAAATGATGAATTAAAAGGGAAATGATGAATTAAAGGTGGTGCTAGTAATAAAGGACTTGCCTACCAAAGCAGGAGACATAAGAGACATGGGTTCAATCCCTGGGTCAGGAAGATACCCTGGAGGAGGGCATGGCAACCCACTTCAGTATTCTTGCTTGGAGAATCCTATGGACAGAGGAGCCTGACAGGCTATAGTTCTTGGGGGTCTCAGAGCTGGACAAGACTGAAATGACTGAGACCTCACTGCATATGTAAGTATAGATGCTAAAAAAGCAATTTTAAGAAATTTAATGCTCATTCTTGATTTAAGAAAAAAATAGTGTGGTAGGAATACAGAGATATTTTATATTTTCTTTTCATAAATGTCTTTTTTTTTTTTAAAGATACAATATATAAACATGGTTTAAATTGCTAAAGATAGAAGAGGGTAACATTGAAAAGTAAGTCTTCCTTCCACCCAGTCAGTCACTTAGACAATCTGTAAATTTTAGACAGTCAGTTTTAGACAACCTGTAACTTCCTAATCACACTATTTTGCAGCTTTCTGCTTTCACCTAACAATGTATCTTGGTAAGCAAAACATAGCAGGCTGTACTGAATGACCTCATTTAAAAATAGCTGCCTCATAGACTAATGTCTGAAAGTATTCATTTAATCAGTCATTTTTAGTAATCTTTTTTTTTTTCACAGCTTTTTGCTAATTCAAGCTAAATAAGTATCTTTGAAATGCATATTTGTGCACTTGGATAGTTATATCTGTTAAACATTGTCAATGTGGAGTTGATAATAAACAGTATGTGCATTTCTGATTTTAAGAGATTTTTAGCAAATTTTTCTTCTTTTTTGTTGTAGCTTTTTAAAATTTTATTGATGCATATTTGGTTTACAATGTTGTGCCAATCTTTGTTGTGCAGCAAAGTGATTCAGTTTTACATATATATATGTTGCTGCTGCTAAGTCACTTCAGTCATGTCCGACTCTGTGCGACCCCATAGATGGCAGCCCACAAGGCTCCCCCATCCCTGGGTTCTCCAGGCAAGAACACTGGAGTGGGTTGCCATTTCCTTCTCCAGTGCATGAAAGTGAAAAGTGAAAGTGAAGTCGCTCAGTCGTGTCCGACCCTCAGCGACCCCATGGTCTACAGCCTACCAGGCTCCTCTGTCCATGGGATTTTCCAGGCAAGAGTACTGGAGTGGGGTGCCATTGCCTTCTCTGATATGTATATACACACACCCTTTTAATATATTCTTTTCCATTTTCCATTATGGTTTATCTCAGGAGATTGGATATAGTTCCTTATGCTATACAGTAGGACCTTGTTTATCCATTCTAAACATAAGAGTTTGCATCAACCAACCTGAAATTCCCAGTCCATCCCTCCCTCTCCCCCAATTTTCCTTCTTGATGTTCTTGCACTAACTTGCAGCCTTCCATCAGTGTATGAGAGTGGGCTCCTTGTTTTCTTGGCAATATGGTGGACTAGGTTTCTTGACCCACTCTTTCATTAAAAACAATTTTAGGTGATAAATAAAATATGCATTTTAAATGCATTTTAAAGACACCAGTGAACTATTAATAGCAATCAAGTAAGAGGGGAAAACTTTCCCTGATAGCTTATAAAGAAAAATTTTGCCTAAATTCAACTCCTAGGCAGACCAAAATATCTCAAGCCAAGGACTGATTCTACACTGACCCTGGGTGGGTAATGACCTTACTTGCTTGGGGAAAAAAGCAAAAATGAACCCTTTTGGTGAGGAAAAAAAATCCATAGAAAAAGTGAGAAAAACAAGGCTAAAATATGTGAAGATGGGAAATCAGGAAGGTTAACTATATATTGTATTTATGAGTGGTCCCATAAAATAAAACTATAGACTAGCTTCAGATATTAATATGATATATATATAGAAAAAGGACACGACAAAGGAAAAGATGGATGGATGGCATCACCAACTCAATGGACATGAGTTTGAGCAAGCTCTGGGAGTTCGTGATGGACAGGGAAGCCTGGCATGCTGCAGTCCATGGGGCTGCAAAGAGTTGGACACGACTGAGTGACTAAATTGACTGACATGTAGAAATCATAAGTAGAATGGGTAGACAAAATTCTAAAAAAATATTTAATCTAAATAATAAGTAAAAACAATAATGTACTGTTATTCTTTTATTCACCTTCAGAGCAACTTGCAGAGAAATAACTAAACACACAGGGAAACAAGGCAACATGAATGAGAACAAGGAGAAACACAAGACACTAGAAACAGACTCCCAGAGACTTCAGATATTGAAACTATTAGAGACAGAAAATAAAATAGCCATATGTTTCATATTGAAAGAGATAAAAGACAAGCCTGAAAATATGAGCATGAAATAACAACTTATAAAGGATGCCCAAGCAGATCAGAAAATGACCCAAATTTAATTTATAAAAATGAAAAGTATTATGACTGAAATATAAAACACAATAGACAGTATAGTCACTATGGAAAACAATAAAGAAATTCTTCAAAAAACTGAAAACACAGGGGGTGCGGTCCTAAGATGGCAGAGGAATAGGACGGGGAGACCTCTTTCTCCCCCACAAATTCATCAAAAGAACATTTGAACGCTGAGCAAATTCCACAGAACAACTTCTGAATGCTGGCAGAGGACATCAGGCACCCAGAAAAGTAGCCCATTGTCTTCAAAAGGAGGTAGGAAAAAATATAAAAAATAAAAAGAGAGACAAAAGAGGCAGGGACAGAGATCCGTCCCGGGAAGGGAGTCTTAAAAAAGAGAGAAGTTGCCAAACACCAGGAAACACTCACTGGCAAGTCTGTGGCGAGCCTTGGAACCTTAGAGGGCAACATAACCAGGAGGAAAAATAAATAAATAATTAAAACCCACAGATTACTTGCCAAACGGTTAACTCGCAGCAGAGAAGCAGCGCAGACTCCCGCATCCGTCACTAGCAAGCGGGGGCTGGGCAGGGAGGCGCGGGCTGCATTGCTTAGAGTAAGGACCAGGCCTGAATGCCCCGGGGGCAATCTGACAGAACTAACTTGAGATAGCAAACCAGACTGTGGGATAGCTATCCGACGAAAAGCCCTAACTTAAGATACTGCCAGGCCCACTCACAGAACAAAGGACTGAGCAGAGCTAGCTGGCTGTGGACCGGCCTATCCCCCTCTGGAAACAGGCAGGCGAGGGCAGCCAGAGCCAGAAGGGTCTATCGCGGCCCCAGAGAGGCATCCTCTACCAAACTGCAAGCAGGCTTCATTGCTAACCAAGACTTCTTGGGATTCTGGACCGTCGACATCCGCCGGGAGGGTCACAGCCAGAGATCAGCTCCGCAGAAGAGATACACGGCACACCTGAGAAGGTGTGCTGGTTGTACATTCAGAAAATCGAGTGGCAGGGACAGGGGAGGTGATAAGTCACAGCGACCATGCTCATCAAGCACCTGGTCACCTGAGCTGTTCGGACCTGGGAAGGACACAAAATGCAGGCCCAACTGAGTCTTTGCTTTTGTGGAGTACCCGAGTACCTGAACCTGAGTGGCTTAGACCTGGGAAGTGCATACAACCCAGGGCTGGCCTCAGACAATTCCTGGCAAAGCAACCTAGAGCCTAAGCAGTGTAGACAGGAAAAGCACACACACCTTGAGTGGGGGCAAACCCAGTGTGGCTGAGACACTGCGAGCACACGCCAGTGTTATTTGTTTGCAGTGTTCCTCCCTCCCCACAGCACGACTGAACAAGTGAGCCTAAAAAGTGTCCACCACCGCCCCCTTGTGTCAGGGTGGAAATTAGACACTGAAGAGACCAGCAAACAGAAGAAGCTAAAACAAACAGAGGGAACCACCTTGGAAGTGACAGGTGTAATAGATTAAAACCCTGTAGTTAGCACCGACTACATAGGAAGGGGCCTATAGATCTTGAGAAGTATAAGCCAGCTCAAGGAACTATCTGAAAATGAAATGATCCCACACTGTCCACAGCAACACCAGAGAAAGTCCTAGATATATTTTTACTATTATCATTTTTTAAATTAACAATTTTTAAAATTTAAGTCCTCTATTACTCTTTTAATTTTCATTTTTATAACCTACTATAACTTTGCAAAAAAAAAGACCCTATTTTTTATTTTTTTTATTTATTTTTTTGATGTTTTTTTTTCTAATTTTATTTTATTTTTAAACTTTACATAATTGTATTAGTTTTGCCAAACATCAAAATGAATCTGCCACAGGCATACATGTGTTCCCCATCCTGAACCCTCCTCCCTCCTCCCTCCCCATACCATCCCTCTGGGTCGTCCCAGTGCACTAGCCCCAAGCATCCAGTAAGACCCTATTTTTAAAAGCAAACTTCATATATATATATATATATATATATATATATATATATATATATATATTTTATAATTTTTGTGACTTTGTTTTTTTTTCTTTAATATTGCATTTTTGAGAATCCAACCTCTACTCTAGATTTTTAATCTTTGCTTTTTGGTATTTGTTATCAATTCTGTACCTATAAGAACCCAATCTTCAGTACCCATTTTTACCTGGGAGTGAGATTACTGGTTTGACTGCTCTCCCGCTTTGAAATTTCCTTTTTCTCCACCAGGTCGC
The DNA here is from genome assembly GCF_002263795.3 of Bos taurus. Classification (NCBI taxonomy): domain Eukaryota; kingdom Metazoa; phylum Chordata; class Mammalia; order Artiodactyla; family Bovidae; genus Bos; species Bos taurus. Next base: position 131,229,905 of record NC_037328.1, read on the forward strand.
CTCTATCTCCTCCCTCCCCCTTCTCTTCTCTACCCAACTCTGTGAATCTCTTTGTGTGTTCCAGACCGTGGAGAACACTTAGGGAACTGATTACTGGCTGGATCTGTCTCTCTTCTTTTGATTCCCCGCTTTATCCCCCTGGCCACCTCTGTCTTCTTCCTCCCTCTTCTCTTCTCTGCATAACTCCATGAACATCTCTGAGCGGTCCAGACTGTGGAGAGCACATAGGGAAGTGATTACTGGCTAGCTTGCTCTCTCCTCTTTTGATCTGCCCTCTTCTCCTCCTGGTCACCTCTATCTCCCTCCTCCCTCTTCTCTTCTCCATGTAAGTCTGTGAACCTCTTGGGGTATCCCTCACTGTGGAGAAACTTTTCATCTTTAACCTAGATATTTTATCAACAGTGCTGCATAGATGGAGAAGTCTTGAGGCTACTGTAAGAAAAAGACTGAAAACAAGAGGCAGGAGGCTTAAGTCCAAATCCTGAGAACACCAGAGAACTCCTGACTCCAGTAGTTCAGTTCAGTTGCTCAGTTGTGTCTGCCTCTTTGTGACCCCATGAATCGCAGCATGCCAGGCCTCTCTGTCCATCACCAACTCCCGGAGTTCACTCAGACTCACGTCCATCGAGTCAGTGATGCCATCCAGCCATCTCATCCTCTGTCGTGCCCTTCTCCTCTTGCCCCCAATCCCTCCCAGCATCAGAGTCTTTTCCAATGAGTCAACTCTTCGCATGAGGTGGCCAAAGGACTGGAGTTTCAGCTTTAGCATCATTCCTTCCAAAGAAATCCCAGGGCTGATCTCCTTCAGAATGGACTGGTTGGATCTCCTTGCAGTCCAAGGAACTCTCAAGAGTCGTCTCCAACACCACAGTTCAAAAGCATCAATTCTTCTGCACTCAGCTTTCTTCACAGTCCAACTCTCACATCCATACATGACCACTGGAAAAACCATAGCCTTTACTAGATGGACCTTTGTTGGCAAAGTAATGTCTCTGCTTTTGAATATGCTATCTAGGTTGGTCATAACTTTTCTTCCAAGGAGTAAGCGTCTTTTAATTTCATGGCTGCAATCACCATCTGCAGTGATTTTGGAGACCAAAAAAATAAAGTCTGACAGTGTTTCCACTGTTTCCCCATCTATTTCCCATGAAGTGATGGGACCAGATGCCATGATCTTCGTTTTCTGAATGTTGAGCTTTAAGCCAACTTTTTCACTCTCCTCTTTCACATTCATCAAGAGGCTCTTTAGTTCTTCTTCACTTTGTGCCATAAGGGTGGTGTCATCTGCATATCTGAGGTTATTGATATTTCTCCCAGCAATCTTGATTTCGGCTTGTGCTTCTTCCAGCCCCATGTTTCTCATGATGTACTCTGCATAGAAGTTAAATAAGCAAGGTGACAATATACAGCCTCAACGAACTCCTTTTCCTATTTGGAACCAGTCTGTTGTTCCATGTCCAGTTATAACTATTGCTTCCTGACCTGCATACAGGTTTCTCAAGAGGCAGGTCAGGTGGTCTGGTATTCCCATCTCTTTCAGAATTTTCCACAGTTTATTGTGATCCACACAGTCAAAAGCTTTGGCATAGTCAATAAAGCAGAAATGTTTTTCTGGAATTCTCTTGCTTTTTCGATGATCCAGTAGATGTTGGCAATTTGATCTCTGGTTCCTCTGCCTTTTCTGAAACCAGCTTGAACAACTGGAATTTCATGGTACATGTATTGCTGAAGCCTGGCTTGGAGAATTTTAAGCATTACTTTACTAGCATGTGAGATGAGTGCAATTGTGCAGTAGTTTGAGCATTCTTTGGCATTGCCTTTCTTTGGGATTGGAATGAAAACTGACCTTTTCCAGTCCTGTGGTCACTGCTGAGTTTTCCAAATTTGCTGGCATATTGAGTACAGACTTTCACAGCATCATCTTTCAGGATTTGAGATAGCTCAACTAGAATTCCATCACCTCCACTAGCTTTGTTCATAGTGATGCTTCCTAAGACCCATTTGACTTCACATTCCAGGATGTCTGGCTCTAGGTGAGTGATCACACCATTGTGATTATCTGGGTTGTGAAGCTCTTTTTTGTATAGTTCTCCTGTGTATTCTTGCCACGTCTTCTTAATATCTTCTACTTCTCTTAGGTCCATATCATTTCTGTCCTTTATTGAGCCCATCTTTGCATGAAATGTTCCCTTGATATCTCTAATTTTCTTGAAGAGATCTCTAGTCTTTCCCATTCTGTTGCTTTCCTCTATTTCTTTGCATTGATCACTGAGGAAGACTTTCTTATCTCTCCTTGCTATTCTTTGGAACTCTGCAATCAGATGTTTATATCTTTCCTTTTCTCTTTTGCTTTTCGCTTCTCTTCTTTTCACAGCTATTTGTAAGGCCTCCTCAGACAGCCATTTTCCTTTTTTCATTTCTTTTCCATGGGGATAGTCTTGATCCCTGTCTCCTGTACAATGTCATGAACCTCAGTCCATAGTTCATCAGGCACTGTCTATCAGATACAGTCCCTTAAATCTATTTCTCACTTCCACTGTCTAATCATAAGGGATTTGATATAGGCCATACCTGAATGGTCCAGTGGTTTTCCCTACTTTCTTCAATTGAAGTATGAATTTGGCAATAAGGAGTTCATGATCTGAGCCACAGTCAGCTCCTGGTCTTGTTTTTTGCTGACTGCATAGAGCTTCTCCATCTTTGGCTGCAAAGAATATAATCAATCTGATTTTGGTGTTGACCATCTGGTGATGTCCATGTGTAGAGTCTTCTCTTGTGTTGTTGGAAGAGGGTGTTTGCTATGACCAGTGCATTCTCTTGGCAAAACTCTGTTAGTCTTTGCCCTGCTTCATTCCGTATTCCAAGGCCAAATTTGCCTGTTACTCCAGGTGTTTCTTGACTCCTACTTTCGCATTCCAGTCCTCTATAATGAAAAGGATATCTTTTTTGGGTTGTTAGTTGTAAAAGGTCTTGTAGGTCTTCATAGAACCGTTCAACTTCAGCTTCTTCAGTGTTACTGGTTGGGGCATAGGCTTGGATCACTGTGACATTGAATGGTTTGCCTTGGAAATGAACAGAGATCATTCTGTCATTTTTGAGATTGCATCCAAGTACTGCATTTCAGACTCTTTTGTTGACCATGATGGCTACTCCATTTCTTCTGAGGGATTCCTGCCCGCAGTAGTAGATATAATGGTCATCTGAGTTAAATTCACCCATTCCAGTCCATTTTAGTTCGCTGATTCCTAGAATGTTGACGTTCACTCTTGCCATCTCCTGTTTGACCACTTCCAATTTGCCTTGATTCATGGACCTAACATTCCAGGTTCCTATGCAATATTGCTCTTTACAGCAACGGATCTTGCTTCTATCACCAGTCACATCCACAGCTGGGTATTGTTTTTGCTTTGGCTCCATCCCTTCATTCTTTCCAAAGTTATTTCTCCGCTGATCTCCAGTAGCAGACTGGGCACCTACCGACCCGGGGAGTTACTCTTTCAGTATCCTGTCATTTTGACTTTTCATATTTTTCATGGGGTTCTCAAGGCAAGAATACTGAAGTGGTTTGCATTCCCTTCTCCAGTGGACCACATTCTGTCAGACCTCTCCATCCATCTTGGGTGGCCGCACACGGCGTGGCCTAGTTTCACTGAGTTAGAGAAGGCTGTGGTCCATGTGATTAGACTGGCTAGTTTTCTGTGATTATGGTTTCAGTGCGTCTGCCCTCTGATGCCCTCTTGCAACACCTACTGTCTTACTTGGGTTTCTCTTACCTTGGACGTGGGGTATCTCTTCACAGCTGCTCCAGCAAAGCGCAGCTGCTGCTCCTTACCTTGGACAAGGTCGCCCCTTCTGACCTTGAACATGGAGTAGCTCCTTTCGGCCCTCCTGACTCCAGGGAACATTAATCGATAGGAGCTCATTAAATGCCTCCATACCTACCTAGAAACCAAGCACCACCCAAGGGCCAACAAGTTCCAGAGCAAGACATACCACACAAATTCTCCAGCAACACAAGAACACAGCCCTGAGCTTCAATATACAGGCTGCTCAAAGTCACACCAAACCCATTGACTTCTCATAACTCATTACTGGACACTTCATTGTACTCCAGAGAGAAGAAATCCAGCTCCACCCACCAGAACACAGACACAAGCTCCCCTAACCGGGATACCTTGACAAGCCACCTGTCCAACCCCACCCATAGTGAGGAAACTCCACAATAAAGAGAACTCCAAACTGCCAGAATACAGAAAGGCCACCCCAAACAGAGCAATATAAACAAGATGAAAAGGCAGAGAAATACCCAGCAGGTAAAAGAACAGAATAAATGATCACCAAACCAAACAAAAGAGGAAGAGACAGGGAATCTACCTGATAAAGAATTCCAAATAATGATAGTGAAAATGATCCAAAATCTTGAAAACAAAACGGATAAATAGTCTGGAGACAAGGATTGAGAAGATGCAAGGAAGTTTTAACAAGGACCTAGAAGAAATAAAAGAGTCAATATATAATGAATAATGCAATAGATGAGATCAAAAACACTCTGGAGGGAACCAACAGTAGAATAACTGAGGCAGAAAATAGGATAAGTGAGGTAGAAGATAGAATGGTAGAAATAAGTGAAACAGAGAGGAAAAAAGAAAAATGAATTAAAAAAATGAGGACAATCTCAGAGACCTCTGGGACAATATTAAACACTCCAACATTCGAATTATAGGCGTCCCAGAAGAAGAAGACAAAAAGAAAGACCATGAGAAAATATTTGAGGAGATAAAAGTTGAAAACTTCCCTAAAATGGGGAGGGAAGTAATCCCCAAGTCCAGTAAACCCAGAGAGTCCCAAAAAGGGTAAACCCAAGGCAAAACACCCCAAGAGACATATTAATCAAATTAACAAAGACCAAACACAAAGAACAAATATTAAAAGCAGCAAGGGAAAAACAACAAATAACACACAAGGGGATTCCCATAAGGATAACAGCTGATCTTTCAATAGAAACTCTTCAGGCCAAGAGGGAATGGCAGGACATACTTAAAGTCAAGAAAGAAAATAATCTACAGCCCAGATTACTGTACCCAGCAAGGATCTCATTCAAATATGAAGGAGAAATCAAAAGCTTTACAGACAAGCAAAAGCTGGGAGAATTCAGCACCACCAAACTAGCTCTCCAACGAATGCTAAAGGATCTTCTGTAGACAGGAAACACAGAAAAGGTGTATAAACTTGAATCCAAAACAATAAAGTAAATGGCAATGGGATCATACTTGTCAATAATTACCTTAAATGTAAATGGGTTGAATGCCCCAACCAAAAGGCAAAGACTGGCTTAATGGATACAAAAACAAGACCCTTATATATGTTGTCTACAAGAGACCCACCTCAAAACAAGGGACACATACAGACTGAAAGTGAAAGGCTGGAAAAAGATATTCCACACAAATAGAGACCAAAAGAAAGCAGGAGTAGCAATACTCATATCAGATAAAATAGACTTTAAAACAAAGGCTGTGAAAAGAGACAAAGAAGGACACTACATAATGATCAAAGGATCAATCCAAGAAGAAGATATAACAATCATAAATATATATGCACCCAACGTAGGAGCACCACAATATGTAAGACAAATGCTAGCAAGTATGAAAGGGGAAATAAACAATAGCACAATAATAGTGGGAGACTTTAATACTCCACTAACACCTATGGATAGATCAACTAAACAGAAATTAATAAGGAAACACAAACTTTAAATGATACAATAGAGCAGTTAGACCTAATTGATATCTATAGGACATTTCACCCCAAAGCAATGAATTTCACTTTTACTCAAGCACACATGCACCTTTTCCAGGGTAGATCACGTTCTGGGCCATAAATCTAGCCTTGGTAAATTTAAAAAAAAATTGAAATCATTCCAAGTATCTTTTCTGACCACAATGCAGTAAGATTAGATGTCAATTACAGGAGAAAAACTATTAAAAATCCCAACATATGGAGGCTGAACAACACGCTGCTGAATAACCAACTAATCACAGAAGAAATCAAAAAAGAAATCAAAATATGAATAGAAATGAATGAAATGAAAACAAAACCTGTGGGACACTGTAAAAGCAGTGCTAAGGGGAAGGTTCATAGCAATACAGGCATACCTCAAGAAACAAGAAAAAAGTCAAATAAATAACCTAACTCTACACCTAAAGCAACCAGAAAAGGAAGAAATGAAGAACCCCAGGATTAGTAGAAGGAAAGAAATCTTAAAAATTAGGGCAGAAATAAATGCAAAAGAAACAAAAGAGACCATAGCAAAAATCAACAAAGCCAAAAGCTAGTTCTTTGAGAAGATAAATAAAATTGACAAACCATTAGCCAGACTCATCAAGAAACAAAGGGAGAAAAATCAAATCAATAAAATTAGAAATGAAAATGGAGAGATCACAACAGACAACACAGAAATACAAAGGATCATAAGAGACTACTATCAGCAACTATATGCTAATAAAATGGACAACTTGGAAGAAATGGACAAATTCTTAGAAAAGCACAACTTTCCAAAACTGAACCAGGAAGAAATAGAAAATCTTAACAAACCCATCACAAGCATGGAAATTGAAACTGTAATCAGAAATCTTCCAGGAAACAAAAGCCCAGGACCAGATGGCTTCACAACTGAATTCTACCAAAAATTTAGAGAAGAGCTATCCTATTCAAACTCTTGCAGAAAATTGCAGAGGAAGGTGAACTCCAAAACTCATTCTATGAGGCCACCGTCACCCTAATACAAAAACCTGACAAAGATCCCACAAAAAAAGAAGACTACAGGCCAATATCACTGATGAACATAGATGCAAAAATCCTTAACAAAATTCTAACAAACAGAATCCAACAACACATTAAAAAGATCATACATCATGACCAAGTGGGCTTTATCCCAGAGATGCAAGGATTCTTCAATATCTGCAAATCAATCAATTATTAACAAGTTGAAAAATATAAACCATATGATTATCTCAAGAGATGCAGAGAAAGCCCTTGACAAAATTCAACATCAATTTATGATAAAAACCCTCCAGAAAGCAGGAATAGAACATACCTCAACATAATAAAAGCTGTATGACAAACCTACAGCAAACATTATCCTCAATGGTGAAAAATTGAAAGCATTTCCCCTAAAGTCAGGAACAAGACAAGGGTGCCCACTCTCACCACTACTATTCAACATAGTTTTGGAAGTTTTGGCCACAGCAATCAGAGCAGAAAAAGAAATAAAAGGAATCCAGATGGGAAAAGAAGAAGTAAAACTCTCACTGTTTGCAGATGACATGATCCTCTACATAGAAAACCCTAAAGACTCCACCAGAAAATTACTAGAGCTAATCAATTAATATAGTAAAGTTGCAGGATATAAAATCAACACACAGAAATCCCTTGCATTCCTATACACTAATAATGAGAAAATAGAAAGAGAAATTAAGGAAACAATTCCATTCACCATCGCAACATACCTCAACAGAATAAAAGCTATATGAAAAACCCACAGCAAACATTATCCTCAGTGATGAAAAATTGAAAGCATTTCCCCTAAAGTCAGGAACAAAGACTTAAAAGAATAAAATACTTAGGAATATATCTACCTAAAGAAACAAAAGATCTATATATAGAAAACTATAAAACACTGGTGAAAGAAATCAAAAAGGACACTAATAGATAGAGAAATATACCATGTTCATGGATCGGAAGAATCAATATAGTGAAAATGAGTATACTACCCAAAGAAATCTATAGATTCAATGCAATCCCTATCAAGCTACCAACGGTATTTTTCACAGAGCTAGAACAAATAACTTCACAATTTGTATGGAAATACAAAAGACCTAGAATAGCCAAAGCAATCTTGAGAAAGAAGAATGGAACTGGAGGAATCAACCTGCCTGACTTCAGGCTCTACTACAAAGCCACAGTCATCAAGACAGTATGGTACTGGCACAAAGATAGAAATATAGATCAATGGAACAAAATGGAAAACCCAGAGATAAATCCACACACCTATGGACACCTTATCTTTGACAAAGGAGGCAAGAATACACGATGGAGAAAAGACAATCTCTTTAACAAGTGGTGCTGGGAAAACTGGTCAGCCACTTGTAAAAGAATGAAACTAGAACACTTTCTAACACCACACACAAAAATAAACTCAAAATGGATTAAAGATCTAAATGTAAGACCAGAAACTATAAAAATCCTAGAGGAAAACATAGGCAAAACACTCTCTGACATAAATCACACCAGGATTGTTTATGACCCGCCTCCCAGAATATTGGAAATAAAAGCAAAAATAAATGGGACCTAATTAAAATTAAACGCTTCTGCACAACAAAGGAAACTATAAGCAAGGTGAAAAGACAGCCTTCAGAATGGGAGAAAATAATAACAAATGATGCCACTGACAAAGAATTAATCTCAAAAATATACAAGCAACTCCTTCAGCTCAATTCCAGAAAAATAAATGACCCAATCAAAAAATGAGCCAAAGAACTAAACATTTCTCCAAAGAAGACATGCAGATGGCTAACAAACATATGAAAAGATGCTCAACATCATTCTTTATCAGAGAAATGCAAATCAAAACCACAATGAGGTACCATTTCACGCCAGTCAGAATGGCTGTTATCCAAAAGTCTACAAGCGATAAATGCTGGATAGGGTGTGGAGAAAATGGAACCCTCTTACACTGTTGGTAGGAATGCAAACTAGTACAGTCACTATGGAGAACAGAGTGACTGCTGCTGCTGCTAAGTCACTTCAGTCATGTCCGACTGTGCGACCCCATAGACGGCAGCCCACCAGCCTCCCTCGTCCCTGGGATTCTCCAGGCAAGAACACTGGAGCAGGTTGCCATTTCCTCCTTCAATGCAGGAAAGTAAATAGGGAAAGTGAAGTCGCTCAGTCGTGTCTGACTCTTAGCGACCCCATGGACTGTAGCCTCCCAGGTTCCTCCGCCCATGGGATTTTTCAGGCAAGAGTACTGGAGTGGGTTGCTATTGCCTTCTCCGGAAAACAGTGTGGAGATTCCTTTAAAAACTGGAAATATAACTGCCATACGACCCAGCAATCCTACTGCTGGGCATACACACCGAGGAAACCAGAATTGAAAGAGACATGTATCCCAATGTTCATCGCAGCATTGTTTATAATAGCCAGGGCATGGAAGCAACCTAGATGTCCATCAGCAGATGAAAAGATAAGAAAGCTGTGGTACATATATGCAATGGAGTTTTACTCAGAATAATGAGTAATACTCAGAATACCATTAAAAAGAATACATTTGAATCAGTTCTAGTGAGGTGGATGAAACTGGAGCCTATTATACAGTGAAGTAAGCCAGAAAGAAAAACACCAATACAGTATAATAACACATATATATGGAATTTAGAAAGATAGTAATGATAATCCTGTATGCAAGACAGCAAAAGAGACACAGATGTATAGAACAGTCTTTTGAACTCTGTGGAAGAGGGCAAGGGTGGGATGACTTGGGAGAATGGCACTGAAACATGTATATTATCATATGTGAAATGAATTGCCAGTCCAGGTTCAATGCATGATACAGGATGCTTTGGGCTGGTGCACTGGAATGACCTAGAGGGATGAGATGGGGAGGAAGGTGGGAGGGGTGTTCAGGATGGGGAACACATGTACACCCATGGCAGATTCATGTCAATGTATGGCAAAAACCAATACAATATTGTAAAGTAATTAGCCTCCAATTAAAATAAATAAATTTTTTAAAATTGAAAATACAAATACCATATATCCAACAATCTTATTTCTGGGTATACATCCAAAGAAAATAAAATCAGTATCTTGAGGAGATACATGCATTCTCATGTTCACTACACTACTATTCACAATAGCCAAGATATGAAATCAATTTAAGTGTCCATCAATGGATAAAGAAAATGTGGCATATGTATACAGTGGATTATTATTCAGCCCTAAAAAAGAAGGAAAGCTTTGCATTTGTAACAACATGAATGAACCTGAATGACATTATACTGAGTGAAATAAGTAGGCAAAGAAAAATACAGTATGATCTCATTTTAATCTAAAAAAGTCAAAGTCATTGAAGCAAAGAGTAGAATGGGGAGTGGGAGAAATAAGGAGATGTTGGCCAGAAGGTACAAAGTTTCAGTTATGAGGGATGATAAGTTCTGGAGGTCTAATGTATAACATCTTGACTATAGTTAGTAATACTCTATTATATACTTGAAATTTGCTGAGAGTAGTTCTTGAGTATTCTTATTACAAAAGAAAAAAAAAGGGTAACTCTGTGAGGTAATGGATATATTAGTTAGCTTGATTGTGGTAATGATTTCATGGTGTATACATATGTCAGAGCATCATGTTGTACACTGTAAATATGTATGTGTTACAGGCCAGGCCTAAGAGACCGGCAGCTTCTACTTCTGTCTCTGAGAACACTTCTTCTTAGAGTCCTGACTTGTCACATAAGAAGGCTGATTGCCATGCTGGAGGAAACAGGTGGAGAGGCCCTGGTATCATATGGAGAACAGAGGCACCCAACCGAGCCCAGCCTACAAGTCATACCTGCTAAGGCACCAGGCATGTGAATTCAATAAAGCTGTCTTGAACACTTTAGGTCAGAACAACTACCACTTAGTGATCCATGTTGACATCATGTGCAAGTGATCCATCTGAGTCCTACCTGAATTTCTGACTCAGAAAATTATAAAATAGTTGTCAATCTATTGAGTTTGGATTAATTTGTTACACAACAATAGATAACCAGGAAAACCATTATCAGTTCAGTTCAGTCGCTCAGTTGTGTCCGACTCTTTGTGACCCCATGAACCGCAGCATGCTAGGCCTCCCTGTCCATCACCAACTCTCAGAGTCTACCAAAACCCATGTCCATTGAGTCGGTGATGCCCCTCAACCATCTCATCCTCTGTCGTCCCCTTCTCCTCCTGCCCTCAATCTTTCCCAGCATCAGGGTCTTTTCCAATGAGTCAGCTCTTTGCATCAGGTGGCCAAAGTATTGGAGTTTCAGCTTTGGCATCAGCCCTTCCAATGAATATTCAGGACTGATTTCTTTTAGGATAGACTGATTGGATCTCCTTGCAGTCCAAGGGATTCCCAAGAGTCTTCTTCAACACCACAGTTCAAAAGCATCAATTCTTTGGTGCTCATCTTTCTTTATAGTCCACCTCTACATCCTTATATGACTACTGGAAAAACCATAGCCTTGACTAGATGGACCTTTGTTGGCAAAGTAATATCTCTGCTTCTTAAAATGCTGTCTAGGTTGGTGATAATCTTCTTTCCAAGGAGTAAGCGTCTTTTAATTTCATGGTGGTTTTTAAAGCTGTGGTTGTGGATAGGGTTGCTGAGGGCAAACACAACAAGCACCAGGTTTACTCTAAAAATCACCTGTAACAAGGTTTGCGTCTTACACCCAAGATAGCCTTTATACATCAGAAGATGAAGATTATAATTTCCCCCTTAATAAACAAGTCAAGTCCCTTCTTTGCAATTTTCTTTTGTTAGTCATATTCCTTCTTTCCAATTTTCAAGATTTTCAAAATCCTATTTACTATCTGTTTTCATCATCCCTCTGAATTTTGTGTCATTTATACATGAACACTCAAGCATGGGTTTGTTGTCTTATTATTATTTTAACTCATTAGGCTCCTTTTTAAAGAAAACTTACTAGGCAAATCTGCCAATGAGAGTTTTCAACAATAACAACAAAAACTAAACTTTTCTACCTGGAGTTCTAAAGTCACTTCTTTAAAGCTTGTGACCAGTGGAGAAGGACAAGGTCGTGTCATCTCCAGCCCAGAAAAAGAGAGGAGGCAAGGAAAACATTGCATGGAGCCTTTGCCTGGTAATCTCACCAGCTCTGGTGAAAAGGGGCAGGAGCAACTCCCCGAAAGGAGAGCTGAGTACTTGAAAGATGGACAGTGTATCTCACAGGGAAGAGATGCTGGGTAGTCAGAAAAATGAAGTCTACTATAGTTTCCCAAACTATACTTTTGTGGATGCCTATAAAATCATCACTTTTTTTTTTTTTGAAGTCACAATGTTTATCTAGTTACCATCATATATATCATACTATGATATTTTATGCCCCATTGCTTTTGCCTGAAATTAGGTGAAAACATCTTTATTAATCAGTGAAAATATTGCAAAGTCTATGGAAGGCAGGATAACAAGGTATTTTTGTTTTAAAAATTCAACATCCTTGTTGGTGTAACCAGATGTGCCTTGGCTTTTGTTTTTGTGTATTCATTAGCTTTCATTGTTCACAGTGATCTTGTAAGAATCTGGCCAAGCTTTGCAAGAGGATGTCACACTGGCCTCATTCCAAGGAAATTAATAATCTTATTTCAAGCTCCTCTCCCTTCTGTTAGCTGTGGGCTTCTAGGCAAGGCCACTGGTGTTCCCCTCTCTATGAAATTACAAATGGTTCAGGCCCCCAATATTTCTATTATAGAACATACTGTCTTTCATTGAAAAATTGCCTCTTATGAGTATTATTCTCTGTTCTAAAAAGATGTCATTGTTTCACTCCTATTCTACACTCCTTCTGTGTTCAAGGTCGCTAGTTACTCTATTATTCAGGCATACAATCTTTTCATAATTTTTTTCCAATCAGTTTCAGTTCAAGGACTTACATGCTCAATATCCCCCACAAGTTTTGCCATTTCTTCTCATGAAAACATTTTTCATAGCATCTCTTTCTTCAGCAGCTTCCATGTATTCAATTCTTCCTAATACATTGCTGCATGGAACGTAGGCAAGGCTTGTTTATGGTGAGTTTTGTTGTGGCGGGGGGAGTGGGGGGGTGGCGGGGAGAATGATTTTTTTCTCATATTCTTAGATTCAGCACCAACTAACTAAAGTTTATTGACTGTTTTTGGAAATGAACTGTTTTCATCTAGCTTACCTGGAAAAGAGTTCTGTTTCCAAGGGGCAAGAGATAAAAGTTTTGAGGGTAGCAGAAATAGACCATAAATCAAAAGGCAAAGTTAATCAAAGCAGGAGTTTAGTGAAAAAAGTGCAGAAAGTAAAAAAATCCTTTAGATCAAAGTTTCAAAATAAAATGGTCAGAAATCTTGCTCAAAATAAAAGAAAGAAAAGAAATCTTGCTCAAACTAAAACTGTATGTCTATATCTGTTACATCAGTTTCTTTTCTTCCAGTTTTATTCAGATAATTGAAATACAGCAATGTATAAGTTTAAGGTGTACTGCATAGCGATTGATTTACATACATCATGAAATGATCACCACAATAAGTTTGGTGAACATCCATTATCTTGTGTAGATACAAAATTAAAGAAAGGGAAAAAAATTTTTTCCCTGTGATGAGGATTCTCAGGATTTATTCTTTTAACTTTCATATATAACTTACAGTAGTGTTGATTATATTTCTCATGTTGTACATTATATCCCTAGTACATGTTTATCTTGTCATTGGAAGTTTTTATCTTTTGATCACCTTCATCCAATTCTCCCTCCCCCAGTTCCTCACCTCTACCAACAACCAATCTGTTTTCTTCTATGAGTTTGTTTGTTTCTGAAGTATAATTGACCTAGAATAATATATTAGTTCCTGTTACACAACATAGTGGTTTGGTATTTCTATACATGTCAAAATGATCACCATGATAAGTCTAGTTACCATACAAAGATATTACATAATTGTTGACTATATTCCTCACACTGTATATTTCATACTCATGAGATGATCCCATTAAGGCTTATATTAATAGTGTTTAGTCACTCAATTGTGTCCAACTCTTTGTGACCGTATAGACTGTAGCCCTCCAGGCTCCTCTCTCCAAGGGGATTCTGCAGGCAAGAATGCCATGCCCTCCTCTAGGGGATCTTCCCAACCTAGGAATAAAACTGGGGTCTCTTGCATTGCAGTCAGATTCTTTATCAGCTGAGCTACCAGGAAAGCCCCCCAAAAAGGAAAAGTTATGTCCGACTCTTTGCAACCCTATGAAATGTAGCCTGCCAAGCTCCTGTGTCCATGGAATTCTCCATGCAAGAATCCTGGAGTAGGTAGCTGTTTTCTTCTCCAGGAGGTCTTCCCAACTCAGGTATCGAACCCAGGTCTCTCACATTGCAGGCAGATTCTTTACCATTTGAGCCACCAGGGAAGTCCAAATTAATGACAGCTTATCATGTACTGCTTATGACCATGAAAAACTGCAATTAAAATCTTCATTTACAAAATCCCAAATCAGAGAGCTGGTAAGAGATGGGTATGTTTAATTCCAAGTTAATTATCTTTGAAATTAAGTAGTATGGACAGTGCTGCCTTATAACACAGCATACAATGATGTAAAGCTAATCTTTAGATCAGAAAGTAATCCTCATAAGAGGCACTATTTTTAATGAAACAGACTACATATTCTCAGCCCTTCTGTCTATGAGAATCATAGATCATTTTTCTTGGGTTGGAAATCCAGACAGACCCAATAGTTTGATGTTAGGGAGGCTTCTAGAGCACGTACATAAAACAAGGACTTCTCCTTTTGTGCTACCATCATTATGATGCCAATCCCAATAGATATTCATTATCATGATGCAAACCAGCCCCGCCACATTCCCTAGTGTTGTGAACCTGTAAAGTTACTTAGCCTCTCTGAGCCTCATTTGTAGCATCCATAAAATGGAGAGAAGAGACTGGACCAAGATGGCATACTAAACACATTTCAGCCTTCTTTTCTCAACCTAAAACCTTAGAAATGACAGGAAAAAGTATTTTGAAAACTCATAGCTGTCTGGAAAACAACAAAACAACAAAGGATGGTCTCAGTGAACCAGAAATCATAAGGAATTGTTGACAGTCAGGAATCAGGTAAAACTTGATAGAGAAATTGTAACCTAAAACACACTCAGGAAAGGATGGTTGGAGAAGGTGGGAAGCTTCAAGAGCTCAGAGGAAGCAAATACAAGTGTAGACACAGGAGTCCTGAGACAGCTGCCAGGTCATAGAATTCATAGAAGGGAGCTAGGCCGCTCTGTCCTTTCTCCACCCTTGCCTTTCCCAGGTCGGGCAGTGAACAGAAGGATCTAATGTCTGGGCAGAAGTGGAATGCTCTGGTTGAGGGTGCTGTGGCTGAGCACACCCAGAAGAACCCAGAGCCTGCTTCCCAGAAGAGTAGCTCGTGACTAATCCATCCAGAACATTCCCAATATCTTCCAACCCAATCTCCAGAAGAAGAATGTGGCTCTAATCAGAATGCATTTTCCACACAGGCTAACAGATTCTGCAAGTATAAAGACACAAATCACCAAGATGGCAATTTCAAGAAGCATTAAAGTTTGACAAAAACCAATATTGCAACACTTCATGGGTTCCTTCTCTGGGTAGGGAAGATCTTCTGGAGAAGGAAATGGCAACCCAC
The DNA here is from genome assembly GCF_002263795.3 of Bos taurus. NCBI lineage: Eukaryota > Metazoa > Chordata > Mammalia > Artiodactyla > Bovidae > Bos > Bos taurus. Next base: position 131,245,349 of record NC_037328.1, read on the forward strand.
TCCAGTATTCTTGCCTGGGAAATCCCACGGACAGAGGAGCCTGAGGGGATTACAGTCCAGTCCATGGGGCTACAAAAGAGTCGGACACAAGTTAGTGACTATAACAAGCAAACATGGCAAAGAGAACTAAAAATCAATGGATAATAGGACCAATACCCAAGGAATATTTAGTGGGAGAAATTATAAGATATCTTAAACAAAGTGTAATTTTAATCTTTCAGTTCAGTTCAGTTCAGTCGCTCAGTCGTGTCCGACTCTTTGCGACCCCATGAATCGCAGCACGCCTGGCCTCCCTGTCCATCACCAACTCCTGAAGTTCACTCAGACTCATGTCCATCGAGTCAGTGATGCCATCCAGCCATCTCATCCTCTGTCGTCCCCTTCTCCTCTTGCCCCCAATCCCTCCCAGCATCAGAGTCTTTTTCAATGAGTCAACTCTTCGCATGAGGTGGCCAAAGGACTGGAGTTTCAGCTTTAGCATCATTCCTTCCAAAGAAATCCCAGGGCTGATCTCCTTCAGAATGGACTGGTTGGATCTCCTTGCAGTCCAAGGGACTCTCAACAGTCTTCTCCAACACCACAGCTCAAAAGCATCAATTCTTCGGCACTCAGCTTTCTTCACAGTCCAACTCTCACATCCATACATGACCACTGGAAAAACCATAGCCTTGACTAGACGGACCTTTGTTGGCAAAGTAATGTCTCTGCTTTTGAATATGCCATCTAGGTTGGTCATAACTTTTCTTCCAAGGAGTAAACGTCTTTTAATTTCATGGCTGCAGTCACCATCTGCAGTGATTCGGGAGCCCCCAAAAATTAAGTCTGACACTGTTTCCACTGTTTCCCCATCTATTTCCCGTGAAGTGATGGGACCAGATGCCACGATCTTAGTTTTCTGAATGTTGAGCTTTAAGCCAACTTATTCACTCTCCTCTTTCACTTTCATCAAGAGGCTTTTTAGTTCCTCTTCACTTTCTGCCATAAGGGTGGTGTCATCTGCATATCTGAGATTATTGATATTTCTCCCGGCAATCTTGATTCCAGCTTATGTTTCTTCCAGTCCAGCATTTCTCATGATGTACTCTGCATATAAGTTAAATAAGCAGGGTGACAATAAGCAGCCTTGACGTACTCCTTTTCCTATTTGGAACCAGTCCGTTGTTCCATGTCCAGTTCTAACTGTTGCTTCCTGACCTGCAGAAAGATACTAAAAGATATCCCATTAATTTCTTCAGCTTATTCAGTGTGTACTTTTTGAGCACTGTTATGTGCCAAGCACTATGTATACACTGAAAATACAGCAATGAAAAAAATAATTCCTACTCTTTTAGAATTAAGATTCTAGTCATGGGAGCAAGAGATAATAAATAAGTAAAAAAAAATAAACAAAACAAATATGTCAGTTGGTAATAGCCATGAAGAAGGCTAAAACAAGAACAATTAAAAAATTTTAATTATATATTTTAAATTAAATTTTATTTACATTTAGTTTACAAGTATAGCTGATTTATAATGTTGTGATAATTTCTGCTGTATAGCAAAATGACTCACTATACATACACACACACACATACACACACATATACATATACATTCTTTTTCCTTTTCTTTTCATTATGGTTTATCATGGGATAGTGAGTATAGCTCCCTGTGCTATCCAGTGGAACCTTGTTGTTTGTCCATGTGCTTAGTTGCTCAGTTGTGTCCGACTCTTTGGGACCCAATGGACTGTAGCCACCAGGCCCTTCTGGCCTTGGGGATTCTCCAGACAAGAATACTGGAGTGGGTTGTCCTGCCCTCCTCCAGGGGATCTTCCCAACCCAGGGATCAAACCCAGGTCTCCCACACTGCAGGCAGATTCTTTACCATTTGTCCATTACATGTACATAATAGGTTGCATCCAAACTCCCAATCCATCCCTCCCCCACCCCCTCTCTTCCTCGGCCACAAGTCTGTTTTCTAGGTTTGCGAGTCAATTTCTAAAATAAGAACAATTTTTAAAAATTATCTTTGACAAAAGTTCTTTATTTTGGACCACTTGAACACAGAAAGGCAACTATAGATATACTCTTAAATTTATTTCTAAGATGGTTCTTTTAAATATATATATATATATATATATATATATATATATATATTTATATATTAGATTCACTTCACTTGAAAACATGTTTCCTTGCAGAAATATGACAAACAATGGGTTATAAGTTTGGGCTATCCCCTTCTGTTATTATCATGGCTAGATATATCACCTTTTTCAAATTTTAGTTTTACTGGTGGATAATTAAATATGAGAGCAAAATTACATTATTTCATTGTTTCTTTTTTAATTTATTTTTAATTGGAGGGTAATTGCTTTGCAATGTTACATAGTTCTACTACACAAAAAGGTGAATCAGCCATAAGTATACAGGAGCCCCCTCTTGAGCCTCCCCTCCCCAACCCAAGAGCAATTTGTTAATATGAAAGACCTAGTTAGAAATTCCTGAAATGAAAAATATGATTGTTGACATGCAATTCTCAGTAAATGGACTGTATAACAGAGTAGCTGAAGGGGAAATTTTCAATTTGAAAATTGAAGCAATGCAGAAGGATGAAGAGTCAGAAATACAAAGGAAAATTAAGGAACAAAAAGCATAGACTTACAAGGTCCCATGTCTGTCCAGTGGGAATTCCAGGAGAGCAAAACAGAGAGAGGGACTGCAGAGGGGTGGTGGTGGCTCACCCAAATCAGACTAGACATTTTTCCAGAGCTTAAGAAAGACCAGTGTCTTCAGATTTCAAGACCCTGCTAACATGCAACAAGATTTCCTTAAAGAACACTCAGCCTGGACACATTCTGGTAGATTTTCAAGACATCAACAATAAAGAGATTACCCCCAAAGCCTCATTCCTTCTTTCAACATCCATCCAGTGACCACTTAAGGAGTGTCAGTATGTATGTTACAGGCAGAGGGTCGAGCATCATGGTGAACACAGATAAGGGGTCAACCTCATGGGGGCAGAGCAGGGGAGAGGCCAAGGTCAGTATATTGAATACTTAAATACATTAATTTCCTGTGAGTGTGTGAATGGGTGTATATGTGTAATCAGGATGAAGGAACTGGAAGCATGTAGGGGTGAGAGGCTCCTGTGGATAGGAGATCACAAAAGAATGCTCTGAGGAGCCCTGAGAGTGAAGAAAAGGACCAGAAAAGGAGAGACCAGAGGAAACTTATTCCAGGCAGGGGGACCAGCAAGGTCCCAGGCTGCTATGTGGAAAGAAAAAGGTGTTCTAGGATGGGGGAGAGCCAGCGTAGGGAGAGCAGGATAGGTGGGGTGAAGGTGGAGATGGTTGCTGGGATTGGGAACCCCTTGGAGACACTTGTGTCTCTGGATGACGTATTGTGTTGTAAGGACTTCAGGGGATCATGACAACCACTGATGGTGCTGATGACAACTTGTTTCTTCTCTGATGCTTCATCTGCATCTTATATCAGCTGCCGGGCTAAGACCTCAACCTCACTGTCTGTCCTGGAGAACTAAGAGTTTAGGGGGAGTTGATGAGTGATTTGCCCAAGCTCCTCCCTAATTTAACTTGCAGTTTCCAGCTCAGAGGGAGGGGCTACTGCCAGAGGGCACAAGGTGGGACTGAAAGAGAATTGGGTGGGGCCGAGGCCTTGAGCTGTTTAGTGATCAGCATCCAACAAGAATGAAAAGGCTATTCAAGCCCTGTCCATCTTTGGCTGGTTTGGAAGGTTGGCAGGTGATGGTGGGTTGAAGGTTGTGCCAGGAGAGTTGCAGCAGAGAGCAGAAGCCACTTGTTTTCTTCCTGATGCCTTTTTCCTATCCCCATTCATATCTGCAGTTTCCAGAACTTAAGTGGACTATCAAGAATCCAAGAGAAGGAAGCATGGAGTAGCATTTTGAATGTGGGCTGATAACCGCTCCTCACTTATCAGCAGTGAACTGCAGGCCGCAGGGAAGCATTGGATGGGATGTCTAGTGGACGAGGAATTCCACATTCTCTGTCAGCAGGGTTTTGGCTGCAGAGAGGAAGTGACATTTGGGAAACTCAAGAGTCTGGCAATTGGCCGGGGAAGGGGGCTGGCCAACTCCCCTCATGGCTTTCAAAGATTCTTCCAGAGCAATCATTAAGCAAATAACTCTGGGTCTGTGGTCCTGACTCCAGGGTGTGTCTGAGGCTTGAAAGAAAGTCCACTGGGAAGATTTCAGGAGGTCGAGGACCAGGGAAGAGAAAATCCTAAGGGTTCTGCTGCAAATGGCCCAAAGGGTGGCTAATTCATGGAGCCGTGTATTTGCATCCAGAGCTATAGGCTATGAAAAATGTTACAGGAAAACACCACTCTAACGCAGTCAGTAAGATCCCCATTTTTCAATCCTGTAAAACATGGGGGTCACAATATCGGGCACTTAATAAAAAACAGTATTTGTCACTGTCACCATTGCTACAAAATGCACAGAAGTAAAGATGGTAGAAAATGTGTTGTGCACACATGGGCATTCATAAAAAAAAGAGAATCTTAAGTGACCATGGGCCATTGCTTTCTGTCCATCTGTCCCTCTCAGCTCCAGCCCATGAGAAGAACTTAGCTGCTCCTGCTTGAGAAAAGGAGTCAACTGCCAAGCTCAGTGTAAGCAAGTTTGTATCATTAAGGGTGGCTATGGGTGGAGGTTTAGGTATTATTATCCTGGCTAAACCAATCTATGGTGCTGAGGGGGAACTGATGACCTCAGACATACGGAAAGCAGAAGCTGTTAATAAGTATGGGTTCATTCTTGTGGGCCAAGGAATATTCAGACAAATTATAATGCCCCTGCTCGATATATATGTGGCAGAAATCTACTTTCTCAAAAAGGGTAGAGAGACACTGGGGGTGGGGAGAGGAGAATGGGATAGAGGGGGAGGAGAGAAAGGAGGGGTGAGGAGGAAGGGACTGACAACTCAGATTAGTGAAGTTTATAGCAACTAGTCTGCATTAACTTTTTGTCTCTGCAACCCGAGTCAAAACCTCCTCTGTCATGGCTCCTAAGGGCATCTTATCAGGGATGAAAAAGTATCTGTTATTGCATAGATATTAGAATTATTCCCTGATCAGATTCATTACAATCAGGAGAGAGTCTTGATGACTTGATTATTATGGAAAGAGTTTTAATTATCAAAGATCAAGCAGTCTATAATCATTCTCTATCTTCCCAAAGAAGCAAATAACTGGATGGAGGCTCTATGTGTGCCCACGAGTAGAAATTACACCACTTTTTTCACAATGAGTCTTGCTTTTCAGACCAGAGTCAGGTCTCTGCCCCTGAGTCTCTGTTTTCTACTTTGCTGCAGACAAGGGGGCAGGAAGTGTAGTCCTATCTCATAAACTGCTAAACTGAAGAATAGTCTCCAAGGAACAATGGTAGGTGGGCCACTGGGGTCTCTCAGGATAACATCATGAGACCAAAAACTCCTTGAGACCCCATGTGTGGTTCTAGCACGTGCATGCTATATATGGGCCTCCTTTCAGATGGTGGGGAGGGGGGCGGGGTTCTCAGCACTTGTTGGGGACCCTACTTTTAGACTGTACCACTCAGGACTGCAGCTGTGTTCAGCTCAGTCGCTCAGTAGTGTCCTACTCTTTGAGACCCCATGGACTGCAGCACACCAGGCTTCTCTGTCCATCACCAACTCCTGGAGCTTAATCCAACTCATGTCCATCATGTTGGTGATACCATCCAACCATCTCATCCTCGGTTGTTCCCTTCTCCTCCTGCCACATTACAGAAGCTATTGGAGACTAGGGTTGGTGTGTCTCAGTGCTGTGTTAGCACTTAGCCTATGCCCACTGGTGGGGATTTTCACACAGTCCTAGTGCTGTGATGTTCACACAGAGGACCCAGGACAAAAGGCAGGTATCCAAAAGGACCTGACAGGGTTCCAACAGCCCCTTGGTAAGAGGCAGTGATGGTGGAGTAATGGACAGTTGGCTCTGTGTAAAGATGAAGCACCTATCATCTTGGAGAAGCAGCAAGCTGCCTGCATGAATCTGAATCCAGAGCAGTAGCTTGAGTCCAGGGGATTCAGACAGAGTATCTGTATCAGGAACTATCAGTAGCACCGAGAAAGGGGTGATGATACACAGTGGGAGGGAAGAAGCTGGGTTTCCAGAACTGAGGAACAGGTTCCAGTTTAGCACAGAGGGATCTAAGAAATCCAGAAAACGGCTCAGGTAACTCATGTTGTCCTGGACAGGCATGCCTGAGGCGGACACATCTCATGTGGCTAAGATGCTGTGTGTGCCACACAGTGATGTTAACTCAGATGTCCTGGTCTTCTTTATCCATCTGAGCAGGGGAGAATAGGTTTTCTGGTTTTTCTAAGGATTGTCAAGGTGTTTCATCTTTCCTAGAGTGTGAGGTAATAGAAAGGGGCCCTTTGTGCCAGAACTCAAGGTGGGGACCAAGGCAGAACCTCCCCCTGGTCAGCAGGACATGTGAGATGTTCTTACAGGTTAGATCTTGCAGCTCATCTCTCTTTGCTTCCAGTCCAGGATTGCCCTTGTCCTTGTGTGACATTTTTGTATCTTACCTGGTGTAGACCACATTCCCAGAGTGGAAGGGGGCGGGACCTTGCAGTGAGTTACGGCCATCACCGGAGCATCTAATCAGCTACATTTGGAACTTTATTAAACACTGTATCAGACTGGATTCTGATTGCTAACACTAAATACTTAAGACTTTGTCAAGCTGCCACCACTCTGGATGATTTTGGGACCTATAAACATTTAGGTGCAGCTTCTAATACAGGATCTAGCTTTGGTAGCACATTTAATCATTTTGTATCACAATGTATACAATAAGCACAATGTACCATTTTGATACATTAAAACTGTTACCAAGCCCCTTATAAAACATCCTTGCCAAAAGGACTTTTAAAATAGGGCAGGACTTTTAAAATATGATACACTTATCTGTGTAGCATAAGTTGCTGGAGACAGAGTGCTGTCTTGAGCCAGGTCCAGAGGCATCTTTCTACCTAAGAGGCCTTTTCCAACCAAAATAACACTGCAAGGATGTGTACATGTTGGCATGCTGGTTGGTGGTCATGGGAGTGGTTACCTTGTGTGTCTTTTTGCAAGTAAGTTTCTCCCAGTCCGCCCCTCAATCTTCTCATTTTATAGAAGAACTCAATCAACTCCTTTTTTGGATTTCTCTTGTTGATAGCCAGGGAAAACCTATGTTCCTGCCACCTTCTGTGTACCCTGGAGGAGTAAGAGGAGCACTGGGGGAGACTGGGACCACGGGTGTTGCCAGACCATGTGGTGGGGGCTGGGGATTAGGGAGAGGCTTAGGACCCCCACGTGACTGGTGCTTTTGCTTCCATTTGCTTCTTTGTGAAGTTCTGTAATGAATGGGCCTTGAGGAGAATCTCTTTCCCCCTTGCATTTCCTTTTCTTTGCTAATCTTGCCACAAAGAGGTCCTCAGTGGAGGGCCAAGCACTGAGGGGAAGGAGCTGGGGAGGTCACCTGGCAGGCTGGGGCCTGGGCACACTGGAGGTATGAGAAGTCACCAGGAGTCTGGGCCAGCTCAAAGGTTTGGCATTCCACAAAAGAAAACAAAATCCTGTGTCTCCTACACTGCTCCCTCAAGACCTGGCTGGCAAGGGCAGCTGGGAATATCCTCTCTCTTCTCTATGTTCCCACCACCTTCCAGAGTGGGTGTCTCCCTTACCTGCATCTCTCTTTGGGCTTTGTACAGACTTTCCCCACATTGCCTCTCACTAAAGGTGGCCATGACTTTTTTACTAAGGTTGCTTCTCTCTGTGCACTCTCAGAAGAGCAGTGTCCTGGGTAGAACAAAGTCAACTCCACCCTGTCCGCCCCCATCCCTGCCCCCACTGCCAAATTTGTGTCCTTACTAGAACCTCAGAATATGACTTTATTTGGAAATAGGGTGTAAGTAGTTAAGATAAGCTTATACTAGAATAAGGCAGGTCCTTGGGCTTCCCAGGTGGCTCAGTTGTAAAGAATCTGCCTGCCAATGCAGGAGACATGGAGTTCCACCCCTAGTTTGGGGAGATCCCCTGGAGGAAGAAATGGCAACCCACTTCATTATTCTTGCCTGGGAAATCCCATGAACAGGGGAGCCTGGTGGGGTACAGTTCATGGGGGTCACAAAAGAGTCAGACATGACTGAGCATGCATGCAAGGGTGGGTCCTTAATCCTATATGACTGGTGTCCTTATAAGAAGAGCCACAGAGACAGACACACAGAAGAAGATGATTTGAAGAGATACAGGGGAACTCCCAATGATGACAGAGGCAGAGAGTGGAATGATGCACTTGCAAGTCCAGGAACATCAAGGATTGCCAGCAAATCACAGAAAATGGGAAGATGTAAGGAAGGGTCCTCACCCTAGGGATTTTGGAGAGAGTGTGGCCCTGCTGACACCTTGATTTTGGACTTGTCAGCCTCCAGACCTGTGAGAGAATGAATTTCTGTTGCTTTAAGCACCCCACACTCCCCAGTCTGTGGTCCTTTGTCACAGTGACCCAAGGAAATTAACCCTGGAGCTGTGCTCTGGTCACTGTTGTGTTGCAGGTACCTAAAACCAGGGTCTGGAACGGAGAGGCAAGCTGTCAGTATTTGCCAAAGGTGAACTGTATGTAGAGATGGAGCAAAAGAGAAATGGGCTGGATGAGAGGGCAGACACAAAAAGGTAGAAAGCTCACCCCTCTAGTTTATGACTGAGTATTTGGCATTCCTGGAAATCAAGGTAGATGATATGTGCCCAGGAAGTGGGCAGATTTATTCATTCACTGAGAGAATGAATAAATGAATGAATGAATTTGTGATACTGGATTTCTCTCACACTGACATCTCCTCTCAGAGAATGATCAGTTGACATGCCTGATGGCAGGAAGTGATGAAACTCACCATGTACAAAATAGCAACAGGCCAGAACTGTGTCAAGAAGCATACATGTACAAATGACTGTGGACATTGTGACAGTTCAATTTACCCCAAACTTCAGGGGCCAGCGTCAAGGATAGGACCAGCCTCAGTCAAGGATAAGACCAGCCTCAGTCATGGAGCGAGGCAGTGATGCTTAGGGTCATGTTGTGCCTGCTGCTCTGCCTGCGGTGACCTGCTTCCATGCTGAACTACACCCCAACCGCAAGGTTTTCTTCCCCATCTTAGCTCTGCCACCTGATTCCTGTGGAAGACCCCACCCCAGCACTGCGGAGTCTCTCTGGGAAAGCATGCTGGTTTTCTTGCAGCTGCGCCCCTGCCCCCACTCCGCATCCCCTCCCCTCCCTCATTGTTCATTATTGGCCAGCCTTGTTTGCAGCACAAGGACATGAAGAAGATATTTCTCCTATTCTCCAGTCATTGTCACTAATTGAAATGGGAAGCTAGACAAGGCTCCAGAAGAAAAGCTTATTATAGGCTGCCTTGTTGGAAGAAAATGAATCACCTAAGCGGATAGGTTTCCGTGATCTCAGGCAAACCTCACTCTTTATTCGACACAACCCTGTCTAATTGTTCAAGAAAATGTTCATCTGCTTCATAATGGAATAGCCATAATGGAGGTGTTGTGAAATCACTGAAAAGTTTATTCAAAGCTCGCTCCTGAAAGCCCAGCCATATGCATAGGGCTCCAGAGGAGTTAATAGAATTGGCTCTCATTGAAAATGCATGGATAACAAATTTCCCTAACACAGATCCTTTTAAATATGCCCGCTGATGGAAGTCTGAATTGGCATTTGACAGATGCAAAGCACTAACAAAAGGGGTGACTCTCTTAACTCTACTGCAAGTCATTCCCCTGCAGCTGTGTCATTCGAGTCCCTGCCCAGCATCCCATAACTGAGTGGGGCCTAGAAACCCCAAGATGTCCCATGAAACCAAGTCTTGTGAACAGGAGACATTGAACTTTTTCCTCAAAGTGTAAACCATAGAGTAAGAAGAGAAAACCATCTGTCTTCGTCCATTTGGGCTACTCTAACAAGATACCAACAGACTAGGTGACTTACAAATAGCAGAAATTTATTTCTCATAGTTCTGGAGGCTGGGAAGTCCAAGATCAAGATTCTGGCAGATTCAGTATCTGATGAAGACCTGCTTCCTTGTTCATAGATACCCAACTTCTGTCTGTGTCCTCACATGGCAGAAGGGGCAAGAGAGCTTTCTGGGGTCTATTTTTTTTAATAAGGGCACTAATCCCAACCATGAGGGTTCCACTCTCATGAACTAATCACCTTTCAGAGGTCCCACCTCCTAAGATCATCATGCTGGGGAGTTAGTGCTTCGACATGTGAATTTTAGGGGGACACACATCAAATCATAGCACCATTCCATAAAGTGGAAGGAAAATACCCAGAAAGAATGAGTGGGCAAAACAAGGCTATAGAAGACAAACTACCTTGTAGTGAAATTTCCTTTCAATAACATATGTCCGGATGGAAGAGTCGTAATCAACTGAAGAAAAAGAAACACAAAACCATAAGGCCAATGTGTGCACTGTCCTTGCACTGCATAGATCCTGATGAATACAAAGAAGTTCAAGATGAATTTCTGCCCTCAAGAAGTCTAGTTAGATCATTACAGGGTATTGAGTAGAGTTCTCTGTGACTAACACAACTTTGTAAATCAACTATACTCCAATAGAAATTTTTAAAAGATTAAATTAAATTAAAAAAAAAGCCTAGTTAGAGTTGTTCATTCTTTGAAGAAATACTTTAGCGCCTGCACCCATCGCAAAATGATGATGGTTCAGGTACAAAACTAGAGAAAGTTGACCATGAGTTTAAGGCAAATCTGGAAAAAGAAAATAACACTTGAACTGGAGATGAGGGAAGTTGATTTGGAGCCCTCTTCTCCTACCCCAAACACATCCTATATCCCCTCTAAGCTTTACCTAGGCCTACCTTTCCAGAAACTTGTAACTGGAGTTGTTGGGCAGTAAATGAAGGGGTGATTCTCTTTGCTTCTTTCATTGTTCCCAGATGCCACAGAGCACACTGAGATAAACTAAATTTTTCTGCTACCTATCATGACTACATGCATGGTGAATTAAAGGTGACTGCACATTCATTTGTACTCCTTCAGTTGAGTAGTGAGATCTATGTCCCTCCTCTGGAAGCTCTATGACAGCTTTGACCAATAGAATATGCTTGCATGAGTTCTCAGTTGCTTCAGCCATGTCCAACTCTTTGCAACTCTATGGACTGTAGCCTGCCAGGCTCCTCAGTTCTTGGGATTCTCCAGGAGAGAATATTGGAGTGGGTTGCCATTTGCTTCTCCAGGCGGATCTTCCCAATCCAGGGATGGAACTCATGTCTCCCACAGTGCAGGAGGATTTTTTTTACCAACTGAGCCACCAGGGAAGCCCCCTAGAATGTGGTTAATCATATACATATATATAGTGGAAGTGATGCTATGCCAGTCCAAACCCAGGCTTTGAGGAAGAAACTGACAACTTGCATTTCCCATCTCTGGGAGTTCTGAGCTGCCATGCTGGTGATGGAAAGGCTCCTGGTTGGTCCTGTGGTCCAGTTTCAGTCTTTCCTTCTTCCCTTCTTAGACAGGAGATCAAGTCTTCCCTTCTTAGACAAGAGATCAAGAAGTAAAGTCATCTGGGACCCTGCAGCCCAGCCCAGATGCCAACTAAATACCATCAAGTGACCTCAATTGATACTACCTGGAGCCAATGAATTATCCAACCAAGCCCCGCCTGAAATTTGGACCCCAGAACATGAACCAAATATGATGAACTGGATGTTGCTTGAAGCTACTGAGACTTGGGGTGGCTTGTTACACAGTAACTGATAACTTGAAAAGAAGGTTAAAGGCACCAAAGTTAGGGGTGCTTCATTTCCTCCCTCTGTGTGAAAACTTCTGTGTTCGCGTCTCCTGTTATGCCTGGTTAATCTCAATTTACTCACATCATGGATCCTTTTTTGTGACTCATACTACAGCTAGAAGGTTACATAGTGGGGGCTTTCTATTTGAGGCACCTTTTTTTTTCCTCTCAGAGACGCATCCCAGGTCAAAAGGAACTTGCCCACACAATGGCCTGAGTGCAAGAGTGTGTGTGTTTGCTTATTGCTGTGTGAGCAATGTATGTTTCATTACCAGACTTTATTTTCTGTCCTCAATGGAACCTTTTTTTTTTTTTCTTTTGGTGTGGACTAGAGAAACCATTTCAAGGCAAAGCCGGGTCTATTGCTTTTGTTTTTGCCCCGTTGTTTGGCTGGAGCCTTCGGCATTCAGCGCAGGGGTCGGCATTGTTCCTTCCTCCAGGGTTGGGTACGCTGCTCGGAGGGTCAGTTGGAAATGAAGCTTCTATTATCTGCGATCTGCCTCTAAGCCGGTCGTCCCTACACTAAGGCTCAGCCAAGCATGAAGAAAACTAATTGTCCCCACTCTCTGCTCTATTGCACACCAAAACCCTGCCCCTGCTTCTCGAAGCTCTGCATCAGTGGGAGAAAACCCGGTCTAGCGGAGGCAGAGGGATCGGTGTTCCAAGGTCCGCTCTGGCCGGGATGCGCGCCGGCGGCGGCCGGGACTCACCCAGAGCGGTCCAGAGGCTTCTCCAGGCGCTGCCGGGGCTGGGAAAGGGGCGGAGGGAGGGAGAAAAAGCTGATGACTCTGCGTGTTCCCAGTAATTGCAATGGGCATAGGAAAGGGGAGTTGATTAATTTGCCTGATGAATTATGCATCAGCTCTGCGTGCCGCCCTCCCAGCTTCAAAGCTTTATTATTCATGTTATTTGAATCCGACCACCTCTCCCCTCCTTGCCTGAATGCTGCTGTCCAACAAGTATCCGGCGGCAAACCTTTTTGGCGCTTGATCGCTATGACCACATAACAGAGCGCTTCCAGGAAGTGGGCAGAATTAATGAAATGTGATCTGTATTTAAACTCCCCCCCCATACACATCCACCTCCGCCGCCGCCGCCACCCGCCCCCGCACCCCCCCCCCCCCCCCCCCCACATATCCACACGCTCACAGCTGGAGTACTTCATCAATAACAAGCTCCGGATTTATAATGTGAGGGCAAACTCAGCTGTCTTTTGTAGTATAGGACAAAAATCAAAATGTAAAGAGAGAAGTGGCAATTATTTTGTTAAGTCGCGTTTTAAGTTAACACCACATGAAAGAAAGTCTCTTCTAATAAAGAAAGAAGCAACAAGGGACACCAGGACAGTGAGATTAACTTTATCTGGGTATTTTCAAGGCCTGTGGATGGCAGATTTGATCTCCTAATTTTTCATCTCTCTTCTCTGTCCAATCTTAGGCTTAACCAAGGGCCCTTTCCAATCCCTCCTGAGTCGCTAGTGGAACCTGGCTTTTCATGAAGGGGCCTAGCATCCCGTAAGTGGTGCAGTCTGCCTTGCTGCCTGTCTTTAGATGAAGACAGAAAACTCTTCGTGTTACTAAACCCAGTAAAACAAAGGCAACTCTTCCTGTGTGAGCTGAAGTTGGGGTTGCAGAATTGGGCAAGGCCTAGTTTTTTGCCAAGCTTTTTCTGTTAGACTTGGTCTGAGGGGAAAAACTGTCAAGGGAAACAAACTCAGTGAAACAGAAGTTAGTTAAAAAAAATTTTTTTTGGTAACAGCTTTTATTGATATGTAATTCACATACCACACCATTCACCTACTTAAAGTATACAATTAAATTGTTTTTAGTATATTCATGGAATTGTATGATTATCACTACAATAAATTTTAGAATATTTTTATCATCTACAAAAGAAACCCTGAATTCCTCAGTTATGACCCACCCAGGCCCTCCCCCTGCAACTCAAGGTAACCACTAATCTACTTTCTATCTGTAAATATTTGCCAATTCTGGACATTTCAAATAAAAGATATCATAGGGACATCCCTGATGGTCCAGTGGTTAAGATTCCACGCTTCCAGTCCAGGGGGCATCAGTTCAATTGCTGGTCAGGGAACCAAGATCCCACATGGCATGTGAAGAAAGGAAAAGTGGGAATCAAGATCTCACGTGCCATGAGGAAAAAGAAAAAGTATCTTAACTATAGGCTTTTGTGTTTGATTTCTTTCACTTAGCATAATGTTTTCAAGGTTCATCCATGCCATAGCATGAGTCAGTACTTCATTTTTTTATGGCCAAATATTCTTTTTTGTCAGTATGCCACATTTTAAAACTATTCATCAGTTGGCAGAACAAAGAATAAGTTTGCAATCTTTTATTTGGAGTTTTTATATTTTCTGTATTTATGTGAAAAATCTCATATCAAATTGACAAGAAAGCTTTGTCAGGGAGATTTTTGTGGTTCTTCCAAGATGGGGTTAGAGTAAATAGTGAGGTCCAAAAGCATCTGTTATGGCATTCAGAAGAAGCTTTTACAAAATGAGCCCTTTTCCTGGGTACTAATAAAAAAGTACCCAGGAAAAGAAAAGAATAAAAAGAAAAGAAATAAAACCCAGGAAGAGAATAAAAACTCATGGATAACTACTCTACTGCCTGAGTAGTTGACTCCTCATTACACTGGAGATTTCTAGCATTAACAGAGACTTAAGACATTTATTTGGAGAAGGCAATGGCAACCCACTCCAGTACTCTTGCCTGGAAAATCCCATGGACAGAGGAGCCTGGTGGGCTGCAGTCCATGGGGTCGCTAAGAGTTGGACACGACTGAGCGACTTCATTTTCACTTTTCACTTTCATGCATTGGAGAAGGAAATGGCAACCCACTCCAGTATTCTTGCCTGGAGAATCCCAGAGACAGAGGAGCCTGGTGGGCAGCCGTCTATGGGGTCGCACAGAGTCGGACACGACTGAAGTGACTTAGCAGTAGCAGTAGCAAAACATTTATTTATTGCCTGCTAATGAAAGGCACCTGGTGAACATGACCTCCATTCCATCCTTCCACTGTATTTCTGGGTAAGCTGTATTCTTCCCACTTTACAGATAAGATAACTATCCTTTGGAAGAGATCTTGGAAGAACCTACAATCTATTTCTTGCTTAGAGTTTTCCCATGAGTTTGAGTGAACTCCGGGAGTTGGTGATGGACAGGGAGGCCTGGCGTGCTGTGATTCATGGGGTTGCAAAGAGTCGGACACGACTGAGTGACTGAACTGACTGAATAAAAAAGTGTCTTGCATCTTTTCAAAACAGTAAGAATCCTATGTAACAAACACATATTGAGGAACTGTGTTAGAATTGCTGATCTCAAGGACTTCAGAGTCTAATGAAAAACAATAGTCACAGATGATGGAAACAGATGACAAATAGTGGTAGAAAAAACACATGAGGGTGCAAAATGGTCTTTTCTGATGGGCAGATGGAGGGCCAGGTAAACCAGAAGGGTAAACTAGCCAGGTAAAACAGATGCCTGGCTAGAGTCACGTTTGCCTCATTCCTGCCAAGACTGAGCTTTCAAACCAGCATTTCAATCATGCCTCTTTCCTTAGAGGAGGCAGCTGAAGTTTCAGTATTGGCTTTTCCTTTGTGCCCTTGTGGACTGAAGACCTTTCTGAATCAGCTGGGCTGTGGGGCTCTTTCCCTGGCTGCAAAGTAAAATGAGGAGTTGGAGTGGGTATTCTGCAACAACTCCCAAGAAACAGAGAGCAGAACAGGGAGACTTCTGTGTCTGGCCTTGAATCCTGACTTCATTTAGGATGGAGTAAGCTCCATCTTGGGTAGGTCATCTTCTCTCTTCCAAAGGATAGTTATCTTATCTGTAATGTGGGAAGAATACAGCTTACCCAGAAATACAGTGGAAGGATGGAATGGAGGTCATGTTCACCAGGTGCCTTTCATTAGCAGGCAATAAATAAATGTCTTGCTGCTGCTGCTGCTGCTAAGTCACATCAGTCATGTCCGACTCTGTGCGACCCCATAGATGGCAGCCCACCAGGCTCCCCCGTCCCTGGGATCCTCCAGGCAAGAATACTGGGGTTGCCATTTCCTTCTCCAATGCATGAAAGTGAAAAGTGAAAGTGAAAAGTGAAAGTGAAGTCGCTCAGTCGTGTCTGACTCTTAGCGACCCCATGGACTGCAGCCCACCAGGCTCCTCCATCCATGGGATTTTCCAGGCAAGAGTACTGGAGTGGGTTGCCATTGCCTTCTCCAAAATAAATGTCGTAAGTCTCTGTTAATGCTAGGAATCTCCAGTGTAATGAGGAGTCAACTATTCAGGCAGTAGAGTAGAGAACTACTTTATGTCCCTAAACATAGAGAATAAAGAATATGATAGGGACACTGCCCTAGGCTATATGAAACAAATAATAGCCAGGACAGATATTGTTCCTTTAGCTGGAAGATGCTGCTGTCACCTCCCACTCCCAGTAGCCAGTGGCTTGTCCCTCTCCCAGGGTTCTCAGCACTTTCCCCTTTGGGTTTGAAGTATTAGGGCAAGAGTTTTATCTGCTCCACCAGACTGTGATGTCCTTGAGGGTGGGGACCATGTTCTTTCATATTTAAAATCTGAGCTTATCAGGGAGTTCCCTCTGAAACCACCGTGATTCTCTAGTTATCATGCCTTTTTCTTCCTCTCTGTGGCTATTTGTGATTTTATAGTTAGAATTTCATTTTTTAAAAGGCCTCTTGAGCCATATTTCCTTGCAAAGCACAGCTCTACAGGCACGGCTATCTTTCCTCGGAACATTCAGATGTTTTATTTCCTAAAGTCTGGGGCACTGCTTCTGTTCATGTGATTGACGTGATGGGGCATCTCCTCACACTGGTGGATTTTTCCTCCCATGCTGATTGGCAGACTCAAAATAGTAATTACATTCATTGTTCTCTCTACTTTTAGAATTAAATAGTCATCAGAAAGGCAAGTCAAATGTTATTTCTTTAGAAGAATAAGCCTTCCCATTGAATTCTAGGTAGCCAAGCCCCTGCTGCTTCCTCATCTTGCCCAGGTGTAACAGGAGGGAAAGGGGCAGGGCACAACTTTTGAAAGGATGACATAGCCCAAGGACACAGCATAAACCGATTAGAATCAAATGGGACCAAGATGGCAGACAGGACTAGACCTTAATCCTCAATCAGCAAGTGAAATGACACACCCAGAGGTGCCATGACAGTTCCAAGGCACTGCTAAAAGACCAAGGAGTGGGTGGTGGCCCAAATCCTGGAAATCTCCACCCCTTCCCCAAAATAGCCAGAATAATCCTCCCACTCATTAGCGTATGAAATTACGAAGCCTATAAAAACTGCTACTGCTACTGCTACTGCTGCTAAGTCGCTTCAGTGTCCGACTCTATGTGACCGCATAGATGGCAGCCCACCAGGCTCCCCTGTCCATGGGATTTTCCAGGCAAGAGTACTGGAGTGGGTTGCCATTGCCTTCTCCATAAAAACTAACCACACCAAATTTTGCCACTACATTTGTCCTCTGCAATGTCCCACACTCTGTGGAGTCTGCTTTTCTCTGTATCTGAATAAATCCACTTCTTACCTATCACTTTGTCTCTCACTGAATTCTTTCTGCCATGAGACATCAAGACCCTGGGCTTCATTAAGTCCTGAAACCAGGTACTGTGGGTTTTGGCTGGGTTCATGTCCCAGCCATGTGGGTTTAAGTCCCAAACTGGGGTTTGGCTGAGTTTGAGTCCCAATCTGAGGTAAACAGTTTCACAGGGACCAGGAAACCTCGTGTGACAGGTGATCCCTGACCCATCTAGCTGAAAACCACCATCTCCTGGTCAGGCTCAGCTCTCTTTGGAAAATGAGAGAATGTTGGAACAGTGAAATCCTACCTTTAACCTGGAATAGGTAGATGAGTGTATGGATACATGAGTGTGTCCAAAAAAGATATTGGATTAAAAGGATCCTGGGTGGCTCACAGGATCAAAGAGAAAATGAATTCAGATCTCAGGAAGGGCAAGAACCAAGGCTAGGAGACTGTAACAGCAGCTCTGGGAATCACCTTTCTAGGGGCTGCCTTTATGCTAACTCCACTCCCATACTCCAGCTGAGACAGGCCTGGGACCTGGGACTCTGCTGCAATTCTGTGAAGCTGGCACCTGGACACACCTCTCCTTGAGCTACAAAATACAAAGAAACTATATGAGACTTAAAAAAAAAAGAAACTGTGTACATGTGCAGTTGGGCAAATTCTGGACCAAAAGATACAAAAAGACAAAAAACCCAACTGCCCTTTCTGAAGAGTCAGGAGCAAAAAATGGGTATTGGGAGCAAAAGGAGGGACTGCACATGCCCCCTCCACCCAACACCACCAAAGGGGTGGGCAAACCACCTAAGGGACCCCTTCAGCCAGGCCACTGGATACACTCCTACCCTCACTCCATATAAGGGGCAAGGTTGCCCTCCCACCCTTGGGGAGCAAGCAAGGTAATTTGTTACTTTTTTTCACCTCCTCCTGCAGTTGGTGCAGAAGCCCCAATAAAGTCTTAGCTGAATTTCTTGTCTGACCTCTAGTCAATTTCTATTGATTAAGGAAGGCCAAGAACCTTGGTCAGTATCATAGCAACTGGGTACATAAAATGATTCAAGTTTCAAATTCCAGAAGACAGATCAGCTGGCCCTGCTTGGGTCAGGGATCACTCCTTTAACTAGTTCCTCTCACACAGCAGATATAGTCACGGATTGCACACCACTTTGTTAGGGAACATTCCTAGAGAAGGGAGATTTGTTGTGAACTGGGAACTCATCACCCTAGCTGGTGTCTGCCAAAGTGGGTGCTTGCCTCCTTGCTCCAAACTGGTCAGCAGCAAGCCAGGCAGGGAAAAAACTCTACTCC
This sequence comes from Bos taurus, assembly GCF_002263795.3. Classification (NCBI taxonomy): domain Eukaryota; kingdom Metazoa; phylum Chordata; class Mammalia; order Artiodactyla; family Bovidae; genus Bos; species Bos taurus. The sequence continues at coordinate 131,264,085 of NC_037328.1, forward strand.
AGACTCTCTCTGAGGCAATCACTTTTTCATCTGGTAGAAAGTTCCAAGATCAAAGGGAAAAAAAAAATCACCAACCTGTAATTTTCTGGTATTTATGATGCTATCTTCTTTTACATGCTTACCTAGCATTTTAAGTTCTGTTATTTAACAGGCTAGAAATTCATGAGGCCAAGTATTTATTGCAATACGCAAATTTTATGTACCTAAACTGTGCAGCTGGGAATAGGCATTTTCTTAAAACATAGTGCAGCCCTCAAGGGAAAGACTCTAAATCAGAAACCCCCAGGGATTTTTAACCAACAAAAGACCAAGGAGGGACTCGCCCCTGGAGGCACTGTAGGATGGGGGGAGGGAGGACTCTTTTTTCATTTTTGTCTTCACTGTTTCAGTTCAGTTCAGTTCAGTTCAGACGCTCAGTCGTGTCTGACTCTTTGCAACCCCATGAATCACAGCACGCCAGGCCTCCCTGTCCATCACCAACTCCCGGAGTTCACTCAGACTCACGTCCATCGAGTCAGTGATGCCATCCAGCCATCTCATCCTCTGTCGTCCCCTTCTCCTCCTGCCCCCAATCCCTCCCAGCATCAGAGTCTTTTCCAATGAGTCAACTCTTCGTACGAGGTGGGCAAAGGACTGGAGTTTCAGCTTTAGCATCATTCCTTCCAAAGAAATCCCAGGGCTGATCTCTTTCAGAATGGACTGGTTGGATCTCCTTGCAGTCCAAGGGACTCTCAAGAGTCTTCTCCAACACCACAGTTCAAAAGCATCAATTCTTCGGCGCTCAGCTTTCTTCACAGTCCAACTCTCACAACCATGCATGACCACTGGAAAAACCATAGCCTTGACTAGATGGACCTTTGTTGGCAAAGTAATGTCTCTGCTTCTGAATATGCTGTCTAGGTTGGACATAACTTTTCTTCCAAGGAGTAAGCGTCTTTTAATTTCATGGCTGCAATCACCATCTGCAGTGATTTTGGAGCCCAGAAAAATAAAGTCTGCCACTGTTTCCACTGTTTCCCCATCTATTTCCCATGAAGTGATGGGTCCAGATGCCATGATCTTCGTTTTCTGAATGTTGAGCTTGAAGGCAACTTTTTCACTCTCCTCTTTCACTCTCATCAAGAGGCTTTTTAGTTCCTCTTCACTTTCTGCCATAAGGGTGGTGCCATCTGAATATCTGAGGTTATTGGTATTTCTCCCTGAAATCTTGATTCCAGCTTGTGCTTCTTCCAGCCCAGCATTTCTCATGATGTACTCTGCATATAAGTTAAATAATCAGGGTGACAATATACAGCCTTGACGTACTCCTTTTCCTATTTGGAACGAGTCTGTTGTTCCATGTCCAGTTCTAACTGTTGCTTCCTGACCTGCATACAGGTTTCTCAAGAGGCAGGTCAGGTGGTCTGGTATTCCTATCTCTTTCAGAATTTTCCACAGTTTATTGTGATCCACACAGTCAAAGGCTTTGGCATAGTCAATAAAGCAGAAATAGATGTTTTTCTGGAACTCGCCTGTTTTTTGATGATCCAGTGGACGTTGGCAATTTGATCTCTGGTTCCTCTGCCTTTTCTAAAACCAGCTTGAACATCTGGAAGTTCATGGTTCACGTATTGCTGAAGCCTGGCTTGGAGAATTTTGAGCATTACTTTACTAGCATGTGAGATGAGTGTAATTGTGCAGTAGTTTGAGCATTCTTTGGCATTGCCTTTCTTTGGGATTGGAATGAAAACTGACCTTTTCCAGTCCTGTGGTCACTGCTGAGTTTTCCAAATTTGCTGGCATATTGCTGTTTAGTGAACACTTATTCTGTGTCGGCACTGTGCTAAGCACCTGGGATGCCAAAATGATACAGGCAGATATGGACTCTAGACCTAGAGAGCTTATGGTGCGCTATTAAACTAACAGTAACACTCATCAGGCTCCAACGGGGATGTTTTGGGTATGTAGAATCATATAGGGCGGTGACAAACCCAACCAGGGAGGTTTTCCAAGAAGGGGTGAAACTTGAGGAGAGAGGATTGAGGCCATGTAGAGTGTAGGTGAAGAGTGATCCAGGCAGAAAGAACTGCATGCACAGAAGCTCTGAGTCGAGTGAACCTGATGTATCCAAGGAGCTCTGTGAGGCTAGGTTTGCTTAAGTATAGACAGCATGAGGCAGTGTGGCCAGTTGAGGCAGGAACCAGCGCAGGGACAGCTTGAGTTAGAATTTTTTCCTGGAGGCATGGGAGTAGGAGAAGGTTGAGGGGTGTCACTGAAGATTTTAAGCAGGGGTTGTGAAAGAGGAGACTGAAAAAGTTGGCTTAAAGCTCAACATTCAGAAAACGAAGATCATGGCATCTGGTCCCATCACTTCATGGGAAATAGATGGAGAAACAGTGGAAACAGTGGCAGACTTTATTTTTCTGGGCTCCAAAATCACTACAGATGGTGACTGCAGCCATGAAATTAAAAGACGCTTACTCCTTGGAAGGAAGGTTATGACCAACCTAGACAGCATATTCAAAAGCATAGACATTACTTTGCCAACAAAGATCCATCTAGTCAAGGCTATGGTTTTTCCAGTGGTCATGTATGGATGTGAGAGTTGGACTGTGAAGACAGCTGAGTGCTGAAAAATTGATGCTTTTGAACTGTGGTGTTGGAGAAGACTCTTGAGAGTCCCTTGGACTGCAAGGAGATCCAACCAGTCCATTCTGAAGGAGATCAGCCCTGGGATTTCTTTGGAAGGAATGATACTAAAGCTGAAACTCCAGTACTTTGGCCACCTCATGAGAAGAGTTGACTCATTGGAAAAGACCCTGATGCTGGGAGGGATTGGGGGCAGGAAGAGAAGGGGATGACAGAGGGTGAGATGGTTGGATGGCATCACTGACTGGATGGACGTGAGTCTGAGTGAACTCCGGGAGTTGGTGATGGACAGGGAGGCCAGGCGTGCTGCGATTCATGGGGTCGCAAAGAGTCGGACACGACTGAGCGACTGAACTGAACTGAAAGATTAAAATTACATTTTGTTTAAGATATCTTATAATTTCTCCCACTAAATGTTCCTTGATTGGGGGCAGGAGGAGAAGGGGATGACAGAGGGTGAGATGGCTGGATGGCATCACTGACTCGATGGATGTGGGTTTGGGTGAACTCTGGGAGTTGGTGATGGACAGGGAGGCCTGGCGTGCTGCAATTCATGGGGTCACAAAGAGTCGGGCTCAACTGAATGACTGAACTGAACTGAACCTTCTAAGTGTTGTGAGGAGAAGGGTTGATGCTGGACCACTCTGGAGACCAGGCTCATAGGAACCTGGTAAAGAAAACTCATCAAAACTTAAAGGGCCCTTTCCAGAAAGCTCTTCTAAGAGCTAGAACTTGCCTCCCTGAAATTTAGAAGAGGTTTTCTGAGAGCCAGAGCTGATCGCTGGAGACCCTGGAGCAGGATAGGGTGGCCAAGGCCAAGGTAGGGCTGATGGAAGTGTTCAAGGAGCTCCTCACAGCCACTGTGAGACTCTGTCTGCTGACACAAGACAGACCAACAGAACCTCAGCCAGCCACTCTCTTTTTAAATGTCTTCATAAACCATACCACTGGCCTAGAGCTCCTGGTCTCTTCCTTTCTGGAAAAGAGTCTCCCAACATTGAGAGACACACCAGGCTCAGGTTCAGAACCTTGTGCTGTTTGGAGCCCAGAATGGGCACAGCCTCTCACACACTCCTTCCATCACTGTGCAGTGAGGATCAGCAGCTCATCTTTCCATCTTCTTCTCTGAAAAAAAAAAAAAATCCTTTTTATTTGGCCTGGTTATATCAAAGTGTAACCAGGTTCTCTTCTCCAGTTCTCTTCCACCCATTTCTTTTAAGAGAGTGGTTCTTTGTTTGAAATGACCAGATTGACTTACTGTCTTGTCACTCCTTTAATATTTGTTAAGGATGTATGGGTAAAATGCCACATAGAGAGTTCGGGATGGACATGTACACACTGCTATATTTTAAATGGATAATTAACCTACCGTATAGCACAGGGACTCTGCTCGGTGTTATATGGCAGCTTGGACAGGAGGGGAGTTTGGGGGAGAATTGATACATGTATATGTATGGCTGAGTCCCTTCCCTGTTCACTTGAAACTATCACAACGTTGTTAATTGGCTATACTTCAATACAAAATAAAAAAATTTAAAAGAAAAAGACATTTGAGAGAGTGTCAAATGACTCAGATACAAATCTTGACTTCAAGGAACTTACAGTCATGTGTGAGAAATATACACTGATTCAGCATCTATTTACTGAGGACCTACCAAGTGTCATGTTCTGTGCCAAGTTCCCAAGACACAGCAATAAATGACCACCCTTAAGGAGCTCTCGTGAAAACACAGAAGTGTGTACCAACTGTTCAACATGTTGTTATTTTAAAAGTCAGCATCTTAGTTCCTTGGAAAGTAAGAGAGAGATTGTGTTGCCAGATGAACACACTGATCAGTGTGCAGGGTAGAAGCTGAACCTCTAGCACCTTGGTAATCAAGTGCCAGAGCTTTCAGGGAAGCACCTGACACAGGGAGAAAAATCTGGGTGCCGGTCTTCTCAGCACCAGAAACTGAAGGGATGGTGACCCAAGAGGGCAGAGATGAGGACGAGAGGACGAGGGGTGAGGGGAATGCGGCAATGTCAGAAAAGACTTTACCATGGAGGCAACACCTGAGGTGAGTTAGCTGGGCCATCTGGCTGGAGACTAACCCAGACAGAGGGGACAGAATGTCCACCAATAGAGGACAGGCTAAAAGAGAGTGTGAAGTGTTGTCCTAAGATGCAATACCACAGAATAATGAAAAGCCAGTCTTTTAATTTATAATAAGCACACGGGCAGATCTCAAAAAACAATGTTATGTGAAAAGCAAGTTGTAGAATTAAATATGTTTACATGTAAACATATGTAAATATATCTATATATGTTTATATGTAAGCATATAAACTGTATGTTTACAATCTATATAAAGTGCATAAATAGATATACATATCTATACCAGATATTTAATACGTGTCTATATACAGATATGTAATGTAGATATGAAGTGAAAGTGTTAGTCACTCAGTCGTGTTCTCTGTCCATGGGATTTCCCAGTTAAGAATACTGGAGTGTGTAGCCATTTCTTTCTTTAGGGGATCTTCCCAACCCAGGGATCAAACCCAAGTCTCCTACATTGCCGGCAGATTCTTTACCACTGTGCCAAGGGAAACACATCAAATTCATCAGAGTGCTGAGTTTGGGATTGAGGGTGAAGGTGAAGAAGCCTTAAGCTTTATCTGTAGTGTTCCAGTTTCTAAAAGGAGACTATATGTATTATTTAGGGAATTAGAAATCTATACAGAGAAGGCAATGGCAACCCACTCCATATTCTTGCCTGGAAAATCCCATGGATGGAGGAGCCTGGTAGGCTGCAGTCTGTGGGGTCACACAGAGTTGGACGCGACTGAAGCGACTTAGCAGCAGCAGCTGCTATCTATAATACAAAGTGAAAATTGAACACTGCTCTAGACAGACAGAGATGGAGTTCATGGTATACACGGGGTGAGAGAGAACACTTGCAGCTGGGAGGAGTGGAGGAAACCTCGCAAAGGAGGCAGCCCCTGGCTGAAGGAGATGCAGATCTGGCCTTGCAGAGGTGGCATGGGTGGAGGGAAAGGCAAGCGGATAGGAAAATGCAAGATGGATTTGGGGTCAAGCTACAGTTTGCCTGGAGTGAGTGTGAAGGGGAAGATTGAGGAGTCAGGGTCTAGGACCTAGTCACCAGTTGTGGGCTTCAGGGACTTTGGAGCAATGAGGTCTCAATACCCCTCAATACTTCAAGGGCTGGTAGCCACAAGCAATGTAAGAGGCAGGAAGCAGATCAGGAGGCTGCTACAGTGACCCAGGGGGCCCTGCAGGCAAGTATAAGGCCCTGAGGGTGCAGTATCCTGGGGTGTAGATGTAACCTTACAATTCAAACCTAAACGCCCTATCTGGCTTTTTAGAAAGGTGCTCACTTCCAGCCCTAAGCATTGTGGAGCAAAAAACCAAACCAAATCAAACAAACAAACAAAAATCAGAATGAAACCAGAAACAAAACACTGTGGGGCAAGGCAAGCTCTGAAAAATGACATGTTCTTTAAACTGGTGCTTTCAAGGAAAGCCTTTGGTTTCTTGAGAAATTCTTTATTAATTTAAACACCATGGCTTTCTGCTAACACTAAGAAGAGATTATAATATTCCAGTGGGACTTCCTTTGCTTAACATGAAAATAAACCTGACAGAAGGATTACAAAACTAAACATGAAATATTACAAGAAACACTAATTACCTCTCATTCTTTCTTCTCACTAAAACAACTATTTAGACAAACAAAGATGTGGAGAGAAAAGGGGAGCAGAACTGAAGGGTGGCCCGCTCTGCTAATCCCTACTGCTTTGATAAATCTGCAGGAGGATCATTTGATATCTGAGACGTGGGAGGTGTCTTTCAAGGAGCACTTTGCATGGGGTGACCGCAGGTAACTCTGATTTACCTTTTGAAACAAAGAGCTTTGGGCTGAATGTATAATTTGTCCTCTGTGAAGCCACCCTGGAACCCTCCCCTCTCCTTCTCTGGCTGCAGTAATTACCACTCCTCAGGCCCAGAGCCCTGTGGTCTGTGAAAACACCTGGGCAGAGATGGCTGCAGACTGTAAGCTCATTCATACCCCAGTCCACAGGGAAAATGCTGATGCCCACCCTGACTAGCCTAGTGCTTGTAAGAATTTACTGAATGAGAAATTGATTTGGGGAAGAAGGGAAAGGGACCACGTAAGGAGAAAGAGAGAAAGGGTGGATGGTCAGGGAGACTTTTGATGGTTGAAACACTGTATCCTGGGGCCTGTGTAAAGCTGTCCAACTCCCCGAAAACCACCCCTTATTTGGTCTGTTTCTGCAAAAAGCTTTAATCTCAATTATTTGCATTCTGGACCCTGGATTTTAAAGCAATAGTTAATTGACATCTCCTCACCCTGCTTTCCATCAGATCCTTCTCTTCAGCAGCCTTTGGAAGGGTCCTTCCCATGCAAGGATTCTTACTAAAAACTCAGGAAGGCCTGTGAGGGCAGAGTGAAATAAACAAGATGCAGTTTCTGAACAATCAGCCTGACACATGCCCACTCACCTGAGTTGTGTATGTAAATAATGATGGATTACTGGATTCTCCAGTGTTATCCCCCTACCCCTACCCCATCGCACCTTTGAGTGTGTGTGTGTGGTGATATGTTTGGAGCTCCCAATTCCATCATTGTCCCACTTGGTCTTACCTCAGCAGTCACCTTGCTCCTGCCTCCTGTGTTGTCTGTCTCATCTGATCAGTGCTGAGTGACTTCTTAGTCTAAGGGCTGATGTAGTAATTTCTGGGAATTCCCAGTTCCTCTGTGCATGTTCTTAACCTACTGAATGTTACAGCCTAAATCCTCTGAATCCAGGTAGCATGACTGTCAGTTTAGCCTCTACCTGTGTGTACCTGAAATGCTTTTTTAGAGCTGTGTATTAAGACCATGGGGGCTTTTTGGTGGAAAGAGAACAGTTTCCAGTTTGAATGTAACCTGAAACAGTTTTCCTCATTTTCATAAATTTCTTTCATTTTAGTTTTTGGCTTCATCAACATTTTCTTATCTCAGATACAGTGACTTTCTGTTTTGTTTGAGCATTTTACATTGACCTACTTAGCTGTTACAAATATTTCTCAGATATGTACTGCTTTCATTAGGCAAACAACCTGAAAACCTAAAACAAAATGCATGTGTTTAAACTTTTCACTGCCAAACAACAAACTAATAGCAAATAACAACAACAAACAAACACTATTAGTTTCTGGAAAAATTATATCTAAGCACACCAAGAGTAATTATTGATTCACAAAATGCTCATTTTCAGAACACAATTCTGAAGGAAAAAAAAAAGTCTGAAGGAAATAGGCAAATACACAAGAAAATAAAAGAGATTTAGATTACCAAAATTGGATTAGTAACATTCCACTTAGAAACTGAGGACCTCTTTGTTAATGACTTCATAGTATATTCCTATCTTGTTTGTTATAAACTGAAAATGGGCCTCCATGGGATCCTCAAGTACACTGTAAGCATATTTGAATGAGTGTAGTAAGACTTGGCTTGGAGAAGGCAATGGCACCCCACTCTGGTACTCTTGCCTGGAAAATCCCATGGATGTAGGAAGGCTGCAGTCCATGGGGTCGCTGAGGGTCGGATACAACTGAACGTCTTCACTTTCACTTTTCACTTTCATGCATTGGAGAAGGGAATGGCAACCCACTCCAGTGTTCTTGCCTGGAGAATCCCAGGGATGGGGGACCCTGGTGGGCTGCCGTCTCTGGGGTCGCACAGAGTCGGACACGACTGAAGTGACTTAGCAACAGCAGCAGCAGTAAGACTTGGACTTTCCAGGTGGGTAACGAATCCGCTTGCAGGAGACAGGGGTTTGATCCCGAGGTCAAGAAGATCCCCTGGAGGAGTGCATGGCAACCTACTCCAGTGTTCTTGCCTGGAGAATCCCATGGACAAAGGAGCCTCGTGGGCTACAGTCCATAGGGTCGCAAAGAGTTGGACATGACTGAAGCGACTGAGGACACAGTAAGACTTAAGGGCAGCAAATAAGAATTAAAACTCTGCAAGGAGAGAGCAGACCCAAAGTGTTTCCAATCTCTGAGGCTTGAAGCAAGTAGGTGGACTGTCAGTTACTCTACATTGGTGCAGTTCTCTTGTCTCACATGTGTATAGCCCAGCACTGAGAAAATCTACAGAAGGAAGTCCTATTATGGACTGCATTGTACTCTCCCCAACCAATTCACATGTTCAAGCCCCAAAACCCAATTGGACTGTATTTGGAAACAGAGCCTGTAAAGAGGTGATTGAGGTTAGGTGCTATGGGTGGGGTCCTAATCCAATATGACTGATATTCGTATAAGGGGAGATAAATATCAGGGATGTCCTTGCACAGAGGAAGGGCCAGGTGAAGACACAGCTGGAAGGCAGCCATCTGCAAGCCAAAGAGACGTCCCTAGGAGAAACCAAACCTGCTAACACCTTAATCTTGCACTTTCAGCCTCCAGAACTGTAAGCAAATAGATTTCTGTTATTTAAGGCACTCCGTCTGTGGTATTTGGTCAGGGCAGCCCTAACACATTGCTGAACATTTTTCTACCATTTTAGAGACAAAAGAAGGGCCGCGTTGCTTGGACGTTATATGTTGATCACAGTTTCTCCCATCTTCTAAAAGGAGGAAAAATTAGATGTTGCCATTTTCTATTATCCAGAGCTGTCCAAAGATCTAAAAATTGTCTGCCTATGGAAATAGTAAGCTTTTGCTCCTAAAAGTGGATTTCTGCTTGGGAGAGATTTTGTAGCTGGACTCTGGGCATCAACCAAGGGAATATTAGTGAGGAAAGTACATTCTCCCTCAGGGGTTGTTAGGAAATGTGGGAGAGTGGCTGGTTGTTACAGTGGCCAGGTAGTTAAAACATGTCCCTATAAGCAAGTTTCTTTTAAATTCTACTCTAATGTGGCAAGATGCATACAACAAGATGGCAGAGTAGAAGGACATGTGCTCATCTTCTCCTGTGAGAACTCCAAAGTTGCAAATAGCTGCTGAACAATCATCACCAGGAGAATGTTGGTTGCCATCAAAAAAGGTACCCCACATCCAAGGGTAAAGGAGAAGCCCCAGCAAGATGGTAGGAGGGGCAAAATCATGTTTAGAACCAAACCCCATACCCTCTAGAAATGCTCTGAGGGCTCAAACAAAGCCTTGTGTGCACCAGTACCCAGAGACTCCAAAGAGACTGAGCCAGACCTGACTTTGAGTGTCCCCTATGGAGGCTCGGATCAGCAGTGGCCTGCTCTGGGGACAGGGGGCTCTGGCTGCAGCAGACCTGGGACATGCAATGTGTGGCATAAGCCCTCTTGGAGGAGGTTGACACTAGACCCACCATAGAGCTGCAGAGCAGACAACCCACAAACTGCAGAACAATTATACAAAAGAAATTCTTCACATTGTTAAAGTTCTAGGACCCACAACAGATTTCCCAACCTGGGGATCCAGCAAAGGGATTGAGAAGCCCCAGGGAATTTGACTTTGGAGGCCAGTAGGATTTGACTACAGAACTTCCACAGGACTGGGGATACAAACTCTTGGAGGCACAAACAAAACCTTCTGTGCACCAGGAGCCAGGAGAAAGGAGCAGTGTCCCCACATGAGACTGAGCTAGACTTGCCTGTGTATATGCAGGAGTCTCCAGCAGAGGCGTGCATTGACAGTGGCCTGCTGCAGTGTCAGGGGCATGGAATACAACAGTACTTGCACAAGTCTTTTGAAGGAGGTCGCCATTACTGTCATTACCCCTACCATAGTTTAGCCTCAGGCCAAACAACAGGGAGAGAACACAGCCCCATCCTTCAGCAGAAAATTGGATTAAAGATTTGTTGAGCATGGCCGCGCCCTTCAGAACAAGACAGTTTCCCCACAGTCAGTCTCTCCCACCAGGAAGCTTTCATAAGCCTCTTATCTTTATCCATCAGAGGGCAGACAGAATGAAAACCACAATCACAGAAAACTAATCAAACTGATTACATGGACCACAGCCTTGTCTAACTCAATGAAACTATGACCCATGCCATATAAGGCCACCCAAGACATGGTGGAGAGTTCTGACAAAATGTGGTCCACTGGAGAAGAGAATGGAAAACCACTTCTTGCCTTGAGTATTTTTGCCTTGAGAACTTCATGAACAGTGTGAAAAGGCAAAAAGATAGGACACTGAAAGATGAACTCCCCATATCGGTAGGTGGTCAATACGCTACTGGAGAAGAGGGGAGAAATAACTCCAGAAAGAATGAACACATGGAGCCAAAGTGAAAACAATGCCCAGTTGTGGATGTGACTGGTGATGGAAGGAAAGTCTGATGCTGTAAAGAACAATATTGCATAGGAACCTGGAATGTTAGGTCCATGAATCCAGGTAAGGAAGTGGTCAAACAGGTGATGGCAAGAGTAAACATTGGTATTTTAAAAATCAGTGAATTAAAATGTCCCAGAATGGGCGAATTTAATTCAGATGACCATTATATCTACAACTGTGGGCAATAATCCCTTAAAAGAAATGGAGTAGCCTTCATAGTCAACAAAAAAGTCCAAACTGCAGTGCTCGGGTGCAATCTCAAAAATGACAGAATGATCTCTGTTCATTTCCAAGGCAAATTATTCAATGTCACATTAATCCAAGTCTATTTCCAACCACTAATGCTGAAGAAGCTGAAGTTCAACAATTCTATGATGACCTATAAGACCTTCTAGAACTAAAACCAAAAAAAGATGTCTTTTTCATCATAGGGTACTGAAATGCAAAAGTAAGAAGTCAAGACATACCTGGAGTGACAGGCAAGTTTGGTCTTGGAGTACAAAATGAAGCAGGGTGAAGGCTGGCAGAGTTATGTCAAGAGAATGCAAGCACCCTCTTCCAACAACACAACAGAAGACTCTACACATGGACATCACCAGATGGTTGATACAGATTTCAGATCAATTATATTCTTTGCAGCAAAAGATGGAGAGGCTCTATACCATCAGCAAAAACAAGACTGGAGCTGACTGTGGCTCAGATCATGAACTCCTTATTGCCAAATTCAGACTTAAATTGAAGAAAGTAGGGAAAACCACTAGACCATTCAGGTATGACCTAAATCAAATCCCTCACAGTGGAAGTGACAAACAGATTCAAGGGATTAGATCTGAAAGACAAAGTGCCTGAAGAATGATGGATTGAAGTTCATGACATTGTACAGGAGGCAGTGGCAAGACTATCAATAAGAAAAAGAAATGCAAAAAGGCAAAATAGTTGTCCAAGGAGGTCTTACAAATAGATGAGAAAAGAAGAGAAGCTAAAGGCAAAGGAGAAAAAGAAAGATAAACCCATCTGAATGCAGAATTCAAAGGACAGCAAGATCAGATCAGATCAGTCGCTCAGTCGTGTCCGAATCTTTGCGACCCCATGAATCACAGCACACCAGGCCTCCCTGTCCATCACCAACCCCCAGAGTTCACTCAGACTCACGTCCATCCAGTCAGTGATGCCATTAAGCCATCTCATCCTCTGCTGTCCCCTTCTCCTCCTGCCCCCAATCCCTCCCAGCATCAGGGTCTTTTCCAATGAATCAACTCTTTGCATGAGGTGGCCACAGTACTGGAGTTTCAGCTTTAGCATCATTCCTTCCAAAGAAATCCCAGGGCTGATCTCTTTTAGAATGGACTGGTAGGATCTTCTTGCAATCCAAGGGACTCTCAAGAGTCTTTTCCAACACCACAGTTCAAAAGCAACAGTTCTTCGGCGCTCAGCCTTCTTCACAGTCCAACTCTCACATCCATACATGACCACAGGAAAAACCATAGCCTTGACTAGACGAACTTTTGTTGACAAAGTAATGTCTCTGCTTTTCAATATGCTATCTAGGTTGGTCATAACTTTTCTTCCAAGGAGGAAGCATCTTTTAATTTCATGGCTGCAGTCACCATCTGCAGTGATTTTGGAGCCCAGAAAAATACAGTCTAACACTGTTTCCACTGTTTCCCCATCTATTTCCCATGAAATGATGTGACTGGATGCCAATCTTCGTTTTCTGAATGTTGAACTTTAAGCCAACATTTTCACTCTCCACTTTCACTTTCATCAAGAGGCTTTGAGTTCCTCTTCACTTTCTGGCATAAGGCTGGTGTCATCTGCATATCTGAGGTTATTGATATTTCTCCCGGCAATCTTGATTCCAGCTTGTGCTTCTTCCAGTCCAGCGTTTCTCATGATGTACTCTGCATATAAGTTAAATAAACAGGGTGACAATGTACGTCCTTGACGAACTCCTTTTCCTATTTGGAACGAGTCTGTTGTTCCATGTCCAGTTCTAACTGTTGCTTCCTGACCTGCATACAAATTTCTCAGGAGGCAGATCAGGTGGTCTGGTATTCCCATCTCTTTCAGAATTTTCCACAGTTGATTGTGATCCACACAGTCAAAGGCTTTGGCATAGTCAATAAAGCAGAAATAGATGTTTTTCTGGAACTCTCTTGCTTTTTCCATGATCCAGCGGATATTGGCAATTTGATCTCTGGTTCCTCTGCCTTTTCGAAAACCAGCTTGAACATCGGGAAGTTCACGGTTCACATATTGCTGAAGCCTGGCTTGGAGAATTCTGAGCATTACTTTACTAGTGTGTGAGATGAGTGCAATTGTGCAGTAGTTTGAGTATTCTTTGGCATTGCCTTTCTTTGGGATTGGAATGAAAACTGACCTTTTCCAGTCCTGTGGCCACTGCTGAGTTTTCCAAATTTGCTGGCATATTGAGTGCAGCACTTTCACAGTATCATCTTTCAGGATTTGGAATAGCTCAACTGGAATTCCATCACCTCCACTAGCTTTGTTCATAGTGATGCTTTCTAAGGCCCACTTGACTTCACATTCCAGGATGTCTGGCTCTAGGTCAGTGATGACACCATCGTGATTATCTGGGTCGTGAAGATCTTTTTTGTACAGTTCTTCTGTGTATTCTTGCCATCTCTTCTTAATATCTTCTGCTTCTGTTGGGTCCATACCTACTCTGTCCTTAATGAGCGCATCTTTGCATGAAATGTTCCTTTGGTATCTCTGATTTTCTTGAAGAGATCCCTAGTCTTTCCCATTCTGTTGTTTTCCTCTGTTTCTTTGCATTGATCGCTGAAGAAGGCTTTCTTATCTCTTCTTGCTATTCTTTGGAACTCTGCATTCAGATGTTTATATCTTTCCTTTTCTCCTTTGCTTTTCACTTCTCTTCTTTTCACAGCTATTTGTAAGGCCTCCCCAGACAGCCATTTTGCTTTTTTGCATTTCTTTTCTATGGGAATGATCTTGATCCCTGTCTCCTATACAATGTCACGAACCTCATTCCATAGTTCATCAGGCACTCTATCTATCAGATCTAGGCCCTTAAATCTATTTCTCACTTCCACTATATAGTCAATAAGGGATTTGATTTAGGTCATACCTGAATGGTCTAGTGGTTTTCCCTACTTTCTTCAATTTCAGTCTGAATTTGGCAATAAGGAGTTCATGGTCTGAGCCACAGTCAGCTCCTGGTCTTGTTTTTGCTGACTGTATGGAGCTTCTCCATCTTTGGCTGCAAAGAATATAATCAAACTGATTTCGGTGTTGACCATCTGGTGATGTCCATGTATGGAGTCTTCTCTTGTGTTGTTGGAAGAGGGTGTTTGTTACGACCAGTGAATTTTCTTGGCAAAACTCTATTAGTCTTTGCCCTGCTTCATTCCATACTCCAAGGCCAAATTTGCCTGTTACTCCAGGTGTTTCTTGACTTCCTACTTTTGCATTCCAGTCCCCTATAATGAAAAGGACATCTTTTTTGGGTGTTAGTTGTAAAAGGTCTTGTAGGTCTTCATAGAACCGTTCAACTTCAGCTTCTTCAGCATTACTGGTTGGGACATAGACTTGGATCACTGTGATATTGAATGGTTTGCCTTGGAAACGAACAGAGATCATTCTGTTGTTTTTGAGATTACATCCAAGTACTGCATTTCAGACTATTGTTGACCATGATGGCCACTCCATTTCTTCTGAGGGATTCCTGCCTGCAGTAGTAGATATAATGGTCATCTGAGTTAAATTCACCCATTGCAATCTATTTCAGTTCTCTGATTCCTAGAATGTCGACATTCACTCTTGCCATCTCTTGTTTGACCACTTCCAATTTGCCTTGATTCATGGACCTGACATTCCAGGTTCCTATGCAATATTGCTCTTTACAGCATCGGACCTTGCTTCTATCACCAGTCACATCCACAGCTGAGTATTGTTTTTGCTTTGGCTCCATCCCTTCATTCTTTCTGGAGTTATTTCTCCACTGATCTCCAGTAGCATATTGGGTTAGCAAAGAGAGATTTAAAAAAAAGCCTTTCTTAGTGCTCAATGCAAAGAAATAGAGGAAAACAATAGAATAGGAAAGACTAGAGATCTCTTCAAGAAAATCTGACATACCAAGGGAACATTTCATGCAAAGATGGGCTTGATAAAGGACACTAATGGTATGGATATAACAGAAGAGAAGACATTAAGAAGAGGTGGCAAGAATACACAGAAGAACTATACATAAAACATCTTCATGACCAAGATAAGCACGAAGGTGTGATAACTCACCAAGAACCAGACATCCTGCAGTATAAAGTCAAGTGGGCCTTAGGAAGGACCACTATGAACAAACCTAGTGGAGGTGATGGAATTCCAGTTAGGCTGTTTCAAATCCTAAAAGATGATGCTGTTAAAGTGCTCTACTCGATATGCCAGCAAATTTGGAAAACTCAGCAGTGGCCACAGGACTGGAAAAGGTCAGTTTTCATTCCAATCCCAAAGAAAGGCAATGCCAAAGAATATTCAAACTACTGCACAATTTCACTCATCTCACATGCTAGCAAAGTAATGCTCAAAATTCTCCAAGTGAGGTTTCAACAGTACCAAGAATTTAAAATGTTTAAGCTGGATTTAGAAAAGGCAGAGGAACCAGCAATCAAATTGCCAACATCCACTGGATCATAGAAAAAGCAAGAGAGCTCCAGAAAAACATCTACTTCTGCTTCATTGACTTCACCTACACCTTTGATTGTGTGGATAATAACAAACTGTGGAAAATTCTGAAAGAGATGGGAATACCAGACCACCTTACCTGCCTCCTGAGAAATCTGTATACAGGCCAAGAAGCAACAGTTAGAACTGGACATGGAACAATAGACTGGTTCCAAATTGGGAAAGGAGTACATCAAGGCTGTATATTGTTACCCTGCTTGTTTAACTTATATGCAGAGTACATCATGAGAAATGCTGGACTGGATGAAGCACATGCTGGAATCAAGATTGCTGGGAGAAATATCAATAACCTCAGATATGCAGAGGACACCACCCTTATGGCAGTAAGCAAAGAGGAACTAAAGAGCCTCTTGATGAAAGTGAAAGAGAATAGTAAAAAAGTTGGCTTAAAACTCAACATTCAAAAAACTAAGATCATGGCATCTAGTCCCATCACTTCATGGCAAATATATGGGGGAACAATGGAAACAGTGAGAGACTTTATTTTCTTGGGCTCCATAATCACTGCAGATGGTGACTGGAGCCATGAAATTGAAAGACGCTTGCTTCTTGGAAGAAAAGCTATGACCAACCTAGACAGCATATTAAAAAACAGAGACATTACTTTGCCAACAAAGGTCTGTCTAGTCAAAGCTATAGTTTTTTCCAGCAGTCATGTATGGATGTGAGAGTTGGACCATAAGGAAAGCTGAGCATGAGGGGCAGTCGCAAGATGGTGGAAGAATAGGACAAGGAGACCACTCTCTCTCCCACAAATTCATCAAAAGATCATTTGAATGCTGAAAAACTTCCACAAAACAACTTCTGAACTCTGGCAGAGGACACCAGGCACCCAGAAAGGCAGCCCATTGTCTTCAAAAGGAGGTAGGACAAAATATAAAAGATAAAAAGAGAGACAAAAGAGTTAGGGACAGAGATCCATCCTGGGGAGGGAGTCATGAAGGAGATGTTTCCCAATAGTAGGAAACCCTCTCACCAGCAGGTCTGTGGGGAGTTTTGGAATCTCAGAGGACAATCCAACTGGGAGGGAAAAAAAAAAAAAGCCCGCAGAATATGTGGCTATCCACAACTCCCAGTGGAGAAGTAGCCCAGACGCTCGCATCTGCCACCAGTGAGCAGGGGCTAGACAGGGAGGCACAGGCTGCATGCTTAGGGTAAGGACTGGGCCTGAATGCCCTGAGGACAATCTGAGGTAGCTAATGTGAGATAGCAACCCAAACTGTGGGATAGCCAGAGAGAGGGAAAAAAAGAGAGAGAACTTCCCTGTGAAGGTCTCTAACCTAATGCACAGCCTGGTCCACTCACAGAACAAGGATTGAGCAAATACCAAAGGAGTGCTAGTGGGCTGCATACAGGCCCCTCCCCTCGCCGGAGGCAGAGAGGCAGGCATGTGACAGCCAGAACTGGAAGGTGAGGGGCAATTTCAGCCCCGGAGACCGGCATCCTCCACCAAACTGTGAGCAGGCTCCCAGGGGCTAACCACATCTTTCTGTGATCCTGTATGGTTGACATCTGCCAGGAGAGTCACAGCCTGAGATCAGCTCCCCAGAGGAGACACACAGCACACCTGCGATGGTGTGCAGCGCACCCAGGAAACAAGTGATGGGGACTGGGGAGATTAAGGCACATGGCCCACCTGGGACAGTGTGCTTGCCAAGCAGCTGGTTGCCTGAGCTGCTTGGACCTGGGAAGGGCACAAAACACATGCCCAACAGGGTCTGTACCCTTGTGGAGTACCTGAGAGCCTGAACCTGAGGGGCTTAGACTTGTGAAGTGCACAAAATACAGGGCTCACTTTGGATGGTGCCCCTGCAGAGCACCTTGGAGTCTGAGCAGTGTAGACCTGGAAAGCACATGCCATGAGCGTGGTCCATACACTGTGAGCACACAAGCCAGAGGTATTTATTTGCTGTGTTCCTCCCTCCCCACAACACAAGTGAACGAGTGAGCCTAAATAAGTGACCACCTTTGCCCCCTTGTGTCAGGGTAGAAATTAGACATTGAAGAGACTTGCAAACAGAGGAAGCCAAATTAAACAAAGAAGAGGGAACCATTCTGGAAGTGACAGGTGCAACAGATTAAAACCCTGTAGTTAACATTGACTAAGCATTGGAGGGGGCCTAGAGACCTCGAGAACAAATATAAGCTGGAACAAGGAACTATCTGAAACTGAACTGACCCCACACTTTCCTCAGCAGCTCCAGAGAAATTCCTAGATATATTTTTTCTATTATTACTTTTTAAAAAATGTAAGTTCTTTATTATTTCTTTAGTTTTCATTTTATAACCTACTATTACCTTGCAAAAAAAGACCCTATTTTTAAATCAAATTTCATATATATATATATTTTATAATTTTTTGTTATTGATTTTGTTTTGTATTTTTAATATTGTATTTTTGAGAGTCTAACCTCTATGGACATGAGTCCAAGTGAACTCTGGGAGTTGGGGATGGACAGGGAGTCCTGGCATGCTGCGATTCATGGGGTCGCAGAGAGTCGGACACGACTGAGCAACTGAACTGAACGGAACCTCTATTCTAGATTTTTAGTCTTTGTTTTTTAATATTTGTCATCAATTTTTTACCTTTAAGAATCTAATCTTCAGTATCCATTTTCACTTAGGGGTGTGATTACTGGCTTGATTTCTCTCTCCCCTTTTGACTCTCCCTTTTCTCCCCCAAGTCACTTCTATCTCCTCCCTCCCCCTTCTCTTCTCTACTTAACTATGTGAATCTCTCTGGGTGTTCCAGGCTGTGGAGAACACTTAGGGAACTGATTACTGGCTAGATTGGTCTCTCCCCTTTTGATTCCCCCTCTTCTCCTCCTGGTCGCCTCTATCTCCCTCCTCCCTCTTCTCTTCTCCATGTAACTCTGTGAACCTCTCTGGGTGTCCCTCACTGTGGAGAATTGTTTCACCATTAACCTACATGTTTTATCATTGGTTCTGTATGGATGGAGAAGTCTTGAGGCTACTGTAAGAATAAGACTGAAAATGAGAGGCAGGAGGCTTAAATCCAAAACTTGAGAACATCAGAGAACTCCTGATTCCAGGGAACATTAATAGATAAGAGCTCATCCAAAAGCCTCCATTACCTACACTGAAACCAAGCTCCATCCAAGAGCCAACAAATTCCAGAGCAAGACATACCACGCTAATTCTCCAGCAAAGCAGGAACACAGCCCTGAGCATTAAAAGACAGGCTGCCCAAAGCCATGCCAAACCCATAGACACCCCAAAACTCACTACTGGACATTTCATTGCAATTCAGAGAGAAAAGATCCAGCTCCACCCACTAGAACACAGACACAAGCTCCCTTAGCCAGGAAACCTTGACAACCCACTAGTCCAACCCTACCCATAGGGAGTAGTCTACACAATAAAGAGGAGCCACAAACTTCCAGCCTACAGAAAGGGCACCCCAAACACAGCAATCTAAATAAAATGAAAAGGCAGAGAAATATTCACCAGGTAAAGGAACATGATAAATGCCCACCAAACCAAACAAAAGAGGAAGAGATAGGGAGTCTACCTGAAAAAGAATTCAGAATGATAGTAAAGATGATCCAAAATCTTGAAAGCAAAATGGAGTTACAGATAAATAGACTAGAGACAAGGATTGAGAAGATGCAATAAAAGTTTAACAAGGACCTAGAAGAAATAAAGAAGAGTTAATCAATAATGAATAATGCAATAACTGAGATAAAAAACACTCTAGAGGGAACCAACAGTAGGATAACTGAGGCAGAAGATAAGATAAGTGAGGTAGGAAATAGAATGGTGGAAATAAATAAAGCAGAGAGGAAAAAAGAATTAAAAGAAATTAGGACAACCCCAGAGACCTCTGGGACAATGTTAAATACCCCAACATTTCAATCATAGGAGTCCCAGAAGAAGAAGACAGAAAGAAAGGGCATGAGAAAACACTTGAGGAGATAATAGTTGTAACTTCTCTAAAATAGTGAAGGAAATAGGCACCCAAGTCCCTGAAATCCAGAGAGTCCCAAACAGGATAAACCCAAGATGAAACACCCCAAATTAACAATAAATAAATACCCCATATTAATCAAACTAACAAAGATCAAACACAGAGAGCAAGTATTAAAAGCATCAAGGGAAAAGCAACAAATAACACACAAGGGGATCCTCATAAGGATAACAGCTGATCTTTCAATAGAAACTCTTCAGGCCAGAAGGGAATGGCAGGATATACGTAAAGTGATGAAAGAGAAGAACCTACAACCCAGATTACTATACCCAGCAAGGATCTCATTCAGATATGAAGGAAAAATCAAAAGCTTTCCAGATAAACAAAAGCTGAGAGAATGCAGCACCACCAAACCAGCTCTTCAACAAATGCTAAAGGATCTTCTCTAGACAGGAAACACAGAAAAGGCTTATAAACTCAACCCCAAAACAACAAAGTAAATGGCAACAAGATCATACTTATCAATAATTACCTTAAATGTACATGGGTTGAATGCCCCAACCAAAAGACAAAGACTGGCTGAACGGATATAAAAACAAGACCCTTATATGTGCTGTCTACTATGCTGTCTACAAGAGACCCATCTCAAACCGAGGGATACATACAGACTGAAAGTGAAGAGCTGGAAAAAGATATTTCATGAAAATGGAGGCCAAAAGAAAGCAGGAGTAGCAATATTCATATCAGATAAAATAGACTTTGAAATAAAGTTCATGAGAAGAGACAAAGCAGGACACTACATAATGATCAAAAGATCAATCCAAGAAGAAGATATAACAATTGTAAATATATATGCACCCAACATAGGAGCACCTCAATACATAAGGTGAATGCTAACAAGTATGAAAGGGGAAATTAGCGGTAACACAATAATAGTGGGAGATGTTAATATCCCACTCACACCTATGGATAGATCAACTAAACAAAGGTAGCAAGTAAACACAAACTGTACATGGTACAATGGACCAGGTAGACCTAATTGATATCTATATGACATTTCACCCCCAAACAATGAATTTCACCTTTTTCTCAAGTGCACACAGAACCTTCTCCAGGATAGATCACATCCTGGGCCATAAATCTAGCCTTGGTAAATTCAAAAAAGTTGAAATCATTCCAAGCCTCTTTTCTGATCACAATGCGGTAAGATTAGATGTCAAATACAGGAAAAAAACTATTAAAAATACAAACATATGGAGGCTAAACAACATGCTTCTGAATAACCAACAAATCATGGAAAAAATGAAAAAGGAAATAAAAATATATATAGAAACAAATGAAAATGAAAACATGACAACCCAAAACCTATGGGATTCAGTAAAGCAGTGCTAAGGGGAAGGTTCATAGCAATACAAGTTTACCTCAAGAAACAAGAGAAAAATCAAATAACCTAACTCTACACCTAAAGCAACTGGAAAAAGAAGAAATGAAGAACCCCATGGTTAGTAGAAGGAAAGAAATCATAAAAATTAGGGCAGAAATAAATGAAAAAGAAACAAAAGAGACGATAGCAAAAACGAACAAAGGTAAAAGCTGGTTCTTTGAGAAGATAAAATAGACAAACCATTAGCCAGACTCATCAAGGAAAAGAGGGAGAAGAATCAAA
The DNA here is from genome assembly GCF_002263795.3 of Bos taurus. Taxonomy (NCBI): domain Eukaryota; kingdom Metazoa; phylum Chordata; class Mammalia; order Artiodactyla; family Bovidae; genus Bos; species Bos taurus. The sequence continues at coordinate 131,285,346 of NC_037328.1, forward strand.
TCAACAAAATTAGAAATGAGAATGGAGAAATCACAACAGACAACACAGAAATACAAAGGATCACAAGAGACTACTATCAGCAACTATATGCCAATGAAATGGACATCTTAGAAGAAATGGACAAATTCTTAGAAAAGTATAACCTTCCAAAACTGAAACAGGAAGAAATAAAAAATCTTAGCATATCCATCACAAACATGGAAATTGAAACTGTAATAAAAAATCTTCAAACACAAGCTCAGGACCAGATGGCTTCACAGGTGAATTTTGCCAAAATTTAGAGAAGAGCTGACACCTATCCTATTCAAACTCTTCCAGAAAATTGAAGAGGAAGGTAAACTCCAAAACTCATTCTGTGAGGCCACCAAAACCAGACAAAGATGCCACCAAAAAAAGAAATCTACAGGCCAATATCACTGATGAACATAGATGCAAAAATCCTCAACAGAGTTCTAGAAAACAGATTCCAACAACATATTAAAAAGATCATACATCATGACCAAGTGGGCTTTATCCCAGGGATGCAAGGATTCTTCAATATTTGCAAATCAATCAATGTGATATACTACATTAACAAATTGAAAAGTAGAAACCATATGATTATCTCAATAAATGCAGAGAAAGCCTTTGACAAAGTTCAACATCCATTTATGATAAAAACTCTCCAGGAAGCAGGCATAGAAAGAACACATCTCTTCATAATAAAAGCCATATATGATAAACCCAGAGCAAACATTATCCTCAATGGTGAAAAATTGAAAGCATTTCCCCTAAAGTCAGGAACAAGACAAGGGTGCCCACTCTCACCACTACTATTTAACATAGTTTTGGAAGTTTTAGCCACAGTAATAGAGCAGAAAAAGAAATAAGAGGAATCCAGATTGGAAAAGAAGAAGTAAAACTCTCTCTGTTTGCAGATGACCTGATCTTCTACGTAAAAAACCCTAAAGACACCACCTGAAAACTACTAGAGCTAATCAATGAATATAGTAAAGTTGCAGGATATAAAATTAATACACACAAATCCCTTGCATTCCTATACACTAACAATGAGAAGACGGAAAGAAAAATTAAGGAAACAATCTCATTCACCATTGTGATGAAAAGAATAAAATACTTAGGAATACATCTACCTAAAGAAACAAAAGACCTATATAGAGAAAACTATAAAAAACTGGTGAGAGAAATCAAAGAGGACACTAATAGAGAAATATACCATGTTCATGGATCAGAAGAATCAATATAGTGAAAATGAGTATACTACCCAAAGAAATCTATAGATTCAATGCAGTCCTATCAAGCTACCAATGGTATTTTTCACAGAACTAGAACAAATAATTTCACAATTTGTATGGAAATACAAAAACCTTGAATAGCCAAAACAATCTTGAGAAAGAAGAATGGAACTGGAGGAAGCAATCTGCCTGACTTCAGACTACACTACAAAGCTACAGTCATCAAGAGAGTATGGTACTGGCACAAAGACAGAAATATAGATCAATGGAACAAAATAGAAAGCCCAGAGATAATCCATACACCTATGGACACCTTATCTTTGACAAAGGAGGCAAGAATATACAATGGAGAAAAGACAATCTCTTTAACAAGTGGTGCTGGGAAAACTAGTCAACCACTTGTGAAAGAATGAAACTAGAACACTTTCTAACACCACACACAAAAATAAACTCAAAATGGATTAAAGATCTAAACTATCTAAATCCAGAAACTATAAAACTCTTAGAGGAAAACATAGGCAAAACATTCTCTGACATAAATCTATGACCCACTTCCCAAAGTAATGGAAATAAAAGCAAAAATAAACAGATGGGGCCTAACTAAACTAAGCTTTTGCACACCAAAGGAAACTATAAGCAAGGTGAAAAGACATCCTTCAGAATGGGAGAAAATAATAGCAAATGAAGCAACTGACAAAGAATTAATCTCAAGAATATACAAGCAGGTCATGAAGCCCAATTCCAGAAAAATAAATGACCCAATCAAAAAATGGGCCAAAGAACTAAACCAACATTTCTCCAAAGAAGACATACAATGGCTAACAAACACATGAAAAGATGCTCAACATCACTCATTATCAGAGAAATGCACATCAAAACCACAATGAGGTACGATCTCACGCTGGTCAGAATGGCTGCTATCAAAAAGTCTACAAACAATAAATGCTGGAGAGGGTGTGGAGAAAAGAGAACCCTCTTACACTGTTGGTGGAAATGCAAACTAGTACAGCCATTATGGAGAAAAGTGTGGAGATTCCTTAAAAAACTGAAAATATAACTGCCATACTACCCAGCAATCCCACTGCTGGGAAACCAGAATTGAAAGAGACACATGTACCCCAGTGTTCATCGCAGCACTGTTTACAATAGCTAAGACATGGAAGCAACTTAAATATCCATTGGCAGACAAATGGATAAGAAAGCTATGGTATATATACACAACGGAATATTACTCAGTTATTAAAATGAATGCATTTGAATCAGTTCTAATGAGGCAGATAAAACAGAGTGAGGTTAAGTCAGAAAGAAAAACATCAATACAGTGTATGGATGTCAGAGTTGGACTGTGAAGAAGGCTGAGTGCCGAAGAATGATGCTTTTGAACTGTGGTGTTGGAGAAGACTCTTGAGAGTCCCTTGGACTACAAGGAGATCCAACCAGTCCTTTCTGAAGGAGATCAGCCCCGGGATTTCTTTGGAAGGAATGATGCTAAAGCTGAAATTCCAGTACTTTGGCCACCTCATGTGAAGAGTTGACTCATTGGAAAAGACTCTGATGCTGGGGGGATTGGGGGCAGGAGGAGAAGGGGACGACAGAAGATGAGATGGCTGGATGGCATCACTGGCTTGATGGACGTGAGTCTGGGTGAACTCTGGGAGTTGGTAATGGACAGGGAGGCCTGGCGTGCTGCGATTCATGGGGTCACAAAGAGTCGGACACGACTGAGCGACTGAACTGAACTGAATGCATGTGTATGGAATTTAGAAAGATGGTAATGACGACCCTATATGCGAGATAGCAAACGAGACACAAATTTAAAGAACAGACTTTTGAACCTTGTGGGAGAAGGAAAGGGTGGGATGATTTGAGAGAATAGCATTGAAAGATGTATATTACCGTATGTGAAATAGATCACTGGTCCAGGTTCGATGCATGAGAGAGGGTGCTCAGGGCTGGTGCACTGGGATGACCCTGAGGGATGGGATGGGGAGGCAGGTGGGAGGGAGGTTCAGGATGGGGAACACATGTACACCCATGGCTGATTCATGTCAATGTATGGCAAAAATCACAATAATAATGTAAAGTAATTAGACTCCAACTAAAATAAATAATTTTTTAAAAAAGGAAAGCTGAGTACTGAAGAACTGATGCTTTTGAACTGTGGTGTTGGAGAAGACTCTTGAGAGTCCCTTGGACTACAAGGAGATCAAACCAGTCAATCCTAAAGGAAATCATCCCTGAATATTCATTGGAAGGACTGATGCTGAAGCTGAAACTCCAATACTTTGGCTACCTGATACGAAGAACAGACTCACTGGAAAAGACCCTGATGCTGGGCAGGACTGAAGGCAGGAGGAGAAGGGGACAACAGAGGACGAGATGGTTGTATGGCATCACTGACTTGATGGACATGAGTTTGACCAAGCTCTGGGAGTTGGTGATGCACATGGAAGCCTGGCGTGCTGCAGTCCACGGGATCACAAACGGTTGGAAACGACTGAGCAACTGAAGTGAACTGAGCTAATGCAGCACGTTCAAAGGTCTTTGACTTTTTTTTTTTTTTTTTAAAGGATTTTGAAAAGAAAGAGTGACTCATGACCAAAAACACAGAATTCCAAGTACAGTAACTCAGAGGCCATAACACATAATGGTTTTATCTCTGGTCCTTTAAAGCAATATTCCCAAACTTGTTGAATGAAAAAATGATTCCTGTGGTGCTTATTAAAAAGAAAAATTCTCTGGTCCCATCCCACATTGCCTGACTCTTCCAAGGAAGGCTTTAAAAGTTCTGCATCAATTTCTGAATCCTGGCTGCATACTGGACTCACCAAGAACTCAGTGAAGTCTTGGGTCCTACCTCAGACACTCTGCTGTGGCTGGTCTTCATGGGGAGCTGGGTTTCTTAAAGTTCTCCAGGGGATGCTGCTTTGCAGTCAGGGCTGAGACCCACAGCTCTGTGTCAGAACCCCACATAATTCCTTACTTTGAATCCTATTGGTCACCATGAATTGAAGAGTTGTGCTCATTAATGGTCTGTTTGATGGCTGGCACAGGCAGGTGTGAGCTGGCTGTGGGATCAGAGAGTGCATCGCTCCTGGAGGATCAGAATATTTGGGCCTTGTTGTCATTGTTCAGTTGCTCAGTCGTGTCCAACTCTTTGTGACCCCATGGACTGCAGCATGCCAGGCTTCCCTGTCCTTCACCATCTCCCAGAGTTCGCTCAAACTCATGGCATCCAATCATCTCATTCTCTCATCCCCTTCTGCTCCTGCCTTCATTTTTTTCCAGCATCAGTGTCTTTTCCAATGAATCAGCTCTTCACATCAGGTGGCCAAGTGTCAGAGTTTCAGCTTCAATATCAGTCCTTCCAATGAATATTCAGGGTTGACTTCCTTTAGGATTGACTGGTTTGATATCTTTGCAGTCCAAAGGACTCTCAAGAGTCTTCTTCAGCACCATAGTTTGAAGGCATCAATTCTTTGGCATTTAACTTTTTTTACTGTCCAACTCTTGCATCTGTACAGGACTACTGGAAAAATCATAGCTTTGATTATATGGACCTTTGTCAGCAAAGTAATGTCTCTACTTTTTAATACACTGTCTAGATTTGTCATTGCTTTTCTTCCAAGGAACAAGGGTCTTTTAGTTTCATGGCTGCAGCCACCATCCTCAGTGATTTTGGAGTCCAAGAAAATAAAGTCTGTCACTGTTTCCATTGTTTCCCCATCTATTTGCTATGAAGTGATGGTATTGGAAGCCATGATCTTAGTTTTTTGAATGTTGAGTTTTAAGTCAGCTTTTTCACTCTCCTCTTTCACTTTCATCAAGAGGCTCTTTAGTTCCTCTTTGCTTTCTACCATAAAAGTGGTGTCATCTGCACATCTGAGGTTATTGATATTTCTCCCAGCAATCTTTCAGCTTGTGCTTCATCCAGCTCAGCATTTCGCATGATGTGCTCTGCATATAAGTTAAATAAGTAGGGTGACATATACAGCCTAGATGTACTCCTTTCCCAATTTGGAACCAGTCTATTGTTCCATGTCCAGTTCTAACTGTTGCTTCTTGATCTGCATACAAATTTCTCAAGAGCCAGGTAAAGTGGTCTGGTATTCCCATCTCTTAAAGAATTTTCCACAGTTTGTTGTGATCTACACAGTCAAAGGCTTCAGCGTAGTCAATGAAGCAGAAGTAGATATTTTCCTGGAATTCTCTAGCTTTTGGCAACTTGATCTCTGGTTCCAAACTTGGGCCTAACTTTGATTATAATAGGAATTTGAAGTTATTTCCATGACTTTGCTTGTATTGATTAAAGTGACCAATCTGACACCTAAGTTGGGGTGGCCAGGGTGGAGTGTGGGAGGAGGGGAACTAAGATCCTGCCAACTATGTGGTACAGCCAAAAGAAGAAAAAGATAAAGAGACCCAGAAAGGTTTTCATCATGAAATATAAACTTAACAGATAGCAATAGAAAGTATTCAAAATCAAGTAGAGAGAGAAAAAAGATTGAAAAACAAACAAATAAACAATTCAGCATAGTAAGTTGTGGGTCAAAAGCAAGTGGCCTGGTTGATAATGTGTGGAATAAGAGTCCCAGAAAAGGAAAAAGTTAAGGGGGACATAAAAACAGTTGAAGATATAAGCAATAAAATTTTTTTTCTAAATCTGATAAAAATCTATAAACCTGCAGTTCAAGATGTTTTCATGCAGAGTTCGTACAGTGCAAAGATGATGGTTTTGGACTTGGGGGTCATCCAATCTAGATTCCCACCATGTTTGCAATGCCCTGTCTATATGACTTAAATGGTTTATTTAAGCAGTCTAAACTTCAGTTTCCTTCGCTGCAAAGTATATATAAAAATTGCACAAAAAATAGTTTTTAAATAGAAAATATTGGCAACAACTTAAATGTCTACATGGCATGACTAAATTAATTGTGGTACAGCTATAGTACAGAATATTATACTGATGTCAAAAGAGAGATGTCTATATGAATTGGTATGGAAAGGTTTCCAAGAATACTGCCACATGAAAAAGCAAGTCACATGATATGATTTCATTTAGATATTCAAAAATCTTGTATAGATAGACACAGATATGTGGCTATCTATAGTAAATAAAGACACATACATATAATAAATAAAGACTGGAAAGATGCTCATCAAATTGTCTCTGAAAGAGAATGAGTCATAAGAAAAGGTAAAAAATCTCTTTCATATTTATCTCCATAAACCACTGTAATGCCTGAATTTCTTTACAATGACTGTGAAATGATTTTTGAAAGAGGGAAAATAGAAGCAATACGATTTGAGGAGTTTGCCCCAGGCTGTCCATGCTGATGGAGGATGGATGAGATGCTTGAAGACCATGTGAACTGGTGACAGTGTCAATTTAAAGAGATCATTCCCCTTCTGAAAATCCTTCTGTGGCTCTGTTACCTGGGGAATAAAACTCAACCCCTGAGCAGGGCTCATAGGAGCCCTGTGATATGGTCCTGCCTGATTTTTCTGGGCTTATTACACACCACACACATCTGAGGGCTCTTCCCCGTCTTGCACCCTGGCCAACTCTTAGTCATTCTTCTGTACTTGGATTATTTAGTACATTCATTACTTCTCTCTCCCTCCTTCCCTACCCTGGAAGAGTTAATTAATTACCCCTATGCTACCTCTTATCTACATATACCTCCACATTGGCATTTATTAAAATGTGGTGCTGCTGGTATAATCACATGTGGATTTAGTAATTGTGGCACATGGGCTTAGTTGCCCGGTGGCATATGGAATCTTAGCACGTGCACATATTTTCCTGTGTAGTTTCTGGCTGTGTGATTTTATTTGAATTGTCTTTGTCTTAAATGTGGCTTCTTACAGTTTTACCCACTTAACACCTGTGATACTATCTGTTAAACTTACCAACTCAAAAATGACATGAGCTATTCCTTGTGTGTGTGCTAGGTCACTTCAGTCGTGTCCAACTCTTTGTGACCCTGTGGACCATATCCACCAGGCTCCTCTCTCCATGGGATTCTCTAGGCAAGAATACTATAGTGGGTTGCCATGCCCTTCTCCAGGGGATCTTTCTAACCCAGGGATCGAACTTGAGTACACAGGAAAATACTGTTCAACAATTTCATAGACAGAAATATAAGGTAGTGAGAGCACCACCATTTTTTGTATCCAAGAGAAGAATTTTCACATTGAATGGGAATTGTGCTCGATGACTTCCCCAGCCCCTTCCAGTTTTCAGGTTTTTAATTCTACATTACCTCAACCCCAGGCTGCCAGACAGGGTGATAAATAAAATTCAAATCCAATCTCTCCTCAATGAAATAGGAAGTGCAAAAAAAGCTCTCTGAAAACTATTGGGTTGCCCTTAAAGTTTATTCGGGATATAACGTCATACAGAAAAACCCTAACAAATTTTTGGCCAACCCAATAGATCAGAAAGTGGGAGATACTGAAGGGGACTACCTACAGCAAGTGATGAGGTGGCCTTGTTTTGACTCCTGGCCCTGTGCTGGAAATACTGTTAGCTCCTGTGGTCATACCTAAGACTGGGGGAGGCTGGTTGCAGACTTTAATGTCTTTGTTCTTGTGCCAGTGAGGGTTGAGCCCTTGCTGAGTTTTCTGTTGCTTCTGCATTGCCTAGTTAAGGTGGTCCTTGGAGGCATGTGCCTTCTGACTATCTGAAGAGGGATACCCTTGCTTGTTCCTATTCAGAGCCATAATGTGAATTGGGATGAACTATCGGCTGCCCATCATGCTTAATCTATGTTTAGAATCTGTACTTTGAAAGGAATATTGGACCTGTTAGGATATAGTCTGCAGTAACCAGGGCTGCTTTATTATACAATCCACAGTGGCTTCCCACACCACCTTTTTTTTTTTTTTTTATTGAACTGGTTACTCAGTCATACTAAACATGGAATAAAGTGAAATAAATAAATATATAAAACTCGGAATGCACTGAATCTTTTCACTGTCAAGCTGGCTCAAATGTTCTCAAAGTTTATCTGAGAGCTTGGTTGCCCTGCTGAAAATAGCATTGTGCAGTGAAACAGAAAATAAGATGTCATGGCAAACTAAACATCTTCACTTTCTGGACAAATATCTGAGTTGACTGGACCATCAAGAGGGGCCTGGGGAATGACCAGAGGGAGGATCTCGCCCCGCATTTGGGGGCTCCGTGGGGTTCAGGTGAGCAGCGGGTGAAACTCACTGGCACCTGACTTCTGTTAAAGCCTCTGGCAACTTCTGGCCGGCTCAAAGGTGGCTCCTTTGTATGTTGTGAAAGTGAAAGATGGCTAGTTTGCCGTGACAGCTTATTTTCTGTGCTACTGCACAGTGTTATTTTAACCAAGGAGGCTTACTCCCTCCTTGATAAACTCACTGGGACTTGATATCTGCAAATGAATCCCATTATAATGAATGGGTATTAAAATAACTGTGTGTGTGTGTAGGAGAGGATGACAAGCAGAGAGGAAAGGAAGAAAAAGGCAGATAGATCCACATTCACTTATTGGCCTGTTATTTAATCTGTGTACAACCCTCTGATTAAAAGTGAGGATAACAGTATTATTCATCTCAGGGAGTATTAAATGAAATGAATCAATGAATTCATTATTAATTATTAATTCATTATTAATTATTGTATTAATTAAATTAAATACCTGGATCATACCAAGCACACCACAAATGAAAACAAACAAGTACCTGGCCATATTAAGTACTCCATAAATGTTAACTATTTTTTTTTTTAATAAAAGTGTAAGGAGGAAAAGAAGGAAAACAGAAGAGAAAGAAATGTTAAGGCTGAAGAACACATTGGACACCAGGAAAAAAGGTAATCTTATTTTCTTAAAAAGATTATATCCATGAAGTCATATTCATTCCAGAAACAAGGGCAAACATCTATGAAACACTAACAAAAGTCCATAATGCAGGAAGGCAGCATTCATGATCAGCTCTTCACTAATATCCCCTCAAGTCCTTTACCATTCTCCCATGTCTAGTTCCTTGGATGCTTTCATCCCCAACAGCTGGAACTAGTGCTTCTTTTTATAAGGGCTTTCCTCTGGCTACTTAAAACCCATTTTGCCTTAGGCTACAGGGAACCCCACTTGCCAGAGGATATTCAGCTCCTTGAGCATAGCCCTTGACTGAAGGGTGACACCTGTACTTCCTCTCCATCTTTTTCTTGGTTCACCTTCCTCATTCCCTTCCTGATTTCTCTGATAACATATTCTAATGAATCTCTTTGTTAGCAAACCGTTGATCGAAACTGCCTGCCTTGGTCAGGCATGAAAATATTTGTTTGCATGAGTTGTCTCAAAACAGTAGGTCCCAGTAAGGAACTTCGTGCTGTTGCCAAAACCTAACCGGGAGAATTTGGAAGGGGCCAAAAGGAGGGAGGAGACACCAGCCCATAAAATGTCTTGCCAACCTCCCAGAGACTCTCACGCTGGAATTTATCTTGGCTGAAACATGTGAGCACTGCCAGGAAGAACCCTGAGTCAAACCAAATATGTGAACAAGCAAGATGACTGGCCAGAGACAACCCAGAAAGATAACCCTGTTACCTTAAGACCTGAGATTGTGAACCACGTGGCAGAGCAGCTCTCCTGGGTTCCCTCACTCTACAGTTCTCTGATCAAGTACCCGTTTGCAATAAAGTCTTTTGCTTTGTCAGTATATGTGTCTCCTTGGACAATTCATTTCTAAGTGTTAGACAAGAGTCCACTCTCAGGCCCTTCCAGGAACACCTTCAGCATAAATTCTTATCTCAGACTCTGTTTCTTGGAATCTAGTGTAAGACAAAGACATTCTCAACTTATAACTAGTTGTCTTCAAGAAAAGTTTTATAAATCAGTTTGGAAATCAACAAATGTTCTTGTGTAGAAAATGCATTAGAATTGTTGTTAGAATCCAGAAAGTTTACCTAAAATGTTAGTCGCTCAGTTGTGTCCAACTCTTTGCGACCTCATGAACTATAGCCTGTCAGGCTCCTCTGTCCATGAGATTCTTCAGGCAAGAATCCTGGAGTGGGTTGCCATTTCCTTCTCCAAGGGATCTTCCTGGCCCAGGGATTGAACCTGGATCTCCATCTGAGCAATCAGGGAAACCCCAAGTTTATCTAACCTATCATATATTTAAAACGCTGAGCACTTGTAGCAAAACACTGTACAGAAATTTACTGTTGCTCTACCTGCAACAAAATAAACTGAGAAAAAAATAAAATAACAGCAATGACAACAAAAGGCAGTTTTTCCTGAGCCCCAGGAAGGGCTTAGACATTGGAAATTTTCTAGGGATTCCAGAAGTAGGAGAAACTGTTAAGACAGGTTCTTTTTGTCTAGTTTTTCTTTCCTTCCTTTCATGCAAATGCACCTCACATAAGCACCACAGTCACCTTTCAAGGCAATTCAGGGCCTTTTTGATAACAAATAGCATAGGGAGCAGGAGGCATGGAGGAGGATCTTGAGGGGAGGAAAAGAGGGGAAGGGGGAAGGGAAGAGACAGTCCTAGGGCCAGAGTAGGGGTTAAGCAAAGATTTAAGAGAATGACTGTAAATGTGGGGGAAAGAGATGTAGAGGGGGAAAGTCACAAAGCCCTGCATATAGAAAGTCAGAAAAGAATCTTCCATAGAAGGCTATGAAGAACCCAGGAATAAGGAATTGAAGATGGAGAGAAAAGTGTTCTAGAAAGGCTTGAAGAAGGTCAGAAAATTTTTCCTGAACATCTTTCCTCTTGTTGCTGTCTCCTCTGTGGTGTAGAGATCAGTCATTTTTAATGAATCCTATTTGTCCTGTTTGGAGACCTACAGCTAATGGAAAGGAGTTGTAAGTCTTTGCCTCATGGATTCTGGAGTTCACTTCATACTGTTTGACTGGCAACCAACTCCAAGCACATGAGTGAGTCCAGGTAAGGCCAGAAAACCCATATAACTGAGCCCAGCACAAATTATCAGCCCACAGAATCATGAATGAAATAAATTGTTGTTTTAAGCTCTAGGATTTGGGGTGGTTTGTTATACAGTGAAAGTACCTTATACAATGTTGCTCATGATAATGCACTTATTATTATAAAAAGCATGATAATATAATAACTATGCAATAATTATATAAATATTACTTAAAAGTAACAGGATCATAGTTTGAAATTACATTTTTTAGCTTTTCATTTCTTTGTTAGTTCCCTAGGGTCTGTAAGTAGCTGTCTTCCACTAAAATTACCAACACACACTTTTAGAAGCAAAGAGTTTAGACCCACTTCTCCAACTGCTGTGGAGAACCCAAATTATTAGCCCTGCATGGCTCTGGGTCAATATTTATTCTTCAACTCTCCATCTAGACATTCATCATCTCTTGTGTCAATGAGGGTCCAGTTAGAAAAACAAAACCATATTAGTTATTTAATAGAGGGGAATTGGTTAATAGTTATTGGAAGACTCGAAAGGCAATCAAGGGAACACTGCACTAAGAAGCCACATATCCCAAAGGCCAGGAAAATGAAGTGGCAGAGGTTGAAGTGATTTTGGACACTAGAAATTTGGAGGAGCATCATGGAACTGAGACTTTGCCTTCTCAGGAGGGGGCACTGCCTAGATAGTGCTGATACTTCTGCAGGAATGCAATGAGATTATTTCTGGGAATGAAGGAAGAAGCTGGAAACTGGAACTGTTGTTCCTGGAGTGAAGATCCATTTCTGGGGCATCCTGATAGGAATCAGCAAGCAAGAAGGAAGGAACCAGTCCCATCTCCTGCCTGCCTTCCAGTCTCTCTCTTCCAGATCCTATTCACAGAACCCAACAGGAATCATTTATTTAAGGCAAAGAAAAGTTGTGGTTTCCAGCACCAGCATCACAGAACAGCATATAGCAGGATGGATTTGGAGCTGTAATATAACAACTTAATATCTGGTATTCTTCATCTTTATCATAAAGTCTTCTTGAGTGTGGCTTTATTCTCTCTTCTCTGTGTCCAGCTGGATTCAAACAGCAAAATCTCTAAGCGTAAAGTCTATGCTTAACCAACTTTTGGTTGAATAAATGAATATGAGGCTATAGAGTAATTTGAAACATTTTCTTGTGTTGGATGCTAAACTGAGCACTTTTTATGTTTATCATGTTTATCCCCTTTAACATTCACAACAACCATATGAGGAAGAAGATAAGATTCCTCTGTGTCAGTCAGTGTCCAGTCAGTAAAGCAGAAATCCAGCTAGTTATTTCAGACACAGAGAATTTAATACAGAAGATTGTTTATAAAAGTTGTAAGGTCTGGAGGAACAAAAGGGAAAGTGATGCTACTCAGAGCCCATCGGTGTGGGCTCACTACTGAGACTGACAGCTTTATGGCTGAACTTGTATGAAGGCTAGAACCCGTGCTATTACTGCTGAGCACAAAGCTTGAATGCCCCTCCCTGCACCACTGCTACAGCAACTGCCTCAGCTGTAGTAACCACTGTCACTATTGCAGAGACCTGCTGTTGCTGCTCTTGCTACAACCTGTTGTTGTAACACTCATCACTGTTTTAGGAAACTGGTCACTCGCATGAGGCTATAGACACAATGTGGTCATTGCTAGGTCCAGAAGCAGAAAAATAGTTTTTTCTTTCATCTGACTTCCAATCTTTGGCAGACTTTACCAGAAGTCATCTGGCAAGGGAGTTTGGGAAACGTAGTTTTCAAGATTCTGGTCTTCTATACACAGAAGAATATAAAAGAACAAGTGTGGGGCTGAGAGCCAAAGATAAATATCTGGAACAGTTCACCCCTTTGGCTACTGAAGCATCTATATATACTTTTTTGCACTTTTAAACTTTCATTAACAATGTTACCAAACTCAGTGCTTCAAGTTAATACAATGCAACCATCCCTTATACAAACCAACATACTTTTACCCTCTTCCTAAAAGGAGATATATGAAGTCCAAGTATACATCTCTCGTATATATCTCAAATAGGCCCAACTCAATATTTTGTTCATCTTCCTTGGTCTTACAGCCTTATAGCCCATTTCCATGTATATAGAATTTAGCCAATGTAAATGAAAAAAACTTCAATTATTTAGGTGTACAAAGCTGTATCCTCTAAGGTCAGACTTTTAAGATTTTATCTCCAGAATTGCTGGAATCTGATACCAGAGTGAATCTGAGTCTGGAGGCCATTAAAGATGGGGAGAGTAAATCTTGAGAGGAATATGCATCCTTTTGTAAGGAAACTGCCTTGGGTAAGGTTATTAATAACATCTTCTTGCAAAAGAAGACTAGTCTTCTCAGCTGGAGGAGGAAGGACTGACAAGAAGACTTGGAGGATCAAGAGTTTCTCAAATTTTATCAAAAAACTAAGATCATGGCATCTGGTCCCATCACTTCATGGCAAATCAGTACGGAAAAAATGGAAACAGTAACAGACTCTGTTTTCTTGGGCTCCAAAATCACTGCAGATGGTGACTGCAGCCATGAAATTAAAAGATACTTGCTCCTTGGAAGGAAACCTATGACAAACCTAGACTGCATATTAAAAAGTAGAGACATCACTTTGCTAACAAAGATCCATCTAGTCAAAGCTATGGTTTTTCCAGTAGTCATGTATCAATGTGAGAGTTGGATCATAAAGAAAGCTGAGCACCAAAGTCCTGATGCTTTCAAACTGTGGTGCTGGAGAGAAGACTCTTGAGAGTCCCTTGGACAGCAAGGAGATCCAACCAGTCAATCCTAAAGGAAATAACCCTGAATATTCACTGGAAGGACTGATGCTGAAGCTGAAGCTCCAATACTTTGGCCACCTGATGCAAAGAGCTGACTCATTGGAAAAGACCCCGATGCTGGGAAAACTGAGGGCAGGAGAAGAAGGAGATGACAGAGGATGAGATGGTTGGATGGCATCACCCACTCAATGGACATGAGTTAGAGCAAATTCTAGGAGGTGGTGAAGGACAGGGAAGCCTGGCATGCTACAGTTTATGGGATTGCAGAGTCAGACACAACTAAGCAACTGAACAACAACAAATCTGTCTGAATCCATTCAAATGATCCCATTCCAATTCTCATGGTTCAACCAGTTCCTTCAATCCTCAAAGTCTCATATAAAATATCTAATGAGTTCATGAATTCAAATTACATTGTAATTCTCCAATAGGATAGAATTTTGGTATGATGTCAGGTGGTATAGTCAAAGCTATGGTTTTTCCAGTAGTCATCTGTGGATGTGAGAGCTGTACCATAAAGAAGGCTGAGCACCAAAGAATGATTCTTTCAAAATTTGGTATTGGAGAAGACTCTTGAGAGTCCCTTGGACTGCAAGAAGATCAAACCAATCAATCCTAAAGGAGATCAATCCTGAATATTCATTGGAAGGAATGATGCTGAAGCTGAAGCTCCAATACTTTGGCCACCTGATGCAAAGAGCTGACTCATTGGAAAAGACCCTGATACTGGGAAAATTGAGGTCAGGAGGAGAAGGATATGACAGAGGATGAGATGGTTGGATGGCATCACCCACTCAATGGACATGAGTTAGAACAAACTCTATGAGATGGTGAAGAACAGGGAAGCCTGGCATGCTACAGTTTATGGGATTGCAGAGTCAGACACAATTGAGCAACTGAACAACAACAACAACAAATCTGTCTGAATCCATTCAAATGATCCCATTCCAATTCTCAGGGTTCCACCAGTTCCTTCAATCCTCAAAGTCTCACATAAAATATCTGATGAGTTCATGAATTCAAATTACATTGTAATTCTCCAATAGGATAGAATTTTGGTATGATGTCAGGTGGTATAGTCAAAGCTATGGTTTTTCCAATAGTCATGTATGGATGTGAGAGCTGTACCATAAAGAAGGCTGAGCACCAAAGAATGATGCTTTCAAACTGTGGTATTGGAGAAGACTCTTTTTTTTTTTTTAATTTTTTTTAAAATTTAAATTTATTTAATTAGAGGCTAATTACTTTACAATAGAAGACTCTTGAGAGTCCCTTGGACTGCAAGAAGATCAAACCAATCAATCCTAAAGGAAATCAACCCTGAATATTCATTGGAAAGAATGATGCTGAAGCTGAAGCTCCAATACTTTGGCCACCTGATATGAAGAGCCAACTCATTGGAAAACCTTGATGCTGGGAAAGATAGAAGGCAGGAAGAGAAGGGAATGATAGAGGATGAGATGATTGGATGGCATCAGCGACTCAATGGATAAGAGTTAGAGCAAGCTCTGGGAGATGGTGCAGGACATGGAAGCCTGGTATGCTGCAGTCCATGGGGTCGCAAAGAGTCAGTCATGACTGAGTGACAGAACAACAACAACATCAGACCTGTGGCTGAAAAGATAAAAGATTCCTTTAGTGCCATCACAGAATCTCTCTGGTTCTGTGATGAGACCTGGAGTTGAGAGATTAAAAACCTAAGTTTGTCATGTTCTTTCTGCAATGTCTCCAGTAAAGTCAGAAACAGACATCCCACCCATTGTCTTACAGTCATCATTCCCATCATCACCCCATCCTGTTGTTACAGTAATCATTTCCTTTATTGCAATGACCCATAACTACCCTCTGGGGCTTCCATAGCAATTATTGCTGTCCTTCTCCTCCCACTTTCAGAATCAGAAGCAGGAAAGTGACCCTTTTCCTGTGGCTTTTACTCTCCCTCAAGTGTCTCCCACTGGCAGAGACTAACCTGCACCCAGCTGGCCTCAAGGCTGAAAATCATGCTATTTTTAGATTTACAGCTTTGCCAGGATAGAGAAGAGCTAAAAGGCAAATTGTTGGACTGGAAGCTAATGAGTTATTATCCCCAATTTAAAGATGAGGAAATTGAGGCTAGAGAGCATAAATGACTTGCCCCAGGTCATAATAAATAGAATTCATACCAGAAATAACATATCTTGATCTCTGTGAATCCAAAGTTTATGGTCTTTCCACCATGATACATGTTACTAGAAACCAATTTTCAGAGTCTGAAAAATAACAAGGTGTGGAATTTGAGCATTTCCAGCCTCCCCATTCTATTTTAGATTTACCAATTATTGTTCCCAACAGATTGGATATGTTGATAAGCTTCCTTGACATCATTAAAGGTTCAAATTATGCAGGGACAAAGAAGATGCAGGAGCACATTAGGAGGCACATCATAGTGGTTAAAGTCACAAATTGCTTGGATTTATAAGCCAGATCTATGACTTACTAGTTGTCTAAACTTGAGCAAATTATGCAGCATCTCAGTGCCTTGGTTTCCTCATCTGTGTAATGGCAGTGATACTCCCTGCCTCACATAGTTGGTATAAGGAATAAATGAGTTAATCTGACAAAGAGTTCATAGAACAGTTAAATGAGCTATTATGATGACGATGATAGTTGATTGCATTTGACTACTAAGAGGCTCCTAAAGACGTAACTTTAACTTCAATGTCTTTCTCAAAACCAAATGTATCTCTTAATACTAAGAATTCTCAAGAGATGTGGATCTGAAAACTTTGCCCAAAGCAAAAGGCATGGGAGGACCTAGCTGTTTCCAACAGAGAAGAGAGGCTTGAGGGAGAAAGAGGCCTGGAATGAAGTGAGTATCCATCATGAGCCAGAGAGCTAGGAGGCCAGGGACAGCCTTGGTCTGAGGCCAGAGCTTGTGCCCAACCTGGGGGAGGAGGACCAAAGCTCCTCCTTCCTGGGCACCAGTGGGACTCTGGCACTGGACACGGTAAAAAAAAAAGTTAGGGGAAAGGCAGGAAGAGGAGCCATATCCTCAGGCATCCTGGCCAGGAAAATGTGGTCTGGAATAAGGGCTGGGTAAACTGTCTAGCCTCTACCCAACCCCCAGCTGTGCAAGACAGTCCTGTGGTTCCAGATTATAGCTGGCATTGCTTCCCCTTATTCCTAGTTCTTTCTTTCATCCAGCAGCTGTTTATTGGGCAACAACTTACATGATAAACTGAGCTGGGGTCCTAATAGTATCCCCATTTTACAGATGAGAAAACTGACATGCAGAAAAGTTAGATAACTTGCCCTATCACACAGGAAGATTTGACAGATTGTTATTTCCCACAGGTAAGGCAAGAGGAAAGTCTGGTTTTCTCAAGCTGTATTCTCTAAGGAATCCCTTAGTCTTCCATGAGGTAACAGAGAAAGCAAGAGAGGGGTCAGGTTGCTGAAAATAGTGTAATAGTCACTAAGGCTGATAGGGAAAGCATTAAGCAATACACTTCATTATCAAGTAGAGTGCTCACTGCCTTCAAGGGGTTTGGTCTGATTCTTTCTTTCTTTTTTTAGTGAAGGACAAGAAAATATCTGATGATGATGTAACTAGGTTTCCCTGGAAAGTCTGGTGGCTTCTGCTTCTGACACAGTAGAAAATCCAAAATGCACCAAACTTGCTTGGAAGTGACAGGCCACAGCAGCCTGGTCCAAAACCTAGTCCCAGGTGGAGGAAGGGAGACTACGTCAGGTCCTACATCTGTTTTATTATTCATGGTACCTGGCCGATCACACAGATAGGGTTAGGAAGGTCAGTGCAGCATTAATATGCTGAATTCGGAGATGGCATGGGCTGGTGATGGGACCTGTCACACCAGAGTGATTCTTATTGAGGGGGATTGATTTGATATTAATATTAATTTGATGTTTCTTCCTATCTTTAAGAAATTTGTCCTACCCAGACAGGAGAAAGCCTGAATGCTAGCCCCATGCAAAGCAGTTATGTTATGTTAGGCTTTATGGTGGGGGTGGGAAGTGGGGGGCTAGGGAGGGAGGATCAGACTATCTACAATCTTTAGTATGAGGCTCTACCATGGATGTTTGGGAAGTCATGTAGAGAGCCTTTCATGGGAATTAAACAGGTTTCACATTTCTGCCCCAAAGTATAGTTGGGCCTATGTCCAAGTAAGTCTCCCTTCTCAAAATTTTAAGAGCCAAAACCCAGGGAGGGTTGTGCCAGGGGACTTATTACCCCCATTTCTTAACCTCACTCCAGCTTAAATCAATGGTCCTCAAATTGGCTGCATAGACTGGGATTCACAGGTGGCACTGGTGGTAAAGAACTTGCCTGCCAAAGCAGGAAACATAAGAGATGTGGATTTGATCCCTGAGTCAAGAAGATCCTCTGGAGGAGGGCACAGCACTCACTCCAGTATTCTTGCCTGGAGAATTCCATGGATAGAGGAGCCTGGCAAAGAGTCAGATGCGACTGAATGACTTAACAGGTACACACAAAGGGACGCTTTTAACAAATTGTACATGTCTGGGTCCCAGCCCAGACTCTCTGAATCAGAATCTCTGAGGTTGGGCCCATGTTCAAAAAGCTCTCATATGATTCTAATCTGCACCTAGGAATGCAAACCACCAGGATATGCTGTCTTGGCAATCTCTTCAAATGATGCAAACAGAATAAAACCTCAAGGACCAATAACTCTACGTGCTTCCCAAGGCTGTGTGATGGGCTCTTCTGACATTAAAAGCTAGTTTCCAGGCTCAAGCTTGTTTCTCAGTGGTTTCTCAATCCCATACGCCACTGGGTTTCCAACTTATGCACAAGTTGACTTGAGGGCTTGTTAAAACACGCATGGTTGGATCCCACCCCCTAGTTTCTAAATATGTGGGTCAAGTGTGGGGCCTGAGATTGTGCATGTCTCACCAGTGTCCAGGTGATGCTGCTGCTCTAGGGACCACATGCTGAGAACCACTGGCAAACACAGACTAGAGTTTCAGCCAGTTCAGTCATGAGATCTGTGTAAGGCTGAACGGCTGCTTCCCACTGGTGAAATTTCATTCTCACCTGGCTGCTGCAGTAGCCAAACTTAGGGAGGCAGCACTGGGGCTAAAACAGTAAATGGGCTTATGCTCTTGAGCTTGGTGCTAAGCAACTGATGTGAATTACTGTCATGGTAAATGCAACTCAATGTCCTAGTTTGAGGTAAGCTTCCTCGGATCACACTAGGAAATGGCAGTTGCAAGAACCTGGGGCTGATCAGAAACATGTTTTGCTACTGAAATGATAAACCGGGACCGAGGACTTAAACTCAACATTGCTTCTGGAGTGTGAACTCCCCAAAGGCAGGGCTGTGTTCCTTCACATCTATCTGCCTATGGAGGAGCCCGGGACAGAGGAGTCACTAAGTAAAGGTTTAATGAAGGAGGTTGTCAATGCCCCTCAGCCCAAAGCCCTGTCCGCACTCCTGGGCCCACTGAGATTCAACAGAGCTAGATTCTGTTGGAACTGGAAAGACAGCAAGTCCCTCATCAATACCATTAGTACTGTGTTCTGTCTGGTTCTCTTTTCCTTTCAGCAATTCCAGGCATTTCTGCCTCCCTGACCCACCAAGAGTTAACTACACCATGTGTCTGGTTCTAGTTAATGGTCTATTATGAGAAGTGGAGGCCTTGCATTGAGATGGCTGAGTGTCTGATGGAAACAGACGGATGGCTGGGTTCCTGCATGCAGGACAGTGGCCCTGGAGAGTCCCCTGGCTCACAGGAGAGAGTAACCATGTTGGGTTCTAGGTCCTGAGATTTAGCTTCTCTCCAGGACTTGAGCTGTTAAGTTCCTGGGGCCTTGTTTTGAATTTCTTTACTAAGGGCTGCTATTGCCTTCTGGACATTAGGTTCAACCTGAGGACCCACGAGACATATTTTGCTTTAACAAAACCAGAAAACATTGCAAAGTCATCCTCTGTCATGTTATGCATTGACTCTTTTTTAAAAAATTTATTTAAAAATTAATTAATTTATTTTAATTGGAGGCTAATTACTTTACAATATTGTAGTGGTTTTTGCCATGCATTGACATGAATCAGCCATGGGTGTACATGTGTTCCCCATCCTGAACCCCCCTCCCACCTCCCTCCCCATCCCTCACGGTCATTCCGGTGCACCAGCCCTGAGCACCCTGTCTCATGCATCAAACCTGGGCTGTTGATCTGTTTCACATATGATAATATACATGTTTCAATGCTATTCTCTCAAATCATCCCACCCTTGCCTTCTCCCAGAGTCCAAAAGATGGTTCTTTACATCTGTGTCTCTTTTGCTGTCTCGCATATAGGGTCATTGTTACCATCTTTCTAAATTCCATTTTTATGCGTTAGTATTGAACTTACAGGGATGGGGTGCCATATGCTGCTCCTCCCCCCGGACATTTGCATATTACACTCTATCCCTGTAATTAGACAGAGGAGGAGAGGCGGGAGGCTGAAGGAGAGGGATGGGGGGAGGGTGGTTGAAGAGAGAGAAGACTTTTCTGTGGATTAAAGAACTTTTGGGCATCAGTGATCATGTGGACATGCGAGGAGATTTGGAGGGATTAAGGAATCTTCTTACCATCCATGAAATTTGATATAACTACTTCCAAGTATTGACTTGGAGGCAGGGTTGGTATAAAAATAAAAGGGGATGCTGTGCTTGAATACACAGATTTGTTTCCTTCTCCCAAATCCCCCAAGATAGCTATGAACCTGATTTGACAGATGGGGTCACTTTGCCTAGAGATGTGAAGTAACTTGTCCAAGGTCACACTGCTAGAAAGTGGCACAGCCAGGAAGCCCACCTCAGTCTGTCCAGTGCTCACTTTGGCAGAAGATACTCATCTTCAGTCAAAACCTAGAAGCCTGGATGTGTGTCAACCTGTTTGCAGTCTCTGAAAGCCGGCGCTGTGGCATCTCCTCCAGAGGATCAGAACCTGCTTAGCCAAGCACAAGCCCTCAGATTGCACTCTTCAGCTGCCCTGTCTCCCTGCTTGAGAATGTGACAGGATAAGATTTCTCTTTCTCCTTCTTGCAAGGTCAATCCTTCTCTGCAAGCCAAGTCTCCCATTGCCAGGAAATGCTCCTACACCATGTACCACTGGGAATGGACTAACGGTATGTACAGTTGCTGCTAGTTGCTTTCCTCCTCCCAGGACCCTGGAGCTCACCCAACACAGGGGGCTTATGACAGAAGCAACCTCATCTAGTTTTCTCAGTGTGCCATACACACCACCATCTCTCTGTGCCATTCGATCAAAAGGGCTGAGGAACGCTGCTCTGGAACATAAGCCACTACTGAGAGGAAAAAGTTGGTAGAGAAAGGGGCTTAATCTGGAGAGAAAGGAGATAAAATTAATGGACAGTGGATTAAAGGTTTTTGTAAATTATTTAACGCAAAGTACTACAAATGCTCCTGTTATAATGAATGTATATAATGACCCCTTTTGTGGTTGGCTTTTTTTTTTTTTTATAATTAATGGCATTTGAGATTGTTTTCTGTTATAGCACTTATAGACTTCAGTTCAGTTCAGTCAATCAGTCATGTCTGACTCTTTGCGACCCCATGAATCACAGCACGCCAGGCCTCCCTGTCCATCACCAACCCCGGTGTTCACTCAAACTCACGTCCATCAAGTCGGTGGTGCCATCCAGCCATCTCATCCTTTGTCATCCCCTTTTCCTCCTGCCCCCAATCCCTCCCAGCATCAGAGTCTTTTCCAATGAGTCAACTCTTCACATGAGGTGGCCAAAGTACTGGAGTTTCAGCTTTGGCATCATTCCTTCCAAAGAAATCCCAGGACTGATCTCCGTTAGAATGTACTGGTTGGATCTCCTTGCAGTCCAAGGGACTCTCAAGAGTCTTCTCCAACACCACGGTTCAAAAGCATCAATTCTTTGGCACTCAGCTTCCTTCATAGTCCAACTCTCACATCCATATATGAGTATTGGAAAAACCATAGCCTTGACTAGACGGACCTTTGTTGGCAAAGTTATGTCCCTGCTTTTGAATATGCTATCTAGGTTGGTCATAACTTTCCTTCCAAGGAGTAAGCGTCTTTTAATTTCATGGCTGCAATCACCATCTGCAGTGATTTTGGAGCCCAGAAAAATAAAGTCTGACACTGTTTCCACTGTTTCCCCATCTATTTGCCATGAAGTGATGGGACTGGGTGCCATGATCTTTGTTTTCTGAATGTTGAGCTTTAAGCCAACTTTTTCACTCTCCACGTTCACTTTCCTCAAGAGGCTTTTTAGTTCCTCTTCACTTTCTGCCATAAGAGTGGTGTCAACTGCATATCTGAGGTTATTGATATTTCTCCCGGCAATCTTGATTCCAGCTTCTGCTTCTTCCAGCCCAGCGTTTCTCATGATGTACTCTGTATATAAGTTAAATAAGCAGGGTGACAATATACAGCCTTGACGTACTCCTTTTCCTATTTGGAACCAGTCTGTTGTTCCATGTCCAGTTCTAACTGTTGCTTCCTGACCCGCATACAGGTTTCTGTGCTCCTTTTAATGGCTACATGTGGTTCGTCCTATGCTTGTACTATATTTTACTTAACTAGTCCGTTGATGACGTGTATTCAGGTTCCTGCAAGGTTTTTTCTATTGTAAATGACCTTACAATGAACATCCTTACACATATAGTTCTCTTTCTTTCTCTTTTTTCCCCACATATTTGAGTATAGCTGTAGGAGAAATTCCTAGAAATGTAATTACTCGGTCAAAGTGTATGTTCTTTTTAAATTTTATTAGCTATTGCTAAATTTACAGGCTTTAAAATGTATATAGTCAACTTTATTAATCTTTTCCATTATGGTTTATGGGTTTTGTGCCATGCTTAGAAAGGTCTTCCCTCTACAAAAAATTTCCTTCCAGTGCTTTTATGGTTTTATCTTTTTAATGTTTAAATCTTTGCTCCATCTGGAATTCAAGTTAATGTAAGGAGTGAAATAGAGATCAGATTTTATTTTTTCCCAAATGGCTGGCCAGTTGTCCCAACACTGGTTATTGAATAATCCATCTTTTTTCTTGCTGATTTGAAATGCTACTTTTATCATGTATGAAACTCCCACATGTATTAGGTTTTTTTTTTTTTTTTTCTATTCTCTCCTCTGTTCCATTAAATATTCTATCAAATCTTAGGTGAGTTTAAATTACTATAACTTGATTATATGGGCTTATTATGTGGTTGAGTTTGTCCCCTCTTATTACTCTTCCTTTTCAGAGACTTTCTGGCCATTCTTACTTATTTGATTTTATATATAAATTAAATATGATTTTACTGAATAAAAAATGCTGCAGATATTTTGATTAAGACAACACAGAATGCAAAGATTCACTTAGGAATAATGAACTGCATTCATTAATATTCCCATTCAATAGGAAGGCATTCCTTTCTATTTATTAAAATATTTTGTCTTCTTTTTCTTCAGGTGTAAGTAAAGATTTTTCCTCATCTTGGCTGTTTGCATTCATTTCAAAGTTTAGTCCTTTTGTGGGGAATGGAAATAAAAGGATCATTTTGGTTGTGATATTGAATGGAGCATTTCCATTTCAATGTATTTTCTAACTGCTTATTATTTGAATATGAACAAAGTACTTTTTAATATCAACTTTATAGCCATCTACCTTAATTAAATTCTCCTGTTCTTTCTAACACTTCTCAGGTGATTCTCTTGGCTTTTCCATAATACAATCATAGAATCTAAAGATAGTGATACTCTATCTTTTCCAGTGGGAAGCTTCCAGTGCCCTGACATTAAGCATGTTTTATGTATGTGTTTATGTATGCACATTTATATCAGCATGCAGGTATACGTACACATTTCTATATACATACATGCAAATATATCTGAGAACTAATCAAGTTAAAATTTCTATTTATATTTTACTAAGAATTTTTTGTTGTAATACATATTGGATTTTACCAAATGCCTTCTTTTATGTCTATCCCAATGATCACTCTGTTTCCCTCATTTGACCTACTGATATAATATGTCATATGAAAAGATTTTCTAATATTGAACCCTTTTTACATTCATGAATGAATTCGACTTTTTCATGGATAGTTCACTTAAAGAATTACTACATTGTATTTGTTAATATTTTATTTAAGATTTGTATATCATTGTCGATAGACTGATTAGTCTATGTTTTCTTTCTGTACAATCTTAGGTGGATTTTTATGAGTATATTTCTAATTCCCTTATGAAAAGAGTTTGGAAGCACATTCTTGAAATAAATGTACACGTCAGGGCTGAAGAAAGGGGTGAAGTTTCAAGTTTAGGGGAAATTGCATTTGGAGAATAGAAGCTATTATAACAGTCTGGTACATGTGTTTGAGGAGTGAGTGACTGTGTGTGTGTGTGTGTGTGTGTGTGTGTGTGTTTGTGTGTAACTCAGAAGGGGCAGGGCTACTGGAGCTGATTGGGGTGGCCAGGAGTCCCATAAACAGGCCAGCATCAGGTGAGAGGGGATACTTTATGTCTTTTTAGGGTCTAGGACCTAATCCACTTTAGCTGAGATCTCCAAACTTTCCTTAAATTTACCGTTCTATCAGTCACAAAAGATTTTGAGCCTGCACCCTCAAATCTATAGTTATAGATTAAGAAACCTCAAGGGAAGCTTTTAAATATTTATCAAGTTCAATTAAATTTTATAATATACTGTATCATGTCTCCCATACTTTAAACATCACTGAAGAAATTATAGATAATTTTTTTTGGTAATGTGATAGCTTTACCACTAGGCATCAGCTAAAGTTATACTCCAGGGGCCAGGTTGATTTTAAATGATATTGAATATAAAATTCTTATTCACAATTTTATTTTTAATGCCAACTTCATGTCAGATCTGACATTACAAGGGTAACTGAAGTCTTCTGACAACTACTCCTCTAGAGGTTTTTTTGTTTTGTTTTTTAAGCATTTGTTAACTGTAAAGTGACCAGAGGGCCTGAAATGGGAGAATTCTAATTTGCATAGGAGGAGATATTACATAATGGCTACAAGTCTAGACTTTAGAGCCAAGCTGCCTGGGTTTGCCTTCAGACACTGCCACTTGATATCCATAGAGCTTTGGGCAATTTACTCAACTTCTCTAAGCCTCAGTTTTCTCATCTGTAGAAGGGAAACAATAATATTGTAAGGATTCAAAAAGACAGTCTATGTAAAATTCTTAGCTTACTAAGTGCTCTAAGTCAACAGTAGTTGGTTTTAATTCAGTGTGTGGGTAACCTAAAGACAGCACTAGTCAGAGGGAGCACCAGAAAGGGGAGTTAGCCTCTCACCATGGCCAGAGGGTCCTCATCCCAGGATACATAGGGTGATGAGGTCAGGGAAGGCTGACCATTTTTATTCAGTGAACTATCACTTCCAGCTCTGTGAACCCATTTCTTTCAAGGACCAAAGGCTACAGTAGCTAAAATGCTATTGCATTTTCTGATGCAGCTAATGAAATACTTACATAGTTTTACAGCAACTCTTTATAGGAAGTAGCTGTTTTATTTACTCATTTTTCTAACAGTTGAATATTTTGTTTTCCTAACAAATGAAAAAGAGTAAATTTAGGGATGACTCTTTGTGAAACAGTAAGAGATAATAATGCTTTCAATGTGAAATAATTATATTAATATATAATCTCTTCTTGTGGTAAATAAGAAGAAAACACCTTTTATAAAACATCTTTTATCTTCAGGATAGATAAGAATCATTAGGTGTCAGAAGTTGAAGGAAAATGTGTAGGAAGAAAATGCAAACTGAGAATATTCTACTCATGAATTGATTTTTCCAAAAATTAGTGAGGAAGGCTGATATTTATTGTTTAGTTTCCATGTCAGCATTGATCACAGAACACCAGGATTCTATGGGAGCATAGTTTGAATGTACTCTGTGAAAAACTTTTGTAAGCTCTTTATGGTCACTACGTACTTTTTACTACATATTTTTTGACTGTGATAAAACACACATAGCATAAAATTTTCATTTTGTCAATTTTAAAGGGCATAATTTAGTGGCATTAGTTGCATTCACAGTGTTATGTAACCATCACCACTATCTAGATCCAGAGCTTTCCATCACCCCAAAAAGAAGCCATACCCATCACCCCCAAAAGAAGCCCTATACTCATTAAGCAGTCACTCTCCATTTTGCCCTCCTCCCAGCCCTTGGCAACCACTAATCTGCTTTTCTTCTCTATAATTTGTCTACCTATTCTGGCTATTTTATAAAAATGGAATTCTACAATTACTATGTGTTTTTAAAACAATTACTCAAGCTGCCTTTTGATTAAAAGTAGAGAATTATATGTTCTGCTTCCAAAGACTCCACTAAATCTAAGGGATTTCTATACATTTTTAGATGTTGAAGGTAAATAGAGCATACACAGCCTGAAGTGTGCATTGGACAGAGAGAACTGATTTGCTGGAAGTGTCATGCATGGGGTAAGGCAGGGGACCAAAGAAGGAATTAACCCCAAAGATGAGCACAAACTAGTCAACCCCAGTCACCCACCGCCCATCACCTCAGTTGCAGAACCTCAGTAATCAAGTATCTACCCTAATGTGAAGAGAAGTATTTTCTCTGTTGATGACCCTATGTATGCAATGACACTTAGAGGTGCCCCAGCAACCCAGTCTGTTTAGCCAGGAGCAGAGTCCACCAACTGGCAAGCCCTGCACTTGTGACCCTCAGCTTCCAATTCTCCTTTGACTACCACATAAACATGAAAAAACAATGAAGAGTCATCAGGCATTTGAAGACTTACAGCAGGAAAAAAAGAAAAAAAATGAGCTAATGTATCAAAGCTAAGCTAAGCTAAGCTAAGTCACTTCAGTCGTGTCCGACTCTGTGAGACCCCATAGATGGCAGCCCACCAGGCTCCCCCATCCCTGGGATTCTCCAGGCAAGAACACCGGAGTGGGTTGCCATTTCCTTCTCCAATGCATGAAAGTGAAAAGTGAAAGTGAAGTCGCTCAGTTGTGTCTGACTCTTAGCGACCCCATGGACTGCAGCCTATCAGGCTCCTCCATCCATGGGATTTTCCAGGCAAGAGTACTAGAGTGGGGTGCCATTGCCTTCTCCGAATGTATCAAAAAAGAAGACTAAATCTGAGCAAAAGGGATAACTCACAGAATTGAGAAATAAAATTAGAACTTAAAAAAAAAACCCACAAAACAATTTGGTATCTACATTAGTATTCTAACTGTTAGCTTTAAAAAAGTGGAGGAAGATGGCCATAAATACTGCTACTGCTAAGTTGCTAAGTCACTTCAGTCGTGTCCGACTCTGTGCGACCCCATAGACGGCAGCCCACCAGGCTCCCCCGTCCCTGGGATTCTCCAGGCAAGAACACTGGAGTGGCTTGCCATTTCCTTCTCCAATGCAGGAAAGTGAAAAGTGAAAGTGAAGTCATTCAGTCGTGTCTGATTCCTAGCGACCCCATAGACTGCAGCCTACCAGGCTCCTCCATCCATGGGGTTTCCCAGGCAAGAGTACTGGAGTGGGTTGCCATTGCCTGCTCCCTGGCCATAAATAAAGGAACTCTACAAGAGTAAGAACAAACTCTTGGAAATTAAAAACATTAGTGCCAAAATTGAAAACTAAATAAATGCTACAAGATAAAAAAGAGAATATCATTGCTTGGAAAGGAGAGGAGAAGACAGTGAAACTTAAAATAAGAAATATGGAGGATCTAATCCAGAAGGCCAAACATTTAATCCAAAGTTGTTCTAAAAAGGAACCCAGAGAGAATGGAGGTGAGAAAGCTATTTTTTAAAACACAAGGAATGGGACTTCCTTGGTGGTACAGTGGTTAAGACTCTGCCTTGCAATGTAAGGGATGCAGGTTCCATCTCTGGTCTGGGAACTAAGATCCCACATGTCTTGGGGCAACTAAGCCCCAAGTACTCATGTGCTCTAGGCCTTGCATGACTTAACTAAGACCCCACACAACCAAATAAATAAATAAATATTAACACACACACACATGTACAAGGAAATATTTCAGAGCTGAAGAATGAAAGTATAGAGTAATTCAAACTGCCACCAAGTGTCCCAAATGGTGAATTTAAAAATGGTTTACATCAAGCTCTATTATTTCAGGGCCTCAATGATAAAAGACAATTCTAAAAGCACCTAGAAAAGCAGAAATAAAAAGAATACCTACAACTGAATGAGAATCAGAATGGCATCAAACTTCTCAACAGTGAAGACAGTTGGGCAGTGTCTTCAAAATTGTGAGGGAAAATAATTTTCAACCTAGAAGTCTACATTCAGCCAAATTATTAATCATTTATGAGGACAAAATAAACACATTTTTCATACCTGTAAAGATGTAGAGAACTCCTTAAGATGTGCTTGAGTAGAACTTGGTATGAAGAGAAGGAGATGGAAGAAGTAACCGGATGCAGTACAGTTAACCCAGAAGAGCCTGGCAGAGTGGTCCAGGAGAGCTCGGTACAGCGGAACAAGAGAACAGGTGTGCAGTTTGGAGGGCCAGGTAGAGAGAGGTAGGGGGCCTTCAGGAAAAAGGAGACTCAATACAATGCCTGATATGTTGAAGCATTTGGACCCCACGTCCAAGGAGCTGTGGCTGCGTGGGCGCAGAAGGGCCTAGAGGAGCTATCCCACATTGAAGGCCAGGAAGGGCGGCGGTGAGGAGATACCCCTCGTCCAGGGTAAGGAGCAATGGCTGCGCTTTGCTGGAGAAGCTGTGAAGAGATACCCCATGCCGAAGGTAAGAGAAACCCAACTAAGATGGTAGGTGTTGCAAGAGGGCATCAGAGGGCAAACACACTGAAACCATACACTCAGAAAACTAGTCAATCTAATCACACTAGGATCACAGCCTTGCCTAACTCAATGAAACTAAGCCATGCCCGTGGGGCAACCCAAGACGGGTGGGTCATGGTGGAGAGATTTGACAGAATGTGGTCCACTGGAGAAGGGAATGGCAAACCACTCCAGTATTCTTACCTTGAGAACCCCATGAATAATATGAAAAGGCAAAATGATAGGATACTGAAAGAGGAACTCCCCAGGTCAGTAGGTGCCCAATATGCTACTGGAGATCAGTGGAGAAATAACTCCAGAAAGAATGAAGGGATGGAGCCAAAGCAAAAACAATACTCAGCTGTGGATGTGACTGGTGATAGAAGCAAGGTCCGATGCTGTAAAGAGCAATATTGCATAGGAACCTGGAATGTCAGGTCCATGAATCAAGGCAAATTGGAAGTGGTCAAACAAGAAATGGCAAGAGTGAATGTCGACATTCTAGGAATCAGAGAACTGAAATAGATTGCAATGGGTGAATTTAACTCAGATGACCATTATATCTACTACTGCAGGCAGGAATCCCTCAGAAGAAATGGAGTGGCCATCATGGTCAACAAAAGAGTCCGAAATGCAGTACTTGGATGCAATCTCAAAAACGACAGAATAATCTCGGTTCGTTTCCAAGACAAACCATTCAATATCACAGTAATCCAAGTCTATGCACCAACCAGTAATGCTGAAGAAGCTGAAGTTGAACGGTTCTATGAAGACCTACAAGACCTTTTACAATTAACACCCAAAAAAGATGTCCTTTCATTATAGGGGACTGGAATGCAAAAGTAGGAAGTCAAGAAACACCTGGAGTAACAGGCAAATTTGGCCTTGGAATACAGAATGAAGCAGGGCAAAGACTAATAGAGTTTTGCCAAGAAAATGCACTGGTTATAACAAACACCCTCTTCCCACAACACAAGAGAAGACTCTATACATGGACATTACCAGATGGTCAACACTGAAATCAGATTGATTCTATTCTTTGCAGCCAAAGATGGAGAAGCTCTATACAGTCAGCAAAACAAGACCAGGAGCTGACTGTGGCTCAGACCATGAACTCCTTATTGCCAAATTTAGACTTAAATTGAAGAAAGTAGGGAAAACCACTAGACGATTCAGGTATGACCTAAATCAAATCCTTTATGATTATACAGTGGAAGTGACAAATAGATTTAAGGGCCTAGATCTGATAGATAGAGTGCCTGATGAACTATGGAATGAGGTTCGTGACATTGTACAGGAGACAGGGACCAAGACCATTCCCATAGAAAAGAAATGCAAAAAAGCAAAATGGCTGTCTGGGGAGGCCTTACAAATAGCTGTGAAAAGAAGAGGAGTGAAAAGCAAAGGAGAAAAGGAAAGATACAAGCATCTGAATGCAGAGTTCCAAAGAATAGCAAGAAGAGATAAGAAAGCCTTCTTCAGCGATCAATGCAAAGAAATAGAGGAAAACAACAGAATGGGAAAGACTAGGGATCTCTTCAAGAAAATCAGAGATACCAAAGGAACATTTCATGCAAAGATGCGCTCGATAAAGGACAGAAATGGTATGGACCTAACAGAAGCAGAAGATATTAAGAAGAGATGTCAAGAATACACAGAAGAACTGTACAAAAAAGATCTTCACGACCCAGATAATCACAATGGTGTGATCACTGACCTAGAGCCAGACATCCTGGAATGTGAAGTCAAGTGGGCCTTAGAAAGCATCACTACAAACAAAGCTAGTGGAGGTGATGGAATTCCAGTTGAGGTATTCCAAATCCTGAAAGATGATGCGGTGAAAGTGCTGCACTCAGTATGCCAGCAAATTTGGAAAACTCAGCAGTGGCCACAGGACTGGAAAAGGTCAGTTTTCATTCCAATCCCAAAGAAAGGCAATGCCAAAGAATGCTCAAACTACCACACAATTGCACTCATCTCACATGCTAGTAAAGTAATGCTCAAAATTCTCTAAGCCAGGCTTCAGCAATATGTGAACCGTGAAATTCCTGATGTTCAAGCTGGTTTTAGAAAAGGCAGAGGAACCAGAGATCAAATTGCCAACATCCGCTGGATCATAGAAAAAGCAAGAGAGTTCCAGAAAAACATCTATTTCTGCTTTATTGCCTATGCCAAAGCCTTTGACTGTGTGGATCACAATCAACTGTGGAAAATTCTGAAAGAGATGGGAATACCAGACCACCTGATCTGCCTCTTGAGAAATTTGTATGCAGGTCAGGAAGCAACAGTTAGAACTGGACATGGAATAACGACTGGTTCCAAATAGGAAAAGGAGTTCGTCAAGGCTGTACTGTATATTGTCACCCTGTTTATTTAACTTATATGCAGAGTACATTATGAGAAACGCTGACTGGAAGAAACACAAGCTGGAATCAAGATTGCCAGGAGAAATATCAATAACCTCAGATATGCAGATGACACCACCATTATGGCAGAAAGTGAAGAGGAACTCAAAAGCCTCTTGATGAAAGTGAAAGTGGAGCGTGAAGAAGTTGGCTTAAAGCTCAACATTCAGAAAACGAAGATCATGGCATCCGGTCCCACCACTTCATGGGAAATAGATGGGGAAACAGTGGAAACAGTGTCAGACTTTATTTTTCTGGGCTCCAAAATCACTGCAGATGGTGACTGCAGCCATGAAATTAAAAGACGCTTACTCCTTGGAAGGAAATTATGACTAACCTAGATAGCATATTCAAAAGCAGAGACATTACTTTGCCAACAAAAGTTCGTCTAGTCAAGGCTATGGTTTTTCCTGCGGTCATGTATGGATGGGAGAGTTGGACTGTGAAGAAGGCTGAGCGCCAAAGAACTGATGCTTTTGAAGTGTGGTGTTGGAGAAGACTCATGAGAGTCCCTTGGACTGCAAGGAGATCCAACCAGTCCATTCTAATGGAGATCAGTCCTGGGATTTCTTTGGAAGGAATGATGCTAAAGCTGAAACTCCAGTACTTTGGCCACCTCATGCGAAGAGTTGACTCATTGGAAAAGACTCTGATGCTGGGAGGGATTGGGGGCAGGAGGAGAAGGGGACGACAGAGGATGAGATGGCTGGATGGCATCACTGACTCGATGGACGTGAGTCTGAGTGAACTCCAGGAGTTGGTGATGGACAGGGAGGCCTGGCGTGCTGCGATTCATGGGGTTGCAAGGAGTCAGACATGACTGAGCAATTGATCTCTGATCTGAGGTTATATTGGTACCAGAAAGACAGCAAGAAAATAGAAAGTTAGATGCTCCAGACAAAACAAGAAATTATAAATAGAGGAGCTATAAATAGAGGAACTAAAGCAAGAGCAGTACCCCTTGCTTTACTGAGGACACGTTTATTGTGTAATATGATGTAAACTACTCAGTATGGATTTAACAAAAATAGTGCAATAACTATATTAGGAGATGTGGAGACAAGAGGTTAACAAGGTTAACAGAGGTATAAATACATTCTTCTTAACACCATAGTCGATAGGTAAGTCAATAGTGGATAAATCAAGAAATAGTAGTAGAAGCACATTATCTGGCACTGTATAAGTAGCCAGGAGAAAAATAGCTCAAAAAAGTTTAAAATGCTGGCCTCTGGGGAGCAGAAATAGAATGGGAAGAACTAAGATAAAGGACTACTGCTCTCCCTCTTTTTAGAATGCAGTTAAAAAAACCAAAAACATGTGCATGTGTTACTCTGGTAAAAATAAAGCAAATACTAAAAATCAATTCAAACTGAGGGATGAGAAAGACAATATGTAAATAGCATTTAGAAGCCAATTTATTTGTGATTAAGACAGCTATGCTATACAACTGTAGACAATTTTTAAAAATTTCAAATCCTATGACAAATGAAAAATGACTTCCTTAGAAAAGAAGATGAAACTGCACCCAGCAGAAATGAGCTTCTGTCCATTTCCAGAAGAAAATTCATTGCTCATTATAAGGGTGTCTCTATCAGTCTACAACCTGAGTTGATAAAGTTAAAATTTAAGTTTTAAAACTTTACAAAGACTGTGAAAGCCTTCATAGTGTTGTAAATTCCAAGCTGGGTGGAGGCATGCAGTCCACACAAATTCTAACTTCCTTCAACTTCAAGTAACTCAGCATGTAAATCCTTAGGAATCAAAATGAATCTTAAAAGTGAAATACTTTTACCTTTGTAAAGAAATCAGTTGAGTAGCATGTAGGTCAGTAACAAAGGGATTCTAAATTTCACCCTGTATGCGCATATACCCAGTGTGGCCCCAAAGGGTTTGGGGGAATCCAAGAAGTTGCAGGTGAGTAGAAGTGAAAGCAAGGACGTGGCTGAGTTAAGTTAGGCAGGAATAGACTCTCCTTTCTGTTAGAGTGAGCCCTTCTTGGCTCCAAAACACCATGAACATTATGAGGTATATCGGTTAGCTTGAGCCGCCGTGACAAAATACCATAGACTAGGCAGCTTAAATAACCAGGAATTTTCACACAATTTTGGAGGCTAGAAGTTTAAAATCAAGGTAGATTTGCTTTCTTTGAGACCTCTCTCCTTGGCTGCTGATGACCATCTTCTCTGTGTCTGCACATGGCCTTTTCTCTCTGTTTAGGCACCTCTGGTGCCTCTTCATTTTCTTTTAAGGACTCCAATTCTTTGGATTAGGGTGCCACCCCTATACCTCACTTAACTTTAATTAGCTGTTTAAAGGCCGTATCTCTAGATACAGTTACCCTAGGTGTTGGGGTTCCAGTGTACAAATTTGGGGGTGGACACAATTCTGTCCATAACATAAGGGATGGGCAGAGTTATTCTAGAGTATGTTTTGTTTAACACTGGTGGGAACTGAATGACCATATGGCCCTGCTTCTAAGACATGGATGCCCCAGAGCTTCCTACTGAAGAACACACATCAGTCAAGCCTGGAATCATCCATGAAGCTGTGCAGTAGAAGCTACAGGTCTTGACGGGCAGCTGGCAGCTGCTCATCTGTCAACAACCTCAGGTTCCTGAGAGAGGGATACTGTGTGATGATGTCGTGGTATGGGTACTATGTCATGGTATGGATACAAGAATGGCCAGTTAGATGCATTTTCAAAAGAATACACCCAGTTTACGAAGTTTCATTGATTTGAATGATGAGTGAATACGAAACTGACTTAAGCATAGTTTTCTGATTCTGTTTTCCCAAGAAAGACTCTCCAAGTTGAGTCACAATTCTGAAGTTGAAGAAGGAACCTCCAGTTCTTTGGTAAAAGTTCCTATGAAGACAAGTGGATCTTGGACAGGTACATACTTGATGACCAGAGGTTGTGTGGGAAAGGAAAAATATTCATATTTTATTATATGGCTTAGCTGTGTTAATGTTTAAATAGTTATGATAATGTCAACACAGAATACTAATCAAACCAAAACTAAAATGAACTCTAGTAGGAGGTTCATGGATGAGAAGGGTGAATGTGTATGGTTGACTAGAAAGTTGGAAAGAGATCAAAGTCCCCATCTTTTAAGTCCCCTGTCCTCATCTTTGAGAGAGGGAAGTCAATAAATGATGTCTAAAACTGTTAGCATTACAATACAAATATGTAACATAGAGGTAAATCCTAAGATAATCAGCTAAAAGAAGAGAAAGTGGTGGCCTGTGAGAAAGTAGAAGAAGAGGATTGAGAAGAGGCCCGCTATTTTATTTTTTTTAAAATAACATACCTTAGAGAACTAGTTGATATTTTAAACTTTGAACATGTAAAATTTTGATTTAATATAAACAAATAACATTTTAAAGGGGAAAATGAAAGAAAAACAAATCACATTGACCATATTTCATTTGTCCTAAGATGATTATACATAAGAGACAGTAGCTACAGACTCACAGTAGTGGCAGTGATAGCACTAACGCCAAAGCAGCATCTATTAATACTCTGCTGAGAAAGTTCATTCATTCAACAACTGCTTATGGAACACCTACTATGTGCTGGGGCCAAGATGTAATGATGTTCAAGGTACCTGCTCTCATAGATTTTATAATATATTCTAGTTGGGTACATAAAAAAAGCACATAGGCAATGAAAAATAAGGTTATTTCCTCTAATGTTGAGTGCTTTGAGGAAATAAAGGATAATGGGCTAGAGAGTAACTAGGAGGAGGCGTGATTATTTAGACTGTGTATTCAGGGATGGCCTCTTTAAAGAAGTCAAGTTTGAGCTCGCATCTGAGCAATGAAGAGGCAGTCATGGGAAAGGCAGTGGTAACAGAATGTGCAAAGGCCCTGAGTTAGGAATAAACTTGATAGTCAAGAGACCAGTGTGACTGGATTGAGCAAGAGAGAGGGAGCATGCAATGAGGTGTACAAGGTAAATTATATTCTGGATTTGAAGGAAAAGCACTGAGAGTTTTCAGCAGAGTAGTGATGGGATATGATTTACACTTAAAGAATCAGTCTGGTTGTTGGATGGAGGCTGGATTGGGGCAAGAATTGGAAAGGGGAGGCAAGAGTGTGGCAGGAAACTTAGTTTGGACACTGATGCAGAACTTGGGACAGGGTGGATTCTGTGGAGGTAGGAAGGGGTGAACAGGTTAGGTTGGGAAACTTAACTTAATGCAGCATTAAAGGGCAATTTAGCTGTTGGTGGGGGCACCCCAGAGGGACAGGACCAGTAGAAAGAAACTCTACTTCTGCAGCTGGTTCCTCAATTCCCAGGCTCCCTCTGACATATGTAAACAGAAAGCTCTGGTCCAGGGCGGTTGAGGAACCTGAGTGATTATACTGGGAATAAAGGCTTGCCAAATTGCTTTAAACTCAGCCCATCTCCATCCTGCCTTTCACGACACTTGATGTGAACGTGTAACTGAGCTTGTAAATAACTGTGCTTGGAGGCAGAGCTGGGAATTACGCCCCTCTAGACAGCTATTCAGAGGCTGAGAGAATAGGGCCCACTCGCTGTAATGCTATGCATTAAAAAGCACTTATGCCTCTAAAACCTGCATTAGAATTGCACATAAACATTGCTGTCATGCTCTCAATGGGACTCTGGAGTCCAGGCGGGACTCTCAGAGTCTGCAGAGGGGAGAAAAGCTATCTCAGGCAGTGCAATGATCTCTCCTCCATGGCCCACCGAGCCACACCGCCTCTCTCTTGTGGAGAATCCTCTCCATAAATGGGGAGAAAAATGAGCTTATTTCCAAGCCAAGATTAAACTGGGTCTGCACAGCATGGAGATGATGGGTCTCTGAGAGAAGAGAAATGAAACCAAGCCAAGAAAGTTCATTCATTCTGAGGTGGCAGGCAGGTTGGTTCAGGTGTCTTAGGAGTTCCCTGCAGCTCCGTGCAAGTGCCCAGCTCATAGCAAGCTGTCGATGAATGAATGTGAGAGCCACACACTTTCAAAGGTCTAGTCTCAATAGCCCTTTATTCATTTAGTTTCTGTTGAAGCATCAAATGAATCTGATGGGCCAAGTTTTCAAACGGAGGTCCCATGTGGGCAGTTGGCCCTCACCCATGAATTTCTGCCACATACATACTCCATCCCTCTCACTCTAGTCATTCATTCCCTAATATGATCTGAAGTCTAAAATTATCCATGACTAGGAAGAAGGAAGTGAATCAAGATCAAGCAGTCACCTGCTGTCTCTCTGCTGGACCACAGTTCACACTAAGGAAATAATTGCTGGGATTAGCCAGCTGTTCAGATAATTGTCAACTCTCACATTCATTTGGTTCCTAAAAAAAGTGAAAAGAGATATTTCCAAACCATCTAATGCTCAGCTAGGGGAAAAAGGACCCTGGGTTAAGAATGCTGCCCTGTTGTGGGACCAGGCTGTAATGCATCAAGCCGCATTCTTCATCTGTAAGAAGTAATCAAATGACTCCTACTCATGAGACGATGCTACAAGGACAAATAAATCAATAAGTGAGAACAGTCTACTTCAGATCCACAGTATGTGGAACTCATGGATGAGAAAAAATTTTTTTTCAAAAGCAAACAAAATCCCTTTCAACCCCTGACACAGCTGTCTGAGGGTCTTGTCACCAAAAAATCCTTCACTGGTCTTTTTCTTTAGTGCCAACCTAATTCTTATTTAACATATCATTATTAGAGCTTCCCAGGTGGTGCGGTGGTAAAGAATCTACCCACCAATGTAGGAGATACAAGAGATTCAGCTTTGATCCCAGGGTTGGGAAGATCCCTTTGTATAGGAAATGGCAACCCACTCCAGTATTCTTGCCTGGAGAATCCCATGGACAGAGGAGCCTGGCGGGCTACAGTCCATGGTGTCGCAAAGAGTTGGACACGACTGAGAACACACACATATTGTTATCAGTTCTGCAACACAGGAAAAACAATGTACATTAAGAAAGTGTGGACCTTTAAGAAGAAGGCCTTATGTTGAGTAGAAAAGAGATGGAAAGTTCAACAAAAAACAAACATAAAGATAACCAATCTCATGTTATATGTGTGTATCTAAAAGAGATACAGAAGAAAAAGGAAGAAAAGGAGACAGCAAAATTACATCACCTCTTGGCAATCACCAGCAAGAGGTAGTTATGTTTCTGGTCCTCCCTTCCTGAAGACAAAAACGCATGTCAGACTTTTCAGAAGTTTAGCCATAAAAATGTCTAAAATAAAATTTTAGACATGTCTGTGGGGCATTTCTGGCAATGTTCTTTGTCTTTGATCTAGGTGGAATCACGTGGGTGTATACGTCTATAAAAATTATTGAGACATTAAGATTTGTTCACTTACTATATGTATGTTAGATCTCAGTTTTTAAAAATACTAGACTATGTGGGATTAAATTTTTCAAAATTCACTTACCTGGAACATCTTAGTTCCCAGTGTTGCCGGGCAGGTGAAGGATTATTTTGCTTCTTATACATATTAATTGGAAAAGTAAGCACCATTGGTGGAGCATTTACCAAATACATTGGCATTCACCCTTTGCCAATTGCTATTAACTCTTTATTTAACATTCATAAATTACCATCCTCAATAAGAACTAAGGTTCAGAGAAGCTAATGTGTAAGATGCATAACAACAAAAAACTGGATGTGGCTCATCTGTCTTCTGAATCAGCGTATCCTCAGTACATAGACTAATGTCTGGGATACCGTAGATACAGTTGACCCTTGAACACATGGGTTTGAACTGCACAGGTTCACTTACACTCAGATCTTTTTCATTACTAAATACTACAGTGCTGCATGATCTGGATTTGGTTGAGTCTGAGGATGCGGAATTGCAGGTACAGAGCAGACTATAAAGTTTTATAGTTTCTTTGGCTGAGTTGGATCTTCATTGCCACATGAGAGCTCTCTCTAGGTGTGGTGAGTGGTGAGGGGCTGGTGGGCTACTCTTTGCTGGAGTGCATGGGCTTCTCATTCCTGTGCATGGCTTCTCTTGTGGAGCACAGGCTGGAGGTGTGGGGGTTTCAGTAGTTGCAGCACTCAAGTTTTAGTAGCTGCAGCATTTGAGTTTCAAGAGTTGCAATTCATGAGCTCTAGAACACAGGCTCAGTAGCTGTGCCACACGTGCTAAGTTGCTCTGAGGCCTGTGGGTTCTTCCCGAACCAGGGATCGAACCTTGTCACCAGCCAGGGCACTCCACTGTACCACCAAGGAAGTCCCAGACTATAAAATTATACACAGACTTTGAACTGCTCAGGGGGTCAGTGTTCCTAACTCCCATGCTGCTCAAGGGTCTACTGTATTCAAAAAATGTTTGTAAAATAAAAAATATTTTGTATGATGTCATGGAATTAATATTGGAAAATTCCAGTTTGGACCTTGGGTTGATTCCAAAGCCCAAGTTGGTCTTTATTTTATGGTTGTTTTTTTTTAATTGTGGTAAAAGTCATAGAATGTAAAGCATACTATTTTAAGCATTTTTATCTGTACAGTTCAGTGGCACGGAGTACAGATTCGCCTTGTGCAAATCTTACCATCTTCCATCTCCCATACTTTTCACCTTCCTAAACTGAAACCCTGTCTCCATTAAACACCAACTCTCCCTTCCCCTTTCCCACTTTACCCTCACCCCTCAGCCTCTAACATCTACCAAGGTACTTTCTGACACTGTGAATTTGACTGTTCTAGGTATCTCATATAAGTGGAGTCAAACAGTATTTGTATGGACACCAAGTGGGGAAGGGGGGATGGGATAAACTGGGAGATTAGGATTGACATATACACATTACAATGTATAAAATAGATAACTAATGAGAACCTATTCTACAGCACAGAGGAAAAAAAGAAGGTTCAATCTGTTTATAGAACTTATATTCTGTTCAGTTCAGTTGCTCAGTCGTGTCCGACTCTTTGCAACCCCATGAACCGCAGCACACCAGGCCTCCCTGTCCATCACCAACCCCTGGAGTCCGCCCAAACCCATGTCCATTGTGTCGGTGATGCCATCCAACCATCTCATCCTCTGTTGTCCCCTTCTGCTCCTGCCCTCAATCTTTCCCAGCATCAGGGTCTTTTCCAATGAGTCAGCTCTTTGCATCAGGTGGCCCAAGTATTGGAGTTCCAGCTTCAACACCAGTCCTTCCAATGAACACCCAGGACTGATTTCCTTTAGGATGGACTGGTTGGATCTCCTTGTAGTCCAAAGGACTCTCAAGAGTCTTCTCCAACACCACAGTTCAAAACCATCAATTCTTCAGCGCTCAGCTTTCTTCACAGTCCAACTCTCACATCCATACATGACCACTGGAAAAACCATAGCCTTGACTAGATGGACCTTTGTTGGCAAAGTAATGTCTATGCTTTTTAATATGCTATCTAGGTTGGTCATAACTTTCCTTCCAAGAAGTAAGTGTCTTTTAATTTCATGGCTGCAATCACCATCTGCAGTGATTTTGGAGCCCAGAAAAATAAAGTCAGCCACTGTTTCCACTGTTTTCCCATGTATCTGCCATGAAGTGATGGGACTGGATGCCTTCGTCTTAGTTTTCTGAATGTTGAGCTTTAAGCCAACTTTTTCACTCTCCTCTTTCACTTTCATCAAGAGGCTCTTTACTTCTTCATTTTCTGCCATAAGGGTGGTGTCATCTGAATATCTGAGGTTATTGATATTTCTCCTGGCAATCTTGATTCCAGCTTGTGCTTCATCCAGCCCAGCGTTTCTCATGATGTACTCTTCATATAAGTTAAATAAGCAGGGTGACAATATACAGCCTTGATGTACTCCTTTTTCTATTTGGAACCAGTCTGTTGTTCCATGTCCAGTTCTAACTGTTGCTTCCTGACCTGCATATAGGTTTCTCAAGACTGGTGACAGTGCAGGAGCAGTGGCTGCGACGGTGCAGGAGCAACCGAGAGGAGCTACCCCATGTCCAAGGTCAGGGGCGGCGGCTGAGAGGAGCTACTCCACCTCTAAGGTCAGGGGAGGCAGCTGCAGAGGAGCTACCCCATGTCCAAGGTAAGAAGCAGAGGCTGCATTTTGCTGGAGCAGCCGTGAAGAGATACCCAACATCCAAGGTAAGACAAACCCAAGTAAGACGGTAGGTGCTGAGAGAGGGCATCAGAGGGCAGACAGACTGAAACATAATCACAGACAACTGGCCAATCTGATCACACAGACCACAGCCTTGTCTAACTCAATGAAACTAAGCCATGCATTGTGGGG
Source organism: Bos taurus (assembly GCF_002263795.3). NCBI lineage: Eukaryota > Metazoa > Chordata > Mammalia > Artiodactyla > Bovidae > Bos > Bos taurus. The sequence continues at coordinate 131,325,718 of NC_037328.1, forward strand.
CCACCCAAGATGGACGGGTCATGGTGGAGAGGTCTGACAGAATGTGGTCCACTGGAGAAGGGAATGGCAAACCACTTCAGTATTCTTGCCTTGAGAACCCCATGAACAGTACGAAAAGACAAAAAGATAGGACACTGAAAGATGAACTCTGCAGGTTGGTAGGTGCCCAATATGCTACAGGAGATCAGTGGAGAAATAAATCCAGAAAGAACTTATATTAAGTTAACCTTAAAAATGCATTCCAAGATACATTTCGTGCATGTGTTAACAGTCGCTTCAGTCATATTTAACTCTTTGTGACCCTATGAACTGTAGCTCTTGTGTCCATGGAATTCTCCAGGCAAGAATATTGGAGTGGGTTGCCATGTTTTCTTCCCAGGGATCTTACCAACCAGGGATCACACCTGGGTCTCCTGCATTCCATGCGATTCTTCACCACTGAGCCCTGGGGAAGCCCTCAAGATACATTGCTGCTGCTGCTGCTAAGTCGCTCAGTTGTGTCCGACTCTGTGCGACCCCATAGATGGCAGCCCACCAGGCTCCCCCATCCCTGGGATTCTCCAGGCAAGAACACTGGAGTGGGTTGCCATTTCCTTCTCCAATGCATGAAAGTGAAAAGTGAAAGTGAAGTCTCTCAGTCGTATCCGACTCTCAGCGACCCCATGGACTGCAGCCTACCAGGCTCCTCCGTCCATGGGGTTTTCCAGGCAAGAGTACTGGAGTGGTTGCCACAAGAGCCCAATTTCTTAACCATTCCTTAGTATCCTTCTTAAATAAGACTCATGAATCTGTATACTAGCCTGAAACCATTATCAATCAATTTTAGGAACACAGAATTGAGGTATACCATCCCTACCAAAAAGTTTTTAAAAGTATCTAGAAGTTTAAAGAAGAATAATGAAGTGAATACCTATATGCTCACCACAGTTAAGAAATATAGCATCATCAGTACCTTAGGAGCCCGACATGAGCCTTTCCCAACTTCATCTGCCACCCCAGATCACTAGAGGTAACAACACCTGAAGGTTTTTTTTTTTTTTTTTAATCAATCCTTTGCCTTTCTATTTTTTTTTTAAACACAGTTGGTATCTGTAAACTGTATTTTGTTTTGCCAGTTTTGAACTATGAATGGCAGGTGACCTTTTCACTACTCTCACTACCTTGGTCTTGAACCTTATGAGTCATCCAGTTCATTAGTTTCTGCATTCCTCTAATCCCATCAGCCTCTATGTTTTAAAATTTTTCATAAATGTAGTAATTTAAATTTTGGTAATTCTCTTCCTAATATAATCTTTTAAATCTATTTCTCTTTTCATTGAACCTGTTCAGTAGGGCTCTGGTAAATGCAAGCAGTTTAGGTAAGGAGCTGATTTGGAGCATTGCTGATTTCCTTGGGTAAGTTTCCCCACCATGGCTGGCTGATTTCCGGCTATTAGCGTGATGCCGCTGAACATGGGCTGGAAAGAGATGCACAGACTTCCCCCTTGTGAGCTGGTATAAGCCAATTCCAACACATCCCTCATCCTGCTATATTGTTGTTTTAGTCACTTAGTCATGTTTGACTCTTTGCAACCCCGTGGACTGTGGCTCACCAGGCTCCTCTGTCCATGGAATTCTCCAGGCAAGAATACTGGAGTGAGTTGCCATTTCCTTCTCCAGGGGATCTTCCTGATCCAGGGATCAAACCCCGTTCTCCTGTGTCTCCTGCATTGCAGGTGGATTCTTCACCTGCTGAGCTATTGGGGAAGACTGAAAGGGTGTGTTGCCTCCCCACTGGGGAATTGAACCATGGTCTTCCGTGTGATATGTGGGTATTCTCACCACTATACTAACAAAGACAAAGCCTCAATCCTGGATGAACCTACCAAAACATTTTCTTCGTTGTTTTACCTGAATATCCTCATGCCCTTTTATACTAGAGTAGCCAGTTGTGCCAAACTGAACCAGAAGTCAGAGGCAAAGGAAACTTTGTATAGTCCATGCAGATCAGCATCTTCAAGGCAGAGAATAGGACTGCATTAGTTTCCTATACCTACTGTAACAAATTATCACAAACTTGGTGCTTAACCAACAGAAATTATTCTCTTGTAGTTTTGTGGGAAGTTAAAAATGAGTCTTACAGGGCTAAAATTAAGGTGTTAGCAGAGATCCACTAATCAGAGGCATCCTTGAAGAATCTCCTCCCTACCCTCTGAGTCGATTCAGTGGACTTGAGTCGACTTGATGGACCTGATGGCATCACTAACTCAAGGGACTTGAGTTTGAGCAAGCTCTGGGAGTTGGTGTTGGACAGGAAAGCCTGGCGTGCTGCTTCCGGTCCATGGGGGACAAGGACTGACCCCAGCCCATGGGGTTGCAAGGAGTTGGACACAACTAAGAGACTGAACTGACTGATTGAACTGAGAGATTCACTCCTTCCAGAGGCCCTACAAGAAAATCAGTTTGTTTGCTTTTTCCAGAGCCAAGAGCTGCATTCCTTGGCTCATGGCCTCTTTGTTCATCTTCAAAACCAGTGATATATCACTGGTATATATACTTCTTTTCCCTCTGACTGTGCTTCTTCCCTTTAGGCTTCTTCTCTTCTATGTCCTGTGCCTTCTGTCTCCTTTGTACAAAAACATTCAAATTGCATTTAGGGTCCACTGGGATCTTCCCATCTCAAAATCCTTAACTTCATTGCATTAGCAAAGTTCCTTTTGCCAAATAAGACATTTGTGGGTTCCAGAAATGGTAAACTGGATATCTTTGGGGGACATTATTCAGTCTCCCACAAGAGTGGAAGAAGGATGATAATAGATCTGGAAGAATAAATAGAAGATTTTCTATACAACCCACCCTTTTGCCCCACAGAATCACTCTTAGCCTTCTTTTAGGTGAAAAGTTCATGTGTCTCATGCAGGAACCACTCAAAGTCTCATCAGGTACCATATTATTGTTGAGTGACATCAATTTGTTCATACTCCCTCTTGAAACCTAAAATATTAGTCACTAGCAATAATCCTCATATATGATAGTTATGGGGATTGAAGGAGAAGAAACAATTCATAGCTCATAATAGAAGCAATTAAAAGCATAGTTTCCATAGTCCTTGTTTCTACAGTTGGTCCTGAGGACCACATAGATAATCAAAGATACTGAAGAATTTAGGGTTCTTACTACTTCTAAAATCCACTTAGCTGGGGTCCGGTCAGTCTAATGTCATTTCTATAACCAGGTACGATGATGTTTCCTGGGATGATTGAAATCCTTCCACTGCATAGCTTCTGCACCAGGATGGCATAGGGGACTATCCTAAGAGTCTTACCTTGGCATAAGGCATGTATGTGCTGGTGCTCAGTTGCTCAGTCATGTTCGATTCTTTGCAGCCCCATGGACTAGAGCCTGTCAGGCTCCTCTATCTGTGGAATTTTCCAGGCAAGAATGCTGAAGTGGGTTGCCATTTCCTACTCCTGGGGATCTTCCCAAGCCAGGGACTGAAACTGTGTCTCTCACATCTCTTGCATGGGCAGGTGGATTCTTTACCACTAGCGCCACCTGGGTATGAGTCCTCTGTAATCATATTTCTCCAAACTGAAGGTTCAGTTCAGTTCAGTTCAGTCATGTCTGACTCTTTGCAACCCCATGGACTGCAGCACGCCAGGCTTCCCTGCCCATTACCAACTCCCAGAGATTGCTCAAACTCACGTCCATAGAGTTGGTGATGCCATCCAATCATCTCATTCTCTGTCATCCCCTTCTCCTCCTGCCTTCAATCTTTCCCAGCATCAGGGTCTTTTCCAATAAGTCAGCTCTTCACATCATATGGCCAAAGTATTGGAGCTTCAGCTTCAGCATCAGTCCTTCCAATGAATATTCAGGGTTGATTTCCTTTAGGATTGACTGGTTTGATCTCCTTGCAGTCCAAGGGATTCTCAAGAGTCATCTCCAACACCACAGTTCAAAAGCATCAATTCTTTGGTGCTCAGCTTTCTTTATAGTCCAACTCTCACATCCATACTTGACTACTGGAAAAACCATAGCTTTGACTAGACAGACCTTTGTGGGCAAAGTGATCTCTCTGCTTTTTAATATGCTGTTTAGGTTTGTCATAGCTTTTCTTCCAAACTAAAGAAGGGCCTGTCATACACAGCCCAAGGTGCGAGGGCTGAGTGGGTAAAGCTGCTCAAGAGTCTTTTATTTCAGCCACAGGAGGAGGTGGCGAGGAGAAACTGGTTCTTCAAGGATGCCTCTGAGCCTTCCTATCTTACACACTGACAAGTTATTTTTGAACTTAAGAGCCATAACTTGCCGCCATTGTCTATCTGGTTTCTGAGTGAACTCTTGTCCCAAGGGAGTACATGATTCTTGTCTAACTGGGTTGAAGGGGGAAAGGGAAAGTCCCTCAGGGCATGAGGAGACATTCATTGAGCCAGAGCAGGTGGGAGTGGCAGGGAGCACAACAATGGCCTCTTTGAAATATGATCCTCACTGTTTCTCTCATTCACACGTTGCCGCCTCTCCATTTCTCCCTTCTTCTCTTCCCCATTCTCAGCCAAACGTGATAAAATCCCTTCATTTCCTCACCTGCCATTCACAGCCCTGCCCACTCCATTCTGACTGGCCCAGCATCTCTCCACCACTTCTCCCTGGGGAATCACCTAGGACCTCTGAGTCTCCCAGGGGATGTGTTTCAGCCCTCATCTTATTTGCCCTGTCAGCAACATCCTCTCATTGCTTCCTTCTTAGACTTTTTCTATTTGCCACTCCAGATCTGTGCTTCATCTTTTCACCCTACCCTAGGGTGCTGACTTCTAAGCATTACAGCAACAGGCTCCCGTACCCTCTGATAGGTTTGGCCAGTGAAAGTCCAGGCAGGAGATTAGATGAAGAGAGGAGAGAAAGGTCAGGGTATTTATTCCCCTGCCTTTTCTTCACCAAGCTCCAGTTGAGCAGTTGTTGGGCAGACCCCCCTGACAGCCACAGTTCTTCTGGGTTCAGGTAACCCCCGTTCTCTCTGACCGGTAGGTTAGACCAACCTGTTGCTGGCCCTGAGCTGCTTCAGTGTCCCTTGTTGGTATCTTAACATTGCTCACTCTTTTGCAAACGATTTCTTCATTAAACTCTCTAGTCACCCATTTTCTCATGTGCTAGTATATACTGATTTCCTTTCTTGAAACACATCTTTCACCTGGTTTCCATCACACCTCACTCTCTTGCCTTCATCCAAATGTCCATTCCTTCTCTGTCCCCTTGGCAGGTTTCCTCTCTTCTCCAAACAGTAAAATTTGGAATTCCATTAAGTCCTCAGCCCTCTTTTCTTCCTACTGTATTCCATTCTAAACTTTCTTCAACATTCACACCTTCAATAACTGCCTAGAAGCCATCAACTCAAATACTTAGATCTCACCAGCCACACCCATTCTTCGGGATCCAGGCTCATGCATTCAACTTCCTTTTTACTGTTGTCTCCTTGGTTAAATCAGTGAATATTTTTTGAGAGCCTATTATGTTCTGAATGTGTTTTTGGATATTTAAAAGGTCTTCAAACCTCTTATCCAAACTCAATCTATGATTTCTCACTCCTTTCCCTAACCCTTTTCGTTTTCCCTTGTTCCCTTCTCTAGTGAGAGGTTTCAACACCATCCATCCAATCTCACAACCAAGAGCCTAGGAGATCTTTGGTTCCCTTTCTTATGGCTCCCTTTTGCTCACCCTCCTTAACTAACTCATCATCATGTTACTGACTCATCAATTATTTATTATTAAATATTTCCTAAATATTGATGAGTTACTGAATCATCAATTTATCTCTTAAATATCTCCTAAATATCTTAAATTAGATATTTAGGAGAACCCAACCAATTTTCTCCATCTTTATCATCACTACCGTACCCCAAGCTGCCACTGTTTCTTACCTTTCTTATTCCCCCTACTTCAAGAGAACTTATTGAGGTGCAAATTTAACCAAGCTAGATCAAGCCCTTGCTTAAAATCCTCTGATGTCTCCCCTTGCACTGCCATCTGAGGTGTGGCTCTTGCCTACCTCGCCAGCCTTGTTTCAAACTGCACCCTCTCCAGCACCTTATTTACTAACCCTTCCTGTCTTCCTTCACTTCCCAATATTGATATAATTTCTCATGCTACAGGAACTTGACTCTTACTGTTCCGTTTGTTTAAGATTCTTTCCCCATATACCCCACCTCCCTCAATAACGTACTCTTCTCTTTTAAACCTGAGATAAAAATGTCACTTTCTCAAGGATGCTTTCCCTGACTCCTCTTTCAAAACTCCATCACCCTTTTACCAGCTCTCAAAATACCAGGTACCTCTTCTTCAAACCATTTATCACAGTTGTAATTTTACATTAATCTGTGTACTGTTTTGAATAATAAACTACAACTAAACATGAAGTGAAGAACCACATATGTTTTGTTCAATATCATATTCACCTGGCACATAGCCGGTGCTCAATAAATATTTGTGGAAAGAAAGAATAAAGGAGGAGATTCACTGAGAGTGAGGCTTACTATAGTAAGAAAAGTAGCCATGTCTATACCAGTGTTGTTTCTCTCTTAATGTAGTTTCTCAAATGCTCTGGAAGAAGTCAGGTGGTTCAATAAATGTTGGTGCCACAAGACAACAAGCTTGGACCGTGAGATAATTCTGAGCAGTGTTCACTTTGCTAATCGGTAACCAGTCTTAAAACCTCAAAAGGAAACTATTTTGTTACTTAATCTCCCAAAGATAGACTATATTGCCAAGAAATAGAGTTATTTAACAATTTAATTACATTTCTTAGTTTTATTTTATTAGAACAGAAAAGCATCAAACTGTGGTTCAGAATTCCATTACCATAAGACTTGAAAAAATGGAAATCTCAAGTTATTAATAGGTACTAATGCTTAATCATACTACTTAGTATCAGTCACAACTTGGCTTGATGTATTGTTCTTTAAGACTTGAATGAGACTTTTCAAGTGAATTCTTCAAATGCTTTAACTTCATCTTGGTGACTGCCCATGGTGCATCAGAACTCTAGAACTCTGGCCAATTCTGCCTTAGAAATCTTGGAAGGCAATGCATGATAACCCCTTACCTCTAATTTGACTTCCTTCTAACGTCATCAGAAGACATCAAAGTTACCCTCCTAGGAATCTCAATTATAACTAGCATTTACTGAGCTATGTGCCAGTGAATGTCACATAAGCTAGTGTTTATAGTTAACTATATGTTAGGCACTGTCCTGGCATTTTATACAGATTTTTCTCCTTTAACTCTTTCAGTTGCTTCTTAAGATAGGTATGAGTAAGCATACCTACCTTGGTCCGTGGGATTCTTTTGCTGGAGAATCCCATGGACAGAGGAGCCTGGCAGGCTACAGTTCATGGGGTTGCACAGAGTCAGACATGACTGAGTGGCTAACACACATGAGTAAGCAGAGACATCACTTTGCAGACAAAAGTCTATGTAGTCAAAGCTATGGTTTTTCCAGTAGTCATGTACAGATATGAGAGTTGGACCATAAAGAAGGATGAGTGCCAAAGAAATGAGGCTTTCAGACTGTGGTGTTAGAGAAAACTCTTCAGAGTTCCTTGGACTGCGAGAAGATCAAACCAGTCAATCCTAAAGGAAATCAACCCTGAATATTCATTGGAAGGACTGTTGCTGAAGCTGAAGCTTTAATACTTTGGATACCTGATGCAGAGAGCTGACTCATTGGAAAAGACCCTGATGCTGGGCAAGATTGAAGGCAAAAGGAGAAGGGAGCGGCAGAGGATAAGATGATTAGATAGCATCACCAACTCAATGGATGAATTTGAGCAAACCCTGGGAGATAGTGGAGGACAAAGGGGTCACAAAAACTTGGACTCAACTTAGTGACTGAACAACAACAACAACAACAAATAGATAATGTTTACATTTTCCAGATGGAGAAATTGAGGCTTAGATGCTTTTGATCTCTCTAGTACTGATCAAGATCAAAAGTCACTCCTGGAAATCCTTGGCCTGGGGCTCTTAAAACCATTAACGATGAGTTCCTGCATCCTTTGTGGTCAAGCTGAAAAGAAATTCCTTTCTGTGCAACTGCACAAATGCTCTCTAGCATGAAATCCTGTGATTTTTTTTTTCTAATTAGAAATACATAATTTTCCACTCTCTTTTGCTTTAATAAGTGTTTTGAGGCATTCATGAGCTTTGTAAAAAATGTCTTGATAAAAGCCAGCCAATCAAGAGGTGAACTAAATAAAGAACTAAAATTTTATATATTAAAAATTTTTTTTGTTTAATTTATTTTAAATTCATATATATACCTTAAGTTGAGACAATCAATAGCTACTTTCCTTCTCTCTTATTATGGGAAAATAGTGTACTTTGAAATAGTCTAATTTAGGCTGATAAAAACAATCAATGTTCAGGTCTCTTTAGGAAGATATACTAGTTTCACAATGACAGGAATGATGTTTCCCTTTATTCTGTTGCATGGATTCCTGCATCTCACATTTGTGCCAATATCATGCTATTTTGATTAGTATAGCTTTGTAATGTTGTCTGAAGTCTGGGAGGGTTATGCCTCCTGCCTTATTCTTTTCCCACTGGTTTGCTTTGGCAGTTCTGGGCCTTTTATGGTTCCATATTAAAAAAAAATTATGTTCTTAAAATAAAGAACTAAATCACAGATATAGAGAACAAACTAGTGGTTACCAGTGAAGAGAGGGAAGAAGGGAGGGGCAATATAGAGGTAGGGGAGTAAGAGGTACAAAATATTAGGTATAAAGATTGAAGGCGGGAGGAGAAGGGGACAATAGAGGATGAGATGATTGGATGGCATCCCTGACTCAATGGGCATGAGTTTGAGTGAACTCCGGGAGTTGATGATGGACAGGGAGGCCTGGCTGCAGTCCATGGGGTCGCAAAGAGTTGGACACAACTGAGAGACTGAACTGAAGCTACAAGGATATATTGTACAACATGGTGAATACTGTATAGCAAATATTTTATAATAACTATTCATGGAGTATAACCTTTAAAAATTGTGAATCACTGTATTGTATGCCTGTAACTTACATGATGTTGTTTAGCAACTATACTTCACTAAAAATAAAGATAAATTTAAAAGATAATAAAGTAATACAAAAAATGATAGAAAATGAAAAACCATATATGGCAAGTATTTGTCTTTAAATAATACTTGACAGCATTATTTCAACAATTCCATAATAAACCATTAAGTGTGTGGATTCACTGTAATTTACTTAAAAAACAAACAAAAGTGCTTCTTAATCTTTGTTATTAATCCTAGAGCTGTATTTCAGGAAATACAGTGAAGAAGCATTTAGTTAAAGTAAAATATAGTGAAGAAGCAGAAAGTTAAACTGAGGAAAGGCATTTCCTCAGTTTCATTTTGGTTTCTCCTTTTTCTTAAAATTCAATTAAATTTCAATGTAATATTTTTTCTTAAAATTAGTATATACCAATGATTTCTTGCATTTTTAATTGAAGTATAATTAATTCACAATATTGTGTTAGTTTCAGGTGTGCAGCAAAGTGATTCAAATACATATGTATATATATTCTTTTTCAGATTCCTTTCCCCTATGGGTTATTATGTAATACTGAGTACAGTTTCCTATACTATACAGTGGGTTCTTGTTGGTTATCTCTTTCATATATAGTAGTGTGTATATGGTAGCATTATTTTTATCTTTATAGAAATATTTTCATATTCCTTCTCTCTTACTCATTAAATAATGTCTGAAATGAAATTCATCTGCATTAATAATGGCTGTTTCCAGTGGTGAAATTTGGGAATATTTTCCTCCATCACCACAATTCTGCTATCACAGCTAACAAAATTGACAATAATACCTTAACATCATGTAATACCTAGTCTGTGTGAAAAATTCCCCAACTGTTCCCAAAATGGTTTTTTCAAATCAGATTCTAATCAAGGACCACGTATTAGAGCAACCTCCTTCCCTTTTGTTTTCCTTAACAGTAATTTGCTGAGACCAGACCAGCTGTTCTTTAGAATGTACTACCTTATGGACTTTTGATCCCTTGCAATACTGTTTTACTTGCTTCTGTAGACACTATCTTCTTGTAAACTCAAAGTTAGAACTAAAGGCTTGATTATACTCAACCTAAATACTTTGGGCAAGAACATCACAGCTAATAGACCTTTCGTTGCCTCCTCACAGAAGGTGCATGCTCTCTGGCTATCCACCACTGATGCCCACATAGAGCACTGACCCCTCCTGTGGAAAGTTATGCTTTCCCCCCTTGTAATCTATGAGGTGGATGTTAACATCCACATCTACTCCCTTCAGATTTTAGCATCTTTTAATCGTCCATGCCAGAATCATTTCTCTTAATAGGGATTGCAAAGTAGTGATTTTCTAATTCTGTAAGTCCATCTATTATTAGCTAAGACTTAACTGTAAAGGAAAATGTTCTTTCACCAGCTGGTTACCCTAGAATATAGATTGCACTTGAAAGGCAAGATAATACCTAATTCTTTCCCATTAATTACAAATTTTACAATTAAGAGATTGATATAGTCTTCAAGGATGGTGACAAAGCACTTCTTTTGGCCTTTTTTCTTTCAAGTATCATTATAGACTGATAGGTTTTCATATATTCAATTTACAGTTATCATGCTTGTGATGTGTAAATTGCCCCAACTTTGACTAGTAGGAAACCCTTCAAGCTGATACCTGTATCTTGTTGATAGAAGCACATTTTTCTTTGAAAGCTTGTTTGATTTCTGACTCAAGAGACTTCATTTTTAGGGAGTAAATTCCATTCATGCCCTCCACCCCAGGTATTGAGAGGAGAAATTTACCCAAACAAGTGTATCTGATGCACACCTGTTACATAGTTAGCCCCACGCTAGCTACCTTGAAAGATCCAAAGAAAAGTGTGTTCCTTATTAGCTGCTGAGAAGTTCAAATTCCTTCTCTTCCTCCTCCTTCTTCTCTTCCTTTCCTTCTCTTTTTCTTTTCCACCATTATCACAATGGAATATTATCAGAACCAGGGTTCTGTTAATTGAAATTTCTGATTAATTGAGGTGGATCAGATAACCCTTGTAATTTCCACCTTTATCAAACATCCTTCTGTAACATGTGAGCCCACTCTGTTGTCTAGTAAGTAGCATCATGAAACATTACAGAGGGCCCCTGACTTATAATGATTCAACTTACCATTTATCGACTTTACTATGGTGTGAAAGAAAAACACATTCAGTAGACGTTGTGCTTCAAATTTTGAATTTTACTCTTTTCCAGGGCTAGTGATATGCTGTACGATCGCAGCTACAGGTCCCAGTCGGCCACGTGATTGTGAGGGTAAACAATTGGTACAACCATTTTGTACCCTTTCCACCATTCTTTCATTTTTAGCATGGAATTCAATAAATTACATGTGATAATCCACACTTTATTATAAAGGAGGATTTGCGTTAGAGGATTTTACCTAGCTGTAGGCTGATGTAAATGTTCTGGGCATTTTAAGATAGGCAAGGCTATGAAGTTTGCTAAGTTAGGTGTATTACATGTATTTTCCACTTATAATATCTTCAACTTACAATGGGTTTATCAGGGCATAACCCCATCGTAAGTTGAGGAAGATCTGTAATTTGATCTTTCTTTGATGATTTGGGAATAGACAGTGCCACAGGATGGTTATTACAAACATTAACAAGAAGTAGAATTCTGTAAGAAAAATGAAGAAGTTTGAAGGAATTGGACTGAATTTGTATTGACCCCAGGATGTAACTTCTTCATAAATCCTCATTTTCACATTTTTCTTCCAAAAGCAATTCTGGCTTGCAACGACACTTTGTTGGGTTCTGGTTATTTATTAATAATTTAACCAGTGAGTAAAGAGGGCTTTCTGAGTAGAGTTGTGTTTATTTTCCTTAGGCCCCATGGTGATTCCCTGCAAGTCAATTCTGTTTTCTGCCAGGCTCTGTGTCCAGGGACAGCCCCTTTTGGTGCTATTAGCTGTTTTCTCCCCTAATTTATCACCTTGTCCCATCCTGCCTTATTATTCAGTATACATCATTGCAATAAAGCAAAAATTAAAACATCAGGATAGTCTTCCTGTTTAAATACCTAATTATGTGACAATTACTTTTCTTGTGGGCTGTTTTGCCATTTTTACAAGCTTATGGAAAGAAGAGTTTATTTGCATTTCAAAATTGAATTTTACTGATGGAAAATCTGCACCAAGAAGACAGAATCAGAGATTATTTTCTGTTAGTGACAGCACTGGGCAGACAACACATTTTAGTTGAACAAACACCTTTTTTAGGAGTAGCTTAGAAGAATACCAGTTTCTTCCTTCCAAAGGATACTTGCACACATTCTGGCCTTTAGTTAAATCGTACAAGAAAGAGGTTCATCAAAAGGAAAGTTTATGCTTTCTTTAAGAAAATAATTTTACCACAAAATTTTATTATTAACATATTTGCTAAATTATATAAATTCTGTGCTGACTCAAACATTTCTCCGAATACTTTTAGGGTTTTAAAAATCATTATTAAAGTCCTGTGTCTTATATCCCAAACTCTAATACATATTTCAACTGGAATATCCAATTTCACAAAATTCACAAAGTTGGTGAGTTTCTGAAGTGAAAATATTTCTCATATTTAAAAAATTAAATCACAGAATTGATTCTGATTAAAGACCACATGTCCAGTAAAGTAATTATTTCACAAGAGTAAATCAAGTCACACAGCATGCCAACTCACCTGTAGTACAATGTTGCCATATTACTGTGCTATGGGAAAAGCTTTCCGATCAGGTCTAATAAATTAATGATGCATCTTGTAAACAGATTTGCAACAACTCTCATACAAGTTCCCAAGGTTTATTCAAGATCTCAAGAGACATGACCAACAGACACTACAGATTGTCTACCCCCTACCCTCTTGACATCTTCAGCCATATGGGACCCCTCTCAGCCTAGATCTAAAAGCAGTAAAAAGACAAAGTCTCATTTGTGCCTGTAGTTGGGAAAATGCAACTTTACTTTGGGATGAAACTGCAGCATTCCAAGTGTTCACAAGATGGCACCATTGCCCTGAGACATTAATGCAATCTCATTAACCGGTAGGGTAACTGCTGCAGAGCCCAAAGGAAGGGAACATTTTGGATGCTGGTAAAAACCCAAGGGACACTGAGCAAAAGACAGAAGAGGGCTGCACATGGGAGAAAGCTTGGGGAGTAGAAATTTGGGTCAGCTTCCAGTTCAAGAACTGTGTTTATAGTAGTACTAGATACTGTAATAATTTTATACATGTAAGTGCTGGTTACTTTTTGAGAAAGAGGCTAGTGAAACTTACTGGCTCTTCTGATTTCAAATTAAGTTTTCTTATGGCTTGTCCTTTTATCATCTACCAAGAAAACAAACTGGAATCAGGGTTTTCTTCTAAGAAAAAAGTTTCAGGGCAAACCCATCTGGAGGTAATGTTTCAACATTTGGAAGGCTCAGGGGTGTGTGTGCAAGTATGTGCATGTGCTTCTGTGTTACACTGGAAATTTATTCTTTAATGAAATTTGTTTATTTGTAATTGGAGGATAACTGCTCTACAGCATTGTGTTGATTTCTGCCATACATCAACATGAATCAGCCAGAGGTACGTGTATGTTCCCTCCTCCTGATCCTCCCTCCCACCTCTCACTCCACTATACTGGAAATTTATTTTAAAAGACCAGACTGTCCTTGTTGCCTTTGAATCCTTTCTTTATTCTCTTCCAGCCTTCCTACTCCTGGGTACCACTAGAACACAAAGACTTGTTAACAGGAAGATCATTTTCCGTAACCCGAAATCAGACCATGAATAAAGTGTTAGTCACTTAGTCCTGTCTGACTCTTGCTCTGTAGCCCACCAGCCTCCTCTGTCCATGGAATTCTCCAGGCAAGAATACTGGAGTGTGTACCCATTCCCTTCTCCAGGGGGCCTTCCCAACTCACGGATTAAACCTGGGTCTCCTGCATTGCAGACAGATTCTTTACAGGCTGAGCTAACAGGGAAGCCCAAATCAGACCATACTGATTCTATTTTCCAGAAGAAGATAATATCTTTTTATCTTAGGAAGGGAAAATTTGAGGTCCATTTGCATAAGTGGGATAGGTCAGTGGAGAAAACCAGCGTTATATTTCTTTGACAAGGGTTTGAATTCACATGAGAACAGCAGAGGGTTAGTTAGTTCAAATAGTATTATGGTGTAGCCCTGAAGTCTAGGGCTAGAACTTTGAGAAGATCAAGATGAAAAATAAGAAAAGCACTTTTTAATAAATGTATTATATAAAGGTAGTCAAAACAAAATTTAAAACAACTGTATATTGGAATATCCTTTTTAGAAAGCAAAATGCAAAGGAACTTAAAGTGATTCTAGACTTTAACCTAGTGATAACACATATGAGAAGAAATCTGAAAAAATAACTCAATAGAAAAAAAGCCATAAGCAAAAATATTCTTTGTAGAATTATCTGTTGTTGTTTAGTTGCTAAGTCATGTCCAACTCTTTGCAATCTCATGAACTGCTGCGTACCAGACTTCCCTATTCTTCACCATCTCCTAGAGCTTGCTCAAACTCATGTCCATTGAGTTAGTGATACCATCCAACCATCTCATCCTCATTCACCCCCTTCTCCTTCTGCCCTCAACCTTTCCCTGCATCAGAGTCTTTTCTAATGAGTTGTCTCTTCGCATCAGGTGGTCAAAGTATTGGAGTTTCAGCTTCAGCATCAGTCCTTCCAATGAATATTCAGTACTGATTTCCTTTAGGATTGACTGGTTTCATCTCCTTGCTGTCCAAGGGACTCTTTTTTTTCCTTCAATATGAAAAAAGCATTATCTGTAATTCTGAAAAACTGGAAAAAATTAAATGTCAAACACTATATAAGATAGTAATTAGATAGATTAAGGTATACCTAGCTACTAGATGAAGTTTAAGCAATATTAAAGTAAATATAAACACTACTTAGTAACATTTAAAAATGCTAATTTCAGGAGGTGTTGGGAAAAGCAATGATTTGCAATAAGACAAGGAGCATGGTCCCTGTTCTGCAAGGCCAGGGCTATTCCAACTGGAGCAATGGGGCTTCTCTCCAAACAGTACCCAGTATGTTCATAGGGGCAGCAAACATTTAGCGCTCCTGCGTCTCTAGAGTGAGTCCTGTCATCAGCAGCTGTGTGCTCAGTCCGTAGACTTTTGCTTTGCTGCAGAAGTGAGCTTGGTGTTAGGATGTTTGTGGCACTGGACTCAGCTTCCAAGCAATAGGCCATGTGGTCTCATGGACTCTCATGGTCTGGGAGAACTCTCCTGTATTGCTGAGTACAATCTGCAAAATGGAAACAAATCACAACTGCTTCCCACCCCTCATCTCCTCCTCTTACAGGACACAGATCTGATTTAGAGGAAGGAAAGATGTTGTAAACAGGCAAAGGAACAACTCTTATCTTATTACAAATCAGCATCCAGTCCGCAGATTCTCAACCTTTGGTGGGGACTGTATACTGTGAAATTTGATTTTTCCACAACTGACCACTCTCCTCAAACCATCTGCCCAGGTCTCTCCTCTCACTATCTATACCAACTGCAAACGAACTGTCGGAGAAGTCTAAATCACACTCAGTTAGGGAGGCAAATTGGTAGAAATAAAAATCAAGTCACATATTCCAAAGATGAATATTACTGATTTGTGGATAGGGTTGTAAGTTCTCTGGGAGGGATTTTTTGTTGTCTGTTCTTCTCTTCAGGGGTCTAAATTAATTGATAGCTAATTGTATATTGATTTTTATGCAGGTATAGTATAATATAAACTGATAAAGTTCCAGGATCCCAACCACATGGCCATCAGCGTCAAAGCACTAAGCCAGACAGAAGGTCCCCTGACTCAGCAGATCCCTTTCAGTATCAGTTTTCACCTTGAAACACAAAAGGCTCCCACAACTCTACTTACTGATGGTTCTGCTCTTGCCACACCCCCTGCACCCTTAATGAACAGTTAGTGGGAGGCAATTCAAGTCCATTGTGGCAGTCTACAGATGTCAGGGAGAAAAGCCTTCACTGTTTTGTGAGTTATTTGCAGTATAAGTTAGGGTAAGTATTATAAATTATTCATAAAGGGTTAATTCCATTTTAGTAACCAACTTGGATGAAAAGGGGCTTACTGGTGAGTTATTGAAAATAATTTTAAATGCCATCTAATTTTTTGTAGAAGCTTTTATTTTTCTTTCTACTTTCTATGTTAGAGACACTGACATTTTGAATTGTCCTTTGGATGCTGGCCATGTTTCATCTTTGTCAAAATTTGAGGTTTCAGTAGAAAAATAGTAGAGGTGCAGGCTGTGAACTAAGTGCTATGTCCATTAAAAGTGACATGGAAGGCCCCTGTTACTTACCTGGGTGTGATTTGCTCATGGCGGAGAGCAATGGAGGTGAGGAATGAGGCTGCAAGACAGAAGAATGTTGGGCTGAACTTGAACAGGTCGACTTCCAGGGACCCTTATCAGTACCATGTTGTTTCCAGAGAGCCAGACCTCAAACAGCAGCCAAGTTCCCAGCAATGAAGCCAATGTCTGGAAAGGAAGGATGTAAAACAAAACCCAAACCAAGCATCACTTTCCTAGAGTAACTTTCTTTTCACTTTATTGCAATGGTTTTCTACATGAATGGACTACATCCTGCCTTTGCAACCAAAGTCATTTCCATCTTATATTATGCATACAGTGAGCTCAATCCTTCAGAGCTTAAAGAGCTGTTTCAGCTCCATATGGGAGCAGGGGCTGAGAGGCTGTGTGCATCATGGTATCATCACCACTGCCTTCTGGTCTGGTCCATGGCCAAGAATGTGACCATCCTCCCAGACTGCAATGGATGATTCCAAAGAGTCTGACTTAGTAGCAAATGTAGGATGTAAAAGTCATGTACGTTAAAAAAAAAAAAAAAGATTGACTCAAGAAAGAAAACACCAGTATTATTTTGGAAATCAGATGCATAATGTATCTTCCTTTGCCAACCAAATGATTCGCTAATGGTCTGTGCACAAACTCTGCTCACGAACCCTGGAGAGATTTACTCCAGGCCTCACTGCCATATCTCCCATGTTGCCAAATAGATAGAACCATGTTTTAGCATCTTGTTAAAAGAAACAAACAGGGGGCAGGGGTGGCTCTGTGTTCTCACTGTAGTTTCTTTTTCTTCTTTGGAAATTGCTTTTGGCCCGAAGGGATGGTAGGAGACATAGCCAGTCTATCTAACTGAACTTAGGAGGGTTTTTTAAAAATTAAACAAATATGGAAACCACTGAGAACAATGTATCAAACTCATGTATGCAACATTCATTGTAATAAACTTTTGTTTTTTTAAGAAATAAAAGATTTAAAATAAACTCCTCCATCATCCTCTTCCTGGCCCCATTCTTTCTCTCTTTCTCTCCCTAAATAAAGTCACTATCATGAACTTGGTGTGTGCCTGGTCAATGTTTCTATATACACATAAAAGTGTATCCATAGGTAATAAATTTTGTGGTTGCTTTACACAATTAAATATATGCATGATTGCATACTTTGTGTAATGCCCTCTAGTTTTATTTTTTTCTCAGCCTTTTAAAAATATTTTAAATAATTTTGTTAATTAAAGTTTATGGTATACTTATATATGAGCAGCATTTCTTTTTCTTTTTTTAGCCTTGTTTTTTATCTTCACTATGTACCCACAGATTTGGCCAATATATTTATTCCATCCTATTGACTATGCCATAATCTATCCCATCATTTATTCCTGAACTTTGAATTGTTTCCATTTTTTCACCTTTACAATTTCGCTTAAATGGGCATTCTTGTTCATGTTCCCATGTGCAACTACAGAGGGCTGGCTAGTGCAAAATGGAGCTGTAGGGCTGGCCTCTGTCTGCTGTGGAAAGCGTAGGGGAAAGTGCTATTAGAGGAACTAAAATATAAAACCTTTTCTTTTCTTCCATGATCTCTCTTTCTCTCAACTTGTAACAAACTTTTAAAATTTGCCATCCTAATACTGCAAGGAGATCCAGCCAGTCCATTCTGAAGGAGATCAGCCCTGGGATTTCTTTGGAAGGAATGATGCTAAAGCTGAAACTCCAGTACTTTGGCCACCTCATGCGAAGAGTTGACTCATTGGAAAAGACTCTGATGCTGGGAGGGATTGGGGGCAGGAGGAGAAGGGGACAACAGAGGATGAGATGGCTGGATGGCATCACTGACTCGATGGACATGAGTCTGAGTGAACTCCGGGAGTTGGTGATGGACAGGGAGGCCTGGCATGCTGCGATTCATGGGGTCACAAAGAGTCGGACATGACTGAGCAACTGAACTGAACTGAATACTGCTCTAAGAAAGATGAGAAATGTAGATTATTATCAGGAATTTTACCTTTCAATGGTATATAGTATATTATACAATGCCAGTTTTAAAGGCAAATGTAAGCATATTTAACACTTATAGGGAATCATTGAAATCCTATAACTAATCTTGCAGCTCCTGTATAGGTATGTACCATTTGTACCAGAAAAAGTAGAAACACTGCATAAAATTACTAGAAGTGTTTTCATTTTTTTTTTATGACTCCGGCACCTTCTACCCACACTCTGCCCTCAACTTACTGATGAGTAAGGAAGCACTGAGATCAAAAGGAATTGAGGTGTTCTGTCTTTCCCTTTCCTTCTGTGTCATCATTTTCAGGGTAAGTTGTTGGTTGATACAGGGAAGCAACGCGAGTGAGAAAGGCTAAGACAGAGGTCCCTGGTTGCTGAGGTCTTCTTTCTGCATTTGAAGCAAGTTCTGGTTCAAGAGAAGTGTGGCCTCTTGGGGGTGTCAGCTTCACGATTACTCTGTCATTGACATTACATGCTTAACCTTATTCTTACTCTGGGCCCCGCTAAACTTTCCCACATCAGAGTTCCACTAGAATGCTGTGCCCAGGGGACGACCTGAATATTAATAAGCAATGGAGGCATGTATATTACACCCACCTCCTCTGCCCAGGACACACTCCACTGTCCCACGGAACTTCAGTTAAAAGCACAAGTTCAAAACTGTCAAGAATTTCAAAACGGTGAAAGCAGAACATGAAACCAAGCACAGGGCCCTCCCAAGGACACAGCACTGTAGGACTACACGTGCCTATGGAGCTGGTCCTGCATCTATCTGCCTGAAAGATGCTCTAGGAAATTGTTTGAAAGTGGGTTTCTGAGTGGCCATGCTCACTGTACATTTTAATCTGAAATTACCCAAATACGTTCCATAATGGCCATACAAATTTACACAAATAACAGTAGTAGGTGACAGTTTCCATTGGCTCATTTTCTCACTTATAGTTAATAAATTATGAAATATTACTTTATTTTTGACAAATGTATTTTTTTGTTATTTCCCTGTGAAGTGAACATCTTTTCATTTGTTTATTCTGCGTAGTAGGGGATATGCATTTCTCTTTGTGAAATTCTTGCTCCATAATCTTTGCTCATTTATTTACTAAGCTGTCTCTCTTGGGGGTATTGATTTGTGTTTTTAAAAACATTCTCAGTACTAATCTTGACTGTTATATGTCTTGTCATTATCTTCTCTCAGCCTGCTTCTCATCTTTTAACTTTTTAAGTGGAGCCTTTGATTCTACAAGAAATTTAAAATGCATCAGTTCAGTTCAGTCGCTCAGTCATGTCCGACTTTTTGCGACCCCATGAATCGCAGCGCGCCAGACCTCCCTGTCCATCACCAACTCCCGGAGTTCACTCAAACTCATGTCCATCGAGTCGGTGATGCCATCCAGCCATCTCATCCTCTGTCCCCTTCTCCTCCTGCCCTCAATCCCTCCCAGCATCAGAGTCTTTTCCAATGAGTCAACTCTTCGCATGAGGTGGCCAAAGTATTTGAGTTTCAGCCTCAGCATCAGTCTTTCCAATGAACACCCAGGACTGGTCTCCTTTAGGATAGACTGGTTGGATCTCCTTGCAGTCCAAGGGACTCTCAAGAGTCTTCTCCAACACCACAGTTCAAAAGCATCATTCTCTGGTGCTCAGCTTTCTTCACAGTCCAACTCTCACATCCATACATGACCACTGGAAAAACCATAGCCTTGACTAGACGAACCGTTGTTGGCAAAGTAATGTCTCTGCTTTTGAATATGCTATCTAGGTTGGTTATAACTTTCCTTCCAAGGATCAAGTGTCTTTTAATTTCATGGCTGCAATCACCATCTGTAGTGATTTTGGAGCCCAGAAAAATAAAGTCTGACACTGTTTCCACTGTTTCCCCATCTATTTCCCATGAAGTGATGGGACTGGATGCCATGATCTTCGTTTTCTGAATGTTGAGCTTGAAGCCAACTTTTTCACTCTCCTCTTTCACTTTCGTCGAGAGGCTTTTTAGTGCCTCTTCACTTTCTGCCATAGGAGTGGTGTCATCTGCATATCTGAGGTTATTGATATTTCTCCTGGCAATCTTGATTCCAGCTTGTGCTTCATCCAGCCCAGCGTTTCTCATGATGTACTCTGCATATGAGTTAAATAAGCAGGGTGACAATAAACAGCCTTGACGTACCCTTTTCCTATTTGGAACCAGTCTGTTGTTCCATGTCCAGTTCTAACTATTGCTTCCTGACCTGCATATAGTGTATGGCAGCCCCATTTACCTACATTTCCCATTATTATTTCTATTTTTTGTGTTTTCCTTGCCTTAAGATCACAAAGATATTCTCCTATATATTTTTTCTTGCTTAAATTTTTAAATATATATGCTGCCTGGAGTTAGTTTTTATGTACAGTATGAGATAAGAATTTAACTTTATATCTTATTTGAAAAGTCAGTGGCCTCAATACCATTTATTAAATAGTCTACCACTCCCCCCACTGATATCTCGGGCTGTTTCTCAGAACCCTGTATTATTCCACTGATCTACACTTCTTAATATATTTCCTGTATTTCCCACTTACTAGCAGAGCTTTTGGTGAGTACTGATATCTGGTTGACTAAGAGCCTCAGTACTTTAAATAACACATATTCCACCCATTAAAAAACACAGAAACAATTTAAAATAAACAAGTTTTTTACTTTTCGGGCTAAATGAAGAAGTTCTCCAACCTACTCAGAATGAAAACACAATGACTTTGAAATCAAACAGACTTGAATTCTTATCCCAGGCTTTTCTGGGTTTTCTGGCTGTTTGAACTTGGGGCATGTTTCTTAACCTCTGGGGCTAGACTCTGTAATCTGTAAAATGGGGATAGTAAGATCTATGCTAATAGATATCTTCCTAGTAAGACAAAGATGAAGAAGCTCTATATAGTCAGCAAAAACAAGACTGGGAGCTGACTATGACTCAGATCATGAGCTCCTTATTGTCAAATTCAGACTTAAATTGAAGAAAGTAGGGAAAACCACTAGACCATTCAGGTGTGACCTAAATCAAATCCCTTATGCTTATACACTGGAAGTGACAAATAGATTCAAGGGATTAGATCAGATAGACAATGTCTGAAGAACTATGGATGGAGGTTCGTAACACTGTACAGGAAGCAGTGATCAAGACCATCCCCAAGAAAAAAGATTGCAAAAGGGCAAAATAGTTGTCCGAGGAGGCCTTGCAAATAACTGAGAAAAGAAAAGACATGAAAGGCAAAGGAGAAGAGGAAAGATATACCCATTTGAATGCAGAGTTCCAAAGAATAGCAAGGAGAGATAAGAAAGCCTTCCTCAGTGACCAATGCAAAGAAATAAAGGAAAAAAATAGAAAGGGAAAGACTAGACATCTCTTCAAGAAAATCAGAGATACTAAGGGAACATTTCATGCAAAGATGGGCACAATAAAGGACAGAAATGGTATGGATCTAACACAAGCAGAAGATATTAAGAAGAGATGGCAAGAATACACAGAAGAACTACAGAAGAAAGATCTTCATGACCCAGATAATCACGATGATGTGATCACTCACCTAGAGCCAGACATCCTGGAATGTGAAGTCAAGTGGGCCTTAGAAAGTATCACTATAAACAAAGCTAGTGGAGGTGATGGAATTCCAGTTGAGCTATTTCAAATCCTAAAAGATGATGCTGTGAAAGTGCTGCACTCAATATGCCAGCAAATTTGGAAAACTCAGCAGTGGCCACAGAACTGGAAAAGATCAGTTTTCATTCCAATCCCAAAGAAAGGCAAAGCCAAAGAATGTTCAAACTACCAAACAATTGCACTCATCTCACATGCTAGCAAAGTAATGCTCAAAATTCTCCAAGCCAGGCTTCAACAGTATGTGAATCATGAACTTCCAGATGTTCAAGCTGGATTTAGAAAAGGCGGAGGAACCAGAGATCAAATTGTCAACATCTGTTGCATCATTGAAAAAGCAAAAGAGTTCCAGAAAAACATCTACTACTGCTTTATTGACTATGCCAAAGCCTTTGACTGTGTGGATCACAACAAACTCTGGAAAATTATTCAAGAGATGGGAATACAAGATCACCTGATGTGCCTCCTGAGAAATTTGAATGCAGGTCAAGAAGGAACAGTTAGAACTGGGCATGGAACAACAGACTGGTTCCAAATAGGAAAAGGAGTATGTCAAGGCTGTATATTGTCACCCTGCTTATTTAACTTATATGCAGAGTACATCATGAGAAACACTGGGCTGGAAGAAGCACAAGCTGGAATCAAGATTGCTGAGAGAAATATCAATAATCCCAGATACGCAGATGACACCACCCTTATGGCACAAAGTGAAGAAGAACTAAAGAGCCTCTTGATGAAAGTGAAAGAGGAGAGTGAAAAAGTTGGCTTAAAGCTCAACATTCAGAAAACTAAGATCATAGCATCTGGTCCCATCACCTCATGGCATTTAGATGGGGAAACAATGGAAACAGTGAGAGACTTTATTTTTGGGGGGTCCAAAATCACTGCAGATGGTGACTGCAGCCATGAAATTAAGACGCTTGCTCCTTGGAAGAAAAGCTATGACCAATCTAGATAGCATATTAAAAAGCACAACATTCCTTTGCCAACAAAGGTCCATCTAGTCAAAGCTATGGTTTTTCCAGTGGTCATGTATGGATGTGAAAGTTGGACTATAAAGAAAGCTGAGGTCTGAAGAATTGATGCTTTTGGACTGTGGTGTTGGAAAAGACCCTTAAGAGTCCCTTGGACTGCAAGGAGATCCAACCAATCCATCCTAAAGGAAATCAGTCCTGAATATTCATTGGAAGGATTGATGCTGAAGCTGAAACTTCAATACTTTGGCCACCTGATGCGAAGATCTGACTCATTGGAAAAGAGCCTGATGCTGGGAAAGATGGAAGGTAAGAGGAGAAGGGGAGGACAGAGGATGGGATGGTTCAATGGCATTACTGACTCGATGGACATGAGTTTGAGTAAGCTTCAGGAGTTAGTGATGCACAGGAAAGACTGGCATGCTGCAGTCCATGGGGTCTCAAATAGTCAGACATGACTGAGCAACTGAACTGAACTAACTAAAGATCTATAACCTAAAGCTATTGAGAAGATTAAATTAGTTAAGTGTCAGGCACAACCTAAATACTGGAGAAATAGGACTTTTCTTTCCCTTTCCCATCCTTGAAAAGAGCTGCGTGTTTCTTGGTTATTCTATTCACTGGTGGACTCTAAGAGGATGGCTAGAGCTTGCTTAAAGGCAAAACAAGATCCATCCCAAGCTGATGATCTGATTAAGTCACTTTTCTAAAACCCAAATAATTGCCTGGACTTTGGAATAGCAGGAGTTGCCGGGATGTCCTTGAGTGGTCTGTCAGTTGGCTGCTGCTCTTAATTAAATGACACAAATAGGTCAGAATCAAACCAGAGCCAATCAGACACCCCTCCAAATTACACAAACTCAACTCTCATGACAAGTACGGAAAAGAACAAAAGGATGAAGAATCAATAAGATTATGAGTTTGAAATTCTGACATCTCATCCACAGTGGTGAGATTGAGACCTCTGACTATTTCAGCCTGGCTCAGACCAATATCATTTCCTTGGGTGGAGAGAAATTCTTCAAACTAATACACTTTGAAACCTGGGATAGAGTTGAGAACATGCCTGGAATTTCATCATGTCCAGGTAGAAACTTAAACTGAAAAGACTGTTCTGGAAGATGAAAGGAAACAGAAGTGCATCAAGAATAAATACATGACTAATCCCACAACAGCAAGAGGAGGAGGTTAATGGGTCTAATGAAGTGGGGGGCTCGGGGCTCTCGAGAAGCTTCCACCATGCAGGCCATGCTCCTCAGGAGAAACAAGCCAGTCAGTGAGTCATGGAGCAGGCTGGGTCTGTGTGGGTGATGCTCTGGGGTGTCATCTGATGGGGTGGAGAGGCCCAGCTGGGAGGGGGCTGAAGGCAGATGCCATGAGAAAAGGGCCTGTGGCTGCAGTTGTGGAGGGCAGTGGCTAGTTGCCCCTGGAGCCACCACTGTGCTTCAGCACCTTCCATAAATATAAGAATCCAGAGTGACACGTGCAGTGGAGAGCACTCCGGTCACAGACCTGTATTCAAATCCTGACTCTAGGACCTAACAGCTGTATGACCTTGGGCTAGCTCCCTTGGGCTCTTCATCTACTAAATGAGAGGAAGAATTTCAAACTTTAAACATTGTTTGAGAATAAACTGAAATAAGATAAAATCCATAGAGTTCAGATGCTGAAGCTGAAGCTCCAATTCTTTGGCTACCTGTTGTGAAGAAGCAACTTATTGGAAAAGACCCTGGTGCTGGGAAAGATTGAGGGCAGGAGGAGAAGGGGGTGACAGAGGATGAGATGGTTGGATGGCATCATTGACTCAATGGATATGAGTTTGAGCAAACTCTGGGAGATAGTGAAGGACAGGGAAGCCTAGCATGCTGCTCTCCATGGAGTTGCAGAGTCAGACGACAGAGTGACTGAACAAAAAAAATAGAGTTCTTAATGCAAGAGGGTTCAATAAATGTACCCACAAGCGTGGTCCACTCTGATAAGATCTGATTGTCTTTGGTAAGCCTGGGAGACCAGCAGCCCTGAGTTTTGCTCCCTCTGTTACAGATGCACCAGACCTCCAGTTTCCTGGGTCCTCCACTCCCTTGGTGAGTTCTCCATTTACCTCTTCGAGCCTCCCTTCCTCTCCTGTCTTTCAGCAGAGGCCCCCATTCTTGGCTCACCTCCACTAACTATTGTGTGTATGGAGTTACATGTAAAGGTTAAGACCTGAACTTATAGAACGACTCCCCCAAAGTTTGTAGATGGAATGTTCGTGACTCAGAATACACAGCCCCTCTGTCACAATAGTCCAAATCAATGTCTTCCTTGGATGTTCTGAATCAGTAGGTTGGGGGAAGGTCCAGGAATCTGCATTTAACAAATAGCTCTAGGTCCTTGCTGTCAGCATGGTTTGGCAGCTCTGGCCTCACCAGGGAGTTTGTTAGAAATGCTGAATCTCAGGTTTCACCTCAGAACCACTGAATCAGAAGCTAGACCTCAGGCAGAACTGCCAGAAAAAATACAAGATAGGCAATTACATTTCCATTTCAGATTAAACAAGGAAAAGTATTTGTTTTTTTCTTTAGTATAAGTATGTCCTATAAACGTACCTAAAATATAAAAAATATTTGCTAAATCTGGCAACCCTGCTGCTGCTAAGTCACTTCAGTCATGTCCAACTCTGTGCAACCCCATAGACGGCAGCCCACCAGGCTCCCCCATCCCTGGGATTCTCCAGGCAAGAACACTGGAGTGGGTTCCCATTTCCTTCTCCAATGCATGAAAGGAAAAGTGAAAGTGAAGTTGCTCAGTCATGTCTGACTCTTAGCGACCCCATGGACTGCAGCCTACCAGGCTCCTTCATCCATGGGATTTTCCAGGTGAGAGTACTGGAGTGGGGTGCCATTGCCTTCTCCTCTGGCAACCCTATCTTCAGGTAATTTTTATGCACATAAAGGTGTTAGAAGCACTAGTTTCCATCTATAGATCTCAAAAATATGTTACTGCAGAATCAGCTTGAGGTCTTGTTGAAACCCAGTTTGCTGGGCTCCACCTCCAGAGTTTCTGGTTCAGCAAGTCTGGGCAGGGGCCTGAGAATCTGCATTGCTAACAAGATCCCAGTTGATGCAGATACATCCACTTTATGTACTATGGATCTACACTACTAGATTCTTAGGTTTGCCCACAAGATTTTCTGCAGTCCCTAGAGCTTGGAAGAGATAAGGGCTGTGGTTCCTTCCAGCATTCATATCTATGTATAAAGAGAGAGAGACAGAATAATAGTTTCTGATTCCCAGTCAACAGCCTATAAATCTTGCCCACTGTTTATAACAAGGTCTGTAAGGACAAGCGTGGAGAACCACATGGAGTAAGTACCAGGCACTCATTTTCCAACTTAGTGTGTTTCTTTCCTGTTTCCAAGCTACTGGTTCTCAGAGCATAACAGGGAAGGATGGAGAGCTGGGAACAGATGGATTCAAAGCCAGGACAGATCTCTTAAAGGGAGGAGTGAGAGTAGGGACAAATTGAGGGTAGGGGAGACCAGCAAGGCAGAGTGGCACTGCCAGTGGTGGGAACTGGGGAGGAGGGTTAAGAGGAGGGGTGGGCCAGGGCTGGCTGCTTGGTAGGACTGGGGTGGCCCCATTGGAATTCAGAGCAAGCACACCAGCTCCTGGGGACAGAGACCAAGACGAAAAGCCCAGCTCTGCCAGGGCCCAGCCTTGTGACCTCTGGCAGGTGGTGCCACCTCTCTGAGCTTGAATTTCCTTGTGTGAGCAATGGTTCTCCTCCCTTGAAGGCTGATGGTGAGGGATAAATCAGACAATGCAGACAGAGAAAATTCCTGATCCCCTGAGGAGGTACTCAGTAAATGGTATCAGTGGCTATTATAGTTGCAAGAGGGTTTAATGCTACTTTAGAGTCGCATCCTGTTTTAGAGAATCTCTTTACCTGTGTTTAATTTCAGAAGAGAATAGATTTAGGGGAAATGCCATGCATACTCTGTGGTGACAAAGGCTTCTTGTAAAAACTATATATTGTGAGCGAGAGGTGCATTTCCTGCCTGAATGTGATCCCCACTCACCCCTTCCTCCCGTTCCTCCAGGCTCAGATGGACGAATGGGACCATGGAAGAGCTGGAGGCTGCACTTGGATGGAACCGACCCTTGGCCCTCAGCTGGAAACGTAGAGAGGTCAGCTGTCAGCTGGGCACTGGACTGGACACTGAGGGGCCTTGAATGACAGACCAAAGGGTGGGCTAATTTAACTAGATCCATTTGTTCCTAGTGATCGGAATCTAAGTGCTCATCAGTGAGTTTCTGTACCTTATTTTATAACATTTTGCTTTTTCATCAGTTGGAAAATGCAGTACAGTTGCCTTTTTGGAGGTACACCTCTATGCGTATTAACAGTGTATAAGTGGGAGTGACCACTTCTATCTCAGGACACAGAACAGTCCCCCAGGCAAAAACGTCCCATGCCACTTTGTCATCCACATCTTCTCCCTCCACCCTTGACTCTTAACAACTATACTTTTGTCTGTTCGAGAATATCATATAAATAAAAGAAATTATGCTGAGAGAGCCAGTCTTGCCTCATTTTATAGTCTTAAAATTTATAAATAAAGACAGCAAACTTGACAATTATTATTTGACACAAAAAATTGAGTATAAGAAAACCCACTGATAGACGAGACATGTCTTGTTATTGTCACCTCCCTCCCTCCAATGCACTTTCATTCAATTCTTTACAGACTTACTTCTTCCAGGAAGGCTTCTTGAATGGGTTCTCCAGATCCTCTTTGCCCTCTCCCTCTGGAACTTTTCCTTCACACTCTTGACCTCTCCGTCACTTTCTCAAGGACTCTGTTCTGAGCACAAAGTATCTGCATGACACAGGGGAAAACCACAAGTCCTTTGAAGATGCGCAGATCTTAATACCAACCTGGGTCCACTAGGACCATGGGCATGTTTAGCCTTCTTGAGCATCAGTGTCCTCAGGGCAGAATAACATTTACCCTCAAGAGTGGAGCAAGGATGAAATGAGGGATGCACACAGTGCCTGGCACAAAGCAGTCCAAGAGGCAGGCAGTCAATATTTTTTATTTTGGGGGGCTGTGTTGGGTTGTAGTTGCAGCACATGGGATCTAGTTCTCCAACCAGGGATCGAACCCAGGTCCCCTGCATTGAGAGTGCAGAATCTTAACCACTGGCCCACCAGGGAAGTCCTGGCCGTTAGTAGTCTGAGCTGTCAGTAGCGAGACTACTCATGATCATAAGGGTTTATATCTGCTTGTCCACAGAACCCCCTGGGCCATTCCTCCATATATAAGCAACGGACTAAATTTTCATTTTTTCATCTATTATCCTGTCCACATAATGAAGGGGAACTTACATAAGCGGAAATATCAAAAGGTCTTGCTCTGCCATGACCTCTCTGTGTGACCTTGACCATGGCACCTTGGCCTTCCTCCCTGGTCCTTGATTTTTCTTTTTTATACAAAAATGTGAGGGTGATTTCAAAGTTCTCAGAGATTTCTCTCAATTCTGAACTTCTAAGACCCTAAGTACACAAAGACCATAGCTTTAGAATTCAGTCATTTCTTACTCTTTGCCCACCCTTATCTGGGTTGAAACATTTGTTGACCCTGAGAATGTGGACCCACCCCTCTCCTGTTTATTATTCTGGTATTTCACTGGGTCTGCACAGAAACATGGCTTCCCTGGTGGCTCAGGTAGTAAGGAATCTGCCTACAGTGCAGGAGACCTGGGTTCAGTCCCTGGGTTGGGACGATCCCTTGGAGAAGGGAATGACTACCTACTCCAGTATTCTTGCCAGGAGAATTCCATGGACAGAGAAGCCTGGTGAGTTACAGTCTTTGGGATTGCAAAGAGTCAGACACTACTACGATACATGACATAACATAACACCACAGAAACTTGGAGAGATTATCAAGTGAATCTAGACTGTACAGAAATAACGACTAGATAATTGACTTAAAAATATACAGAACTTAGAACTTCTCTGGCAGTGCAGTGATTAAGACTCTGCACTTCCACTGCAAGGGGCCAGGATTCAATCCCTGGCTGGGCACTAAGATTCTGCATGCTGTACTGTGCAGGCTAAAATTTAAAAAATTATATATACACACATATTTTTAAGTAGCTTTTCTACTTAAATATTGTGGGAAAGGAAAAAAGAGTAGAAAAAAACTTTGGATTAATAAAGTGGTACACCCCACTGGTTTCTGCAATGTAGATAGAGTTCAATAATAATACATGAGAGTCATGACATTTCCTGGGCATTGAGTATGTGCCAGGCACCAAGATGGGCACCTTGCATGTTATCTCATTTAATCCTGATAACGCATCTGTGGCTAGGCACTGGGGTTGCTATTTTAATCCCTCCTTTCACTGATGAATGAACCCACACCAAGAGGTATAGTAAGTAGTCCATAGTTGTAGAGGTAGTAAGTAGCAGAAAAGTAAGTAGTAAGTAGACAGAGCTAAAAAAAAAAAAAAAAGGTACAAGTAATTTCAGAGCAGAGCTTACATTCACTCCCTTCACTAAAGGGAAGACAGTAGCCTCCAAGGATTCGCCTTGTCCCCCTCTGATTCCTTACTGCCCGAAAGTGCTTGAATGTGACTAGCACTCCATGAGTACTGTTGGATGGCTAAAGGTGTAGAAGGAAAGGCAGAGGGCAAGCCAGGGTAGGGGGAAGAGGGAGCAGGACTGGGAGACTGACTTTAGTGGGGAAAGAGGAATCAGGTGACCAGGGGGGCTGCTCTGGGAAGCACCTCAGAGAGCACAGAAGGAACAGCGGGCCCCTCAGGAATGCAGTTACCTAAGAGGACTGTGATGAGGACAGAAGGCAAGGAGATGCTGGAACTGAGAACGGGAGAGGGATGTGTTTTCTGACTCGGGAGCTGAAAAACCCCCTGATATCCCCCTTGCCCCTTCCAGCTCCTGACTACCAACGAGCCCAGTGTTTCTGTAACAGGAGAGATTTTTTTTCTTTTCAATATAACTAGAAGGGAACAAAAAAAATTTGTCCATGAAAACATCCTAAACTGTGTTTCTACCCTCAATTGTGCTATGAGGAAAAGAAATAACCTGTAAAACAATGGGCAAACTGTAGCTACATGGGAAATGGAAAAAGGCTGGAGGTTTTCTTCACATCATTTGAAGAAAAAGTATGACACCACTTTGTAGAGATGGACAGAACAGATACTAAGCTGATATTCTCATTCATCATAAAAAATACATGGGGAAAAGAATTTCTTTTAAGTGAAAGAGAATATGTAGTAAATCAAAAAAATAGCTAATACTTATTAAATGTGTGGCCTGATACTAATAAGCTCTTTACAACCATTTTGTCCTTCAAAACAATCTCGTGACATTAAAACTGTTTCTCTGTCCATTTTGCAGACAAGTAAAGTGAGACCCAGAAAGTCACACAGCTAGCAAGCAGCAGAGCTAAGATTTAAGTCTATTTTTTGGCTGTGTCTGTGCAGCACTCGGGATCTTAGTTCCCCAACCAGGGATCAAACTTGTAACCCCTGTGTTGGGAGCATGAAGTCTTAACCACTGAACCATCAGGGAAGTTCTACAGAATTCAAGACTTGAGGATCTCATTCCACATTCTAATGATCAAACAAAATGATAATCTGATGCCCGAAAAAAGACACAAAAGACAAAACGAACCCAAGGCAGAAGAGTCCTAAGGAGTTAGTTATCGATTCAGAAGTGACTGACTGATGAAGGCCCCAAGGATTCTGGAGAAAGTGTGTGTTGCCTTAAGGAAGGCAACAGATGCAGGTCAAGATGGCTGATGGGGTGAGAGTCAGGACCCAAGGCGGGAGGGAAAAGAGCTGAGTTTTCAGGGCCTCTTCCTAGTGTCTTTGTGACCGCAGGCAAAATTATTTAACTTCTCAAAGCTCCAGTTTCTTCTGTAAAATACAGATAATACAAAAAAAAAAAAAAAAGGAGAGAGAGAGATAATACCTACAGACAAGGTGTTGGGAATTGACTGTAGGGGAAGGCAGGTAAGCTGGGAGGAGTTACATACGTTCCTTACTGCAGCTGAGCCTGCAGGAGGTGTAAGCTACAGGTTAGTTCTGTGTGAAAGTTGTGTTGTTGTTCAGTCACTCAGTTTTGTCTGACTATTTGAGACCCCATGGACTGCAGCATGCCGGGTTTCTCTATCCTTCCCCATTTCCCAAAGCCTGCTCAAACTCATGTCCATTGAGTCAGTAATGCCATCCAGCCATCTCGTCCTCTGTCACCCCCCCTCTCCTCCTGCCTTCAATCTTTCCCAGCATCAGGGTCTTATCTAATGAGTCGGCTCTAAACATCATGTGACCAAAGTATTGGTGCTTCAGCTTGAGCATCAGTCCTTCTAATAAATATTCAGGATTGATTTCATTGGTGCAAGAGTGAGAGCTGTGCCCAAAGGAAAAAAGTAGTTTGTGAGAAGACCGCAGACCCTTTAATAAACAAAGAAAACCACTATTGGTCTGTGACAAAATACTTGATTTGTTGGGAGTTTTTTTTTTTATGGTGCTAAACTGCATCCCTGGGGTTTTTTCCTTCTTCCTTTTTTAACTCTCACTGAAGGCTGCTTAGAAATCTGTGCTGGGAGTGACAAATACAAGGCCACCTCGGGAATTCTCTGGAGGTCCAGTGGTTAGGACTCCACCCTCTCACTGCTGAGGGCCCAGGTTCAGTTTCTGGTTGGGGAACTAAGTTCCCACAAGCCGTGCAATATGCCGAAAAATAAAATAAAATAAAATGAAAACAGCCCAAGTTATAATTTTTTTTTTAAAAAAAGATGTTATTTTTAAAAAAGGCCACCTCATTTTGAAAACAGCCACAGACACTGCAAGGCCACAGATGAAGAATTCAGTCCCCTTGGGCCATCAGGTGGTCCAAGTTAAAACAAGTACCCGGGGGATGTTCGGTAGGATGGTACATAGCCCTGGGACCCCAGCTGATGACTGAGGAGATTGTACTTCCCAGCTCGCTGGGTCTGTCTGTGGCACAAAGACATTGGTGGCTGCCACCAGCAGACTGCTTGTGGTTAGTGGCCTTTCCCCTTCCTTCCCACCATCTCCTGTCCAACTGACCTTCCTAGGGCATGGGCAGCTCCTGGCTCTCAAAGCCCATTCAGATCCCTCCTTCCCATAGACTGCTCCCACCTTTCCCTCAATTCCCAGGGAAATGTGTTAGGTTTTTTGATGTTGTTAAGATTTATTTATTTATATTTTTTTGTCTGCACTGGGACTTTGTTGCTGCTTGAGGGCTTTCTCTAGTTGTGGCGAGTGAGGGCTACTTTCTAGCTGTGGTGCTTGGGCTTTCTGTTGCTGTGGCTTCCCTTGTTATGGAGCAGGGACTCTACAGCACAGGCTCAGTAGTTGTGGTGCTTGGGCTCCCTGTTGCCATGGCTTCTCTTGTAGACAGGGGTTTTGTTGCTTTGTGGCATGTGAGGTCTTCCCAGACCATGGATAGAACCTGTGTCCCTTGCATTGGCAGGCAGATTCTTAACCACTGGACCACCAGGGAAGCCCCTGTGTTATGTTTTATACAATATAATCAGT
Organism: Bos taurus; assembly: GCF_002263795.3. Taxonomy (NCBI): domain Eukaryota; kingdom Metazoa; phylum Chordata; class Mammalia; order Artiodactyla; family Bovidae; genus Bos; species Bos taurus. The sequence goes on from NC_037328.1 coordinate 131,358,297, forward strand.
AGGCTGAAGACATTCTGAATAAGGAAATACGATTTAGTACTACCAAGAAGGATTTCCCTGGTGGCTCAGTGGTAGAGAATCCACCTGTAATGCAGGAGATGCGGGAGACTTAGGTTCTATCTTTGGGTCAGGAAGGTCTCCTGGAAGAAGGCATGGCAACCCACTCTAGTATTCTTGTCTGGAAAATCCTATGGACAAAGGAGCCTGGCAGGCTACAGGCCATAGTGTTGCAAAGGAGCAGACATGACTGAAGCAATTAAGCACACATGTACTACCAACACAGAGCTTAAAATTCATGAGAGAACCAATCTTCATACCCTCCTCCCCCCAAAGAAAGTGCTAACTGTCTAATGCTTTCTTTTAGCCTCTGAGAAAAACGAGAGAAACAGAAGGAAAGTGTGCTGGGCCAAGACCCAAAAGACCTGGTCTATAGACTTCCCTTCGCTGTTGTCAAGCTGTGTGACTTTGGAGAAAGTACTTTACCCCCCTGATCTTTCTTCATTTCCCTCCATGATGAAGTGGACACTTTAGAACAGTGTTTCTCCAAGTTTCTCCATGCTATCTTGAGATAGCATGATTGTTTTACAGGGGGTATTTTTAATTTCAATTAATCTTAAAAAAAAAAAAAACCCTACCACAAAAAACTTCATGATTCATGTAATTATTGTGTAGGATGAAAGTAAAGTGAAAGAATGAGTTAAGTGAAAGAAAAATATATGAGGTTACTAAAATTGCAGATGGATATGACCAAAATTGTCAAGGATGATACTAGAAAGAAGCCAGCCTTCACCTTCTGCCCCTTATCAAAGCAGAGACCAGGATCAGCAGGCAGCTTCCTCTTTTAATTGCTGTCTTGGTCCCCCTCTGCTCTACCCTCCCAGCTTCCATTCAGCGTTGGAAGGGATTCCCATCAATGTTTCTGAGAAACCCGCCCCACGCACCCAGTCGCTGATTTGAGGTCCTTTGGTCTCCAACTGTAATTTGCACAAGTGATCATGTCACCCAGAGCACTTAAGAAATAAAAGTTTGGTAAGGCCAATAGCATTTCAAATCTCCTTTTAAGTGTTTATAAAATTATCACATCTTGCCCATAGGTTTTTGCTCCTCAGCTCTCACGGACTCCCTGCTTTTGACTTCATACATTCATTTCTTTTATGTGACTTAGGAATCATCTGTATGCTGCCCAGGGATGCGATTCTAAAGCTAGAAAAGGAAAGAGTCAATGAGCCTGTTTCCAAGCAGTTCTGTAACATCACACCAAAGCAGGGACTGGGCAACTAAGAGGCTTTGGAATGTCCCCAAATTGCCTTAAACATAAATATTGTGATAAGTAACTTTTTGTTTATGCCCTGCTTTGATCTTCCTACAAAGACGTGACAAATGCAAACTATTCTTAGCAAGGAAATGCAAAATCCTTGGTATACCATGATTGATATGCAAGCACTCAATACAGGATGAACAAGCAAAAAATCAGTGTTCCCACCTTAAGGCAAAGACACAGAGGCTGGGCAGATTTCAAGAATCTGGCTGAGGAATTCAGGGGCAGGAGAAGAGTAGCAGCTTTTAACTAAACCTGATTAGAAGCAGGAGAATGCAAAACAGAATTGGGGCAAACATTTCTTCTTCCCTCCCCTACACACTATGGCTTCAATTGCTAAGCTCCCTTGCAGAGGCAGCTTCCTTCTTAATTGCTGTCTTGGTCCCCCTCTGCTCTACCTCCATTTCATGAACGTCATGAAATGGAGCATCTGAAAGGGCCTAGGGACTTGACTGTCTGCTCTTCAGGGAATCTGTGTCTATGCCTTGCTCTTGTTCAGTCTTGAAGTCATGTCCAACTCTTTGCAGCCCCATGGACTGCCAGGCTCCTCTGTCCATGGGATTCTCCAGGCAAGAATACGGGAGTGTTGCCATTTTCTTCTCCAGGGGATCTTCCCAACCCTGGAATCGAACTCATGTCTCCTGCATTGGCAGGCGGATTCTTTACCACTGAGCTACCAGGGCAGCCTGCTCTGTGATGATTTGTGATTAGCTTAGTGATGTCCTGGTCCCTGGCTATGTGTGTATCAGCAAAACTTAGAAGATAGTGAATCTTGGGCCAAGAAGACTGAAGAAGTGTGTGGCCCAGCTAGTGAGAGAATTCCATCTATGGTGGCAGAAGATGTGAATCCATTTCAATTCTGCATCTCCTTATCCACCTGAGAGAGGGAAAACTTTGCAGCTCCTTCACCTTACCCTGAAACTCTACATTTTCTCCTCTTCCTTGGTTTCATCCCCAGGTATGAATTCTATGGGTTCTTGGCTCCTTGTTTTACCCATCTCCAGTGAGTTCTTGATTGTATAGATAGTGGTAGTGAATAGACAGAGAGCACTGGTATAACTTTTCTGTTGTGAGGGCCATAAGCCCTTGGGTGAGTTATGAATGTCTCTGAGCCTCAGTTTTCTCCTGTGAGAAGCAGAGGTAATAGCAGTACTTACCTCCTGGTGCTCTAGGAAGAATTTAACAACATGGAATATTTAAGGCACCTCACGTGCTTCTTTGCACAGAGAGCACAGTTAACACCTATCTAATAAACCACTGTGGTTCTCCCTTATTGCAGAGTGCATCTCCCCAGGGAAGATGAAGACAGATCTTCAGAGTCCTGGAAAGAAATATAATCAATTAAAACATATCTCTAAAACACATTTTACTGAAAGAGAAAGAAATAATATCTTTTAATTCTCTACCTGTGATGGTACCTAAACAGTCGACAATGCTGGCTTTTCTTTAAATCATTGATTTCAAGAGATAAAAATCTTACCCATTTGAATCCAGTGGACTGTTCTACCCACCAATCCAGGCACAGTCAATGCCCCTTGGAGTAAAACACAAGTTTTGTAACTTCTTTTTCTGCATCTAAGCCAGGGAATTCGGTAAATGAACTGTCAGAGCCTTGGTGCTCAGACTTTGGCGTCCATGCAGGGCAACAGCTCCCCAGTGGGCTCTGGGAGTCTTCCAGGCTTGTCTGATCATTCTCCAGGTTTGTGTCTTTCAGTACCAGGGATTTCTCCTAGGAAGACAGTCAGAACTTTTGATGCTGCCGGCCATCATTGAGGGAAAGAGTGTAAGAGTGAATTGATACCATCGGTTTGTTGTTGTTTGCTGTTTAGTCAGTCATGTCCGATTCTTTAGCAACTCCATGGACTATAGCCCACTAGGCTCCTCTGTCCTTGGATTTTTCAGGCAAGAGTACTGGAGTGGGTGGCCATTTCCTTCTCTATGATACCATCAGCATGTACCCAGAACCCCATTATTAGGAATTTGATGATTCACTGGCAGTCATATGGCACTCCCTCCATCTTTCCATTCCCACCCTGTTTTACTGACAGTTTTGTGGAACTGTCACTTAAGGGCTCTGGATTGCCCTGGGTCATGGTGACTAGCTGCCCATTCAGGGAAATAAGGAATTTGAACCATAGGGGTTGACAAGTGCATTCATGGATCAAGGCCTTTCCCCACCTTACTAACTAAAGAATGCTGTTTGGATATCCAGAGGATGACCAAAAGACAGAAATTAATACAAATCCCTTTTGGTGTCAATCCAAATTTTTTTTTTTTTCAGACTGTATCCTTTGTTTGAGCCCTCCCCAGCTAAGAACAGTGAAATTATATTGGTAATTTTCTTTTTGGCAACAGTTTGTCTTGAACCAATTTACCTGTTTTCCTCCAGATTGTCTCCTAAGGGGATGAGGGCTCCTTCTTTCAGTGGGTTTGATGACTTAGAAGCCCATCACATCGCACAAAGGTGGACAGTGGAGATAACCGAATTTTTGTTCCCATTAAAAGAAGAAAAAAAGAGAAGGTAAGAATAAAATGTCCCTGTAGAATGTCCTCTGAGAGTTGGTATGAGAGAGCAAGAGGCAACCCCCAAAGGGACCGGCAGTCTTAGTGTGCCAGGAGAACTCCTCAAGAGACCACCTGCAGAAGGATGGGACTAGGACATAGAGAGAACTAATGACAGGCGTGGCTTCAGATTTGCCGATGAAATTTCCTAAAATAAAAAATCCAAGCCTACTGCCATGATCACTCATTTAACCTGTTTACTACCAAATGTGTTTTCAAGAAACACATTTTATTGTTGTTTAAAACACATTTTAAGTTGTTGGAGTAACTTCGTCCATCTGCAAAGGGAGTAAAGGTTGTTAATATGACAGTATGACCTCCATCTGATGACAATCCTCTCCACCTAACAAATTAGCTGTGAAGGCTGCTACAGTGAGTTGTGTAATACACTTTGAATTTTACCAAGCCAGTGGTAACAAGGTGGATTTGAACCCAAGAGACAGCTAGAGCTGTCACAACAGCAGATAGTAAATTGTTTGTATTTACACCTTGTTTGTGCTCACTTTAACTCAGAGTGTAGCATATTTATATTCATACATAAATGGCTCACTGTAAACTAAGAGTGTATTTGGACCAAGTTCAGCTACAGATGACTTCAGTTTTTTTCTTGTCAATTTCCTTCTCAAAGAGAATTCAAAGCCAATCGACCCTTCTTATTAGGTATAAGTATTGCAAACAGTCCGGAAAACCCAGGATGTAAAAGACAATGATAAGGAGAACATTTTAAATGCCTTAAAAGTGTCATCTCATCCAGGTAACTTATAAGCACTCGCTTCAAGTGTATCTATGGAGTTTGCGGTAAGAAACACACATGAAATATCTTAACTTCTGGCCAAGCTGTTATTCCTTTTGCCTCATATTCAGTTGGTTTGATTAAAAATTAGATGGGAAAGTAAATGTATTACCATAGCAGAAGGATGTGAGACTGGGAAGAAACCAGCATGATGAAAAATGATGCTGATAATTTATGAAGACCTATGAAGGAAATTTCTGATCTGACAGCAGTGTTCACATTCTAAAAAGGAAAACTAAACATAAGTAGGAGGAGGAAGAATGAGAAAGGGGAGGGGAGAATGAAAGAATTAGTCTTCAGGGTAGATAAACTTCTCTGGGAATGCATTTACTGTTTTTCTTAACTGTGAAACCATCATCAGATGTTGACAGTTGATCTTGTCCTTGCTTAGGTCTCCAATCATCCATTTGGGTGACTTTAAACTGGAAGTGATACTATGCTGCTGCTGCTGCTGCTAAGTCGCTTCAGTCGTGTCTGACTGTGCAACCCCATAGATGGCAGCCCACCAGGCTCCCCCGTCCCTGGGAGTCTCAGGCAAGGACACTGGAGTGGGTTGCCATTTCCTTCTCCAGGAAGTGATACTATACTACCACTTTATTTGGGTGAAAAGCATCTATCATCATCTTTTATTTCAAGAAAAGTAATACCTTTTCTTAAGTAATTGTCTCCCCTTGGGAATCCCCAAATGAGAGCACCTCTCATTTCTTTCTTGATATATGCAAATTTTGCTTCACAGGTATTTAGACCTTTCAACTCTCAACACAGAAGATTTTGTGCTGCTCATACCTTGACCAAGCAGGAAATCTTCAGGGAAATGTGAACTTGCTCATGTCCATAACAACTCTTTTAATAAAACAATGCATTACTGACCCAACATCTGACTCTACATAAGAATTCATCCTTTGGTACATTTCTATGTTACACAAAGGTTTTCAACTGGTAAACGTCTTTCTACTGTATGAATATTTTATGAAAAAATAATCGTGTATTCTCTGCATATAATCTTTCAGGCTCAAACTGCAGCAACAATGAAAGGTGACTATGGTTAAAATTTTGCCCTAAAATCATAATGTTAAATTGTCAGGGATATTTGAAAACAACAACAAAACCTTCCCTCTTTACCTATCTTTACCTATTTCATCTCACTCTCACATTATTTTAAAGAAAGAAAACTTCATTGCATATTCTAGCAAAGTGTATGATGGGGGAAGATTTAACAGAGCCAGAGAGAATGTGCACGGAGTGAGAAAGTGAATTGATGGATGGATGGTTAAATGAATATAAATGAACTGACACCTTTACAGGAAAATAACATTTCTTTTCTTTTTTTATTCTATAGATCAGTGAGTTTTGTATCTGTAATTCTTTCATATCAGCAAAGAGGAAATAAACTCTCATGTAAATCATTTTCCCCCCATCTGGAGCATATTAAAACCATGCCCCCCTCCCCTTTTTTTCTTTTTAGCAGACTCCTTTTTCCCTATTTGCTTATCAGTTCATCCACCATTACATTTTAAATGAAATTGCGAGACCCTTGTCCCTCCCCAAATTTCAGCCTGATGTAAGAAAGTGGGAAGCAGACTTTTCTTGCTTTAGAATAGTGACCTAGATTCAATTACAGATAGACCAGAAGAGAGAAGTGACACCTCACAATTTTCTTAGAAGTCTCAAAGAAAAAATTAGAAATCCCAAAACAATACTTAGTGGAAAAGAATCTGTTTATTTCCACATTCTACCGGCTTATTTTTTCTCCTTCTTAATTGCATTACTTTGGTCCATTTAATTGTTTCTGCTATAACATCACACTAGGCTTCCCAAGGGATATTTAGAATCATAAAAATCAAGGAAATTTCTGATTTTGTTTTTGAGAGTGGGTGTCTATAAACAGGGTGTGTGTAATTCTGCAAATCGAACCCAAACAAGATAAAAAATAATCGCATAGAAGGTATCTTTTCCCCCTTATGTTCTAAAAAAAAAAAAACCCAAACAAATTACAAAAGCACATTTCTTATAATTGCATTGCAGACAAAGCATTGAACAAGGAAGGGGTGGAAATCAGTGGCATATATGTTTTACTGGTTTTCCAATTACTGTGAAAAAAAATATGGTCAAAAGAAACTGAAAGAGGGGAGAGTCCTGTGATTGTGCTTATTGACTTTTATCACTAAATTAAGCATATAAATGACCTGAACGGGTGGCTTGGTATATTAAATTAAAAAAAAAAGAAGAACAATGATTCTCTCTTCCTTTTCCCTCCCTCTCTGATCTCAGCCTGAAAGGAGTCTCGGGGAGATAAGAAAGATGGGATTCGGTTGCGCTGCTCTGGTCGGTCCTGCTTCTCCCGGGAATGGGAAGCAGTTGCCTTCCTCGCAGGATTTCCGTTCGGGGTTTGCAAGAAGCGGTCTCAAGCCGGGGTTGTCCCAAGACCAAAGCCCTGGGGAACCTTAGAAATGCTCGAGCGCAAGAGAGGCGGCAGTGGGCGGGCGTGGACAACTCGACCCTCGCCTCGGGGTTGGAGCCGCCCAGCGTAGGAAGAGGGCAGAAGTGGGCTCGCGTCTACGCGGGTATCCGAAATGAAAAAGCTGCAAACTACGCAGAAGTCCGGGGTTGAGGTGCAGAAAACCGAGCAGAGCGCCGCGTGGGTCCTCGAACACCTCGTACGACTAGGTTTTCCTAGTGAAATTATTTCAGATTCTGGAAACAGGGCTCCACTGGGCGCTGGCCGCGGCACTAGGGACATGGGTGCGAGCCTGGCCCAGCAAAAAGGGTCCCCTGGGTCGCGCAGACGAGCGCAGCAGGCTCCAGGCCCCGAGGGAGCCGGCGGAGGATTGTTTCATTTCAAAGTGAAAATCTGCAGGCTTTGGGAAACGATATTCAAAAAAGTATATAATCTCCATATGCCGCTCAATGGAGGATCCTCATAATTTACAGCGGCAGATAAGGCTAGAGGGTGTAATAAAAAATCTGAAGCCCTCCCCTCCCCCTCGCCGCCTCCCCGGAATTGCACCTTGGGCAGCGGAGCAGAATCCGGAATGTGAACTTCTCCCGACATATGTTTCCCGCAGATAAGTAAACAATCTGGACGTGAAATGGAAATGGTAATTAATGCAGTAATGCTGTTACACCTCGAGTGTGCAAATCCCATTGACTCGCCGCGCCACGGGGGGTGCCGGGCTAACGCGGACTGGAGGCGTGCGCCTCGGCCGCCGGCTCCCTCCCTCTCCTCTCCCTCCTCCCTCGGTCCCCGGGCGGGGCGCCCGGAGAGCCCGCGGGGGCTTGGCCCGGCTGCAGGAAGTCGGGAGCAGCTAAGCGGCACTCGGGACTCCGGGATCTCCGCCCTCTGCCAGCTAGGAGGGTGCGCCGCTCCAGCTCTCCCGCCGCACCCGGCACGCGCCTCCCACCCACCTCCCCTCCTCACCGCCTATTAGCGCCCGCAGAGCCTCCGGGCTCCGAGGTGCGGCCGGACCCTGAAACACCCTGGAGAGGCAGGGAGCGGCGAATGGCGCAAAGGCCTGGAGGTGCAAGGAGGACCCGCACTCATGTGCGGTGGATCGTCCAGCACGCGTCCGTGGGGTCTCCTCCCAGTTCCAGGCCGAGTGGAACCCTGCAGGCCGGCAGAGTTTTCCGAAGTCCCTTCAGTGCCTGCCTCGAAGGCGGGGATCCCGAATGCATTGCTTCTCCCAGCCCAAGAGTAAAAAAGTTTGGAAACGGCCACCGGCTGCCAGAGTAGCGCAACTCCTCCACTTGGCAGCAAAGAGGAAGCTCGTGGACTTCTTTCGGTCTCTATCCGGCCTAGGCACCTGCTCCCTTTTCCAACTCGTACCAAATTCTTGGGGCCTTTGGGGGTCAGAGAGGATGCCTAGAGCAGAGATGTGAGCAAAGAGGGCGGAGAATCTAGGGAGGCTGCCCAAGAACGTCCTGGGCTTGGGGCTCTTCCCGCTTTCCGAGAGCACAAGTCACACCCGGGCCCCAGGGACAGGCGAGGAGTTCACGAGTGACGCTCAGCTGGACGCAGATCAGGGGGCTGGACGAGAAGGAAGTGTCGAAGCTCCCTCTTCTCTCCTTCAGTCCCCTCCCAGTGCCACGGCGGACACTACCAAGCTGCCGGCCCCAGGCGCGCACAGAGCCGAGATTCAGGCAAGGCGACCGCAAGTCTCGGGTTGCGGTCTGTGGTGTGGACGCCCCAGGATTTCTAGCGGCCCACACCTTCCCCCAACTTAATGTTGTTTCTTCATTACTTTGCGGCGCCCCTGCGCTAGCGTTTCTGGCTCCAGGATAAGTCTCATCCCATAGCGCCAAGAAAGAAATCAGCCCAAGCAGTGCACCTGGGTCTGCGAGGTCTCCGAGGCCAGGGCAGGGCCACAGCCTAGGAGCGCGCGCCCCTCGGCGGAGGCACGAAGCACCGGCCCCAGCGTCTCCTGAACCCAAATCTAATGGGCCCCTTCTGCCTGTCTTCCTCTTTTAACACTTAAACACAGGTACAGTGAGCTCAGTAAAGAGATGAGAGTTCTTAACAGCAATCTTGTGAGTTACCGGATATTCAAATTCAAATGACTTGAAATTCATTGTCCGCTTGAACAATGGTGGCAAGGCCTGAGCTGAGGAGGAGCCGGAAAAAAAAAACAACAACAAAAAGACAAAAAAAACACGAGTCCTCCAGGGCAATCCTGGTGCCACCGCTCTCCAAGTTTCCCGGGCCTTGGCAGTCTGGGATCTCTCCAAAGAAGCTGCCCACGCTAGAGTGGGTTCTCTGGATGTTGTGATATAATGAAAGTCCTCTAGGCCCTACCCTGTTTGAAATATCATCCATCCCGTTTTAGATGACTGGAGGGATTCCCGGAGGTTACCTAGATCGTATTTTAAAATGCAAATATTAAGGGGTCTCAGAACCCAGCCACTACCACCTCAGTACGTCTTACTCTTAAGTAGCCGATCTTTCCCATCAATGAAGTTAGCAGTTCTAAGGAAATTGATATTAAAAAAGAAACTGGAAGGGTATCAAAGGTGTTTGGAGTAGGATCCAAAACTGGGGAAGGTGTTTGGAGTAGGATCCAAAACAAGAAAAGCTGCAAAGGGTCTCCAGGAGAAGCCAGGGGCGGAGGGGATCCAACCATCCTGCATCTCCCAGAAGAATGTGGCCAGTGTGTCCTTGAACAAAACGGCTGCCAAGGTTTAAAAAAGAAAACCTAACAGCCAAACAACTCTGCCTCTGCCGGGCCAGCGCCGCCCGCTGACATCCCGAGCGACCGGTCTGTTGGCCAGGTTTCCGCGCTCCTAGCAAAAGCCCAGTTGAGGAAAGGCACGGGCAAGCGCAGCTTCTATTGGGTCAATTTTTGTTGTGGTTGTTCCCTGGAAGCAATCGCACCCGCAGGCAAGAGGCCCGGATCTGCCCTGCAGAACCTGCCCGAAGGAGGTCCGGGTGGTGGGCAGAAGTCCCGGGCTCTCGGGCCGTGGGACGCGCGCCAAGCTCACAGGGGTCGACGGAGTGGCCTCCTGCAGAGTCTCGGGCGCCCGGCGCGCAGAGGGAGCGCTCATTCTCCCGACCGAGCAGTCTGCCCGAAAGAACTCCTGGTGGCTCTTTGCGCGTCGCGCGCTCGGGAGAAGCGGCTCTCCTCGACTCCGGCGGGCGGGGCACTGCTCTCCCTACAGGTTTGCTTTAATGATTTTCTTGAAAGAAAGAGACAGTTGTGAGCAAACAGGTTTGACAGGGACTGCTCCCCCCACCCCCCCGCCGCCACCCCCAGGGGATTTCTTTTCGTCTGCGTCTGACTTCAAAGTCAGTAATCGGCCCGTCAACGGCTTGACGGGGAGGATTTGGGCGGTTTGTTGGGGCGAGTCCCGGCCGCGCACCTCGGTAGAGGCTCGGCAGCCCGCGGGGCGCGGGAGGCAGAGCTCAGGCAGGTCCCTGCTGGGACCAGACCCCAGGAGCGCAGACAGCTGCGTATATCCAACAGCCCGGAATAGAGAGGAGGTGTGATCGGCAGAAACGGCCGGAGCTAGGTCTGCGGCTTTAGGTCCCAGGACCTGCGCTGGGCCCCCTGCTCCCTGCTGGCTGGAAAGAAGCCTCGGCGACCCAGCAGCCGGCGCACCGGCGCCTCGGAGCCACGGCGCAACCAGTTTCCTGGAGCTCCCTTCCGAGTCCCCAGGGCCGGCTCAGTCGGGAACTCGGGTTTCAGTTTTCCAACTGCCGCCGCCTGAAGCCCTCCACACTCGGACCCACCTGGTGCCCCTTCCCAGCCTAACCCCGCCTGGAAGTCGGCTGGGCCGGCCGGCGGTGCGGTGCGCCGGGTTCCTCCTCGGCCTGGGGTTCTCTGTGGACCCGGGGTGTTGGTGCGCCGGGCTCTGCGGGGAGACACCCAGACCCCTGTAAGCTCCATCTTAGAAGATGTTAAGGGACACTGAGCTATGAGGGAGATCAGAGCGGTTGACAGGACTGTCAGTTGAGGTTATATCATAGCGAAACCGCGAAGCCTCCGCCCTGGGCCTCCAGGGCTTCCTAGGGGGCGGGAGGAGGGGCTTTCCCTAAGCGCCCGGAGCCCCCAGACCCGACGGCCACCAGAGGCAAGTCACTTCCTAATTGTCTCGATTTGTAAGAGGGTTTTGTGATGCTAAGTAAGCGTGGCGCAGCCCGCCCGGCCTCCCCCCGCTCCCCGCCCCCGCCCCGTCCCCCAGTCCGCCTTTGTTTACCTACGCCTGATCGCTCATTTATTTATCTATCTATTATTTATAGGCGTCCCTTCCTATTCAGCGCCCGTGTATGTTAATTGTGTTATACCATTTAATTCTAACATCGGTCTCAAAAGAGCTCTTAATGAGAAAAGCATATACAACACGGATCACTTTGCTATTCAGCTCAGCCAGATGGACAACTGCTAACTTTTTTTTTTTTTTTCAGTAATGAAAATCCCCCTTTGACAAAGGGGCTCAGATGAATAGGCTCCAAATAACACCTCAAACACTTCTAATTGTTTTGAGGACAATATGCTAATCCGTGGTTTTAGGCTTTGGTGTCTGTTGACAACGTTTCAGTGCACTTGCAGCCACCGACTCTTTGGAAACAACCGAGGCAGGGCACAAATCCCTCAACAGCAGCAGAAAGCAGCCCAGCCGCTAGGCTGCTCCCCGATTCGCCCCGCCCCGCTTCGACCCCGCACCTTATCAAAGCCAGTGAGAAAAGCAACCGACCTCAAAAATACTGGTGAGCTCGGCTGTGGGGATGAGACTGGGGGGAGACAAGGATTAGGGGGGCACCCTTCGATTTTGAGAACAAGTTCCAAAGAGTAGTTCTGGAGGAATCAGACGGTCCTTTCTCCCTGTGAAAACCAGAGTAATCTTCAAGCTAACATTCACCCACCAGGGATAAGAAAAAGGCCATTTCCCTTCCTTAATAAACACAAAGGGCTATGAGTTATTTAATTTTTATGATGTTTAAAAAAATTCCATGTGGGAGCTGTGTCACTATCGCCTGCCTTTTCCCTTTACATCTGCAGGGTCTTAGCAAAAAGTCTCCCACAGTCAAGAGTGGGAAACTACCACATGTTTTTCAATGTTTCTTAGACTTTTATAAAACACAGAAACCAGTATCAAACCCCCAACCCCCAGAAGACCTAGAAACAGCATTTTCAGACAACCTATTTAAAACAAACAAACAAATAACCAAAAAACCATTCCACTTCTCTTTCCCTGGCATTGAACTTAAACACCCACAGCAGGACATGGAGCTCTGTGGGCAACTGGTTCCCTATAGACTTGGTACTTTTCTCCATTCCTTTGGAGTTGGTTTAAAAGAAGAAAATGCACTCAAATTTCAGAAGTCTAGGTTGGCCTTTGTCTTAGTTCATTTGCTCCTTCAAGCGGTCTGACCACTTTGTGAAAAATGCAAGGAAGGAGTGAAGTCCCAGGAACAGATAACTTTGTCCAGCCTCTAAAGGCAAAAAGTGGATCCAGAGGGCATGATAGGGACAAACCCTAGACTCTGGGCCCCTAGGCACCCGACCCCAAGGGCCACCAAGCTCAGCCCATGCAGGCCAGCTGCCAGCGCCACTGCTGGAGTCGCTCTGTGTACACTCTGCCTCCTAGCCACCCAGCTCCCCAGACCTTGCCTCTCCACTTCAGATTTTATGCACATCAAAGATTACTTTTTTGCAATGACAGATTGTCTTTATTCAAAACATCTTTGTTCAACAAATGAACAGAGTAAGGAGGTGAAATCCTTCTAGGTACATTTCCAAGACATTGTCAAAACATTTATGACCATTGAAGATGTTTTTATTTTTTTTTAATTTTTGTTCACTTTCTACTTCCTGACTTTATAACCTGACATTCTGTCTAAAAGTAAACTTAGGTCTCTAGGAGCACTGCTTTATACAAAGTAAATAACCATGTGGGTCCTTTTGTTTTACCTTTTAAAGAAGCAAACACTGTCATAGCATGATTTTGAATAGAAATGTTATCCTTTCTGTGGTTTTAAACTTTTAAGCCTTTCCCCCCACACATGAAGAGCAAATGGCACCTAGTTGTGTCTGATGGCAAAACACAAGAGACAGCTATTTCTTCAGGGTGCAAAAGAAAAAAAATATGCATATTCTAGATATAATACCAGGATCTGGGAGTTCTGGAGTCCAAAGCCCATCAGAGTAAAGAGAAGGGGACATAAATAAAGCAAAACTGCCTACTTTTTTTTTGTCCAAAGAGGGCACAGTCGGAGGTTCGTTTTGGGACTTTCGCGGTAGGGGCAGCTGTATAGCTGTCATAACCGTTCACAAGTTTCTGGCACCTGTCTGCGCCTTGGGTCCGGCGGGACGCCCCTACCATTCCCGTGCAAGAGAGAGAGGCAGAGTCTGGGGTAGGGTAGGGGGCATCTGCAGGCCCCGGCTAGGCGCAGAGAACAGGGTGCAGACCCCGCTTCCAGGCCGCCCTCCAGGTCTGGCAGGTCGGGATGGGGGTTACATGGCCGTGGCGTGGGCTGACGAATAGGGGTCTATGCCAGTCTTGGTCATGCCCGGGAAGAGGATGTAGGCGACGGGGGGCTGCAGGGTGGAGGCAGACCAGGCGGTACAGTTACAGGGCACCACGTAGCCCGGATTGGTGGGGGACGGGTGCGTGTGCGTGTGCTGGCTGGGGCAGCTGAGGCTGCCGAAAGCGCCGTTCTGGTAGCCCAGGGTGGACGCGTAGGGCAGCGCGCCGGTGGCCAAGGTGTGGGGCACTTCACCCATCTTCTGGATGGCGCTCGAGCTAAACTGCGCGGGGTCCAGCAGGGAGTAGGGCGCCGAGGCGGGCGGCAAGAAGGCCCGGGCTTTCTCGGGCGCGCTCAGGAGGCCGTCGGAGGCCCCCACGGGCAGGCCGGCCGCCTTGAGCGGGTCCGTGTCGCCCAGGTAGGGCAGGGGGAAGACATACCTGTCCTTCTTCAGCAGGTTCTTGGGCTTGCGCCGCGGCCGGTACTTGTAGTCAGGGTGCTCCTTCATGTGCTGGGCGCGTAGCCTCTTGGCCTCATCGATGTACGGCCGCTTCTCTGCCTCGGACAGAAGCTTCCACTCGGCGCCTAGGCGTTTGCTGATCTCTGAGTTGTGCATCTTGGGGTTTTCCTGGGCCATCTTGCGCCGCTGGCCTCGGGACCATACCATGAAGGCATTCATGGGTCGCTTGATGTGGTCTGAAGGTTTGGACATGGTCCCGGAGGCTAGGCGGGTTGGGGTGGGGAGTGCAGTGGCTCGGCAGGCGAGCCTGGACGCGGTGGTCGGTCTGCCTGTCTGTCCGTCCTGAGCCGGGGGTCTGCGCTCCCCTCGCCTCCGCAACGCAGAGAGGAAGCCAGAGAGAAGCGCTAACCCCACAAAGTTCAGCTGATCATGCCAGTCTCGGCACCCAGGCAGGCCCCGGGGGACGAGCGGGGGCAGGAAGGACGGGGGAAGGAGAGGATGGCCGGCTGGGGGGCTGTCGGTGCCAGAGGCTGGGGCCCAAGTACGGGAGTCTCTGGGATTAAGTGGCCAGGTAATTTGCTGGAGAGGGCAAGAAGCTCCTCCTTCTCTCCCTCTCCACCTTCGCCTTCTTGGGTCCTCTTCTCTCCTGTGTCTACGGCCGTGGCTTCCCTCCCCCCCGCCCGTGGCTTTCCCGGAGCTGCCTCGCCTAGCGCAGCACCTGGCTGAGAATGCGGGGAGGCTGGTGAACGCGAGCCAAAAGCGGCGAAGTTCAAAGGCGAGGTGGGCCCGGACGGCACGCACTCTGACATAAGCGCGGGGCGGCGACTCCCCAACCTGGGCGCCAATCAGCAGCAGAGAAGGCGAGGGGGCGCACCTGCTAGCGCGCCCGCCTAGGAAAGAGGGAGCGTGACTGCTGGGGGCGGGGAGAGGTGTGAGCGAGAGACCCGGAGAGCCAGAGAACCCAGCGGCCGACTCAGGACGCCGGATTTGGATTCCACCTTGTTTCTGGCAGTGTCAACAAATAAAACTCTTCGTGCCCATTTCCTTTCCCAGTTGTGCAAAGGAGAAATAGGGCTTCGAATACAAAGACCCGGGGAGGGGACAGCAGAGGGAGCAAGCTGAGAGCGCGTGTTGATAAATAGGACAGCCTTGCCACGAAATGCAAGGACAGCACTCCCCCCGCCCCTGCCCCGTCAAAGATCCTTGGAAGCGAAAAAGAATATATCAAACTCAGGTTAAAAAGCGAAATAAACTTTTCGAGCAGTGCCCTGGGCGGTCCTTTGGCGGCGTTCTCACTGGACGCCGGCACGGCTCCGCCTCCACCCTGCCCCGGGATTCGGCACCCGGGCGAGCTCAGCCGTGTGTTCCATGCCGATGCCCTAAGGCCTTGCCTCCGGCAGCACAATTTTCAAACCTTGGTTGGTGAGCCTCGAAGAGCACCACCGCGATCCGCTCTTCACTTTCGTGGAGGGGGCGAGGGATAGGATTTCCATCACGATTCCTATTTATGTTATTATTGTTTAGTGTATTTAAACCTCCAACTTTCCCTCCACATCTGTCCAAACCTAGGGAAGTGCAATCTGAAGGTCGGCCAGCGCGGCGGGCGAGTGATTTTCCCCTCTGCCGTTTCAGCAGAGACCTTAGAGCGGAGTCTCAGGCTGTATCCACACCCAGGGTCGGTTTGTCCCGGGGCGCCTCTTCCCATCCAGGGAAAAGGGAGACTCGTTTCTTGCGTCAGATGAGCATTCCTCGGGTAAAGAGGACGAAATAACCCGCGGAGCCAAACTGCGCGCCTGTTTCCTTTGAATAATTGCCTGCCCGATTTGAAATGCCCTTGGGGGAAATATTTATTAAATGGAAACCATTGTCCCAGGCCCAGCAGGACCTGCGTGTGTTCCAGGCTTATTGGCTTTTGCACCAGCCTCTCTCGGGAGGACCGACCAGAAAGGCGCGTGGCTCCGCGGGCTTAGGCCGGTTGGGGGTGGGGGAGGTAAGCATAGAACGAGGCAGGAAGAGAGAGGTTCTTTCTTTAGAATTGTAGTTTGTCAAGTTTGAGGCGAAGTCTTTGCTTCTCCTTCTACGATTAGAAAGATGTGGGCCCTTTTCATCCTCGGCGCGCTCTTCGGAGAGATGGACGCTATGCCCATTTTACAGATTAGGAAACTGAGTTTGAGAAGGCTACGCGATTTGCCAAAAGTGACTCCAGTGGGAAGCGGTGATGGCCAATGTGCAGAATTTGAAACCTTGTTTTTTGTTTTTTTTTTCCACCCCACGTCTGAGGATTAGATAATGCTTAAGCCAAACGCGGGACCCTCGACTAGACTACTGTAGCCATCGAAACCTGCCATACGAATAAACTGCACTGGAGGACTGATTCTCAAGCCTGCTCTTGATTCACTTAGGCTCTGGCTTGAGACCTGGCTTCTCTTGTATACCTCGCGCCCGGAGCGCCACCTCCGCGTGGGCTCGCGAGCAGATGCACATTCTTCACACTTCTCTCAGCCCCAGCCCTGGCGTTCACCCTGCCCTCTACCCCTGTTTTCTCTTCAAGAGGTTTCATTTAGCTTGAGGTACCAGCAAGTAGAAGCCCTTTCCAGCCCAGTTCCCGGAGGGCTTCCAAGAGGGACAGACAACTCCAACTCAGATTGGATCAGCCTGCGGACTGACCGCTGTGCTGAGTCCGCCAGGGATCCGAAGTCCAGGGCCCAGGCCATTTGAGTCCCACTGGACGATCACGACGGCTTGGCAAAGGATAACAGAAACGTTCACATCTGCACAGAGGTACAGAGTCCAGCGATTCCCTCCAAATCTCACTCCGGAACCCTCAGGGGACACCAAAACCACACCTAGAGGTTTCTGTTAATGCACACCAACACCTTGAAAACTGTTTAAGGAGGGGATCTGGCACCGGGTCGTAGACCCTTTCTCTTTTTCCAGCCTCCAGGCCAACTCAGTCCTTTTGCTCCGAGGCAACTTGGGGCAGGTGCGCCCTCTCCTTCAGTCCTCATATCTCCACCTACTCCTCTTGTCCGCGTTGCTCTTTAAACATCTTGCGCTCAGAGCTCAGCTCGAAATCCGAAGTCTGCAGCGGATTATTACAAAGGGCGTGCACTGGCAGGCTGGCAATTGTGGGCAGGGCGCCACTGACCACCCAGAATTCGAAGCCCCAGGCTGTCTGGGTCACGCTGCACTGACTGGCAGGAGACAGCATCCTGCAACTCATCTTGGCCTTGAGACTTGAACTTCGCGCTGCTAGGGAACTCAGGATCGAGGAGCGCACGATCCCCACTCGGCATCTCGGCGTCTCCTAGGCGGACAACGCTGCCTCGTACAGTCCTTGCATAGTGCTGGCTGGCCACCGGTTTATTCAAGACTTCTTAGCTTTGGGCCTGGAGAAAGAGTTCCCCAGATCCCCCGGCCTGGCCTGATGCTGTCTCAGCCTATGCCTTTACCTTCTTGACTGCTTTGTAAACTCTCTGAGCTCTGCCTCCCTGCTAGGCTTAGATCCCGGGTTAGACGTCCTGGAGAAGTGGCCCCTGGGAGAACCAGCAATTTTGGTCACCACCAGAACAGGTCTTGGGACAGAGGTCACCTAAACGCGCCTCCTGCTTAATCCGCGTTCTGGAGTTCGTGCAGAAGGTCGAACGCCACTCCAGGGCTGAAGACTTCCCGGGGAGGTGCCTTTTCTGCTTGCTTCTTTGCCTAGAGAATCCGCGCGCACGTCCTCCGTGTGCACGTCCTCAGCTTCTTTGCGCAGCGCAGTTACTCAAGGCACGCCACGTGCCAGCCTAAGCCTGTTGTCTGGATCACAGAGCAACATGGATTCGCTCTGAGAACCGTTGACATTCACGTGAAGGGAAGGAGAGCCTTCAGCAGTCAAAACCCAATCCACATCCACTTCTTGCCCTGTCCCCTCTCTCCTGGCTCCCCAGCAAGGTTCAAAAAGAGCCTTCCTATCTTTGGCTCTGTGCCTTTCTAGGGAGCGTTCCACCTGGTTTTTTGCCTAACTCCTTTGCGTATCTCGGGTCTCCTACAAGGTTTCACCTCCTCTAGGGAGCCTTCTTTGATTCCCGACCTGGGCTAAAACCCCTTTTTACGTTCCCCCTCTTACACCTTCTCCACCTCATGGCCTCTTTCTCAGCCTCATATGGAACCCTGTCACAGCCCGTGCAGTCCATCAGACTTCGAGTTTCTCGAAGGTAGTGGCTTCGTGTTACTCATCTTTGAGTGTCCAGGGTGCACACACAGCCCAACGCAAAGAAGTCACTGGAGAATTTCTTTCTGTTCAGCCTTAAACTTTTCTAACAGGCGTCTCCATGCCTTGGAGCTGAGGGGACAGGACTCCAAATGCAGTCTAGTAGACCTAGCATGAAAGTCACGACCCCCAAGCCTAGACCCACCTGCTTGGCCTCAGTGTTCTGCCTACCTGCTAGCCCCCAACCCCTCCTCTCCAGTAGACAGAAGTTTTCCCCTCCTAGGCCTCCCGGACTGAGCTACAGCCCAACGGGGAGAGGACGATGTGCAGACTCTGGCTTGGAGAAGATGGTACGGGGAGTGAAAGAGAAGAGGAGAACTTGTCACACGACTCTCGCCCGGCAGGTTTTCAAAGAGGCCAGCTTAGAAGCCCCGCGTCTGGACCGCCGAGGTGTTGCGGGACCCCCGGCCCTGCTGGCTCACTGCGGCCCCTCTGGGATTCCCAAAAGGGACCGAGGGAAGCTCCAGGTGCCGGTTTCGGGGAGCCTTTTCGTAGCCTGGGCTCCAGGTTGCTGCAGGGAGTGTGAGCGCAAGGCATGCTCGAGGTGTTCAGCTACCGGAAAGCTAATCTGCCCCACTCCCCAGAGTCGACTGCAGATGAAAAAAAATCAATCTTGAGAAATAATACACTTTTTGTTTAAATCATAAACTTTTACTTTTTCTTATTACAAATTTTACAAAATATTTGCCCCCCCACCCCGCTTTTACCTCCCTCCTTCCCCCCTTTTCTGTGTATTTTCAAATTCCGAGATATAAATCCCATCTCTCAGAGAGCGCCCTAAAATACCTTATTAAAACATTTCTTGGTTACTGCTCTAGAGTCTTCTCTCCAGAACCCACCCCAGCCCCCATGGGTCTTGAAATTTTGTAAAATTCTAAGCGTCCCTCAAGCCAAAATGGTAAGGAGGGCGTGGCTTCCACCAAGAATCGTTTTGAAACCAAACAAAACCGAGTCTCAGGACTGACGCTTGCAGAGCCTGCAACAGCCGGTTTGACCCCGAGCAGGCAGAGCATGCGTGGGTACGCGGAGGACACTTCTATCTCAAACTCCGAGTGTTCCCAGGTAAGGAGAATTTTTGATACTTCGAACTGCCGTAATTTGAGTACCTGGAGTCTGTTGGAAGCAGAAATCACTTGATTCACCGACTTGATGAAAGTTAATAGAGGATTGTATATCATCTGCACACACCTCCCAGAAAGAGCAAGGGTTGAGAGTAGGGGTAGGTTGGGAGTAGGGGTAGGTCTGTGAAATCTTATTCATGCATTAAAGAATGACGTACTATGTGTCAGGCACTATGCTACATTCTGGGATACAGCAGTGAACAAAACCTGCAAACGCCCTTCTCCCCTGGTGCTTACAGCCCAATGGGAGAACAGACATAAACCAAGAAACAAACCCCGGAGTGATTCTCTCGGTCACCAACTAGTTGTATCACTTCAGGCAAAGTACTTAACCTGTCTGTGTCCTGGTTTCCTCACCGCAATGATGCGGTGAAAACGATAATGGATTGTTATCAGGATTAATTGAGTTATTATGAGGAAAATCCTTAGAACAGTGGTTGGCATGTGAATATGCCCAATAAATCATCAGATTATATTATTTTATCATTAAATAAATATGGAGTTGATTTCTGATAGTGATAAGTGGCCAACAGTGAATCAGGGTGATGAGACACTGGCCAAGGGAAGAAGGGTGGTCTCCTTTACACTAGGTGCCCAGAGACCTGAAGGAAGGAACCAGAGGGAAAGGGGCAAGTAAAGTAGGAGAAGCAGGAAATACCACTGCCTGGGAGAGAGACTTAACTGAGGTTACCCAAAGGATTTAAGGAGCCAGTATGGCTGAAACCTGGCCACGATTCTGGGAAGAGTATAGGGAAAAGGCTGTATGAGGTTGGCAGAATCCAGACCCCCCAGGCCTTTGTAGATTCCACAAGGAGTTTGGGTTTTATTTTAAGTGTACTGATAAGTCATTGGAATGAGAGCCATCAGAATGATTCAAAACAATTCCAGCAACCACACACACAAATTATTCTTTATCTGACACTCTGCTTATGGAGGAATTGCACTGCCAATTATAGACCTGAAATTTCATAAATGGACAGAACTTTCTTGGCCCTGGAGTCAGCTGCTTGACCAGCTCTTAAAGAATAATGCCACCTTGCTGATTACTTTGGACTCCTTTTCTCTCTCCTTTCCCCACTGGAAGCCAAAGAATAAACCAAGGGATGGTCATAGTCATTCATGATTCAGGAAACATGTCCACTGATGTTCTGTAAATATTATTGGCCTGACGGATTCCCTGACTTACTCTTCCACTTCCCACCAAGTAAAGTTCTTCTCTTTTCCTGTGGAGAGCCTTAGTACTCTGAGTTGACCCTTTCTGGAGACACTGAGTCCACATATAGGTATCTTGAATCTCCGAGCCTGAGAAATATAGGAGTGTATGAGCAAGTGAGGTTTCTTAGGATTTAAAAAAAAAAATCCCACTGACTATGAAGAACAGAAAAGACACATTTTATTTCTAAGAATAAAAGCCAAAAGAATGCCAGCATTGTTTGCTTCTCCTTTGGGTTTTATTGTGTTCAGGTGTTTCACATGCATTAGGGCTCCCCGAATCCCATTCTTTTAATGTAAAAATCCTTGGTCAGCTCTTATCATAAATAATGCTCTTTAAGGCTCTGTATTTGCCTAATGCAATCGGCCAAGTTATTGGAGCATACATTCTCTTGCCAATTTTATCACAAATTATACACTGCAGAGGATAAGACCAAACTCTGGCAACAAGCCCCAACTGAGGATCAGAATAACACTTCCTCTTTTTATGGTACCTGCCTCTGTTCCCAACATAAATAGCAGGGAATATTAGGGCACTTGGCAGTTGCAGAAGGGACTACATTAAGCACTTTTATTTTCATGTACCTTTTGTTTCTTTAAAGCATCATTTTTACATGTTCTGAAGACCAGCAACCCTTAATATTTTATTTAATAATAAAGTCATTGAAATACTTGTGGAGCAAGTTGATGGTTGTGTAGAAAGAGCTCTAAAAATGGAATTTAAGACCTAGCGCTTCTAATTACTATGAGAACTTGGGCAAATCACTTGACTTCTCTTGGCTTCAGTGTAACAAATTACTCCAAAAGTTAGTGGCTTAAAACAGCAAACTTTTATTATCTCATCGCCTTTCTGAGGGTAGAGAATTCAGGAGCAGCTTAGTTGGGTGGCTCTGACCCAAAGTCTTATATGAGAGTGTGATCAAGATGTTGTGAGGGCTGCAGTCATCTGAACGCTCAACTGAGTTGGATCTGCTTCCAGGCTCATTTGTGTGGCTGTTGGCAGGCCTCAGTTTCTCGTCACATGAGCCTCTCCCTAAAGACAGCTCACAGAATGGATGGTAGCTTGATTCCTTTGTGCAAATGATCTGAGAAGGACCAAGACAGAGACTTGGTCCACTGTGGGAGACAACTCTACTATGTGTGAATATCAAAAGAAGCAATCACAAGGGACTGTCCCAGAGGCTTCCTCTTGTTAGGTAGTTAAGAGTAGGAAAAAGGAGTCCAAAATGGCCGTGGCTTAAAGACAAAGAAAGGGGAAAGCCTGCAAAAGCATAACAAAAGAAAACCCGTTAAAAAAAAAAAAAGAAAAGAAAAGAAAACCCGTGGACAGGAGTGAAAACTTCAGGTGAAATAAACACACCCACTTCTTGGTTAGCCCAATTTGCATAGGGCAGGCTCAGCAGGGGAGGAGACAAATAAAAGGAGGAAGCCAAGGATGATTGAGGCCTCTCCTTTGGGATCAGCCCGCCCTTACACCTCTAGGGTGTACTTTTCTTTGCTTGCCGAATAAAACTGAGCTGTAACAGAGCTGTAACACTGGTCTTCCGTTTCAAATCTTTGCTGCAACAAGACAGGACCAAGGAAATTACACACTCCCCTGACACTCTCATGTGCTTTAACTGGACAACAGAGTGGGAAGAGCTTTGTAGGCAGTAACATACCATACCTCTAAGTTACTTTCACTGATGCTGTTTCTTCTGGACAGAATCACAGCTAGCTCTGGTCTTAACTGTGCCAAGAACCTCATTTTGTTTTAAATTCTACCACTTCACTCTGTCAGTGTATAGTTGGCTCTGCTGAAGCTGGCTCTTGCACTTTTAACAGTTTTTTAAAAAAAATATTTATTTATTGGGCCGCATTAGGTCTTAGTTGCAGCTCATGGGCTTCAGCAGTTGTATGAGTTTAGCTTCTCAATGGCATGTGGGATCTTAGTTCCTCAACCAGGGATTGAACCCTTGCATTGCATTGCAAGGCGAATTCTTAACCAGTGAACCACCAGGGAAGTTTTTCCCCCTTCTAGTTTTGTTAACATTGTCCTGACCCCCATCATTCTCCTTCCCAAACCGTGTCCTATTAACTTCTAACAGCTTCTGTGAGCTGAAACACTCATTAATTATCAAGGTGCCAATAAAGGACTTGAGGAGCTAGATTATATTTAAGCCCCAGTGTAAATTTATCATACAAATACGTGTGTGCTCAGGATTTGAAGGAAGGGTTGACTTAGTAGGGATCAGTAAGGGGAGTTCTGGGGCCTCCCAGAACTGGGTTTTGACTCTGGAGCCACAAACACTGAGTGGTGGCCATGAACACCACTTGGCTTTTCTGGAGCAGGATTTTAGAAGAGGACTGCTGGGGATCCAGGTCTGTGAGACTGTAATGGGGAAGCTGGAGGGAGTGTTGATGCTGATGGAGCTGCTTGCAACACCTCTGAAATGATACCACTTCACTCTGTCTGCTCTTTAACTAGTCATGATCCTGATGTCCATATTTAAATAAAATGTGAAAATATCTCTGAGTGAAAAACCAGTTCATGAGGAGTGTTGACTTAGAATATGCTGATCAATTTGGTCTTTTCCTTTTTTTATTATTTAAATTTTACTTTACTGAAATAGTATATTCATGTGGTTTCAAAAGTTAGGAAGTACAAAAGCCTGGTAAGTCTCCCATGAAACTCTTCCCAAAGTTCCCCAGAGAGCCTCTCTCCAGAGATAATCTTTCTCATTTCTTCCAGAATCACTTTGCTTCTCCATATTTCTAAACAAAATGTGCAAACCGTTAAGTGATTCCTTGATAGGTAAATTCCCCTCCTTCACTCTCCTAATATATTTATGTTTTCATCAGATTGAAGACATGGCAGGACAATGGCGGTCTTCAGCATGGGTCTCTTTAAGTCCCATGGCTCCAGGCTGGAATAATTCCTCTTCCCCCCCACCCAGCACCTCACCCCCATCTTACCTCTTGGCATTCTTTCTCCACTGCTTTCCAGAGGCGTGTGCCCTCATGCACCCCTGTGGCAATACTGCCCTCTGCAAGCATGTTGCTCTGCTCTTATTATAACTTTCCCTCAAAACCTATAAGGGAACACCTGTCTCCAGGACAGGGCTGGCTTCGTTTTTATTTATTTATTTGTCTGCACTGGATCTTCATTGCTGCGCACAGGCTTTTTCTAGTTACACTGAGCAAAGGTTACTTTCTAGGTTCAGTGCTCAGGCTTCTCTTGGTGGCTGCTCTTGTTGTGGAGCACAGGCTCTAGGCACACCGGCTCAGTAGTTGTGGCAGGGCGGGCTCTGGGATCGAACATGAGTCTCACACTGGCAGATGGACTCCTATCTATTGTACTACCAGAGAAGTCCCAGAATTGGCATCTTTGATTCTAGTGTGGGTTAGTGGCAGAAGGGAAAGTTCAGTTGACACAAAACCTCCTCCCATGTGGTGAAGGGCCAACAGGACCTGATGGAAGAGTTGGGCAGAGGAGGAGATCTGTTTTTCCTGGTGGTCATTATCTATAGGGATTTCAGTCAAACCTGTAAGCCAAGACATAGACCCAGAAAGTGTTTTGTGAGCAGCCAATAATTATTATATTAATTCTTTACTCATATCATGTTCCAGGTACTATGCAAAAACCCTTTACATACATTAGTTTATTCAATAGTCAATAAAACCAGGCAGAGAAATCTGACATTATCCCTATTTTGAAGAAGAGGAAACTGAGGTCCTTTAAAAAGTTAGACAGAACTTGCCCAAAGTCACAGAGCTGGTAAACAGCAGATCCAAGATTTGAACTCAGATGTTGTCTGATTCAAGAGCTCTCATCTTGATGTCCCAGCTCCCCTTGGGATGACCCACTATGAACTTGAGTTGAGCCTTAGCATGGTACAAGGCAGAGGAGGACTATGTGGATCCTTGAGGGCTAGATCTCCACAGAAGGCTCCCTGAGCAGAAACCCTGACCCTCTTCCTTCACAAAAGTTGTCGTTCAGTTGTTAAGTCATGTCCCACTCTTTGGGACCCCATGGAATGCAGTGCACTAGGCTTCCCTGTCCTTCACCATCTCCCAGGGCTTGCTCAAACTTATGTTCATTGAGCTGGTGATGCCATCCAACCATCTCATCCTCAGTCACCCCCTTCTCCTCCTGCCTTCAGTCTTTTCCAACTTCAGGGTCTTTTCCAGTGAGTCAGTTCTTCCAATCAGGGGGCCAAAGTATTGGAGCATTAGCTTCAGTATCAGTCCTTCCAATGAATATTCAGGGTTGATTTCCTTTAGGATTGACTGGTTTGATCTCCCTGCTGTCCAAGGGACTCCCAAGAGTCTTTTCCAGCACCACAGTTTGAAAGCATCAATTCTTTGGTGCTCAGCCTTCTTTATGGTCCAACTCTCATGAAAGGGTAGGAAGATCATATATGCTGAGGGGAGGAAGGCAGCAGTCAGGTGGAAAGGTGTGTGCATTGCAACCAGCATAAAGATGAGATTAAGTTCTCAGTACAAACTGGGAAGAGGTAAAGTGGATCAGATTTTGACATCTTCAGATACCAGAATGAGGGCTGGCAAGCTATCAGATGAGCAACCAAAACAGTACATGTTGGAGATGAGTAGTAAGGGCTTAAAAGTGAGACTTTATAGAACCACAAAAACCATATGATGTCACTTTTATGTGGAATCTAAAATATGACACAAATGAACATATCTATGAAACAGACTCACAGAGAACAGACTTGTGGTTGCCAAGGGGAAGAAGCGGATGATGTAGGGATGGACTGGGAGTTTGGGATTAGCAGATGCAAACTATTATATATAGAATGGATAAACAACAAAGTCCTACTGTATAGAACAGGGAACTATATTCAATATCCTGTGATAAGCCACAAAGGAAAAGAATATGAAAAACAATGTATATAATATGTATAACTGAAACACTTTGGTGTACAGAAGAAATTAACACAACTATAGTTTATTGTAAATAAACTATACTTCAATAAAACATATTCTTTTAAAAGTGAAACTTTGTGAAGTTCAGTATAAGAATGTTATAGAAATGTTGGAGATGGGAAGAAATTGGAAGTTATACTGTATTTATTTACTGTCCTTATTTATTCTGAATAAGCATTTGCAATGTCTCTGCTAAGGCACCATTTATTTCAATAAATTCTTACTTTTATCTGAAAGCAGAATGTCTAGTCTGCTGATGAGGACTTATTTTCTTCTGTTATTACAGTTTTAACCAAATATATCTTGCAGCAGTCCTTTGCTAAAAATATTTTAGGTTTGTACTTATGATGCTAGTGTGGATTGATTCCCTTATCAACCTATGTTCACGAGTTAAATTCTGTAGGATAATTTTAGCAATGATTAGCCTTTATTATAAATCAGGGCAGTCCATTTATAATCCTTGGATTATAATTTAGAAGATAATCTCAATCCTTGTATTTCATACTGCTTACTACACACCGAGATTCTCTGTTTATTAATCTCCACAATGGATACAAGATTAAAATAAAAAGAACCCACCTTGGAATAGTGTGGCAAGGTCCCTTATGTACATTCAAGTCATGGGGCCAGGATTGGTACATAGGTCTGTCTAATCCTACTCTACCAGACTGCCTTGCTAAAATACTTGCTTAAAGATGTCTAAACATAAGAAATATTTATTAAATATGTGAAGCCAGTCTTGAGCTGAGTAAGTAGGTCAGATACCTTGAAGTTCTTTTGTAGTCCCATTGACTGGCACAGAACTTCCTTCTCATGTGTGAATGTCATATTGTGATTCCCTGACTTGCAAACACAACAGATAATGCTGATTATCTGTCAAGAGTCATTTCCCCTGTTCTTTCTTGTTGATCTAACCTTGATTTTTTTCAATATCCAGTGCCCAGGGGTTGCTTGATTAAACTAATAGACTCACCATCTGCTTGTCAGTGATTGGTTGAAGAGTGGTCATGTGACACAGTCTGGCCAATCAGCAGGAGCCTGCTGTGGTGTAGGATTCTGGGGAAAGTTTTCTTTGCTCTTCACAAGAGTTGCCCAGGAGAAAGTGATCCCAGTTTTCCTGTTTTGAGATCTCATTGTCTTCATGTCATTATTTTACTGAGATCATGAGGGAGAATGAAATGAAGAAAATGCATCAATAAGATGAAGATGAGGAGTGATGAAAGGGGGAGAATTCAGTTCCTTGATGACTTCATAGAGCTACTGAAATAACCGAAACAACTTTGAAACTTTCTGTTGTGTGAGATAATTCATTTCCTTTATCGTTGAAGTCCTTTCTGGTTAGGTTTTCTGTTGGTGCAGTCAAAAGCTGCCTATGTGAGAGCAAAGCCCCTCATCTTTACCATCTCAGGTTTTGTTTAAAATTGGACTTAGCTGAATTTACACAACTGCTGCTAAGCTTTTATGTGTGGGAACTGAAGCTCTTTTGGTATGCACATCTGAGTCTTCTTTTTATGGATTTTCTGTTCAGCTACACACTCTATTTTCACATACTTTAATGTAGTAAAATTGTGATTATTTTTACTGACCAGTTTATATGGGTTGGCATCTGCTTGCTATATAAATAACCCCTCAGTTTTGCAATTGGGGAGGAATAGGAATGAGGTGGACTGAGTTTTTCCCTGTAATGATCTTGGAACAGTAGATACTGCTCTCCTTTATGGCTGCTGGGAAATGTGTTAGCCCTAATATGACTGGGGGTCTGGACCTCCTCCCCAACATGCACACATTGTAGCCCCTCAGCTTCTATCCTGAGTCCTATAATTGTGCTGATTTTGCCAGTCCTGGTGCAGCTGCCTGTGGCTGCCCAGCAGTCCCTCTGTTCATCTGTCATTCTGATTACACTCCCTTCAATGAGGCTGCACTAAAGTCCATCAGACTCTAGCCATTTCACTTGTGAGGTCTCTCAGCATCCCTCCATGTCCAAACCAGGCTGTTTCTTTCTCATCTTTTTCTTTCCTTCAAGTCTCAGAGGGAGAGATGCCTTCCTTTTCTTCAAAGTTCCTTCCACCAATGCATCATTCCTCTGTCTTCCTACTGCCATAAAGCCTGGAGTCTTTATATTAACATGTCTTCTTCAAAGATGTCATTCTTTCTGCCTAGAGATGGGCTTGCTTGTTCTTGGGCAAAAGACAAAGCCAACTCTACTGCTCTTTCAGTGCACCATCCTAGAGTCCCTGTTTCCCTTTTCAAAATCGTCCTTGGTTTGGAACTCCAGGAGGAATTGAAGTGAATCATGCTGAATTTCTTCCTATAATGATCTTGGAACAGTAGGTGCTGCTTTAGATAACTAGAGTGGAAAACCTATGCCTTTGACTCTGTGCCTTCACTGCACCTCTCCTTCTTAACACACTGCTTTCTGTTTTCTGCTTCTGCAAATTACCAAAAAGGAACTAGCAAAGATGGCTAGAGCCTCATCCTGGCAAAGGCATGACCTTCACTCAACCCTGTTTTCCCTTGGCCATTTGCAGCAGTTGGTGCTGCTCTCCATCCTCTAAACTTACCTGCCCCGAAAGCTCTGTCTGACTTCAGCCTTTTGATTCCTCCCTTTTCACTGTCTCTCTGGGACAAGCAAGCTGTATATTGAAAACCTGTTACCTGAGTTCAGATGAGCTTCCAGCCAAGAAGAGTCTGGTTAACCTAGTACCAAGGACAATTTAGGATCTTATACCTAATAGCTCAGGGGCTTGCCAGGTGTATCAGTGGTAAAGAATCCACCTGTCAATGCAAGAGATGCAGGAAACTCGGGTTCGATCCCTGGTTTGGAAAGATCCCCTGGAGGGGAAAATGGCCACTCACTGCAGTATTCTTGCCTGGAAAATCCCATGCACAGAGGAGCCTGGCTGTCTGCAGTCCACAGGGTTGTAAACCGGACACGACTTAGCTACTGAGCACACACACATGCCTAATAGTGCAACAGGTATCTGCGAAATGGACTCAGATTTGTCTTCTCCTCTGACCTTTTCCCCAACTTCTAACCTGTCTCTATGCTTAGTGGGCATTTCCATGAGGGTGTCTGGACATTGCTTCTTTTACCTTCTGTCCAAAACAGAAATTATCTTTCCTTCCATGCTGACTGTTTAACTTCTTCCTTCATTCTTTCAGGCTGTGGTAGCATGATTCACCAGGAGTGGGAATATTGGGACTCTTACCAACTCTTTCTTTTCTCTTTTCTTTCATATGCTGCCACCCACCAACCCTTGTCTAGTCTTTCTTTTTCTTTATTAAAATATTTATTTATTTATTTGACTGCATCAGGTTTTAGCTGGGGCACATACGGTCTTCGTTGAGTCATGCAGGATCTTTTGTTGTGGTGAGCAGGCTCAGTACTTGCAGCTTCTGGACTTAGTTGCTCCATGGTATGTAGGATCTTGGGCTTCCCTGGTGGCTCAAAAAGCATCTACCTGCAATGTGGGAGACCTGGTTTCAGTCCCTGGGTCGGGAAGATCCCCTGGCGAAGGAAATGGCAACCCAGTCCAGTACTGTTGCCTGGAAAATTCCATGGATGGAAGAGCCTGGTAGGCTACAGTTCATGGGGTTGCCAAGTCGGATACGACTGAGAGACTTCACTTTTTTTTCTTTCACTTTCTATGTAGGATCTTAGTTCCCTGACCAGTGATTGAACCCACATCCCCTACATTGAAAGGTGGATTCTTAACCACTGGACCACCAAGGAAGTCCCCAGTCTTTCTTCTTACTGGCCATTTTAGTCTTTCTTCTTAGTGGCCATTTCCCCCTCCAGGGGATCTTACTGCCTCCTTTCCCTTTCCTATCTTTAGCTTTTGTCACTCTGTGCCTGAACTGACAGGTAACGTGGTCTGGTATTCCCATCTCTTTAAGAATTTTCCAGAGTTTGTTGTGATCCACACAGTCAAGGCTTTAGCATAGTAGATGAAGCAGAAGTAGATGTTTTTGTGGAATTCTCTTGCTTTTTCTATGATCCAGTA
Organism: Bos taurus; assembly: GCF_002263795.3. NCBI lineage: Eukaryota > Metazoa > Chordata > Mammalia > Artiodactyla > Bovidae > Bos > Bos taurus. Next base: position 131,387,904 of record NC_037328.1, read on the forward strand.
GATCTTGGCATTTTGATCTCTAGTTCCTCTGCCTTTTCTAAATACAGCTTGAACATCTGGAAATTCTCAGTTCATGTACTGTTGAAGCCTAGCTTGGAGAATTTTGAGCATTACTTTGCTAGCATGTGAGATGAGTGCAATTGTTTGGTAGTTTGAACATTCTTTGGCTTTGCCTTTCTTTGGAATTGGAATGAAAACTGACCTTTTCCAGTCCTGTGGCCACTGCTGAGATTTCCCAATTTGTTGGCATATTGAATGCAGCACTTTCGCAGTGTCATCTTTCAGGATTTGAAATAGGTCAACTGGAATTCCATCACCTCCACTAGCTGTGTTCATAGTGATGCTTTCTAAGGCCTACTTGACTTCACATTCCAGGATGTCTGGCTCTAGGTGAGTGATCACATCATCATGGTTATCTGAGTCATGAAGATCTTGTTTTGTACAGTTCCTATGTGTATTCTTGACACCTCGTCTTAATATCTTCTGCTTCTGTTAGGTCCATACTGTTTCTGTCCTTTATTGTGCCCATTTTTGCATGAAATGTTCCCTTGGTATCTCTAATTTTCTTGAAAAGATCTCTAGTCTTTCCCAATCTGTTGTTTTCCTGTTTCTTTGCATTGATCACTGAGGAAAGCTTTCTTATTTCTTCTTGCTATTCTTTGGAACTCTTCATTCAGATAAGGACATTTTTCCATTTCTCCTTTACTTTTCACTTCTTTTCTTTTCTCAGCTGTTTGTAAGGCCTCCTCAGATAACCATTTTGCTGTTTTGCATTTCTTTTTCTTGTGTATGGTTTTGATCACCACCTCCTGTACAATGTTACAAACCTCCGTCCATAATTCTTCAGGCACTCTGTCTACCAGATCGAATCCCTTGAATCTATTTCTCACTTCCACTGTGTATTGCAAGGGATTTGATTTAGGTCATACCTGAATGGCCTAGTGGTTTTCCCTATTTCTTCAATTTAAGTCTGAATTTTGCAATAGGGAGTTCATCAGCCACAGTCAGCTCCTGGTCTTGTTTTTGTTGATGGCATAGAGCTTCTCCCTCTTGGGCTGCAAAGAATATAATCAATCTGATTTTGGTATTGACCATCTGGTGATGTCCATGTGTAGAGGTGTCTCTTGTGTTGTTGGAAGAGGGTGTTTGCTATGACCAGTGGGTTCTTTTGGCAAAACTTGTTAGCCTTTGCCCTGTTTTATTTTGTACTCCAAGGCCAAACTTGCCTGTTACTCTAGGTATTTCTTGACTTCCTACTTTTGCATTCCAGTCCCCTATGATGAATAGGATATCTTTTTTTTTGGCGTTAGTTCTAAAAGGTCCTGAACTGATGGGAACTTTTCTTTACTTATCTCATCTGCACAATTGCCAGATTTCTATTTTAAAACCAAACTTAATGTTCCACATGTCACACCAGAGTGCTGGATACCTTTCATAACATGGGTGAGGTGTCCACTGCTCTCCTGTCTCATAGGGTTTTTCCTGGTCCCCTTTGGTTAGGGCAGAGCCTTTCTCCTCCCGGCCATCTGCCACCCCAGGTGTTGGAACTAGTGCATGGTGGGTTTTATGTAGACAGTATATCAGTTGGGTCATGGAGGACTTGGCAGGGTACTCAGGTGGGTGACACTGAGCAGGATTCAGCGTGTTCCCAGCTCCCTGGTTCTCAAGATGCAGACCCACCAATCTCCACTCAGACAGAGTGAATTTCCTTTTCCTGTCCACATTTCTCAGTTGTCCCACTCTTCCTTCCCCTCCCCTTCCTCCCACTGGGTCTGACTTTGTGTCTGGTGGTAGAAAAACCTCCTCCAGCAAATAAGCACCTATCCTCTATCCTTTGTTAGGAGGCATTTTGTCTTTGTAGTTGGTCCTCAAGTGGGTGACTCTCACACTATGGCAGTGGCTGGGGGAGGGAAAAGCCCCTCTGGGCTCCTTTGAGAGAGGAAGGGAGAGGGGAATCTACTAAACATAGGGGCAGTCACTGGGGGAAGTAACCTTGCTGCTTTTACATGACTCACTCTGTGTCAGTAAATTTCAAATGTACTAAGCTTCTTCTTCCTAAACTATACAAGAGATACTAATGCCTTCTCCACTGGTTGACTTGAGGATCAAAAATAAAATACCATCTAAGCAACAGACCCAGCTTGGAACAAAATAGGACCAGAACAAAGTGTTATTTCCCCATTATTTCTTTTCCTCTCCATGGCTCCAAAGAAACCTCTTGACTCACCCTGAAGTTACACACATTACATCTGTTATGTTTTGTTGTCCAAGCCTGAGTCACATCACCATCCTGGATGTTAAGGGAGCTGGGAACTGCAGGCTTTGTTTTTGGTACATGTGTCCTATCCCACATATTCTGTTACTAAGGAAAAGGGATGGCGGGGGCACAACCAGTGGTCTCTGGTATATCATCTTGGCAGCTTTCTCTCTTTCCTTTTTTTCCCTAATGTGTTCTTCTTTTCTATTTTCCTTGAGCATAGAATTTTAATGTATTCATGAGAATACATTACACTAATCAAGAAATACATATCCCACCCTCTTGTGTCTTGCTGGCAAAGCCAACCTTTTCTTCTAGAGGCTAAGAATGCATACATCATAACCTTCTACACACTTATGGGTGAGCATGACACCCAGCTGTGGACAATGAGACCATGAGACATCACATAGTGAGTGTCTGCTTAGAACTTCATGGATGATTTTCCTCCCTACTGAAAAAAGAAACTGCACTGGACCCCTCTAGTGCATCACTTAAAAATCCCCTCAGCCTTTCTGCTGAGGAGACCAGCTTTGTGCCAGCCAGTGCCTGACTGTGCAGGTGGAGTTTGACGGGACCTCACCTGGGCCCAGGCACTGTGCTTCTCATTTCTTGTCCAGGGGCTTCTCTGATGCCACAACCTTCAAAGTCCACAGGAAGCTTGTTCTCTGCAGCATAATCTGGAGGTGTGGGGTGACTTAATGCCTATTAGGCAAACCTCAACCACTGGGAGGTCAGAGGTGATAAACCTTTTCTCTTTCATCTCCTGTATGGACATTCATGAAGATGCATTTCATAAGCCTCCTCAGAAAGTCCCAGTAGTTTGAGCACATCTCCCACAGTAGTGGCCACATCAATAGTCATCCTGCATTGTCTTTCCCTTCATTTCTGTTTCACTGCTTGTATCCTAAACTTTCATTCTTTACAAAAGAATCACATTCCCTAACCAACTACTTGCACACAAGTCTTTGCCTCAGGGTTTGTAGTCAGAAAAGCCCAGACTTAGAGAATCCTTAGAAGAGGAAATCCTTCACTCCCTGTCTTCCTCCTCCCCTCCCATTTCTTCCCTTCACCTCTTTTCGCTTCCTTCCTGTTGTCCTGTGGGGATGAGGCATGTGAAGCATCAGCAGCCACCTTGCGACTATGAGGAAAAAGTCAAGAAAATCAGTGAAAAGCTGATCCAGAGTCCTCGTAGTGGTGAGCCACTGAACCAAACCTGGAATGATCTACTTAAAATATTTCTGTTTAAGAGAAAAGTGAAGTGAAGTGAAAGTCGCTCAGTCATGTCTGACTCTTTGCGACCCCATGGACTATACAGTCCATAGACTTCTCCAGGTCAGAATACTGCAGTGGGTAGCCTTCCCTTTCTCCAGGGGATCTTCCCAACTCAGGGATTGAACCCAGGTCTGCTACACTGCAGGCAGATTCTTTACCAGCTGAGCCACAAGGGAAACTACAATTATTGAAACCACATTTGGTTGAATATTATTGGAACTTGTAGCTGAAAATATTTTAACACAGAATCTATTTTCTTGGAGATGAATAAATAATATTATCTCACATATTTATTTACTCTTGTTTTCCAAATGCAGGTTGCTGCTGCTGCTAAGTCACTTCAGTCGTGTCCAACTCCATGTGACCCCATAGAAGGCAGCCAACCAGGCTCCCCAGTCCCTGGGATTCTCCAGGCAAGAACACTGGAGTTGGTTGCCATTTCCTTCTCCAATGCATGAAAGTGAAAAGTGAAGGTGAAGTCGCTCAGTCGTGTCCGACTCTTAGCAACCCCAAGGACTGCAGCCCACCAGGCTCCTCCGTCCATGGGATTTTCCAGGCAAGAGTACTGGAGTGGGTTGCCATTGCCTTCTCCACCAAATGCAGGTTAATGAACCACAAATTTATTTAAAAGGATGTGGGATGCACTGTTATTTGCATGCCTGATACTTATTCCTTGCTTCTCCATAGCAGAACCCTGATTTTCCTCCTAGGCAGCCACCCCTTCCCTTGCAATCAAATACCCAGGGGAAGTTGACTCCACTTCCAGCTCCAAGAGGACACCTAATCTGTTTTAGTCTAATTTTAACCTTTGCTCATTATTGGTCCAGGAGTGGGCATGTGTGTGTATTTAAGCCAATGAAACTTTAGGGAAAATTTTCCAGGAGATTTCTGGGAACACTCTCCTTCCTGTGAGAGAAATACAGGAAGACATGAACTTCCTTACCTCTCTGACATGTGTCTGAACATGATGGCTGGAGGGCCACAGCCCTGTGGTGTCAACCTAGGGGTGAAACCCACAGGGAAAATGCAGAATAGTATGAAGGGAAGACCCTGGGTCTGATGACGGTACTGATCTTGTAAATCATCCCTCTCTGAAGTTATTTCTCTGGACTTTCTTTTCTTTTTTTGATAGTAAGAAGTGGATTTATTTAGGAGAAACACTCTCCACAGATTGTGGGCCATCTTAGAAAGTGAGAGGCCTTGGAAGAAACACAAGCCACAGAGTGTGGGCCATAACAGAAGGCAAGGATGGCCATGGAATATAGCATGTTTAGTTTTTTCCCCCAAGAGAGTAAAAGCAGTTTATCAGTTTTCACAATCAATAGCCAGATAAGAAGAAAAGATAATTGCAGTTACAATCAATAATATAAAAATGATTAACTTAACAATATAAAATAATTACACACAATTTGGGGTTTTAAGTAGAGTGATGTGGTAAGTGGAAGTGCGTACAAGCACATGTTCTCACCCCCCAGCCAGTCCACGTCTTTTGGTTGGTGCATTTAATCCATTTATAGTTAAGGTAATTATCAATATGTATGATCCTACTACCATTTTCTTAATTGCTTTGGATTTATTTTGTGTAGGTCTTTTCCTTATCTTGTGTTTTCTGCCTAGAAAATTTCATTTATATTTGTTGCAAACCTGGTTTCATGGTGCTAAATTCTCTTCACTTTTGCTTTTCTGGAAAGTTTTTGATTTCTCCATCAAATCTGAAAGAGACTCTTGCTGGGTAGAGTATTCCTGGTTGTAGGTTCTTCCCTTTCATCACTTTAAATATATCATGCCATTCCCTTCTGGCTTATAGAGTTTCTGTTGAAAAATTAGCTAATAGACTGATAGGAGTTCCCTTGTGTATTATTTGTCATTCTTCCCTTGCTGATTTTAAGGTTTTGTCTTTGTCTTTAATTTTTGTCATTTTGTCTTGGTGTGTTCCTCCTTGGGTTTATCCTGCCTGGGACTCTCTGTGTTTCCTGAACTTGGTTGACTACTTCCTTTTCCATGTTAGAGAAGTTTTCAGCTATTATTTCTTCAAATATTTTCTCAGATCCTTTCTCTTCTCCTTCTGAGACTCCTATAATGTGAATGTTGGTGTGTTTAACGTTGTTCCAGAGGTCTGTTAGGCTGTCTTAATTTTTTTTTAATTCTTTTTTTTTTTTTTTTTAATATTTTGTTGTGAGAAAGTGATTTTCACCATTCTATCTTCCAGGTCACTTATCCATTCTTCTGCCTCAGTTATTCTGCTATTGTTTCCTTCTAGCTTCCCAGATGGCACCAGTGGTAAAGAACCCACTTGCCAATGCACTAGATAGAAGAGATGTGGGTTCTGTCTCTAAGGCTGAAAGATCCCTTGGAAGAGGACACAGCAACCCACCCTAGTATTCTTGCCTGGAGAATCCCCATGGACAGAGGATCCTGGCAAGCTGCAGAACCATAGGGTCACATAGAGTCAGACATGACGGAAGCGACTTAGTATGTACATACTATATTGTTTATCTGTTTGTTTTTTAGTTCTTCTAGGTCTTTGGTAAACGTTTCTTGCATCTTCTCAATTTTTACTTACATTCTTTGAGATCCAGGATCAGCTTCACTATCATTATTCTGAATTTTTTTTCTGGAAGTTTGCCTATCTCCACTTCATTTGGTTGTTTTTCTAGGGTTTTACCTTGTCCCTTTTTCTTGGGGATGGTTTTTATCACTGCCTCCTGTGCAATATTATGAACCTCCATCCATAGTTCCTCAGGGATTTTGTCTATCAGATCTAACCCCTTGAGTCTATTTGTCACTTCCATTGTATAATCATAAGGGATTTGATTTAGGTTATACTCAGCAGTAGCCACAGGCCTAGAAAAGGTCAGTTTCCCTCCAATCCCAAAGAGGGACAATGCCAAAGAATGTTCAAACTACTGCACAATTGCATTCATTTCACATGCTAGCAAGATTGTACTCAAAATCCTCCAAGCTAGGCCTCAACAGTACGTGAACCGAGAACTTCCAGGTGTACAAGCTGGATTTAGAAAAGGCAGAGGAACCAGAGATTAAATTGCCAGCATCTGTTGAATCATAGAAAAATCAAGAGAGTTCCAGAAAAATACCTACTTCTGCTTCATCTGCTATTCTAAAGCTTTTGCTTGTGTGGATCACAACAAACTGTGGAAAACACTTAAAGAGATGGGAATACCAGACCATCTTATCTGCCTTCTGAAAAACCTGTATGCAGGTCAAGAAGCAACAGTTAGAACTGGACATGAAACAACAGACTGGTTCCAAACTGGGAAAGGAGTATGCCAAGGCTGTATATTGTCACTCTGTTTATTTAACTTATATGCAGAGTACATCATGCTTACTGCCAGGTTGGAGAAAGCACAAGCTGGAATCAAGATTTCCAGAAGAAATATCAATAACCTCAGATATGCAGATGACACCACTATATGTCAGAAAGCAAAGAGAAACTAAAGAACCTCTTGATAAAGGTTAAAGAAAAGAGTAAAAAAAAGCTGGTTTAAAAACTCAACATTTAAAAAACGAAGATCATGGCATCAGGTCCCATCACTTCATGGCAAATAGATGGGGAAACAATGGAAACAGTGACAGACTTTATTTTCTTGGGTTCCAAAATCACTGTGGATGGTGATATTAAAAGACGCTTGCTCCTTGGGAAAGAAAGCTATGACAAACATAGACAGTATATTAAAAAGCAAAGACATTACTTTGCAGACGAGGGTCTGTATATCAAGCTATGGTTTTTCCAGTAGTCATGTATGGATGTGAGTTGAATCATAAAGAAAGCTGAGCACTGAAGAGTTGATGCTTTTGAACTGTAGTTGTAGAAGACTCTTGAGAGTCCCTTGGACTGCAAGGAGATTGAATCAGGCAATCCTAAAAGAAATAAAGCCTGAATATTCTTTGGAAGGACTGATACTGAAACTGAAGCTCCAGTACTTTGACTACCTGATGTGAACAGCTGACTCATTGGAAAAGACCGTGATGCTGTGAACGATGGAAGGCAGGAGGAGAAGGGGACAACAGAGGATGAGATGGTTGGATGGCATCACCAACTCAGTGGACATGAGTTTGAGCAAGCTCCGGGCACTGGTAAAGGACAGGGAAGCCTCGCATGCTGCAGTCCATGAGGTAGCAAAGAGTTGGACATGACTGAGTGACTGACCACCAACAACAACATCTTGTCCCTTCATCTGGTACAAAACCCTTTACTTTTTCATCCTGTTAACTTTCTGTGATGTGGTTTTGGTTCTAGCTGCAGCAGAATTATGGTTCATCTTGCTTCTTCTGTCTGCCCTCTGGTGGATGAGGCTTTTCTTGTTCAAGATGGCAGAGTAGAATGAAGTGCACACATCTCCTCCTGCCAGTGTTGTAGGGTCTGCCTTGGAGGTGTGGGTTGGCAGTGGCTCACCATGGGGACAGGTGCACTGGCAACAGCAATCCTGGAAGGGGCCTCCTGGCATAAGTCCTCTTGGGGGGATTCCACCAATCCTACCATAGAGCCTGTAGACCCCAAGGCTGGGCTGCCTCAGGTCAAACAGTCAACAGGGAGGGAGCGCAACCCCACCCATCAGCAGATAATTGGATTAAAGCTTTACTAAGCATGGCCCTGCCCACAGAGCAAGATCCAGTTTTTTTCTACCACCAGTCCCTCCCATCAGCTGCATCAGCTGGACTTTCTGTTGTGTGAGACTATATACATATATAATTGATGCTTGCCCTTTGACTACTGTCTTCTGCTCATTGAGGGTTAAAGAAAATGTTCGCTCTAGATTCTTAGAGATTCTTATGTCCCAAAGTGTGAGAAGACCTTGGATGTTCTGTGAAAGTGGTGAAATCTTTACCCATATGACTAAGAAGCACAAGTGAAACATATAGATTCCCAAAACCAACAAGCCTTTGGGATAAATGAGATCAGTGGTTACACAGTATACCTGCCCAAGTCAAAAAAATACATCATTATTGAAGAGTAGGCAGGCAGAATTTTGTGCAGTTATTTTTGACAAACATGACTGGGTCCCCAGGTATGTGGAGGAAGAGGTGCATTGCAGGAGAGTGAAGAAAAACTAAGGGACAGTGATATGCCAGCTGATGTCCAGTCACAGCTGTAAGTGACATCACACTGGAACAAGATTCAGTCAGTCATTTCAGTCGCTCAGTCATGTCCGACTCTTTGCAACTCCATGAATCGCAGCACGCCAGGCCTCCCTGTCTATCACCAACTCCCGGAGTTTATCCAAACCCATGTCCATTGAGTCGGTGATGCCATCCAGCCATCTCATCCTCTGTCGTCCCCTTCTTGTCCTGCCCCCAATCCCTCCTAGCATCAGGGTCTTTTCCAATAAGTCAACTCTTTGCATGAGGTGGCCAAAGTATTCAAGTTTCAGCTTCAACATCAGTCCTTGCAATGAACACCTAGGACTGATCTCCTTTAGTAATTCCAACATTACCTAGAGCAAATATTCCCAAACCACAAGTCAGTTTTTTGTCTTGTGGGGAGATGAATGAACTACAAAAAAAAATTACAGTGAGTTTTTCATGTTTAAAAATTAAAGTATGACTAAGGGAAATAAGGAGAAGGCAATGGCACCCCACTCCAGTACTCTTGCCTGGAAAATCCCATGGATGGAGGAGCCTAGAGGGCTGCAGTCCATGGGGTTGCTGAGGGTCGGACACGACTGAGCGACTTCGCTTTCACTTTTCACTTTCATGCATTGGAGAAGGAAATGGCAACCCACTCCAGTGTTCTTGCCTGTAGAATCCCAGGGATGGGGGAGCCTGGTGGGCTGCCGTCTATGGGGTCGCACAGAGTCAGACATGACTGAAGCGACTTAGCAGCAGCAGCAGCAGCAGCAAGGGAAATAAAGCTGAGCATGGAAAAATTGATGCTTTTGAACTGTGGTGTTGGAGAAGACTCTTGAGAGTCCCTTGGACTGCAAAGAGATCCACCCAGTCCATCCTAAAGGAAATCAATCCTGAATATTCATTGGAAGGACTGATGCTGAAGCTGAAACTCCAGTACTTTGGCCACTTGATTCAAAGAACTGACTCATTTGAAAAGACCCTGATGTGGGGAAAAATTGAAGGTGGAGGAGAAGGGGACAACAGAAGATGAGACGGTTGGATGGCGTCACCAACTCAATGGACATGAGTTTGGGTAAGCTCCGGGAGTTGGTGATGGACAGGGAAGCCTGGCATGCTGCAGTCTATGGCGTCACAAAGAGTTGGACACGACTGCAACTGAACTGAATTGAACTGAGGGAAGTCAGAAAGAGAAAGACAAATACCGTATGATATCATTTATAGGTAGAATCTAAAATATGACAAAAGAAATTATGTATAAAACAGAAGCAGGCTCACAGATACAAGGAACAGACTTGTAATTGCCAAGCAGGAGGGTTGGATTATGAGCTTGTGATTAGCAAATGCAAACTCTTAAATATAGAATAAATAAACAGCAAAATCCTACCATATAGGACAGGGAACTGTATTCAATATCCTATGATAAACAATACAGGCTTCCCTGGTAGCTCAGTGGTAAAGAATCCACCTGCAATGCAGGAGACACAGGAGACTCAGATTTGATCACTGGGTCAGGAAGACCCCCTGGGGTGGCAACACACTCGAGCATTCTTGCCTAGAGAATCCCATTGACAGAGGAGCCTGGTGGGCCATAGTCTGTAGGGTCACAAAGAATAAGATGACTGAAATGACTAAGCACACACGCATGATAAACAGTAATGAAAAAAAAAAGAAAGAAAATCTGAAGTGTGAGATTACATTTTTCTTAATCTTTAAAACTATGTGTGTCCTTGTTTTGGAAATGATAGTAGCTTTTCTTTTCTTTTCTTTTTCTTTGTTTTAATATACTTGGCAAAATAAACAACTATCAACTCTCATGTTAGCCCCATGGCTTTACATTTTTGTATGTGATACTTTTCTTGCGCTTTGTCGGTAGTTATACTGCTCTCCACGTGTGGGAACCACTGCTCCCCCACGTAGCATATTGAGAGCTGAGTCAAGACTTTCATGTTGAGTTGAAAAATGGTGAGAAGGGACAAGAAAATGAAATAGAAATGACCCAGAGGATGTGAAAGGGAAGAGCCCATTGAAGAGTCTAAGTGCAAACTTATATATAATTTATATTTAAACAAAATGTCTTTTTCCAAGACAATAATACTAAAATGGCTATGATGATTATTTCCAGGCAGCTCTCTGGGCTTCCCAGGTGGCTCAGTGGTAAAGAACCCACCTGCCAATGCAGGAGACACAGATTTGATCCCTGGATTGGGAAGATCCCCTGGAGAAGAAAATAGCAACCCACTCCAGTATTCTTGCCTGGGAAATCCCATGGACAGAGGAGCCTGGACGGCTACAGTCTGTGGGCAAAAGAGTCAGACATGACCCAGAGGCTAAACAACAACATGATGACTCCATGCCTTGGGGTTGTTTCTGGTTTGTTATTCTGAGTTGATGTATACTCACAGGCTTGAAGGAAGGAAATAAGTTCCTATGAGTCACTGGAAATATTATTAAAAGAAGTGTTAAGAAATTAATTGCTCTGTTTTAAACTCACAATTTTAGGTTTATTACAAAATATTATACAGAAAGTTAGTATGATCCTGCTACCTAGTATCTGACCATTGCAAGTTATAAAATCATATATATTTTTTCCTGGTAAAGAATTTGTTATCAAAAATGGTGAGATATCTTTTCAAATCATGGGATAAGAAGCTGCTGGATTCAAGCTATCAAAGTTTCATAAGCCATTCCTACTGATGCACTAAAATACTTCATATATGAGGTCTGATTACAAGAGAGTTGGATGGATTTATATGTATGGTTGATGAAATCTGTCTCCTTTATCTACAGTAATATTTTGGACATGAACAAGAACTTTTAAGTGAGATGGGGTAGAGCATAGTAACTTTGGAGTCAGACTCATTTCAACCTCTCAAGCTTAGGCAAGTCACTTAACCTTTCTGAGCCTCACATTCTTTAACTGTAAAATGTAGACAATAAAAATTCCAACCAAGGAAATTCTGTTCAGTATGATAGGTTGAGGAAATGCTAAATCTTCCCTTCATACACCAAATCACCAAAATGATAGTAAAAGGAAATACATAGCCAAGCTATAAAACAACAAAGGGACTGTCTGTGCACTTAAAATGGGGAGTCCTTGATAGAAAAAGTAGAACAGGAACCACAGCAGAGAGCTGAGGCCACCACACTGCTGCTAAGGGCTCAGGTGGTCTCTGGGCTCTTGTAGCATTGTCTCTGTGAGTCTGAATCCACCACTGTCATGAGACTGCCCCAAGAAGAGGGGACAGACTATATAAGTGACCCACAACAAAACTGACCAGTAACTCAAGAAGGTCACCATCAAAAAGGAAAGAAAATGTGACAGATTTTCATAATTTGCTGGGAGAAATATTAATAACCTCAGATATGCAGATGACACCACCCTTATGGCAAAAAGTGAAGAGGAACTCAAAAGCCTCTTGATGAAAGTGAAAGAGGAGAGTGAAAAGTTGGCTTAAAGCTCAACATTCAGAAAACTAAGATCATGGCATCTGGTCCCATCACTTCATAGTAAATAGATGGGGAAACAATGGAAACAGTGACAAAACTTTATTTTCTTGGGCTCCAAAATCACTGTGGATGGTGACTGCAGCCATGAAATTGAAAGACACTTGTTCCTTGGAAGAAAAGCTATGACCAACCCAGACAGCATATTAAAAATCAGAGACATTACTTTGCCAACAAAGTTCTGTCTAGTCAAAGCTATGGTTTTTCCAGTAGTCATATATGGATGTAAGAGTTGGACTATAAATAAAGCTGAATGCCAAAGAATTGATGCTTTTGAACTGTGGTGTTGGAGAAGACTCTTGAGAGTCCCTTGCACTGTAAGGAGATCAAACCAGCCAATCCTAAAGGAAATCAGTCCTGAATATTCATTGGAAGGACTGATGCTGAAGCTGAAACTCCAATACATTGGCCACCTGATGCAAAGAACTGACTCATTGGAAAAGACCCTGATGCTGGGAAAGATTGAAGGAAAGAGGAGAAGGGGACAACAGAGGATGAGATGGTTGGATGGCGTGACAGACTCGATGGTTTGAGCAAACCAGGAAGTTGGTGATGAACAGGGAAGCCTGGCATGCTGCAGGCCATAGGGTTGCAAAGAGTCAGACATGACTGAGTGACTGAACTGAATTTTCCATCAAAATTCCCATTCCAGATTCCCTTCTTATAATATGACTTGGACATAGTTCTCATTGAGGGATAGAATCTATGTTCTCATCCCTTAAATTTAGGCAGGGTTGTGGTTATGGTACTTCCATAGCCAAAGCTAAATCATGAAAGGTAATACAGCTTCCCTCTGGATCTCTCAGGACACTAGCTTTTGGGACTGAGCTACTCTCCTACACCCCATTGTTGAGGCCCACATGATGAGAAGCCAAATCCCCTGATTACGCCCAGGCTGAGCTCCTATATGATAGCAAACAGCAACTTGTCAGTCACATGAGTGTCTAATTATCTACTTACAGTTATTGAGAAAAGAATCCTTGATTTATGGTTTAAATAGCACATTGAACCAGTTGAAGGGTGAATCAGTGAGCCAAAACGTTGAGCTGAGGAGTATTCCAGAGTGTTATACAAAAAGAACAAGAGATTAAAAAATAAAGAATAATAGTGAGGGAAATGTGTAGTCTCAGGTTTACTGAAGTGGAGAAGCCATCAGAAGGACAGGAGCAGCCACTGCCTAGTGATGAGCATCCCACAAACTTTCCTGGGTGAGATCACAATATTTTGTGGACAATCCATGTAACTTGAGCTGTCTCCCTGACCACAATGGTAATATGCTCCAGGGCACACAATTTCAGCGAAACATCTACCAAGGACATAAAAATAAGTTTATCATTACCACAAAATGGGTTTATTTATTCTTTTATAAACCCTGTATCACTATTTTCCCCCTGGTAATCAATCTGTATATGTTTTATCTTCCTCTTATTCAAGTAAATTTCATCTTTGTTTTTAAGTAAACTGAATGTCTTTGCTTACTCTTTGATGAAAGTATGGGAAAAAGTAAAGAAAAAATTAAAATAGATGAAATCTAAGCACTGTGATAAGAGTTTCAGGAAGAGAAAATGAAGAGAATGGAAGAAAGTCAGTATCTGAAAATTTCCAATACCTGATATGGTCATAGTTTTGAGATTTATAGAGACCACCAGTGCAGAACAGGATAAATAAAAATAACCTATACTTAGAAACTTTGTATGAAACTTCAGAACATTAAGAAAAAACAGAAAAATTTTAAAATAACAATTACATTAGTGAAATACAAATCAAAACTACAATCAAGTATCAACTCACTGTGGTCATATGGCCATCATTAAAATGTCCATAAATAACAAACACTGCAGAAAAATAAACACTCCTATTTATGGGAATGTAAATTGGTGCAGCCATTATGGAAACCAATATGGAGTTTTCTTTAAAAAACTAAAAATAGAACTACCATGTCATCCAGTAATCCCACTCCTAAGCATATATCTGGAGAAAAGATACATGAACCCTAATGTTCATAGAAGCACTATTTATGGTAGCCAAGATATGAAAACAACTTAGATGTCTGAGAGATGGCTAAATCAAGAAGATGTGGTGTGTATATACATATTACATACATATAGAGTATTCCTCAGCCACAAAAAAATAGTGAAATAATGTCATTTGTAGCAACATGGATGGACCTAGAAATATCATACAAAGTGAAGAAAGTTAGAGAAAGACAAATAGCATATGATATTACTTATATATGGTATCTAAAATATGATATAAATCAACTTATTTATAAAACACAAACAAAAACTGTTATAGAAAACAAACGTATGGTACCGAAGGGGAAAGGAGTAGGGGAGGGACAAATTCACTTTGGGACTCAGATCAGATCAGATCAGATCAGTCGCTCAGTCGTGTCCGACTCTTTGTGACCCCATGAATCGCAGCACACCAGGCCTCCCTGTCCATCACCAACTCCCGGAGTTCACTGAGACTCACGTCCATCGAGTCAGTGATGCCATCCAGCCATCTCGTCCTCTGTCGTCCCCTTCTCCTCTTGCCCACAATCCCTCCCAGCATCAGAGTCTTTTCCAATGAATCAACTCTTCACATGAGGTGGCCAAAGTACTGGAGTTTCAGCTTTAGCATCATTCCTTCCAAAGAAATCCCAGGGCTGATCTCCTTCAGAACGGACTGGTTGGATCTCCTTGCAGTCCAAGGGACTCTCAAGAGTCTTCTCCAACACCACAGTTCAAAAGCATCAATTCTTCAGTGCTCAGCCTTCTTCACAGTCCAACTGTCACATCCATACATGACCACAGGAAAAACCATAGCCTTGACTAGATGAACCTTTGTTGGCAAAGTAATGTCTCTGCTTTTGAATATGCTGTCTAGGTTGGTCATAACTTTCCTTCCAAGGAGTAAGCGTCTTTTAATTTCATGGCTGCAGTCACCATCTGTAGTGATTTTGGAGCCCAGAAAAATAAAGTCTGACACTGTTTCCACTGTTTCCCCATCTATTTCCCATGAAGTGATGGGACTGGATGCCATGATCTTCTTTTTCTGAATGTTGAGCTTTAAGCCAACTTTTTCACTCTCCTCTTCCACTTTCATCAAGAGGCTTTTGAGTTCCTCTTCACTTTCTGCCATAAGAGTGGTGTCATCTGCATATCTGAGGTTATTGATATTTCTCCCGGCAATCTTGATTCCACCTTGTGTTTCTCCCAGTCTAGCATTTCTCATGATGTACTCTGCATATAAGTTAAATAAACAGGGTGACAATATACAGCCTTGATGTATTCCTTTTTCTATTTGGAACCAGTCTGTTGTTTCATGTCCAGTTCTAACTGTTGCTTCCTGACCTGCATACAAATTTCTCAAGAGGCAGATCAGGTGGTCTGGTATTCCCATCTCTTTCAGAATTTTCCACAGTTTATTTTGATCCACACGGTCAAAGGCTTTGGCATAGTCAATAAAGCAGAAATAGATGTTTTTCTGGAACTCTCTTGCTTTTTCCATGATCCAGCAGCTGTTGGCAATGTGATCTCTGGTTTCTCTGCCTTTTCTAAAACCAGCTTGAACATCAGGAAGTTCACGGTTCACATATTGCTGAAGCCTGGCTTGGAGAATTTTGAGCATTACTTTACTAGCGTGTGAGATGAGTGCAATTGTGTGGTAGTTTGAACATTTTTTGGCATTGCTTTTCTTTGGGATTGGAATGAAAACTGACCTTTTCCAGTCCTGTGGCCACTGCTGAGTTTTCCAAATTTGCTGGCATATTGAGTGCAGCACTTTCACAGCATCATCTTTCAGGATTTGAAATAGCTCACCTGGAATTCCATCACCTCCACTAGCTTTGTTCATAGTGATGCTTTCTAAGGCCTACTTGACTTCACATTCCAGGATGTCTGGCTCTAGGTCAGTGATGACACCATCGTGATTATCTGGGTCGTGAAGATCTTTTTTGTACAATTCTTCTATGTATTCTTGCCATCTCTTCTTAATATCTTCTGCTTCTGTTAGGTCCATACCATTTCTGTCCTTTATTGAACCCATCTTTGCATGAAATGTTCCTTTGGTATCTCTGATTTTCTTGAAGAGATCCCTAGTCTTTCCCATTCTGTTGTTTTCCTCTATTTCTTTGCATTGATCACTGAAGAAGGCTTTCTTATTTCTTCTTGCTATTCTTTGGAACTCTGCATTCAGATGTTTATATCTTTCCTTTTCTCCTTTGCTTTTCACTTCTCTTCTTTTCACAGCTACTTGTAAGGCCTCCCCAGACAGCCATTTTGCTTTTTTGCATTTCTTTTCTATGGGAATGGTCTTGATCCCTGTCTCCTGTACAATGTCACGAACCTCATTCCTGATAGAGTTCATCAGGCACTCTATCAGATCTAGTCCCTTAAATCTATTTCTCACTTCCACTGTATAATCATAAGGGATTTGATTTAGGTCATACCTGAACTGTCTAGTGGTTTTCCCTACTTTCTTCAATTTAAGTCTAAATTTGGCAATAAGGAGCTCATGATCTGAGCCACAGTCAGCTCCTGGTCTTGTTTTTGCTGACTGTATAGAGCTTCTCCATCTTTGGCTGCAAAGAATATAATCAATCTGATTTCAGTGTTGACCATCTGGTGTTGTCCATGTATAGAGTCTTCTCTTGTGTTGTGGGAAGAGGGTGTTTGTTATGACCAGTGCAGTTTCTTGGCAAAACTCTATTAGCCTTTGCCCTGCTTCATTCTGTATGCCAAGGCCAAATTTGCCTGTTACTCCAGGTGTTTTTTGACTTCCTGCTTTTGCATTCCAGTCCCCTATAATGAAAAGGACATCATTTTTGGGTGTTAGTTGTAAAAGGTCTTGTAGGTCTTCATAGAACCATTCAACTTCAGCTTCTTCAGCATTACTGGTTGGGGCATAGACTTAGATTACTGTGATATTGAATGGTTTGCCTTGGAAACGAACAGAGATCATTTTGTCATTTTTGAGATTGCCTCTAAGTACTGCATTTTGGACTCTTCTGTTGACCATGATGGCCACTCCATTTCTTCTGAGGGATTCCTGCCTGCAGTAGTAGATATAATGGTCATCTGAGTTAAATTCACCCATTCCAGTCCATTTCAGTTCACTGATTCCTAGAATGTCGACATTCACTCTTGCCATCTCTTGTTTGACCACTTCCAATTTGCCTTGATTCATGGACCTGACATTCCAGGTTCCTTTGCAATATTGCTCTTTACAGCATCGGACCTTGCTTTTATCACCAGTCACATCCACAGCTGGGTATTGTTTTTGCTTTGGCTCCATCCCTTCATTCTTTCTGGAGTTATTTCTCCACTCCAGTAGCATATTGGGCACCTACTGACCTGGGGAGTTCTCTTTCAGTATCCTATCATTTTGCCTTTTCATACTGTTCATGGGGTTCTCAAGGCAAGAATACTGAAGTGGTTTGCCATTCTCTTCTCTGTCAGATCTCTCCACCATGACCCGCCCGTCTTGGGTTCCCTGGGCATGGCTTAGTTTCATTGAGTTAGACAAGGCTGTGGTCCTAGTGTGATTAGATTGACTAGTTTTCTGTGAGTATGGTTTCAGTGTGTCTGCCCTCTGACGCCCTCTTGCAACACCTACCGTCTTACTTGCATTTCTCTTACCTTGGGTGTGGGGTATCTCTTCACGGCTGCTCCAGCAAAATGCAGCCATTGCTCCTTACCTTGGAAGAGGGTATCTCCTCACTGCCACCCTTCCTGATCTTCAACGTGGGATAGCTCCTCTAGGCCCTCCTGCGCCTGCGCAGCCACGGCTTCTTGGACGTGGGGTTGGTCCTCCTGGCCATCCCCCTGGCCTCGGCGTGGGGTTGCTCCTCCCGGCCGCTGCCCCTGGCCTCGGGCTTAGGGGTGTGGGGTAGCTCCTCCCGCCCGCTGCCCCTGGCCTCGGGCTTGGGGCGTAGGGTATCTCCTCCCAGCCGCCGCTCCTGACCTCGGACGTGGGGTAACTCCTCTCTTCGCCACCCCTGATCTCGGACGCGGGACTAGCAGACACAAACTATTATGTATAAAACAGACAAATAATAAGGACCTATAACACAAGGAACTATATTCAATAGCTTGTAATAACCTATGATGGAAAATAGTCTGAAAAAAATTTGCATATATATAAATGAATCACTTTGCTATACACCTGAAATATTGTAGATCAACTATACTTCAATCAAAATAAGAATTATAAAAACGATAGCAATTACAAACTCTAGGAGACAGTAAAGGACAGGAAAGCCTGGCGTACTGTAGTCCATGGAGTCACAAAGAGTAGGATAGAACTGAGTGACTGAACAACAAAGCAGTTACGAAAGGCAGATTAACTACAATGGAATGATAATTTGAGTGACACCAGACTTCTACTTAGCAATATTTTTTTTTAATTTATTTTATTTTTAAACCTTACATAATTGTATTAGTTTTGCCAAATATCAAAATGAATCTGCCACAGGTATACATGTGTTCCCCATCCTGAACCCTCCTCCCTCCCCATACCATCCCTCTGGGTCGTCCCAGTGCACTAGCCCCAAGCATCCAGTATCGTGCATCGAACCTGGACTGGCAACTCATTTCTTATATGATATTTTATATGTTTCAATGTCATTCTCTACTTAGCAATATTTAAATCAAGTAGACAATGGAGAAATATCTTCAAAACCATGATGGAAAATAATTTTGAACTTATTTTTATACCTAGCTCAATTGTAATTCAGGTATGCACATTAAATAAGTAAATTTTCAGACAATGAGGACTCAGAAATTTTACTACCACAGATCTTCACCAAAAGAACTTTTAAAAAATGTATTCCAATGAGAAGACAGTTAAATGAAATAATACATAGGAAACAATATGATGTTAAATCTGATTTTCCTCTACTATTAAAAAGGACAGAAATATATAGCACTATTTTTCTCCTTGTCAAAGTATATAGCACCATTCTTCTTATTTATGTCTTGAATATGGATTGATATACAGAGATACAGCACGTGTCTTGTAACCATGAAACTAAAGGAAGAAAAGAAAAAAACAAAAGAGCCATAGAAGTGTCAATCTTGATATTTTTACCTATTGTATCCAGAAATTCACCTGCCTATCTGTTATGTGAGAAAAACAAATTTCTGTTTATTTAGGCCATTGGTGATTCAGTTTACTGCTACTTCTCCCAGTGTACCCCTAAGTGACTTTAGTCCCTATTTTTCTTATCTTTAGAGTATGAGCTATTAGGATTCAATGGGAGATTAGTTAAAACTTTCCAGTACCTAATACATTCTCCAATGAATATGAAGCCTCTTCTTAATCCTCCAGATTGTAAGCTCAAGAGACCAAACTATCTTCATTATAGTATTTATCTCTATTCTCATTGCATAAGAATTCAATCCAGGGCATTGGATATTTATTGAATGCCAACTTATAGGCTAGGTATTTTGATAATTGTTGATGCATAGTAAAATATCAATAAATGTTGAATGGATGCATGAATAAAAGCTCCAGATAGGTCAGTAGGAATTACTATTGTTGCTTTAAATATTATCAGATTAAACACTTACCTTTTCTGTTTATTCCTCCTCTGCTAACACAGATTTTGAAATGTCCCAATGAGTGCTTTTTACCATATTTTGTCATCTTACTGGCTTCTTTCCCTCTTAGCATTCAACATATGATTTTTATTTCATTCTAAAGAAAGCTTTAATTGGAGGGGAAAGTAACTTCATCATCCTCACTCTACCGACCCAGAGTTTTGTCAATTTAAACTTATTTCAAGAGTTGTGAACTCCTTGAATTCTCAAACAAGTAACCAAAAGGTAACATACCCAGAATGGAGGGGTGTTTTCTATTTTTTGAAATAATTCATACACAGGGACACAAAATGTTATGAACATTAATCTTTGAAAGAGAAGTATCAGGGAAAGGGGAAAGGAAAAGACAAATTTTTTATTGGTAAATATTCAAGAACATTATATGCAAAGAAATGTTAAAGGAGAGCTGTCCTCATAAAGAAGAAATTGATGGATGAGTGGAAGAAGTTATTAAAAATGGTTTATAGAGGCTATAGTAAATAGAATAATTTGGTCAAGTAGATAAGCCTTACAAACTATTTCATATTGAAAATAAACATCTGAAAGTAAGAAAAGCAGAAGTAGCACCAGATTCTATATAAGAAAAAAAAAAAAGTGTGCTTAAAGCAAAGGTATGCAAAACAGAAAACACATCAGCCTTTGCTGTCACATAGGAGAAGATTCATAATGTTGGCTGCCCAGTAATATAGAAACAAAATCAGAGTTTATCAGAAAAGAAACAGGCAGAGCAAAAATTTGTGACCCCAATGACTGATGGACTGCCTGGGAGAGCAGAAAAGCCAAAACACAAAAAAACACTCAGGTGAGAAATAACCAAGGGAACTTCTTCTTCTTCTTCTTCTTTTTTTATGATAGTGGTGGAAATTTATCTTTTTTTAAAATTTATTTATTTTAATTAGAGGTTAATTACTTTACAATATTGTATTGGTTTTGCCATACATCAACATGAATCCGCCATGGGTGTACACGTGTTCCCCATCCTGAACCCCCCTCCCACCTCCCTCCCCATACCATCCCTCTGGGTCATCCCAGTGCACCAGCCCCAAGCATTCTGTAACCTGCATCCAACCTGGACTGGTGATTCATTTCTTATATGATATTATACATGTTTCAATGCCATTCTCCCAAATCATCGCCCTCCCTCTCCCACAGAGTCCAAAAGACTGTTCTATACATCAGTGTCTCTTTTGCTGTCTCGCATACAGGGTTATCATTACCATCTTTCTAAATTCCATATATATGCGTTAGTATACTGTATTGGTGTTTTTCTTTCTGGCTTACTTCACTCTGTATCCAGGGGCACTTCTTTCTCAGTAATATACTGGGCCTATGGTCAGACCTAACAGGTCTTCTGTCCTTCCTAGCTGTGTGACCTTCAGAAGGTCACTTCTTCTCTCATCATGATCTATTAATTGGGAATAAAACTGGGTTATTGTGAGGATCCAGAGAAAATGGATATAAAAGAGATGATTAAAATTTTAGAGGTGGGATGGGAACAAAGGTGAGAGGGAGGTTCAAGAAGGAGGGGACATACCTATGGCTCATTCATGTTGATATTTGGCAGAAACCAACACAATACTGTAAAGCAATTATCATTCAATTAAAAATAAATAAATTTTAAAAAGAAAAAAATTATGATGGAAAATAGAAGGAGCAGTAGGTAGAAAAGAGAAAATTAAAAGTGAGAATTCATTTTGCCCATAAGATAATACTCAGTGTTAATTGGAAATTATTTTCTTGGTGCCAGGAAAAGACTATATGTACCAAAAATATTTTAAGAAACATCTTTGAGTGCTTATCACATACTAGGAACTATACTTAATAGTTCTATTAAGTATAACTATACTTAATGATCCCTTGGACTTTCATGTTCATCATGGAAGTTACCACACAGAGGGAAGTAAAGAATAATTTAATAGAGTACATGTGAAATCCTGTCGCATATCAGATAAGTTGTATATGCTGTAAGGATATATAATGGTAATTTGGATAAAGGATTAGGAAGAGAGTAAGATGTATTAGTCAGTTATTGCTGAAATAATGTTTCATAAAAACCATTCCCCAAAGTCAGTTGCTAACAACAGGTAATACATAGTTTTTTCACTCGTAACTCTATAATTGGTGGGGCCAGTGCTGGACTCAGCTGAGATTAGCAGGATTTATTGTCAGAGGCTATATATTGGGTTCAGATCAGCTTCACATGTCTTCTCTTTTAGAGACCAGAAGGTACCTTGGGTGTATTCTCATGGCAGATGGCCTAACCTCAAGAGGGATGAGTACACATTTCTCATGTTACTTAGTACCTCATCTTGGATCTGTCATACCATTACTTTTGCTGACAATCCATTGGTCAAAATAACTCACATGGCCAAGTCCAACATTAATGGGGGAGGGGGGAATTATACTCTGTTCAGAAGAGTAGATGCTGCAAGATTATATGGCAAAGATGTGGTAATATTATCTTATTGATGGGGAATGAAGTATTGGGAGTAATAATTTCATCCTATCCTATGTCCACAAAAAAGACATGTATGCAGCATTATTCACAGTAGCAGAGACTGGAAACAACCAAAATGTCTATCAGCCACAGAACAGATGAACAGAATGTGGTATATTCATAGACTATAGAATTCATAGAATATTCACAGAATCCTACACAGCACTAAGAAGAGGTGGCAAGAATACACAGAAGATTGTACAAAAAAGATATTCATGACCCAGATAATCATGATGGTATGATCACTCACTTAGAGCCAGACATCCTGGACGTGAAGTCAAGTGGGCCTTAGGAAGCATCACTACAAACAAAGCTAGTGGAGGTGATGGAATTCCAGTTGAGCTCTTTCAAATCCTAAAAGATGCTGTGAAAGTGCTGCACTCAATATGCCAGCAAATTTGGGAAACTCAGCAGTGGCCACAGGACTGGTAAAAGTCAGTTTTCATTCCAATCCCAAAGAAAGGCAATGCAAAGAATGCTCAAACTACTGCATAATTGCACTCATCTCACACACTAGTAAAGTAATGCTCAAAATTCTCTAAGCCAGGCTTTAGCCATACATGAACTGTGAACTTCCAGATGTTCAAGCTGGTTTTAAAAAAGGCAGAGGAACCAGAGATCAAATTGCCAACATCCACTGGATCATGGAAAAAGCAAGAGAGTTCCAGAAAAACATCTATTTCTGCTTTATTGACTATGCCAAAGCCTTTGACTGTGTGGACCACAATAAACTGTGGAAAATTCTGAAAGAGATGTGAATTCCAGACCACCTGACCTACCTCTTGAGAAACCTGTATGACCTGCCTCTTGAGAAATCTGTATGCAACAGTTAGAACTGGATACAGAACAACAGACTGGTTCCAAATAGGAAAAGGAGTACATCAAAGCTGTAAATTATCACCATATTTATTTAACTTCTATGCAGAGCATATCATGAGAAATGCTGGGCTGGATGAAGCGCCAGCTGGAATCAAGATTGCCGGGAGAAATATCAATAACTTCAGATATGCAGATGACACCACTCTTTTGGCAGAAAGTGAAGAAGAAGTAAAGAGCCTCTTGATGAAAGTGAAAGAGGAGAGTGAAAAAGTTGGCTTAAAGCTCAACATTCAGAAAACTAAGACCATGGCATCCAGTCCCATCACTTCATGGGAAATAGATGGGGAAACAGTGGAAACAGTGGCAGACTTTTTTTGGGGGGGGGCTCCAAAATCACTGCAGATGGTGATTGCAGCCATGAAATTAAAAGACACTTACTCCTTGGAAGGAAAGTTATGACCAACCTAGACAGCATATTCAAAAGCAGAGACATTACTTTGCCAACAAAGGTCCATCAAGTCAAGGTTATGGTTTTTCCAGTAGTCATATATGGATGTAAGAGTTGGACTATAAATAAAGCTGAGCACCGAAGAATTGATGCTTTTGAACTGTGGTGTTGGAGAAGACTCTTGAGAGTCCCTTGGACTGCAAGGAGATCCAACCAGTCCATCCTAAAGGAGATCAGTCCTAAGTGTTCATTGGGAGGACTGATACTGAATCTGAAACTCCAATACTTGGGCCACCTGATGCGAAGAGCTGACTCATTTGAAAAGATCCTGATGCTGGGAAAGATTGAGGACAGGAGGAGAAGGGGACGACAGAGGATGAGATGGTTGGATGGCATCACCGACTCAATGGACATGGGTTTGGGTGAACTCCAGGAGTTGGTGATCGACAGGGAGGCCTGGTGTGCTATGGTCCATCGGGTCGCAAAGAGTCAGACATGACTGAGTGACTGAACTGAACTGAACTGATACAGCACTAATAAGAAAAAGAGTTCTGATACATTCTCCAATATAGGTGAACCTCAAAACCATGCTAAGAGAAAAGCCAGACACAAAAGACCACATATGAGATAATTCCATTTATTTAAATGTCCAGAAAGAAAAATCTATAGAGATAGAAAATATTGATAGATTAGTGGTTGCCTGGGGTGGAGTTTGGGGAGTGATGAGAAATGGGCAAGAAGGATTTTTTATTGGAGTAATGGGAATGTTCTAAAATTGTAGTGATGATTGCTGAACTCTGTAAACTTACTAAAGTGATTAGATTGCTTACTTTTTAAAAATTCATGAATTTTATGGTATGTGAATGTACCTAAATAAAAGTATAAAAAGAAGAAAGAAAGAAAATTGATTCATTGTTCAGTTCCAAGAAATAGGCAATTATTCTATCTCAAGGGTTTTTCTAGAGAAAGCCCACACAGAGCCAAAAACAAACAAATAAATAAAAATAAACAAATTTAACATGGCACCTGCATTTTAAAAACTGGCTGACATAGGGACTGGCGGATAGCAGGGCAAAGTAAGCGATGGGCGTTTTTGTTATCATTTCAGATAGATGGACCAGCAATCTGTAAAGACGTGGTGGAGAGAGGAAGCAAGGCATGTTCAAGGGGCCAGTGATTTGGAGTTACCAGAAGGTGGATGATATGTGGAAGAGTGACCACAGAGGAACCTGCCCCAGGTCACCAAGTTGGGAGATCGTAGAACCTTTAATGGGGACTTGGCTCAGACTGACAGCAAAGTAAACGCTTGTCTCCTGGAGCATGTGTCATATGAAGTGCCATCTGGGGAGACCCCTGGGTTGTAAGCTTTAATTATCTATCTATTCCTTTAGGGAAAACAAAAGAAGTTTATTTGGGGGTGTTTAAATTAGTGTACAAACAACAAGGAAACACTGTTTAACTCAGAAAGGAAATTGCAATGAGCTCATAATGCATCCAGAGAGGGCGTGAAAGAAAAGCACAGACCAGACACCCTGTGACCTTGCTTGGAAATATCAGTGTGGACTTGCTTGGATGTGGCTAAAAGGTAGTCTAAGTTGTTATGGTCCTTCTGATCACTATGGCCACCTCATGTGAAGAGTTGACTCAATGGAAAAGACCCTAATGCTGGGAAGGATTGGGGGCAGGAGGAGAAGGGGATGACAGAGGATGAGATGGCTGGATGGCATCACCAACTCGATGGACATGGGTTTGGGTAGACTCTGGGAGTTGGTAATGGACAGGGAGGCCCGGCGTGCTGCGATTCATGGGGTCGCAAAGAGTCGGACACAACTGAGTGACTGAACTGAACTGATCACTGTGGGCTGAGGGTACATTGACTGTTGCCATGTGCATCCCCTGGGGACAAACAAACCTGGGATACAGAAGAGACTAGGATGTGCTCTCTAAGTGGCTCACTAGGTCACCTGGATTCAGAGTGGAGCCAAGCAATGATGTATAGGGTAAAAGCAGGGGTCTGAGCTTCTGCGAGAAAGAAGCACAATAAAGGGAGGAAAAGGCTGCCTCTGCATGCTGCTCAAGGTCGCCTTGGACATAAAAAGAGATCACAAAGATCGATCTGTATTGAAGAGTAAACGCACCCTTGATATACAGTAGAGTGAAAAAGAGCAACTTAGAGAATCATGTATGGTATCTCATTTATGTACTGATGTGTATGGATATCTGTAACCTGTCACTTTCTATATTTATTTCTTCCTTTATTGTGTGCTCCCCAATTGGGAAGTGTACTCCAAGAAGGCTGCTTTGTGTCTGGAACAGTGGGTACCTGGGACACTGTGGGCACTCAGTAAATAATAGCCAACTGAGCTAACAACATCTACAAGAGCATGCAGCACACTCTGCATTCCCTCTGGGGAGTATGATCACGCACATGCACAAATATTTGTGTGTATATTTGTTGGGAAAGGCTTTTTGGATGAATTGGCAAAGATTATGGGAAGGAAAGTGCCAGAAGTCTATGCCAACACTGAGAACTCGGGGGTTAAAAAGAGAGAAGGCAGCAGAGATAATAGAGGGGTCATGAGTTGGGCAACTGGAGACAGTGGGAAAAGGAGTGGGAAAACGGAGGAATCAGGAAAAAGAATTAAACACACTAGGAACTGAAAGAGAAGACTGGAGGGAATGAAAGTAGGAAAGAAATTAAATCAGAGCATATGAGAAAAATCTGACTTTGTCTTGAAAGTTTGCTGAATTTGTCCTGCATACTCCTGCCTCTAGTCCCTGGAATGTATTGTTTTCTTTTCCAGGACTCTTCACTCTTCACCTAGCCAACACCTGCTGTTCCTTCCATCCTGAGCTTAGATGTTTCCTCCAGAGTTTCTGTTGATTCCCTCCTCCTGCCTTGACTATGGCAGCCAAGGTGCTCCTCTTTGTGTTCCTAGAGCATCTCCTTCTTCCTCTGCTGTTGCTCAAGTCACTGGGGATTGTAGCTGCCAGTTTCACTCATTAATCTTGTCTGCTTTACTGGGAGTGCCTTTAAAATAGAAATGTGTCTTACTAATTTTGGTATTCTAGAATCTGCACAATGGCTGGTTTGGAGTAGGTGCTTAACAAATGTTGACAAATAAGTAAATGAATGAATGGTATGAATTTGTGACTTTGAATGAATTTGTGAATTATGAAATTTGTGACTTATGAAACTGAGATGTGGATTTGGAGTTGGAAAACCTTTGCTTAAATCTTTACCTCTCCAACTTCTGGCTCTATAACATAGACAAATCACTTAACCTTTCTAGGGCTTAGTTTTCTCAATTGTGAAGTGAGATACTACTATCTGTTTTGCAAGGCACATCACCCAACACATTAATCTTGTCTGATCATAAATTCTTGTGAAAATAAAGTAATATCATGAGTGGGAAAGCTCTTTGTGAAATAAAAAGTGATTTTCAAATATGTTATTAGAATTTAGAATGTGTGTGTGCATATGTGTGTGAATACATGTATAGTTGGTGAAGAAATATTTTAATATGGAAAGCATTTATAATAAACAATGATAGAACCTCTGCTTCTGAATATTTTAAAAGTGTTTTTGATGAGTTAGGGCAGCACTGTCCAATAGAACTTTCTGCAGTGATGGAAATGTTCTAATTTGTGTTGTCCAATACTATAGCCACTAGCTACTTGGGGCTTTTGAGCACTGGAAAAGTAGCTGGTGCAAGTGAGGAACTGAAGTGATTTCTTTTATGTAATTTTAACTAATTTAATTAGACACATGTGCCTACTGGCTATCTAATTGAACAACATAGATGCTGAAAATTTCCATCATGACAAAAAGTTCTATTTAGACAGAACTGATTTAGAGTTTTAATTGATGGGGAAAAATTCGGTTGCTTCCAGGATCAGGTAGGTATTGGAAATGTCAGAAGTGATTGGATATGAAACTGGAGGGACTGGTGTGCACTCCACCTAAAAGACTTTCCTGCTGCTGCTACTAAGTCACTTCAGTCGTGTCCGACTCTGTGCGACCCCATAGACGGCAGCCCACCAGGCTCCCCCGTCCCTGGGATTCTCCAGGCAAGAACACTGGAGTGGGTTGCCGTTTCCTTCTCTAATGCATGAAAGTGAGAAGTCAAAGTGAAGTCGCTCAGTTGTGTCCGACTCTTAGCGACCCCATGGACTGCAGCCTACCAGGCTCCTCCATCCATGGGATTTTCCAGGCAAGAGTACTGGAGTGGGGTGCCATTGCCTATTTATTTATAAAAACTTTGGTTTTGGACTGTCGCCAGTTTTAATTTCTGCATCAATATCTGGGGATATGTGCCAGTATGGGAGGTGCTGACCTGCTTCAGAGGCTTAAATCCACTGTGAAATTGGAGTTAACTATTACTTATCTACCTACTATTCTACCTACCTAACTACATCAATAATAAAAGGAAGACGTTGGACTATCTTGGGTCCCTCTTAGGTGCATGATTCCATCACTGTATTCCCTAAGGAAATTGGTGAGAATGATACTTAAGTCAGTGATTCAATAAGCTGCATATATGATGATGCAGTAAGTCACAGAAAATGTTTATGACATTTAAGAATTGATAAGAATGCCTGCTGGAGAAGGCAATGGCACCCCACTCCAGTACTCTTGGCTGGAAAATCCCATGGATGGAGGAGCCTGGTAGGCTGTAGTCCATGGCGTCACTAAGAGTCAGACATGACTGAGAGACTTCACTTTGACTTTTCACTTTCATGCATTAGAGAAGGAAATGGCAACCCACTCCACTATTCTTGCCTAGAGAATCCCAGGGATGGGGGAGCCTGGTGGGCTACCGTCTATGGGGTCACACAGAGTCAGACACGACTGAAGCGACTTAGCAGCAGCAGCAGCAGCAAGAATGCCTGCAGTGATCACTAAAATTTTATGAGACCAGTATGAAAAGCTCAGAAGAATTTTTTTCTGTGTTTAATCTATTTTTTATGTGAAATTTATATTATATAATAGATGGCACCTTGAAAATTTTGCTCTTCACATGGCCTCAACAGCAAGAAAAGGTGGGTTCATTCTTCATTTTCATCTAATGCTTATACCTTCCTTTTATGATAATTCTGTCTGCATAGTTTCTTGAGGAACACTAATCAAGTCAAAATAAAGAGAGGATCTTGGAAGGAACTCTAATTCACAGTGGTGCCTGGTACATTATAACTATCCTCGGTTGTGTTGAGCAGCAAACACACTGAGGGCAAGCTTTTCCAGAGACAAGTGGAAAATTCAGAAAGGTCACAAAGTTTAGATTAATGAGAAGAGTACACTTGAGTTAGAAAAATTCTATTTTTCTAGAAGCAAATATTTTGCAGAATCAATGAGCTGTGTTTTTCAATAGTATGCCAAGATAATTTATAGTGATATGTCAGTCTACTTTTAAAAGATATTTTCTGACTTTTCCTTTTCTGTTGTTTTTTATAGTATACCTATGTTTGTTGTGGTTATTCAGTTGCTAAGTCATGTCTGACTCTTTGTGACCCCATTGACTGTAGCACACCAGACTTTCCTGTTCTTCACCATCTCCTGGAGTTTGCTTAAATTCATGTCCATTGAGTCAGTGATTCCATCCAACTGTCTCATCCTCTGTCATCCCCTTTCCCAGCATCAGGGTCTTTTCCAATGAGTCAGCTCTTTGAATAAGGTGGCCAGATTGGAGCTTCAGCTTCAGCATCAGTCCTTTCAATGAATATTCAAGGTTGATTTCCTTTAGGATTGAATGGTTTGACCTCCTTGTAGTCCAAGGGACTCTCAAGAGTCTTCTCCAGCACCACATTTCAAAAGCATTAATTCTCTGGCACTCAGCCCTCTTTATGGTCCAACTCTCACATCCATATATGACTACTGGAAAAACCATAGATTTGATTATATGGACCTTTGTTGACAAAGTAATGTCTGTGCTTTTTAATGCCTTGTCTAGGCTGGCTGTACTTTTCCTTCCAAGGAGCAAGAATCTTTTAATTTCATGGCTGCAGTCATCATCCACAGTGATTTTGTAGCCCAAGAAAATAAAATCTGTCACTGTTTTCACTTCTATAAACAAGAAGGCTTCCAGAATTAGCCATCACTAAAATCTTTAACCCTGATTTTGCTTCAGAGTTCAGGGGTTCATTAGGGTCAATTAGTGTTTGTTTTCTAAATGATTTCAATAAGTTGCTCTGGGAACTGAACTCTGTACTGGTCCTGCCTCCTACTGTCAAGTTAGGAGTGCACAGTCACCAGCTTGGGCTCTGGTCACTGGCTGCAAGAGTTGATTCAAGGCTTGCAGATAGGCTTTCAGAGATGTCTAGCTTTGACTTTGTCAGCACTCCACTAGAATATAGTGGAGAGCAGATCCCATCTCAGTGCAGTGACTTCAGTTCAGTTCAGTTGCTCGGTCATGTCTTTGAGACCCCATGGACCACAGCATGCCGGCCTCCCTGTCCATCACCAACTCCCAGAGTTTACTCAAACTGCACAATACTGCCACTGAAATACAGCCCCTCTGAAGCAGTCTCCTTCGACTCCCTGGATCTCCGTGCTGCTGTGGGAGAGGCGAGGAGCCATCTGCTAGAATGAAGAGGTCTAGAAACATGGAATATAGAGGGCATGGTTGGGAACCCAAAACCAGCTTCATTTTACCCAACCTGTACAGCAGAGCCTCCCATAAGTGAAGTAGTGAAAGTTACTCATTCGTGTCTGACTCTTTGCAACTCCATGGACTGTAGCCTACCAGGCTCCTCTGTCCATGGATTTTTCCAGGCCAGGATACTGGAGTGCGTAGCTGTTCCCTTCTCCATGGGATCTCCCCAACCCAGGGATTGCACCCACATCTCCCACATTGCAGGCAGATTCTTTAACATCTGAGCTACCAGGGAAGCCTGGAGAATCCCCCATATAAAAATATAAAAGGCAGTAGAAAAACTCCAGACAATGGCCAAACTGTTAATTATTTCTCAAAAGTCCTTTAATTAACCTCTGAAACTCACAGCATAAGTGAGGAGCATATTTAAAACTTTGATCCTACAAAATTTTATTTTCCTACAATTTCTTTTCCCCTTTGTCTCCTGTGTGTGCATGTGTGAGCTCTAGCTAACATTCTCAGTTGCTTCAGTCATGTCCAACTCTTTGCTGCCCTATGGACTGTGGTCTGCCAGGCTCTCCTGTCCACAGGATTATCTCAGTAAGAATCCTGGAGTGGGTTGCCAATTCCTCCTCCAGGGGATCTTCCCAACCCAGGGAGTGAACCTGAGTCTCCTTTGGCTCCTGCATCGGCAGGTGGATTCATGAGCACTGAGCCACCTGGGAAGCCCCTATGCTATGTCTCCCCAAATAACAGTTACAGGATAAAAGAAGGCATAAGCCCAAGGACAAAAACAATGCAGGGAGATGTTAGCCAAATCTTGAAGTTGGAAAGCTGATACACGAGTGGTAACTGACCCAATAGTCTAGAAAAAGCTGAATGGTGAAAGCCTGCAGAGGGTGCTTGTGTGGAGGAGGTAAATGAAGAAACAACCTCATTCCTTTCACAAAGTGCCAAAAATCTTCAGGAATTAGGGGCACGGAAGGTGGGTGCAGCTGATGATGAAACATGTTTGAGTCAAGAAGCAGTTAGAAGCCCAGCCCCTGTCCTGGCCCCACATGGTTAAAAAGGGAATGATTCAGGGCTCTGTAGATTAGGACTTCAGGGATGTGATGGAAGCAGGAAGCAGAATTGTATTAGTCACTAAGGCCCCATGCCTCTGACACCAACTCCAAGAACACTAGCAGCCAGAATTTTCCCTCCCAACCAGGGATGAGAGGAGAAACAAGATGCCAAAGAGAAAAGATGCACAGACATTGTCACGTGGGGATTCTTCTGGCCCTGGCAAGCACAGCCAAGCATGCAGGGCTTCCTATCATCACTAGCCTTTTGAGGAAAACCTCTTCTGTGAAATATGAAGATCAAAATAAAGAAATAGAGAAAAGGAAACAGGAAATATTGTAGGAAACAGACAATACAGAATGGGCTGATGGAAACTGAGCAACAATAAAACCATATGGCCAAATGTTTTCAGAGAAATAAGGAAGGTATTGTGTTCATGAAACAAGAACAGAAAGCTAATAAAACCAAACATTCAGAGAGAAGGAAAAAAAAGAGTTCTTGGAAATTAAAAATGAAAGCATAAATGAATGTTTCAGTAGAGATTTTGGAAGATAAAACAGTAGCACAAATTGTCAAAGAATGGAATGCCAAGTAGAAAATAGGAGGAAAGGTAACAACACTAGAGGATCAGGTCAAGAAAGCTAATATCTGAAGACAAAGCTTTACAGAAAGAGAACATAAAAATCACAGATGAGAAAATGAACAAATATATAATTTGAAACAATTTTCTTTGGCCATGGAACATAAGTTTCCAGTGGAAAGGGCCTTTAAGAGAGCTCCAGTTCAGTGGATGAAACACAACAATGATAACAAAATTTATGTAAGTCATATCATTATAAAATTTCAAAACCCTGGGGACAGAAAGAGTACTTAAAAATTTCTGGAGAAGAGAAATGGGTCATATAGAAAGGATCGTAAATCAGAATGGACTTAGATTTCTCAACAACAACAGTATAAACTAAAAGATAGTAGAGCAAGGTGTTTTTCCAATCTAACTTTCTGTGTGTGTGTGTGTGTGTGTGTGTGTGTTAGTTGCTTAGTCATGTCACTTAGCCAAATTTCCAAAAAAGTGTGAGTAGAATGAAAACTTATTTTAATATTCATGTCTCAGTTTACCTTTCACGCACCATTTCAAGGAAGCAGTTGGAGAATGGGGTCTTCCAAAATGGGACATAGATCCGATCTGGGGAGTAAGAATCCAGCCTAGGAGAGAAGTACAAGGAATTTTCAGGGTGATGGTCCTAGGATGGTGGCTGTGTGGCAGAGATAGAGAATATATAGTTCAAATTAGGTTAAAAATCAATGGGCTTCAATGAGGTATATATACACAATGGACTATTATTCAGCCAAAAAAGAATGAAATAATGAATGCCATTTGTGGCATTCCCAGGTGGCGCTAGTGGTAAAGAACCCACCTGCTGATGTAGGAGATGTTAAGAGATGCAGGTTCGATCCCTGAGTTGGGAAGATCCCAGAGAGAAGGAAATTGCATCCCATTCCAGTATTCTTGTCTGTAGAATCCCATGGACAGAGGAGCCTGGCAGGCTACAGTCCATGGGTTTGCAAAGAGTTGGACATGACTGAGCAGCTGAGCATGTACAATGATGGTCCACAGAAAAGCAAGCAAAATTAAAAAATAGGCAATTGTATAAAAAAAGAAAAGAAAGAATAATACATTTCTTAACCATTTATAATGTTAATATAAGCATAATAGCATAAATTTTTGATGTCACTTATATAGAAAGGTTAGGAAGGTGTGGCTGGATTATATTTTGTGTGGGGCTGTTTTGTGAGTGTGTTAATATTTCATCTTACATAATAA
This sequence comes from Bos taurus, assembly GCF_002263795.3. NCBI lineage: Eukaryota > Metazoa > Chordata > Mammalia > Artiodactyla > Bovidae > Bos > Bos taurus. Next base: position 131,420,852 of record NC_037328.1, read on the forward strand.
TAACTCAGTAGATAATATCTTACATTGAAATTCAAGCAATGATGATATATCATATGAATATCACATCATATTACATTTGTAATATAGAAAAAAATAGCAGCTGAAGCAGCCTAAAAAGATGGAAGTGATTGCACTGGGGTGGTAGAACCTTGGAGTGTTGGTGGCAGGGTCAGGGGCCTCTATTTTTTTCATGGTAAGCTTAGCAAAATTTTTTGCCTTTTAACACAGTATATTATTATTTCAATTTTTAAAAAGCGAAAGAGAAAAAAGTGATGGGAAATGACCTTTGGGTGAGTTTTCATGTCTTGGATGGGGCTGGGTCTGTAGGGAGGGACTATGAGCTCAGGTGGGAGGACTTCGAGGTGGCCCAGCCAGGAGACACAGGGGGCTGTTAGAAGGGCTCCCCTGCATAAAGGTAAAAAGCCTGAATCTGAGACCCTTCTCAGAACCCAAGTGTGCAGGACTTTGTCTTTCTCATATGGGGTTAGGAAATTATTTTTTTGAAGCAAAATGCAGGATTACACATTTTATCCTTGTGTAGTTTAAATATCAGTTTTCAATCTAACATTCCAAGTAGTTTAAAGTTACTATTATCTATTAGGTTAATTTAAAATATATACACAGTGAAAAATCAGAATAGTATAAAAATATACAGAAAAAAGTAAATTTTTCTTCTAATTCATATCTCAGATATCCTAGAGATCCAGGATCCGGTATCTAGATCCTGAGTTGGGAAGATCCCTTGGAGGATCTCTTCCTAGAGACATTCCCTAGAGACACTCATTCATCAATTTCTTGATCTTCTTTCCAGTAATTATCTATGCACCAATTATTTAGACACAAACTAACAAAGACTATCCTCTTTCTTTTTGCACAGATGCATGATGTACATTCTTCAGCACCTTGCTTTTTTCCCCACTCTAAGTAGTATATTTATCTATTCAAACATATCTCTTGAGCAGAGCAACTTCCATATGCCAGGCACTGATCCAGGCATTTGGAGATCTGGGCCACTCCAGAGGTCATGTTGTATCCACATATATGCATCTAATATAATGTTTATGCAATTATCCAGCACCTAACAGTGTTGCACTATTTTCCATATCAAATTCCCTGTGGAAGAACATCTGATAAATTCATAGAAGTTGAGAGTGTCTTGATTTTGAGTTGACCCTTGCTATGTTAGTATTCCTATCAATTCTGTGCCATTGGAAAATTTGATTCGTCTATCTTCTTCATGACACTGAAAGAAATGTTGAACTTTGTAGAGCAAGTCAGCACTGCCCCAGAGAATGCCCACGATTTTGCTGCAGCTTCTAAATTATCATTGTGGGGATTTGCCAGCTTCCATTGAATGACTTCTGGTAACCAGTACTTTCCATACCGTCTTTAAGCCAACTGAGGAGTTTCCGTGTTTTGCAGAATCAGGCTGGCAACTTACTCAGATATGTCTGGGATTCCTGCTGCTTTCAACAGTTAAGACTTATGTTTCCAAGAGTTGCCTCAAGCCCATTTATACCAGTTGCTCTTGCTACAGTAGCTTTTTACATAAATTAATCAGATATCATGGGAACCAATGAAATAATAGTATGAAAAGGAAAAATTGTCTATGTGAAAACTGAGCCAAGTGCTTTGAATAAATTGATAAGGCTGAGGTGCTTAAAGAAATTCTGTCTATTTAGATGTGGGTGAGAGAAATATAGAAAATTAGAAAATACACAAAAGATCACAAAAATTGAAAAAGGGTTTGCATTCAAATTGTGAATGTCTTTAAATCTTTGTTTGCTAGAAAAACCCCAACAACTTAGAATCATAAAGGATTTATCAAAGATGTGCTTTTTTGCAAGAAAGAGAATAAAAATATATCTTGCTATCAATCTAAAGACTGACAAGTGATTGTACAGTTTGAATAGTTTAGTATCAAATAAAAATTTAAAGTAGATAAGTGTTTCTGATGGTTTTACTCTAATTTATTTATTTATTTTTTTGTTTAATGAGTGAACTGGGCTCTACTGTACCAGACTTCTACTGTAGTTGACATATGATTTGCATTCACCTGTAAAGTCAAGTGGGCCTTAGAAAGCTTCACTACGAACAAAGCTAGTGGAGGTGATGGAATTCCAGTTGAACTATTCCAAATCCTGAAAGATGATGCTGTGAAAGTGCTGCACTCAATATGCCAGCTAATTTGGAAAACTCAGCAGTGGCCACAGGACTGGAAAAGGTCCATTTTCATTCCAATCCCAAAGAAAGGCAATGCCAAAGAATGTTGAAACTACCGCACAATTGCACTCATCTCACATGCTAACAAAGTAATGCTCAAAATTCTCCAAGCCAGGCTTCAGCAATATGTGAACCGTAAACTTCCTGATGTTCAAGCTGGTTTTAGAAAAGGCAGAGGAACCAGAGATCAAATTGCCAACATCTGCTGGATCATGGAAAAAGCAAGAGAGTTCCAGAAAAACATCTATTTCTGCTTTATTGACTATGCCAAAGCCTTTGACTGGGTGGATCACAATAAACTGTGGGAATTCTTCAAGAGATGGGAATACCAGACCACCTGACCTGCCTCTTGAGAAATCTGTATGCAGGTCAGGAAGCAACAGTTAGAACTGGACAGGGAACAACAGACTGGTTCCAAATAGGAAAAGGAGTACGTCAAGGTTGTATATTGTCACCCTGCTTATTTAACTTATATGCAGAGTACATCATGAGAAACGCTGGACTGGAAGAAACACAAGGTGGAATCAAGATTGCTGGGAGAAATATCAATAACCTCAGATATGCAGATGACACATCCCTTATGGCAGAAAGTAAAGAGGAACTAAAAAGCCTCTTGATGAAAGTGAAAGAGGAGAGTGAAAAACTTGGCTTAAAGCTCAACATTCAGAAAACGAAGATCATGGCATCCAGTCCCATCACTTCATGGGAAATAGATGCGGAAACAGTGGAAACAGTGTCAGACTTTATTTTTGGGGGCTCCAAAATCACTGCAGATGGTGACTGCAACTATGAAATTAAAGGACGCTTACTCCTTGGAAGGAAAGTTATGACCAACCTAGATAGCATATTGAAAAGCAGAGACATTACTTTGCCAACAAAGGTCTGTCTAGTCAAGGCTATGGTTTTTCCAGTGGTCATGTATGGATGTGAGAGTTGGACTGTGAAGAAGGCTCAGCGCCAAAGAATTGATGCTTTTGAACTGTGGTGTTGGAGAAGACTCTTGGGAGTCCCTTGGACTGCAAGGAGAACCAGCCAGTCCATCGTAAAGGAAATCAGTCCTGAATATTCAATGGAAGGACTAATGATGAATCTGAAACTCCAATACTTTGGCTACCCAATGTGAAGAGCTGACTAATTGGAAAAAACCCTGATGGTGGGAGGGATTGTGGGCAGGAGAAGAAGGGGATGAGATGGTTGAGTGGCATCACTGACTTGATGGACGTGAGTCTGAGTGAACTCCGGGAGTTGGTGATAGACAGGGAGGCCTGGTGTGCTGCGATTCATGGGGTCTCAAAGAGTCGGACACGACTGAGCGACTGAACTGAACTGAACTGATGGTAATATCATTGAGTCTACAGTCTTTATTTTATTCAAAATGGTACCATGGACAGCTGTTTCAGATGCTTACTGATATCAAGATACAGATAGGAGTTCTCTAGAATTTTCCTTGCTCTTAATAACTCCAGGATTGGGGATGATGAAGCATGGTCTGTTCTTTGTAAACTCTTTTGTTTTGATTGATTTATCCTTTTTTTCCAAAAGTTCACATTTATGATATGTTGGGATTTTCAAATCTTTCTAATAGAAATTATTCTAGTCTAGGATTCTGAGCTTCTAGTCTAGAAATTCTTATAGTCTGGGATGTTAGACTTCCATTTGTGTGTCCTCTGTTTGTGTATAGTAGTTGGTGATATCATGAAGAAGTTACACAAACATGTTTGGACTTATGTAACACTAAGGCTGCAACTGCAGAAGAATGGCAGAGAAGGAAATGGCACCCCACTCCAGTAATCCTGCCTGGAAAGTCCCATGGATGGAGGAGCCTGGTAGGCTGCAGTCCATGGGTCGCTGAGGGTCGGACACGACTGAGCAACTTCACTGTCAATTTTCACTTTCATGCATTGGAGAAGGAAATGGCAACCCACTCCAGTGTTCTTGCCTGGAGAATCCCAGGGATGGGGGAGTCTGATGGGCTGCCGTCTATGGGGTCACACAGAGTCGGACACGACTGAAGTGACTTAGTAGCAGCAGCAGCAGAAGGGAGATGCACTAAAATGCCAGCTCTATAAGACAAATGACTTTTCCCTGGAACTTAACTGTACACAATGGCAAGCTTATTTGTGAGTAGATATTTAAGTGTGTCTTTTAACTTTTTTTTTTCCCACCATGGGTGTACATGTGTTCCCCATCCTGAACCCCTCTCCCACCTCTCTCCCCATCTCATCCCTCTGGGTCATCCCAGTACACCAGCCCCGAGCACCCTGTCTCATGCATCGAACCTGGACTGGTGATTCGTTTCACATATGATAATTTACATGTTTCAGTGCCATTCTCCCAAATCATCCCACCCTTGTGCTCTCCCACAGAGTCCAAAAGACACAGATACATCTGTGTCTCTTTTGCTGTCTCACATATAAGGTTATTGTTACCATCTTTCTAAATTCCATATATATGCATTAGTATACTGTATTGGTGTTTTTCTTTCTGGCTTACTTCACTCTGTATAATAGGCTCCAGTTTCATCCACCTCATTAGAACTGATTCAAATGTGTTCTTTTTAATAGCTGAGTAATATTCTATTGTGTATATGTACCACAGCATTCTTATCCATTTTTCCGCTGATGGACATCTAGGTTGCTCCCATGTCCTGGCTATTATAAACAGTGCTGTGATGAAGATTGGGGTACACATGTCTCTTTCAATTCTGGTTTCCTTGGTGTGTATGCCCAGCAGCGGGGTTGCTGGGTCGTATTGCAGTTCTATTTCCAGTTTTTTAAAGGAATCTCTAAAAAAATTAAAATAGTTTTCATTTGCCTTCATTCTTCAGGTTCTTATTTCTAATGTTGAAAGTAACACTGCTGCCTGTAATTCATGATTACATGATTACATAATTCATGGAGACTTGAATTCAGGTTCATTAAAGGACTCAGGGTTTTCTGCTATTTCCTAACTCATTCTAGACATCATTACATTGTGATGTTTCTTGCTTTTCACTTTCCATTTGAAGAAAATTTCACATTCTGGTCACTTTGAAAGTAAAACAGCCAGTTTGGTTCAGTGGAGAGTCAGGAAACAAGATTCAGAAAAAACAGTTTTCTGATTGTCTTTTGATCTATTGTTTTCTGATCTATTTCCTTATTGATTTTTACCATGAAAGCTTCCTGGTAAGCTCTAGCAGTAAAGTGTCCAGGCAGTCCCTATGATTGTGGGAATACAGTTCATGAAGGAAGCAGGCATGGCCCTCTTCAGATTTTCTTTTTTTGTTCTCCTTAAGAAGACCCCCAATCTGTTGTAAACTCTCAGTCTCTCAGTACTTACTGGCTAGTTTTCCCCCTATGTTCTGCTACTTCTATATTTTTCTGTCTTTTTTTTTTGTACCTCCTTTAAATTAGCTTGTCTCCAGTTTGCATTCTGGCTGCCACTATATTTCTTATTATTTTCAATTTTATTACAGTGGAATGAAGTGAGCAAAACTTTACAGTTATTTTTTTTTCCCAAGGAAGAGAAAATGCCATGAAAAGATGTACCCTTATACTGTTTTTCTGGCTATAATATAATGCCACCATTTCTTTATTTCTTTCCTTTTTTTGTTTTCCTTTGAGAAGAATTACTTGAATGGCTCTTCTAGTTTGTGCATTCACTTAACAACTATCAACAGAATTCTTCCACGTGCCCTGCCCTGTGCTAGGCACTGTGATTACAAGAGCAGATGGGACAGAGCTAACCATCATAAGCAGAGGCAGATATCAAAGTGAATCAATAACATTATTACAAAACAAAATAGCCCCCCAAAATGAACACAAGTATGAAAGGTATATGGAGTGAGTCCACTTTGGATGGCAAAGCCCATGTAGCCAGACTAAGATGGAGATGAGATTTAAGCTGAGGAACAGTCATCTGTGTGAAGAGCATCTAGGCAGAAGGAATACCTTGTGAAGTCCTGGGAAGGAACAGAAGTGGATAGTATAGGAACTGATCCAGGACGAATAAAGCTGGAATCCAATAAGTAGAGTGGGAGACAAGGCACAATGATGTGAAGTGTGGTAGAAAGATAGGGCCAGATAAATCAAGGCAAGACCATATACATATCCCTAAGGTGTACACAGACACCTGTTACATTACTAATATATCACACAAGAACAGGTGATGTTTAATAACAGCAAGTGGCAATGGAGTCCTCATGATGTGTACAGTGCTGTCCTAAGGGTCTTATATTTATAAATCATTTCTCTTTAGAACTTCCCTATGAGGCAAATATAGTCATAATCCCCATTTTGCAAATGAGGAAACTGAGGCACAGAGATGACTTCCCCAGGTTCTACTGCTAGTAAAATTAACCAGTGAAATTCAGTTCCAGCCAGTCTAGCCCCAGGGCCTGCACTCTAGGTTACTCTGTTCTACTCTACAGCTTCTGAATGAGTCAGCTGCCAAGCCCAAGTGGTTAAGAATGACTTTGTCTGGTCAGTCACATGTGGACAGCCTGGAACCGGAAGTTAAATTTGAAAACTTGATGATTCAGATTAAAGAATTCAGGCAAGAATATGTCACAAGTGATATATTCACAGCAGAAAGTTCTTTCACATTGGTCTTAGCAATTATTTTTTGGATATGACATCAAAAATAAAGACAACAAAAGCGAAATATACAAACAATACCATATCAGTCTAAAAAGCCTCTGCACAGCAAAGAAAAAAATCAACAAAACAAACAGGCAAGCTGTGGAATGGGAGAAAATATTCTCAAACCATGTATCTGATACAGGGTTAATATAAAAAATATGAGACACAACTCATTAGCAAAAAACCAAATAACTCAATTAAAAATGGGCAAAAGATCTAAATACTCATTTTTTCTGAAGAAGAATATAAATGGCCAAAAGTTACATGGAAAGGTATTCAGCATCACTATATTTCATTATTTTACTGAAATTTCCTACGAGAGTAGATCTTAAGTGCTCTCACCAAAAATCAAAACCAACCAAACAAAAAGGGAAACCAGGTGAAGTGATGGATGTGTTAATTAACTTGATAGTGGTAATAATTTAACAAGGTATATATATACACATATATATAATTATCACATTGTACAACTTAAGTACATGTAATTTGGTGTGGGTGCAGAAATTTTCTCTATGTTTAGATACTCTGAGTTTTCATAAAAGCTTTAAGTCTCTTTAAAACTCCATCTAGTTCCCGCTTCTTTCCCTTGAACCACCCTCTTTAGCCTCCCCTCCATCCTCTTCCCAGCAGTATTGTTGCTCTTACTTCAAAATTTATTCTGTTTCCAGTTCAGGATTATTCAAATATTTACCTAAATCCCTCCTCCTTGGTTGTGAGTTATGACTGTGTCTTCTGAAATTTAAGAAAGATAATATGGCTCAACATTTAATCTTTCATTGTTACCTAGTAACTCATTTTTCTCTTGGAAAACATATCTCTTTTCAGTTTAGAGATTCATGTAATTTGTGATTATTGGTATAAGTGAATTCTGAATCCTTAAGAACATGTGTTTAAATCCACACTCAGTCTGCTCTTTACTTTCCCTCTTTAAATGCTATTTTGTGGGTTTAGAATGTGTTTCTTAGGACAGTGACATTCCTCCTTTTTCTGATTCTTGAAGACTGCAGAGAATTCTGGTTGGTTAAGCCTTTGCAGGACATGCTTTCTCATTTTCCTGGGTCCAGGGCTGCAGGGCCCTCTGGTGAAGACGACTGAGGAAAGTCCATAGAGAATTAAACTGAAGGATCCCCTGGCTAATGAGTCTGATCCTGAGACTCTGTGGTCTTAATCAGCACATTTGGGGTGATTTTTGATGAATAGGTTGAAGTTGCCAGGGGGTTATTTTGCTAAATATAAAGAGCAATGGAGTACAACTGGGCAGAAGTCTTTAGCAAAACTAAATAACACTTTAGGGGATATTGCATCTTTTAGGGCTTTTCTAATTAATTTAGTAAGGGGTTGGCATACAATCTGGATTAGGAGCAAGAGTTAGAGGGGCCAGTAAGAGGTGAGGAAAAAGATGTAGGTGAGGCCAGCCCTTCTCAAGATTCCAGCATTGTAGATGTCTGTAGTGGGAGACCACTACTCTCTCTAGTGCTTGTGACTACCTCCACTGTATCCATCAGCTTCTCTTTCCTCTCTTATCAATCATCTTTTTGGCTCACACCTTAAATGTCAACCTCTAGATGTTGTTCTCAGACCACCACTATCCTTAGTCTGCATACTCTCTCCAAGGGCTCTTACTTACAAACTGTTTCCAAAGGATGCTTGTGACTGTATATTCAGCTACCTGTCAGACTGCTTTTCTGGTTTGTCTCTGTACCATGACCTCAGCACATCAAAAGCTAAAAGATTCCTTGGGGATTCCCAGGGAATCTGACCTTGAAGGCCAGCAGGATTTGATTACAAGACTTCCACAGGACTGGGGGAAACAGAGACTCCAGTCTTGGAGGGCACAAACAAAACCTTGCATGCACCAAGACTCAGAGGAAAGGAGCAGTGACCCCACAGGAGACTGAACCTGATAGTGTTGGAGGGTCTCCTGTGGAAGTGTGGGTCAGCCCTCACCACAGAGATGGGGGCACTGGCAAAAACAGTCTAGAAAGGTCCCCCTTGACATAAACCCTCTTAGAGGTCACCATTAACCCAAACATAGAGCCTGTAGACCCAAGAGCTGGGTCGCCTCAGGACAAAGAACTACCAGGGAGATAGCACAATACCACCCATCAGCAGACAATTAGATTAAAGCTTTACTAAGCAAGACCGTGCTCACCAGAGCAAAACCCAGTTTTCCCCACCACCAGTCCCTCCCATCAGGAAACTTACACAAGCCTTTTAGCCTCATCCGTCAGAGAGCAGACAGAAGAAGCAAGAAGAACCATAGTACCACAGTGACTAAAACAAAAGCCACGTTACATAAAGTTAATCAGCATGAAAAGGCAGAAAGTTATGTTCCAGATGAAGGAAACAAGGTAAAATCCCAGAAACAATGAAATGAAATGGAGATAGGCAACTTTCCAGAAAAAGAATTCAGAATAATGATAATGTATATGATTCAGGATCTTGGGAAAAGAACAGAGGCAAAGACTGAGAAGATGCTAGAAATGTTTACCAAAGACTTAGAAGAATTAAAGAACAAACAAACAGAGATGAATAATATACTAGAAGGAATCCATAGAAGAATAACTGAAGCAGAAGAATGGATAAATGACCTGGAGGGCAGAATGGTGGAAATCACTGCCTCAGAACAGAATATAGAAAAAAGAATGAAGAGAAATGAACACAGCCTCTGGGACCTCTGGGACAACATTAAACACACCAACATTTGCATTATAGGGGTCCCAGAAGGAGAATAGAAAGGACCTGAGAAAATATTTGAAGAGATAATAGCTGAAAATTTCCCAAACGTGGGAAAGGAAATAGTCAACCAAGTCCAGGAAGCACAGGGAGTCACAGGAAGGATAAACCCAAAGAGGAACACACCAAGATACACAGTAATCAAACTGACAAAAATTAAAGACAGAGATAAAATATTAAAAGCAACAAAGTATTGAAAGCAACATGAGAAAAATGACAAATAATATACAAGGGAATTCCCATTAAGCTATCAGCTGATTTCTCAACAGAAACTTTACAAGCCAGAAGGGAATGGCATGATATATTTGAAATGATGAAAGAGAAGAACCTACAATCAAGGATATTCTACCCAGCAAGACTTTTCTTCAGATTTGGTGGAGAAATCAAAAGCTATCCAGACAAGCAAAAGTTAAGAGAATTCAGCAACACCAAACCAGCTTTACAACAAATGCTAAAGGAACTTTTCTAGGCAGGAAACAAGAGAAGGAAAATACCTACCTATAGAAAATAAATCCCAAACAATTAAAAAAGTGGTAATAGTATCATATGTATCAATAATTACCTTAAGTGTAAATGAATTAAATGCACCAACCAAAAAACAGACTGGCTGTGCAGATGAAAATTTGCACATGTATGCACTTCCACTTACCACATCACTCTGCTTAACTCCCCAAATTGTATGTAATTATTTTATATTGTTAGGTTAATCATGTTCCCATTATGGCTTGCAACTGTAATAAATAAATAAATAGACTCATAGCATCAAAGAAAAACATACTTTAAAACTAAAGAAAAATAATTTCAATGAATGAAAATACCCTTGTCTTATCAGAGAAAGGGAATGTATATTAAAATTTGGGAGCTGAAATTAAAACCACTGAGATGAAAAATTCACCAAATGGGCTCAACAGAAAATGGATTCAACAGACCTGTAGAAAAATATAAATACATGTCAATGCAGTCCCAGAAAGAAAGGTTAGAATGAAACAAAATATTTAAGAAATATGGCTAAAACACAATATTAACTAAGAATTCCATATCCAATGAAACTGTTCTTTAAAAATAAAAGGAATAAAATAATGACTTTTATATAAACAAAAGCAGAGAATACATTGCCAGCAGACAGTACACTAAATCTATAGAAAGTAATACAAGAATGAATAATGTGTATATCTATATATTATATATATATATACACACATCATATATACAAAAGTATTCATGTTATATATATAAACATATGTATATAAAATGTTATACAATATATTTCAGTAGATGCACAGCTATTTAAAGCAAACATTATGACACTGTATTTTTCTGTTTATAATGTATACCAGTTTGGTTCAGTTCAGTCACTCAGTCATGTCCGACTCTTTGGAACCCCATGAATTGCAGCACACTAGGCCTCCCTGTCCATCACCAACTCCCGGAGTTCACTCAGACTTACGTCCATCGAGTCAGTGATGCCATCAAGCCATCTCATCCTCTGTCGTCCCCTTTTCCTCCTGCCCCCAATCCCTCCCAGCATCAGAGTCTTTTCCAATGAGTCAACTCTTCACATGAGGTGGCCAAAGTACTGGAGTTTCAGCTTTAGCATCATTCCTTCCAAAGAAATCCCAGGGCTGATCTCCTTCAGAATGGACTGGTTGGATCTCCTTGCATTCCAAGGGACTCTCAAGAGTCTTCTCCAACACCACAGTTCAAAAGCTTCAATTCTTCAGTGCTCAGCTTTCTTCACAGTCCAACTCTCACATCCATACATGACCACTGGAAAAACCATAGCCTTGACTAGACGGACCTTTGTTAGCAAAGTAATGTCTCTGCTTTTCAATATGCTATCTAGGTTGGTCATAACTTTTCTTCCAAGGAGTAAGCGTCTTTTAATTTCATGGCTGCAGTTACCATCTGCAGTGATTTTGGAGCCCCCCAAAATAAAGTCTGACACTGTTTGCACTGTTTCCCCATCTATTTTCCATGAAGTGATGGGACCAGATGTTATGATCTTCGTTTTCTGAATGTTGAGTTTTAAACCAACTTTTTCACTCTCCTCTTTCACCTTCATCAAGAGGCTTTTCAGTTCCTCTTCACTTTCTGCCATAAGGGTGGTGTCCTCTGCATATCTGAGGTTACTGATATTTCTCCTGGCAATCTTGATTCCAGCTTGTGCTTCTTCCAGCCCAACATTTCTCATGATGTACTCTGCATATAGGACAGGGGAGATAAATGGAAACATACTATTGCAGAGTTTCTAAACTATATGAAATTATTCAATATTAGTTTTAAATATATTAGAATATGTTACATATGCAATTACAATAAAATAATGCAAATCTATTTCTGCTTTATTGACTATGCCAAAGCCTTTGACTGTGTGGATCACAATAAACTGTGGAAAATTCTTCAAGAGATGGGAATACCAGATCACCTGACCTGCTTCTTGAGAAACCTGTATGCAAGTCAGGAAGCAACAGTTAGAACTGGGCATGGAACAACAGACTGGTTCCAAATAGGAAAAGGAGTACGTCAAGGGTGTATATTGTCACCCTGCTTATTTAACTTATATGCAGAGTATATCATGAGAAACACTGGGCTGGAGGAAGCACAAGGTGGAATCAAGATTGCCGGGAGAAATATCAATAACCTCATATATACAGAGGACACCACCCTTTTGGCAGAAAGTGAAGAGGAACTGAAAAGCCTCTTAATGAAGGTGAAAGAGGAGAGTGAAAAAGTTGGCTTAAAACTCCACATTCAGAAAGCGAAGATCATGGCACTGGTCCCATCACTTCATGGCAAATAGATGGGGAAACAGTGGAAACAGTGGCTGACTTTATTTTTCTGGGCTCCAAAATCACTGCAGATGGTGATTGCAGCCATGAACTTAAAAGATGTTTACTCTTGGAAGGAAAGTTATGACCAACCTAGATAGCATATTCAAAAGCAGAAGCATTACTCTGTCAACAAAGGTCCATCTAGTCAAGACTATGGTTTTTCCAGTGGTCATGTATGGATGTGAGAGTTGGACTGTGAAGAAAGCTGAGTGTGGAAGAATTGATGCTTTTGAACTGTGGTGTTGGAGAAGACTCTTGAGAGTCCCTTGGACTGCAAGGAGATCCAACCAGTCCATCCTAAAGGAGATCAGTCCTGGGTGTTCATTGGAAGGACTGATGTTGAAGCTGAAACTCCAATACTTTGGCCACCCGATATGAAGAGCTGACTCATTGGAAAAGACCCTGGTGCTGGGAAATATTGAGGGCAGGAGGAGAAGGGGAAGACAGAGGATGAGATGGCTGGATGGCATCACCGACTTGATCGATGTGAGTTTGAGTGAACTCCGGGAGTTGTTAATGGACAGAGAGTCCTGGTGTGCTGCGGTTCATGGGGTCACAAAGAGTCGGACATGACTGAGTGACTGAACTGCTGCTGCTGCTAAGTCACTTCAGTCGTGTCTGAATCTGTGCAACTCCATAGACGGTAGCCCACCAAGCTCCCCCGTCCCTGGGATTCTCCAGGCAAGAACACTAGAGTAGGGTGCCATTTCCTTCTCCAATGCATGAAAGTGAAAAGTGAAAGTGAAGTCGCTCAGTTGTGTCCTACTTTTAGCGACCCCATGGACTCCAGCTCACCAGGCTCCTCCATCCATGGGGTTTTCCAGGTAAGAGTACTGGAGTGGGGTGCCATTACCTTCTCTGAGCAACTGAACTGAACTGAATGCAAATCAATATAACTCTAAAACCAATAAAAAATGCAACACTAAAATATGTTTTGTTAACAAAAAAGAATGCAGGAAAGGAAAATTGAGGAACAAAACATAAATGCAACAAATAGAAAATAGTAGAACTTCATAAAACCCACATAATTATATTAATCATAAATGGACTAAAACTTCATTCATATCAAAAGGCAGAGATTGTTAGAATAATTTAAAATAAGTAAAAGCCAAGTATATTCTGTTTATGAAAGACACACTTTAAATACAAAGCCAGCCACAAATAGGTTGAAAGAAAAAAGATGGAAGAAGACATATTATACAAATCATAACAGCAACAATCTACAGTGGTATTTATTTCAGACAAAACATACCTCAAGACAGGGGTCAGGAATGGGGAGAAAAGGGATACCTCATGATCAAAGGATTACTATTTCGGGATTATGTAACAACTGCAAATGTATGTATAATAAATAAACAACAATAAGCAATAATAATTATTAGGGACTTAATCTTTTTCAGAATTTAGAAACTTTTTTTGAAAGTATTCAAGAGTATGTCAAAAGTATAAAAGATAAATATTGTGGTTGTGAAAGCTATGTATGCTTGTGTTCAGTCATGTCCTACTCTTTGTAGGCCATGGACTGTAGACCACCAGGCTGCTCTGTCCTTGGAATTTCCCAGGCAAGAATACTGGAGTGGCATTTCCTCTTTCTGGGAATCTTCCCAACCCAGGGATCCAACCCACTTCTTTTGTGTTTCCTGTATTGGCAGGTGGGTTCTTTACCACTGGCACCACCCAGGTTGTAAAAGGGACCTATGTTATCTGAGCACAGACTCCCCTGGTCATTTCAACACAGTTCAGTTCAGCAGCTCAGTTGTGTCTGACTCTTTGAGACTCCACAGACTACAGCATGTCAGGCTTCCCCGTCCATCACCAGCTCCCGGAGCTTGCTTAAACTCATGTCCATTGGGTCAGTGTGCCATCCAACCATCTTATCCTCTGTCATCTCCTTCTCCTGCCTTTAATCTTTCCCAGCATCAGGGTCTTTTCCAAAGAGTCAGTTCTTTGCATCAGGTGGCCAAAGTATTGGAGCTTCAGCTTCAACATCAGTCCTTCCAATGAATATTCAGGACTGATTTCCTTTAGGATTTACTGGTTTGATCTCCTTGTAGTCCAAGGGACTCTCAAGAGTCTTCTCCAACATCACAGTTGAAAAGCATCAATTCTTTGGTGCTCAGCTTTCTTTATGGTCCAACTCTCACATTGATACATGACTACTGGAAAAACCATAGCTTTGACTAGATGGACCTTTGTTGACAGAGCAATGTTTAGGTTGGTCATAGCTTTTCTTCCAAAGAGCAAGTGCCTTCTAATTTCATGGCTGCAGTCTCCATCTACAGTGATTTTGAAGCCCAAGAAAATAAAGTCTGTCACTGTTTCCATTGTTTCACCATCTATTTGCCATGAAGTGATGGGATCAGATGCCATGATCTTAGTTTTTTGGATGTTGAGTCTTAAACCAGTTTTTCCACTCTTCTCTTTCACTTTCATCAAAAAGCTTTTTAGTTCTTCTTTGCTTTCTGCAATAAGGGTGATGTCATCTGCATGTCTGAGGTATTGATATTTCTCCTGGCAATCTTTATTCCAGCTTGTACTTCATCCAGCCCAGCATTTTGCATGATGTACTCTGCATATATGTTAAATAAGCATGGTGACAATATAGAGCCTTGATGTACTCTTTTCCCAATTTGAATCAGTCCATTGTTCCATGTCCAGTTCTAACTGTTGATTCTTGACCTGCATACAGAAGGAAGGTAAGATGGTCTGGTATTCCCAGTCTCTTCAAGAATTTTCCAGTTTGTTGTGATCCACACAGTCAAAGGCTTTGGTGTCATCAATAAAGCAGAAGTAGATCTTTTTCTGGAATTCTCTTGCTTTTTATATGATCCAAAAGATGTTGGCAATTGGATCTCTGGTTCCCCTGCCTTTTAAAATCCAGTTTGAACATCTAGAAGTTCTTGGTTCACGTACTGTTGAAGTCTGACTTGGAGAATTTTGAGCATTACTTTGCTAGCGTGTGAGATGAGTGCAATTGTGTAGTAGTTTGAACATTCTTTGGCATTGCCTTTCTTTGGGATTGAGATGTAAACTGACCTTTTCCAGTCCTGTGGCCACTGCTGAGTTTTCCAAAACTGCTGGCATATTGAGTGCAGCACTTTCACAGCATCATCTTTTAGGATTTGAAATTGCTCAACTGGAATTCCATCACCTCCATTAGCTTTGTTTGTAGTGATACTTCCTAAGGCCCACTTGACTTCACATTCTGGAATATCTGGCTCTAGGTGAGTGATCCCACCATCGTGGTTATCTGGGTTATTTTTTTGGTATAGTTTTTCTGTGTATTCTTGTTGCCTCTTCTTAATATCTTCTGCTTCTGTTAGGTCCATACCTGTTCTGTCCTTTATTGTGCCAATTTTTGCATTAAATATTCCATTGATATCTCTAACTTTCTTGAAGAGATCTCTAGTATTTCCCATTCTATTATTTTCCTCTTTCCCATTTTATTGTTTCCTATTGTTTTCCATTTCAACACAAGGAAAATTCAAACTGTCTGTCTAATTATTTTTAGTAAAAAAAAATTCCTAGGCTTCTCTTTCTTATTTATAAATCTCAGTTCAGTTCAGTCACTCATTCGTGTCTAACTCTTTGTGACCCCACGAACCACAGCACAACAGGACTCCCTGTCCATCACCAACTCCTGGAGTTCACCCAAACGCATGTACATGGAGTCAGTGATGCCATCCACCCATCTCATCCTCTGTCATCCCCTTCTCCTCCTGCCCTCAATCGTTCCCAGAATCAGGGTCTTTTCCAATGAGTCAGCTCTTTGCATCAGGTGGCCAAAGTATTGGAGTTTCAGCTTCAACATCAGTCCTTCCTGTGAACACTCAGGACTGATCTCCTTTAGGATGGACTGGTTGGATCTCCTTGCAGTCCAAGGGACTCTCAAGAGTCTTCTCCAACACCACAGTTCAAAAGTTTCAATTCTCTGGTGCTCAGCTTTCTTTATAGTTCAACTCTCACATCCATATATGACTACTGGAAAAACCATAGCCTTGAATAGATAGACCTTTGTTGGCAAAATAATGTCTCTGCTTTGAATATGCTATTTAGGTTGGTCATAACTTTTCTTTCAAGGAGTAAGTGTCGTTTAATTTCATGGCTACAATCACCATCTGCAATGATTTTGGAACCCATAAAAATAAAGTCAGCCACTGTTTTCCACTGTTTCCCCGTTTATTTGCCATGAAGTGATGGGACCGGTGCCATGATCTTAGTTTTCTGTACGTTGAGCTTTAAGCCAACTTTTTCACTCTCCTCTTTCACTTTCATCAAGAGACTCTTTAGTTCTTCTTCACTTTCTGCCTAAGGGTGGTGTCCTCTGCATATATGAGGTTATTGATGCTTCTCCCAGCAATCTTGATTCCACCTTGTGCTTCCTCCAGTCCAGCGTTTCTCATGATATACTCTGTATATAAGTTAAATAAGCAGGGTGACAATACACAGCCTTGATGTACTCCTTTTCCTATTTGGAACCAGTCTGTTGTTCCATGTCCAGTTCTAACTGTTGCTTCCTGACCTGCATACAGGTTTATAAATCTATCACATTTAATATACTTTTTCAGTGTTTTTAAATTTTGTTTCTCCTTAAAGGTTGTTATTTATAGATATTTGAAAGCCAGTATATATAGTTCATTTCTTTCATCTTTCTGATTTTCTTTCTTGCTCTGCTACAACCAGCCAATTTTTACTTAATACAATATTATTCTCCTCTTTTACTTGATAAGCAAAAACATATCCACTATCTTGCATATGTAGCTCATTTTCATCACACTCTTTATTTTACATTCTTTTAAAAAAATTAATATTAATAAAACTGAAAGATTTTTGTGCATTCCTTTTTTGGTCATATTAACTGATGCCTACCTTATTATATACAGAAAAGAATATAGGTATATGAATATTGTATTGTCTAAGTATTCAAATGTTATTTACCAATGAAAAATTAATATCAATGCAAGATCTTAAAGTTAAGTAAGAATATGAATAAGTAAGAATATAGGTTTGATTGTACATTAAGTTCTTACAATTTGTAGTATTAAAAATTTCACTAGCATAACACTTTTAAAAGATACATATTATTATAACCTTATTTAGTTAAACATTTTTTGTCATATAACATTATTTGTGCAAACAATAATTTTGACTGAAAGCCAATAATGAAAATTTGGAAAATTTTAATCTTGAGGAAACAAACTCTACCTTATGCCACCTAGAATATTGTACTTACATTATTTTTATAAGGTGGTAAAAACAAGGAAAAGACATAGAGTTTATTTTAAACTAAATATATTACATCAGTCTAATTTGTCCAAAGCATCTTGATAAGACTGTTACTTTTTCTAATATAATTCAAACACATTTGAATTCATAAACAAAATTTTAAATGTTCTTTAAACCATGTTTAAATTCTCTGATTATCTCCCTTTTTTATTTTGTAACCAAGTATATAACCAATTTCATTAACTCATTGGTAAGCTTTTATTATTTTTCAGAGCTGTAGGAAAACAGATTTTTCTCCACAGACTAGCCAAAATAAACCAAATACCAGGATTAAAAATTTTCCCTTTGAGAAACTCTTGAGTTTTTTCATACTTGCCTGAGTATTTCATGTATTATTTTTTCACCCTAAAAGTTAATAGGAACAGAAGTTGCCCCAATAGGTCTTAACAGACCTTTAATTGGATTTATTCCAATTTTATATTAGATGCGTTTATATGGATTAAATGTTCTTAGAGTTGAACATAACAGACAAATTTTAAAAGACTATTTGATCTCCAAAGTTTCTTGGGGGGGGGCAGGAGAAAGAGAGGAAAAAGGATAAAAAAGGGGGAATGAGAGAGAGCTGGCTACAAATAGATATGGAAGGCACTACAGATCATCAAAGAAGGCTTGGATGCAGGAAAATATATTTTCATACACATATATACACCCACACATGGTGGGGTTTGTAGGGAGTGAAAGAGAGAGGAGACTGAAGTTACAGCTGATTTAAACAACTCAGGACCTTGATAATTCCATGAGGACCATATGAATAAAAGATGATACTTACTATTTCCCAAAGGAGGGTCACCTTTATATTAAAATGATACATCTTTTAGTTAGACAAAGTAGAGAATTTCTTCAGAGGAGTTTCTTCACTTTTGTTTTAAGGCACCCATTTCATTTTTGGGTCTTCTGAGAAGCAGGCAGTAAAACTTACTTAAATGTAAAAATATTTATTGGGAGACAAGTCCTTAAAGGGAAAGCAGGCATGGACAAGGTGACACATGTTAAGATAGGAAGGAAAGGTGGGAAAATTGGGTTTAAAATGCTTCATCCACAGTACAACTCTAAGAAAGGGTCAGTCAGGCAATGAGGGTGTTCTAAAGCAAAGGTTGCTTGTTAGGGGAGTCCTTGTTGGGCAGGAATTTCCCAGATATCATACTTCTGCAGTTCTAAGTTATTGGTTAAAAGCTACCTAGGGAATGTGTTAGTCCATGAAAGTGGGGAAGGTCAGTTGATTGCATTCCTTTCACAAGTTCTCTCTTAGAGGAGATCTGAGCAACTCACTCTCATGTCTGCTGCAGAACCTTCCAGAGAATAGTTTTGGTGGCCAAGGTGATTAAAATTGTCCTTGGGAACTTAAGACTTGTTGTTGTTGTTGTTCAGTCCTAAATTGTGTCCAACTCTTTGTGACCCCATGGATTGCAGCACGCCAGACTTCCCTGTCCTTCACTATCTTCCAGAGTTTGCTCAAGCTCATGTCCATTGAATTGGTGATGCCATCCAACCATCTCATCCTCAGTCACCCCCTTCTCCTCCTGCCCTCAATATTTCCCAGCATCAGGGTCTTTTCCAATGAGTTGGCTCTTCACATGAGGTGGCCAGATTATTGGTGCTTCAGCTTCAGCATCAGTCCTTCCAATGAGTATTCAGGATTGATTTCCTTTTAGATTGATTGGTTTGATCTCCTTGCTATCCAAGGGACTCTCAAGAGTCTTTTCCATTACCACAATTTGAAAGCATTAGTTCTTTGGCATTCAGCTTTCTTTATGGTCCAATTCTCACATCTGTACATGACTACTGGAAAAACCACAGCTTTACCTATACAGACCTTTGGTCTGCAAAGTTATGTCTCTGTCTTTTAATATGCCAGCATAGCTTTCCTTTCAAGGAGCAAAAGTCTTTTATTTATGACATTTAGAAAGGTAAATGCAAAAATGAGAATGCAAAGGTCAAAATTCTTTTAGGAAATAACGCAATTTACTAACAGACATCAGAGATGGGTGATTTGTCCTAAGGGCAAGTTCATCCTAACTTCTAACTCAAGAAGTCAGCAACCCTTTGCAGGTCAAAGCGTATGAAGAGAAGGGCTCTCCTAAAGTCATATTTTCATATACAGACCAGACTGAGAAATATTCTTAAACGTTTTCGACAGTGATCCAAGGCAAATTTTCTCTTAAAAAGAATGCCAGTCTATCAAGACCTTTTATTCAGTGGTTTTCAGGACCAGATTGGAATACAGAATTATGAAATCTATATTCATCTTCTAATATCTGGACTTTTTATAAACATATAATAATATAGATAATAGATGCCTATTATCTATTATGACTATTATGCTATTAAGCATACAAATGTTTAAATTTATGGCTTTGGTTGACCTTTACCAGCTTGAACAGCTGGAAGTTCATGGTTCACGTATTGCTGAAGCCTGGCTTGGAGAATTTTGAGCATTACTTCACTAGCGTGTGAGATGAGTGCAATTGTGTGGTAGTTTGAGCATTCTTTGGCATTGTCTTTCTTTGAGATTGGAATGAAAATGGACCTTTTCCAGTCCTGTGGCCACTGCTGAGTTTTCCAAATTTGCTGGCATATTGAGTGCAGCACTTTCACAGCATCATCTTTCAGGATTTGAAATAGCTCAACTGGAATTCCATCACCTCCACTAGCTTTGTTCATAGTGATGCTTTCTAAGGCCCACTTGACTTCACATTCCAGAATGTCTGGCTCTAGGTCAGTGATCATACCATTGTGATTATCTGGGTCATGAAGATCTTTTTTGTATAGTTCTTCTGTGTATCCTTGCCATCTCTTCTTGATATCTTCTGCTTCTGTTAGGTCCATACCATTTCTGTCCTTTATCGAGCCCATCTTTGCATGAAATATTCCCTTGGTATCTCTAATTTTCTTGAAGAGATCTCTAGTCTTTCCCATTCTGTTGTTTTCCTCTATTTCTTTGCATTGATCGCTGAGAAAGTCTTTCTTATCTCTTCTTGCTGTTCTTTGGAACTCTGCATTCAGATGCTTATATCTTTCCTTTTCTCCTTTGCTTTTCACTTCTCTTCTTTTCACAGCTACTTGTAAGGCCTCCCCAGACAGCCATTTTGCTTTTTTGCATTTCTTTTCCTTTGGGATGGTCTTGATCCCTGTTTCCCATACAATGTCACGAACCTCAGTCCATTGTTCATCAGGCACTCTGTCTATCAGATCTAGTCCCTTAAATCTATTTCTCACTTCCACTGAATAATCATAAGGGATTTGATTTAGGTCATGCCTGAATGGTCTAGTGGTTTTCCCTACTTTCTTCAATTTAAGTCTGAATTTGGCAATAAGGAGCTCATGATCTGAGCCACAGTCAGCTCCCAGTCTTGTTTTTGTTGACTGTATAGAGCTTCTCCATCTTTGGCTGCAAAGAATATAATCAGTCTGGTTTCAGTGTTGACCATCTGGTGATGTCCATGTGTAGAGTCTTCTCTTGTGTTGTTGGAAGAGGGTGTTTACTATGACCAGTACATTCTCTTCGCAAAACTCTATTAGCCTTTGCCCTGCTTCGTTCCGTATGCCAAGGCCAAATTTGCCTGTTACTCCAGGTGTTTTTTGACTTCCTACTTTTGCATTCCAGGCCCCTATAATGAAAAGGACATCTCTTTTGGGAGTTCTAAAAGATCTTGCAGGTCTTCATAGAACCGTGAACCGTGAAATTCCAGATGTTCAAGCTGGTTTTAGAAAAGGCAAAGGAACCAGAGATCAAATTGCCAACATCCGCTGGATCATGGAAAAAGCAAAAGAGTTCCAGAAAAGCATCTATTTCTGCTTTATTGACTATGCCAAAGCCTTTGACTGTGTGGATCACAATAAACTGTGGAAAATTCTGAAAGAGATGGAAATACCAGACCACCTGACCTGCCTCTTGAGAAACCTATATGCAGGTCAGGAAGCAACAGTTAGAACTGGGCATGGAACAACAGACTTGTTCCAAATAGGAAAAGGAGTACATCAAGGCTGTATATTGTCACCCTGCTTATTTAACTTCTATGCAGAGTACATCATGAGAAACGCTGGGCTGGAAGAAGTGCAAGCTGGAATCAAGATTACCGGAGTAATATCAATAACCTCAGATATGCAGATGATACCTCCCCTATGGCAGAAAGTGAAGAGGAACTAAAAAGCCACTTGAAGAAAGTGAAAGAGGAGAGTGAAAAAGTTGGCTTAAAGCTCAACATTCAGAAAACGAAGATCATGGCATCTGGTCCCATCACTTCATGGGAAATAGATGGGGAAACAGTGGAAACAGTGTCAGACTTTATTTTTCTGGTCTCCCAAATCACTGCAGATGGTGATTGCAGCCATGAAATTAAAAGACGCTTACTCCTTGGAAGAAAAGTTATGACCAACCTAGATAGCATATTGAAAAGCAGAGACATTACTTTGCCAACAAAGATTCGTCTAGTCAAGGCTATGGTTTTTCCAGTGGTTATGTATGGATGTGAGAGTTGGACTGTGAAGAAAGCTGAGTGCCAAAGAATTGATGCTTTTGAACTGTGGTGTTGGAGAAGACTCTCAAGAGTCCCTTGGACTGCAAGGAGATCCAAACTGTCTGTTCTAAAGGAGATCAGTCCTGGGTGTTCTTTGGAAGGAATGATGCTAAAGCTGAAACTCCAGTACTTTGGCCACCTCATGTGAAGAGTTGACTCATTGGAAAAGACTCTGATGCTGGGAGGGATTGGGGGCAGGAGGAAAAGGGGACGACAGAGGATGAGATGGCTGGATGGCATCACCGACTCGATGGACATGAGTCTGAGTGAACTCCGGGAGTTGGTGATGGACAGGGAGGCCTAATGTGCTGTGATTCATGGGGTCGCAAAGAGTGGGACACAACTGAGTGACTGAACTGAACTGAACTGACCTTTACCACCTAAAGGTGGACTAGAGACCTTTCTCTATACTTTTTCTAAAAAATTTTAAGCTTTGATTTTTATTTTTAATTCACTTTGAGTTTTCTGTGTGTACAGGTAGAGGTTGAATTTACTAAGCAGAACTTTCTTTCCTTAGTGATTATCAAGGCCATCTTAATCATATGCCAGGTTTCTATGTATGCATTCATCTGTTTTTGAGCTCTTTCTTTTATTCTACTTGCATATTTGGTTGTATTTACACCAATCACATATTCTTTCAACAATTCTTGTTTTTGAATCTTGAAATATGATAGAGCAAGTCATTCTACCTTCTTTTTCAGAAATGTCTTAGCCAATTGTCATGATCACTTGCTCTCCCATATAAATTTTGAATGATATTGTTAAGTTTCAGAAAGAACTTTCTTGGAATTTGGTCTGAAATTTAATAAACCCATAGATTAATTTTGGGAGATCTGGCATCTTAACACATTTAATCTTCCTCTTCATGAACATAGTATAACTCTACATTTATTTTATTATTCTCTAATAGACAAAATTTGCACATCTTTTATTGGGTTTTCCCCTAGCCTCACTCTTGTTCTCTCTAGTTTTCCTTTCTTGTATATTATTTGCTTGGTTTTAATATTAAATAATAATCTCACAAAATAAGGTAGTAAGTATTTCTTCTGTTTCTAGTCTTTGAAAAAACTTGTGTAATTGATCTGCTCCTTAGGAGTTTAGTAGAACTCAACTATAAAATCATCAGGTCTGTTGTTTTATTTGTGGGAAGATTTTAAACTATTGATTCAATTTCTTTAATAGACAAGTATAAAGTCTAGTCAGATTTTCTGGTTCTTCTATCACCTACTTTTAGAAGTTGAATTTTTGAAAAATGTGTAAATTTTAACTAAGCTTACAAATTTATTGGCATATAGACATCAAAGGTATATTCTCATTAGTTTAATTCTCTGCTGATTCAATTTCACCTTTTTTTATTCCTAATATTTAATATTTGTGCTTTTCTTCTCATCCTCACACCCAGATTAATCTTACCATAAGCTTGTTTTGAATTAGTATATTCAAAGAACTAATTTTTGACTTTGGTTATCATCTATAATTTTTTTCTGTTTTATTATTTCTGCTCTTTACTGTCACTTATCTTTGGATTTATCTGGATGTTCTTTTTAAAACTTCTTAAATTCTTAACTTCTAAGTGGAATGTCTATCTCTTTCCTCTTTTCTCTGACATAAATCATAGCAATCTTTTTTGATCCATCTCCCAGAATAATGGAAATAAAACAAAAATAAAAAATGGGACCTACTTAAACTCAAAAGCTTTTGCATAGCAAAGGAAACAAAATGAAAAGACAACCTACAGACTGGGAGAAAATATTTACAAATGATATGACCAACAAAGGATTGTGTGAAAGTCGCTCAGTTGTGTCTGACTCTTTGTGACCCTATAGACTGTAGCCTGCCAGGCTCCTCTGTCCATGGGAATTCTCCAGGCCAGAATACTAGAGTGGGTAGCCAGCCATTCCCTTCTCCAGGGGATCTTCTCAACCCAGGGATTAGTCACTAAAATCTACAAATAGCTAATGAAGTACTGCATCATGAAAACAAACAACCCAATCAAAAAATGGGCTGAAGACCTAAAGACATTTCTCCAAAGAATATATACAAGTAGCCAAGAGGCACATGAAAAGATGTTCAACATTGCTGACTACTCTTGTCTAAAATGCCACGGATGGAGAGGCCTGGTGGGCTGCAGTCCATGGGATCGCTAGGAATCGGACACGACTGAGCGACTTCACTTTCACTTTTCACTTTCATGCATTGGAGAAGGAAATGGCAACCCACTCCAGTGTTCTTGCCTGGAGAATCCCAGGGATGGGGGAGTCTGATGGGCTGCCGTCTATGGGGTCACACAGAGTCAGACTCGACTGAAGCAACTTAGCAGCAGCAGCAGCAGAGAAATGCAAATCAAAACTACAATGAGATATCACCTTATACCAGTCAAAATGGCTATCATCAAAAAATCCACAAACAATAAATGCTGGAGAGGGTGTGGAGAGAAGGAACTCTCCTACACTTTTGATGGGAATGTAACTTGGTACAACCACTATGGAAAACAATATGGAGGTTCCTTAAAAAATTAAAAAGAGAGGTACCATATGACCTTGGGCATATATCTGGAGAAAAACATGATCCAAAAGAATACATGCACTTCAGTGTTTCATTGCAGCACTGTTGATGATAGCCAAGACATGGAAGCAACCTAAATGACCATCGATAGAGTAATGGATAAAGAAGATGTAGTACATACATACAATGGAATATTACTCATCCATCAAAAAAGAATGAAATAATGCCATTTGTAGCAGCATAGATGGACCTAGAGATTGTCATACTGAGTGAAGTAAGTCAGACAGAGAAACAGAAACATTAGGTGACATCCATTATATGTGGAATCTAGAAAGACATGATGCAAATGAATTTATTTACAAAACAGAAACAGACTCAAGGACTTAGAGAACAAATTTATGGTTGCTGGGGAAGGATAGGGGGAATGGCTAGCTAGGGAATTTGAGATGGATGAGTATACACTGCTATGTTTATCAGCATCTTTGAACATTTGTCTAAGATGGATGGTCGGCAGGGACCTATTGTGTAGCACAAGGAACTCTGCTCAATGTTATGTGGCAGCCTAGAGGGGAAAGGAGTTTGGGAGTGAGAGGATACAGGTATATGTGTGGCTGAGTTCCTTTGCTGTGTACCTGAAACTATCACAATATTGTTAATCAGCTATGATATAATACAAAATAAAAATTTTAAAAATTCTTCACTTAGTACTGCTTTGGACTTCCCTTGTGACTCAGCTGGTAAAGAATCTGCCTGCAATGCCGGAGACCTGGTTCAATCTGTAAGTTGGGAAGATCCCCTGGAGAAGGGAAAGCTACCCATTCCAATAGTCTGGTCTAGAGAATTCCATGGACTGTATAGTTCATGGGGTCACAAAAAGTCAGACACGACTGAATGACTTTCACTTAGTACTGCTTTAGCTTTATCGCATAAGCTTGATCTATAGTTTCTAAGCTATTATTCGATTATAAATGGGTTAAAAATCACATTTTCATTATTATCTTTTTAACCAAGGAGTGATTTATAAGAATTTTTGTACATTTTCAGATGTATTTTCTTTTGGTAAACTGTCTTATGTTATTGATTTCTAACTAAGTTGCATTGTGGCTAGCAATGTGGTTAAATGATAATGATTTTTTGAAATTTGTTGTGACACTTTGTTGCTATTGTTTAGTTGCTAAGTTGTGTCCAGCTCTTTGCAACCCCATGAATTGTAGCCTGTCAGGCTCTTATATGGTGAATATTTAAATATTCCAAATTTACTGAAAAGAATGGATGTTCTAATTGTTGAGTGTAGGGTTCCATATATGTCTAATGTTAATCTTACTAATTATAAAGTTTGTATCTTTCATATATTTATAGATATTTTAATTTTATTGGCTTGTCTTTAATTAATAGATGACATAATAAAGGCCATATATGATAAACCTACAACTAGCATCATACTTAATGGTCAAAAGCTGAAAGCATTTACTCTAAGATCAGGAATAAGACAAGGATGCCCACTCTTACCACTTTTATTCTACATGGTACTAGAAGTCCTAGCCACAGCAATCAGACAAAAACAAAAAATGAAAAGAATCCAAATTGGAGAGGATGAATAAAAACTGTTACCATTTGCAGATGACATTGATACTACATATGCTGCTGCTGCTGCTGCTGCTGCTAAGTCACTTCAGTCATGTCCGACTCTGTGCGACCCCATAGACCGCAGCCCACCAGGCTCCCCTGTCCCTGGGATTCTCCAGGCAAGAACACTGGAGTGGGCTGCCATTTCCTTCTCCAATGCGTGAAAGTGAAAAGTGAAAGTGAAGTCACTGAGTCGTGTCCGACCCTCAGTGATTCCATGGACTGTAGCCCACCAGGCTCCTCTGTCCATGGGATTTTCCAGGCAGGAGTACTGGAGTGGGGTGCCATTGCCTTCTCCAGATACTACATATAGAAAGTTCTAAAAATATCACCAAAAAACATTAGAAGTAATAAATGAATTCTGTAAAGTTGCAGGATATAAAATTAATACATGGAAATCTGTTACTCTTCTATACACTAACAACAAACTATCAGAAAGAGAAATCAAGTAAACAATACTATGTATAATTGCTTCAAAAAGAATAAAATACCTAGGAATACATCTATTCTAGGAGGTAAAAGACCTGTACTCAGAAAACTCTAAGATATTGATGAAAGAAACTGAAGGTGATATGAACAAATTGAAAAATATACCATGCTCATGGACTGGAAGAATAGATATTGTTAAAATGACCATACTCTCCAAGGCAATCTACAGATTCAATGCAATCTCTATCAAAATACCAATGGCATTTTTTTCATAGAATTAGAACAAATAATTCTAAAACTTATATGAAAACACAAAAGACCCTGAAGAGCAAAAACAATCTTGAGAAAGAAGAACAAATCTGGAGGTATTCTATTTCCTGGGTTCAGACTACATTACAAAACTATAGTAATCAAAACAATATAGTAATGCACAAAAGCAGACACAAGGATCAATAGAACAGAGTAGAAAACCCAAAAATAGATCCATGTTTATATGGTCAATTAATGTACAACATAAGGGACAAGAATATATAATGGGGAAAAGAGTCTTTTAGTAAGTGGTATTGGGAAAGCTGAATAACAACATTCAAAATAATCAAACTTGACTACTTTTTCATACCATATACAAAATATAAAATAAACTCAAAATGGATTAGTTAAGTATAAAACCTGAAACCATAAAATTCCTAGAAGAAAACATAGTTAGTACACTCTTTGACATCTTCCATCTTAGCACTATTTTTTTTTAATCTGTCTCCTCAGCCAAGGCAAACAAAAGCAAAAATAAACAAATGAGACTACATGATACCAAAAAGCTTTTGCACAGCAAAGGAAACATGAAAAGGCCATCCACTGAAGAGGAAACGATATTTGCAAACAATGTATCTGATAAAGTTCAATATTCAAAGAGCTCATATAACTCAAAGTTTTAAAAATCTGATTAAAAAATGAGCAAAGGACATGAATAGACATTTTTTTCCCATGGAAGATATACAGATAGCCAATAGACACATGAAAAGATAATCTCCATCATTAATCATCAGGAAAGTGCTAATCAAAATCACAATGAGATATCAGCTCACATCTGTCAGAATGGCTATTATCAAAAAGCAAACAACTAACAAGTGTTGGTGAGGATGTGGAGAAAAAGGAACACTCGTACTGTTGATAGTAACATAAATTGGTACAGTCGCTATAGAAAATGGTGCCTGTTTCAAAATTAAAAATAAAGCTGCCATAAGATCCAGAAATTCTACTTCTGGGTATTTTTAAAAAACAAGCAAACAAACAAAAACACTAATTTAAAATGCTATGTATCCCCTATGATCATTGCAGTGTCATTTACAGTGGTGAAGATGAAGATATGGAAGCAATCTAAGTGTTCATTGATAGATTAATGGATAAAGAAGATGTGATTGATATATATACATATATATATGAATATATGATGGACTATTACTCATCTATAAAAAAGAATGAATTCTTGCTATTTGTGACAACATGCATGAACCTAGCCTGGAGAAGGAAATGGCAACCCACTCCAGTATTCTTGCCTAGAGAATCCTGTGGACAGAGGAGTCTGGTGGGCTGCTGTCCATGGGGTCGCAGTTGGACACGATTGAAGCAACTTAGCAGCAGCAGCAGCATGAACCTAGAGGGTGTTATGCTAAGTAAATAAGTCAGACAGAGGAAGACAAATACCATATGTTTTCACTTATAGGTGGAATCTAAAAATCAAAATAACTGAACAAACACAACAAAACAGAAATAGATTTATAGATACAGAGAAAAACTGGTGGTTGTTAGAGGCAGCAGGTGGGGAGATGAGTAAAACAGTTAAGGGAGATAAAGGAGTGCAAATTCCAGTTACAAAATAAATGTCACTGGGATGAAATGTACAGGAGGAGGAATGTAGTCAATAACATTGTAATACTTTTATATGGTGACAAATGGTAATGACTTATTATGGCAATTATTTTTTAATGTATAGAAATATCAACTCACTAT
This sequence comes from Bos taurus, assembly GCF_002263795.3. Classification (NCBI taxonomy): domain Eukaryota; kingdom Metazoa; phylum Chordata; class Mammalia; order Artiodactyla; family Bovidae; genus Bos; species Bos taurus. The sequence continues at coordinate 131,449,631 of NC_037328.1, forward strand.
GTTATACACATGGAACTGACATAGTGTTATAGGTCAAATAGACTTAAATTTTTAAAAAAGGTTGACAGATGTGTAATAAAATCTTCCACTATGATAATGTATTTATCCATTTCTTTTTATAGTTCTATTGGTTTTTTATTTATATGATTGATCATTTTTGCTATGTTTATGTATGGTTAGAATTGTTATATATCTTCCTGCCAAATAAAACCTTTCATCATTACTTAGTGATATATGACCTTAGTAATTTTGTGTTAGCTTCTATTTCATTTGATATTATTATAACTAACTCTGGCTTCCTCTTGTTTTGAATTTTCTTGTAATGCCCTTTACCATCCTTTTGCTTTCTGCCTTTTATAGCCATATGTATTGCATTTCTTCTCTTGTAAATAATCCTGGTAGTTTTTTTTCTATTCAGTGTGATAATCTCTGTATTTAGCTGATGAATTTATTTTTTGTGATTACTAACATATCTAGACTTATTTCTGCTGGGAAACAATTCTCCGTAAGTCTCTTCTGTTTCTGCATATCTTTCAAGAGAGGTACTGAGTGCCTTTTGTTCAAAACTAGCTTTTCAAGGATGTTTGTGTAGTGAATAGCCTCAGAAGAGAGAGATAGTGTCTCCCTATGGAGCAAAGGGCATTTTTACTTACAGCCTTGGAAGATAGAGATGGAGTCTCTCTCCAGAGCAAAGAGCAAGAATGCTTACTATTCATCATCAAAGATTCAGGTTTCCCAAGCTCAAGGTTCCTCTTCTGTAACACAACCCACTTCATGTGCAGGTGTCATCTGGCCATCTCTTATCGCACTGTGGGAATTGTGCTTTAGAGAATAGGCACAAAAATGCTGATATGCTGGCTACTGCTTCTGCTGTGAGTAATAAATCATCTCTTGTCTTTGACCCAGGAGTTGTGTGTCTTCTACCAGTATCCATGAAACTGTGGCAGGCTAACTTATAAGTAGGGTAAAACCTTAGTCTATTCACAATCCTTGATGATTTCTGTTATATTATTTAGTTTTTTCCCCACTTGTCTTTTCCATCCTATTTCCTTTCTTCTTTGTCTTCTATTGGATCCATTAAGTATTCCCTTACTCCCCCACCTTCCTATCCTCTCTTCTGGTTTGAAAGTGAGATTTTCCATTGCTATTATATACTCTCCTCCTAGTACTTAGAATAACTGATCATCCACTCCTGACGTGTATACTATTAATGTTTAATATTTAACTATATTTTGTGTTTTTCTCAACCTCACAAATTGAATATCATCACTTCATACAGTCAATATTTAAGTTTATTACCATATTAACTAATCTATTCACTAATCATTTCCTCTTATATATTGTCTTCCTACTGTTTCTTCCTAGTGAAATTACAAAACATCAAGGATGAAGATTTAAAAGCAGTCACAGTGAAATGGGAGATCATCTCAAAGTGAATGAAAATTAGACACGAATCCATAGACACTGACACGAAATTCAACATATACCAAGCCATATAAATAAAAGAATTCCATGTATAGACATGGATCTGGAAATGTCCTTTCAAAGTCTTTGTTTGAACGTTTCTTTGATCCTAATTTTGGAATTTTTTTTGGGTGGTATTCATTTCTACATTGATAAATGTTCTCTCTGAACACATTGAAAGTATTGTTTCATTGTTTTCTGGGTTAATTGTTGATGTTCAGGAGGGTGCTATTTGTGAAATTGTAGCTCTTTTGAAGGTGATCTCTCTTCTGTTGCTATTTCTAAGATCTTTTTAATTTTGATGTTGTACAATTTCCTTAAAATGTGCCAAAACAGAAACTTCTTTTTTATGTATAGGCTTTGGTATATGTTGGGCTTCCTGTATCTAGATTCATGTTTGATAATAGGCCTGGAAAATACATGTCTTTGATTTTTGCCTCTTTCCCATTCTGTTTTCTCATTCTGGAACTCTGGTTAAACATCTTCTCTTTTTCATATAACCTCGCTTTTACAAATTCTACTTCTTTTGTTTCTGTATGCTGCAATCTGGGTAGTTTGTTTTGATTCATTTCCTTTTCAACTGTGTCTAATCTTCTTTATACTCTATCCAGTGAGTTTTCAAAAATAATTAAATTTTAAGTGAAAAGTGTAAGTAAAAGTAAAGTTGCTCAGTCGTCCGACTCTTTGTGACCCTGTGGACTGTAGCCTATCACGCTTCTCCATCCATGGGATTTTCCAGGCAAGAGTACTGGAGTGGGTTGCCATTTCCTTCTTCAGAGGATCTTCCCAACCCAGGGATTGAACCCAGGTCTCCCACATTGTAGGCAGACGCTTTACTGTCTGAGCCACTTATTCAATTCCTTTATTAAATTATTTTTAGTAGTTTTTGTTCTTTAACCATTTAAAATTTCTGTCTCCTTTAAAAAATATTTCATATATAGATACCTCAAAAGCATTATCCAAAATTTCAGTAACTGAGGCACTTGTTGGGAAGGATATCTAAATTTTCTGTTTATTTTTTTTTTGCTGAATCTCCCTCCTGGTGGCGCATTTCCTTGTGCCGTGTTTTCATTTTTAATTGTGAATTCAAGATTGATCCAACTTAATCTGTGTAAATCCTTAGGAGTAAGAGAGTGTTTACCTTTATTTTTATTGGGTGCCACAGTTCAATTCAGTTGCTCAGTTGTGTCCAACTCTTTGAGACCCCATGGACTGTAGCACTCCAAGCTTCCCTGTCCATCACCAACTCCTGGAGCTTGCTCAAACTCATGTCCATCAAGTCGGAGATGCCATCCAACCATTTCATCTTCTGTCATCTCCTTCTCCTGCCTTCAATCTTTCCCAGCATCAGGGTCTTTTCCAATGAGTCAGTTCTTTGTATCAGGTGGCCAATGTATTGGAGTTTCAGCTTCAGCATCATCCTTTCAATGAATATTCAGGACTTATTTCCTTTAGGATAGACTGATTGTATCTTCTTGCTGTACAAGGAACTCTCAAGAGTCTTCTCCAACACCACAGTTCAAAAGCATCAATTCTTCAGCACTCAGCTTTCTTTCTAGTCCAACTCTCACATCCATACATGACTACTGGAAAAACCATAGCTTTGACTAGATGGACCTTTGTTGGCAAAGTAATGTCTCTGCTTTTTAATATGCTGTCTAGTTTGGTCATAGATTTTCTTCCAAGGAGCAAGTGTCTTTTAATTTCATGGCTGCACCATCCACAGTGATTTTGGAGCCCAAGAAAATAAAGTCTCTCACCGTTTCCAATGCTTCTTCATCTATTTGCCATAAAGTGATGAAACTGGAAGCCATGATCTTAGTTTTTCAAATGTTGAGTTTTAAGCCAACTTTTTCACTCTCCTCTTTCACTTTCATCAAGAGACTCTTTAGTTCCTCTTCACTTTCTGCCATAAGGGTGGTGTCATCAGCGTATCTGAGGTTATCGATATTTCTCCTGACAATCTTGATTCCAGCTTGTGCTTCCTCCAGTCCAGCATTTCTCGTGATGTACTCTGCATATAAGTTAAATAAGCAGGGTGACAATACACAGCCTTGATGTACTCCTTTTCCTATTTGGAACCAGTATGTTGTTCCATGTCTGGCTCTAACTGCTGCTTCTTGACCTACATGCAGATTTCTCAGGAGGCAGGTAAGGTGGTCTGGTATTCCCCGAAGAACTATGGAAAGAGATTCATGGCATTGTACAGGAGGCAGTGATCCAGACCATCCCCAGGAAAAAAAAAGTGCAAAAAGGCAAAATGGTTTTCTGAGGAGGCATTACAAATAGCTGAGAATAGACAAGAAGCTAAAGACAAAGGAGAAAGGAAAGATATATCCATGTGAATACAGAGTTCCAAAGAATAGGAAGGAGAGATAAGAAAGCCTTCCTCAGTGATCAATGTGAAGAAATAGAGGAAAACAATAGAATGGCAAAGACTAGAGATTTCCTCAAGAAAATTAAAGATACCAAGAGAACATTTCATGCAAAGATGGGCATAATAAAGGACAGAGATGGTGTGGACCTAACAGAAGCAGAAGATATTAAGACGAGGTGGATCACAGAAAAAGCAAGAGAATTCCAGAAAAATATCTACTCCTGCTTTATTGATTATGCCAAAGCCTTTGACTGTGTGAATAACAAGAAGCTGGGAGCCACAGGATTTTATTAATCTTGAACTATTTTAGTTTCTAGACTGAGTAGATTCCTGACCTATGAGTATCCTACATTTGAACTCCTAGGATAGCAAATTTTTTGGAGAGACTAATACAATTACTATGATTTTTGTTATTGCTGCATCTGTTGTTCTTTTCTACCTAGAATTATCAAAGCAAAAAAGCTCCCATTCCAGGCTCCCATTACTGGCAGGTGGATAATTTCACCCCTTATTTCACCCATGGTGGCACTCTTTTCAAGGGGTTTGGCTTGAGTTGAGAAACTATGGCATATTTCCTACATTTTTCTTGAGACCATGATTTAGTCTTCCCTTACCCTGCACAATAATTAATCCCTAAGGCTTTGGTTGCTAAATTCACATTTTCTTTCAGGGCTTTACAAGATTTTGCTCTTAGTTATCATTTATATTTTGTTTTTTGTTATTTTCATTAAAAAATTTCATCTTGTGTTGGTTTTTTTTTTTCGACTTTAAGAAGAATTTCTCTCTATTATTAATCTTTAAAATTAAGTCTTTTACAGCACAGATAGTTTCTGTTTATTTTTATCTCAGTTAGATGTTTAACTAACAATAACTGTTGTTTAGTTACAACGTATTCAGGATCTAGTCATTTTATTACAATAAGAAGGCCTTTTGGAATTTCTAGCCTTCCAAGCTAACAGAAGAGATGTCTCTCTTGTTAGATTTTTTAATTTAATAAACCATGTTTTCTTTTTTATTAAAAAATTTTTAAACTTTTTATTTTGTATTGGGGTAAAGCTGATTAACACTGTTGTGATAGTTTCAGGTGAACAGCAAAAGGACTCATTCATTCATATACATGTATCATTCTCCCCCAAACTCCCCTCCCATCCAGGCTGCCACATAACAATGAACAGAGTTTCATGTTCCATGTGGTATACAGTAGGTCCTTGTTGGTTATCCATTCAAAATACAGCAGTATGTTCATGTCCATCCCAAACTCCCTAACTATCTTTTACCCCCATTGTCCCCCCTGGCAAGCAAAAGTTCATCGTGTAAGTCTGTGTTTATTTCTTAAACTATGTCTTCTTTATTGGCTTCTTTCCTGAAGCTAAATAACAATCTAGAATCCCTGTGTGTGGTTGAAAGGCAGAGGAGAAATTGTTTCCCAATAACTGATTTGCAGTTTCCAGAATCTATCTTTTTAGTTGCAATTGAGACCATATATGTCCATCCCCATTTAATGTCTTGACTGCATTCCTGGTCTCCATAATTCCATAAAAATTATCAAGTGGTAAATTTGTTTGGCATGTTCTCTCTCTGTTTTCGTCTATATAATCCATTTGGATATGGAAGTGTCCAGATGCTATCTCCTCATCTCTCTTGGAATTCAGCTTTTCTTACTAGCTGATTGAAGATTATTTCTTTTAATTGAAAAGTAGAAGTTTTAATACACAAATTGTGGATGAGTTGGCAGGTGAAAAATTACCATATGAGTGGCTTCTCTTGTCAATAAGAGAAATCCATAGGCTATGAATCTTATGCTCACAGGGCTCTAAGTCATTTAACTTGGTGTGTGTCCCTCCTGACTTGACCTTCTTCATGATGTGGACATCTGGGTGCTTTTCAGGAACATCTGCCACTGCCTGGCCTCTCTTTCTGGGCTTTCCCTGCTACTCCTGGGTGAGTTTCTCCTAAAGGAAGGTGTGCTCTATTCTCCTGATGCCCGGGTCCCATTGCCAAGCTCCCTATTTTAATGTAGTCATGGGGGCTCTTGGAGTTCTACAAACTGGGGCTCCTGCTAAGTATTACAGGATCCTGGTGTGGGGCACATATTTAAAGCTTTAGAGTTAAAATACTGGTATGCATGCGGGTGGCACTGGGTTGGCTCCACAAAGCTGGGCAGCATAATAAGGATGAAGAAGTCAACGCATAGTTCTGAACTCTGAGGTTAAGCCTCATCAGATTTCAGGGAGACCAGGCACAGAGGTACCTGGATACCATAGTGATGCTCTGAAGTTTGAAGTGATAGTCCATCATCCAAGGCAGGAGCTTCTTGGTTGCTTGAGGCCTGCTGCAGTTTTTAAGCTGGTGGTGTTTGTTTGTTTTTGCTTTTTATCTTTATGCTTCACCCATGTGCCTTGAGTTCAAAGCAGTGGCCACACTGGTTTCCTCAGGGTCATAACTCCTTGGCAGAAGCAGCCAATGTGGACTAAAGGGAGGGTTAAAAGGACCTGACTTTTCCAGGGATCCTAGCCTCCTCCTGTCTTCTTGTTATCATTGCCACATAGAATTGGGCAGAGATCCTGCCCACAGGTCCCCAAAGAGACAAAGGTAGATCACATTTAAGGAATAGAGGGAGCATTTGCTTGAATTCTGATGAGAAGTATGACATGAGTAAAGGGAAGGAAAAGAAGAAGTGTATTATCCCACTGCATGTTTCTGCAGCTGCAGCAGCAGATGTGTGTTGCAGTCTGGGTGCAGTGCACATATCCAGCAGTGAAAACCTTGGTGTCACATTCCTGTGTCCTTGCTTGTCTGTCTTCCCCTACCAGGATAAGAATATTTTTAGCCCAGGGACACTGTTTTATCTTTACATCCTGCCTACCCCACTTAGTGGGTGTTAAGGCCTTGGGCAATTTCATTCATTCTAAGTTTTTGTTTCCTCATCTGTGAAATGGGAATGATATAATAGTACCTACCTCAGAGTGTTGTTTTGAAGATCAGAGCAGGTCAAATGAATACTCAGTGAACTAAGCACATTTTCACTCCATTTTATTCAGTTTCAAGAAGTTCAAGCCAAATGGTCTTCATGTTGTTAAACGGTGTGGGATTGTGTGTAATGGTCCAAGTTCTTCCATCATGAGTGGTTGGAGAAAAAAGCCAGTGACCCACCCTTCTTTGACTTCCCCATTTCCCTCTCCTATCTAGATTCTCATGGGCTAGGTGTTGGGTAAGGATGGGGAACCCCATACTGCTGAAAAACTGCCTTTAAAGTCGTCAGAACCAAAGGTAAGGAGCCAAAATCAAAGATTACCTTGTTTTTTGGAGTGTATCACTGGCTATTGTCCCCATCAAACAAAGCCCTTTCATCAGAGGTTCTTAAAACACTTTTTTCCCCTCCTTTATTTTCCTTTGAAATAAGCTGGGCAACAATTAATTTCAGAGAGAGAGAGAGAAAGATAATTCAACAAGGATCTATTACTACTCTCAGCTTCTATTGCTGTAATGAAAATCTATTTCCTTTCCCTTTTGTGTCCCATATAATTTAATGCCCATTTTATTAATGGTCTGAAATAATTACGGAACCCTTTGTGATTCTCAAGTATGTTTCATTTAATTGTGCAATAAATGCCTAATCTCTTCCTCCATCTGAAGCTATTATGGCGTTAAAATTAACAATTATGCAGCAATGCGCCGGGGTCCATAGAAATCACTCCAGATAACTAGACATATATAAATCATTCATGAGAACAATTTCTGAAAAGAGACGGAGGGGAAAAAAATTGTGTTGAAAATGACATTGGGAAGCCAAGGGCCCAGCCTGTAAGAAGATAGTAACACCTTTAAAAAATCTTTTTTTCTTTCCTTTTTTGTTATTATTATTTTATTAATTGTGTATGTGGCATAGCCCTCTCCCCCACTTCTATTAGCCTGACAGATATTTTCAGAATTAATTAACTGTTAGCTCTGAGGATAAATTGTTCATTATCAATTTTCCCCCCTCTTTCTTTCTTTCCTTTTATAATTTTTCTTTTTCTTTCAGGCCAGCAATTACACTCCCTGCCTTTCTCCAGAAGCTCCTGTTCTGCACAGCTATCCAAATGGGAAAAGTGCTTTTTCTTTCATCCCTATTCACTCCTCCTCTTCTCCCTTTTGTGGGATTTAATAACCATGGCTGATAGGCTCATGCTGGACAGAGAGGTTAAGTTTGTTGTCTCAGCACTTTGCTGACAGGGGATAGTGCAGGAATTCTGTAACTTCTAACCAGCCCTGTGGGGTTGCCTAGGACTTGGCCCACACAGGCATAGTCTATAAACAGTGTTCAGAAACCCTGCAGTCCCAAACATTCTGCTTATCTAAGAGCACGTCCACTGGTGTTGCTAAAGCCCTCCTCTATTTTTTTTAAACATTCCTGAATCCCAAGAGATTCCCAGAAAATAACCTCCAGTCCACGCCCTACCCCAGGACTGGTATGTGCATGCATGCAAACACACACACACACACACACACAGATGCACACACATGCACACAAATGCTTGTTATGCAGCAATAAGCAGGGTCAAAAAACCAAGTGCCCTCAGGGTCAGGTAAGAAATACAGATGAATGAAGTGGGTGAAATGGGGAAAATTGGAGATCCCATACCCTACCTGAAGCAGGCAGCTGCGACCCAACTTCCAGCCATTGATGCTTTTGGGGAATGCGGGCTTGATGTAGCCAACACTTCAAGGGAAGCCTGAAATTTGGACTTCCATGGTGGTCCAGTGGTTGGGAATCCATCTGCCTACGTGAGGGATGCAGGTTCCATCCCTTGTCTGGGGGGACTCCACATCCCCTGGGGCAGCTGGGCCCATGTGCTGCAACTGTTGAAGCCCGGGTGCCCTAGAGCCCATGCTCTGCAACAAGAGAAGCATGTTACTGCAACCAGAGAGTAGTCCTCACTTGCCACAACTAGAGAAAGCACTCACACAGCAATGAAGCACAGCCAAAAATACATCAATAAATAAAAATTTTTCAAAAAGAGAAGCCTGAAACTTTAATATGTCAACTAATTGTTGGTAATGAATTTAGAAAAACTGAAAACAGCATAGGCTAAATAGGCAGGATGGATTCTGGTTGGGACTGCAACTTGTGGGCACTGAAAGATTGATACTTATTTCTTGAATTTGGTCCAGCAGAAGGTTCCTGGAAGGGACGGGCTGAGCCCACTGTCTCTTGGCTGTCCGTGCTCCTCAACCACCAGGGCTTGGGTCTTTTGGGTCTGGGGAATGTGTCTGATGTTGCTCTGAAGGTTGAGCTCCATAATGAAAAGGATATTGGGGGAGGAGAGGGATCACCTTTGATTTCCTGTAAAACGTTCACCAGTTCTAAATTATTAGTTTAAGTACAGAAGAATCATTGGGCTGGGAGTTGAGGGTGACAAGTCCATTTGTGCTCATGTTCCTGGTGATTTAATAAGTGATTTGGCTCCATATTAATTGATGGCTCATGGGATTTAGAGTTCAAATGTGCCTGGTGTGATGATGCTAGAAATATGGGCTTGTTGATGATAGTTAAAATTTATAAAGAACATGTTACCTATTAGGACCTAAACCATGTAATTGATATTAGATTAATTTAATCCTCTTTGTAACCTTTTTAGGTAGGTATTATTATCATTTCCATTTCACAGGTGAAGAAACTGAGAAGTAAAGGAACATGCAGCAGACAATTTAGTGTGAACAGCAAAGGCAATATTCAAAGCCATGGCTGTCTGAGCCCAGAGCTTGCTTGGCACTTGGTAAAACTCAGCAAGATCAAACACAAAGGTAGGACATGACTTGAGAAAATTTAGTAAATGATAGAGTTAAAGGCACATCAACATAGAACTAGACAGTTTATAACATGTTTCAATGTTCATTGTCTAACTGGGAGATGTGTTAACTATTACGGACAGCAAACTGATAAACATGTCAATATCATTGTACTTCTTTCCAGGGAAGCCAGGCGTGCTGAAATCCATGGGGTTGCAAAGAGTTAGACATGAGTGAGCGACTGAACTTAACTGAACATCCTCACCAACAGGTCCTCTGTCATTTCATTGGCTATATAGCATTCCTTCATAAGACAGAGATACACTAAAATGTCAGACTTCATGGTTTTCATCTAACTTTTAGTTAAACCTTTCTTCTAAAACAAACTGATTTTTTTGCTCCCAAGGTTAAGTGAAAAGCCACCTTAATTCATGCTGACACACCCCCATAGAATAAAACATTGACTGGGCTGGTACTTCGGGATATCAGGGAAGTTTGACATCCAAATCCCTTATAAGTCTTTCCACCATTTCAATATTCATTAATTAACTGCTTATACAAATAAAAGAGCAGGAGCTAATTCTTAGCATTAATACTTCCATCTACTTATTTTACTCTAGTTTCTGTCTCTTTTTATAAGTACTATCCCTAGTTTTCTCCTCCAGCAAAAAATGAAGCATACTGTTTGCAGTTTGCATGTATGTAGCCTGGAATCACCAGCAGTAAGGTTTCATTTCAGAATTTTGTGATTTTCCTGGTCAGCAGCCTTAGACTGATCAATAAAGAGCACTACGAAATTTTGTTACCAAACTTGTGACTCAGATATCTAACTCTCTACCTTTGGCTTACAGATAAAATGCCTTTAAGAGAAACACATTAAACGTTTAAACAGAATATCCACTTCTAAACAATAAATCACCTGGGACTTGCTTTCAGTGGTAGAATATCTATCCCACCCCTGAAGACCTTTTAAAAATAGGATAATAATAAAAAGCTGACATTTATTGAGCACTTATGATCTGCGAGGCACTGGGCTTTGCAAGCATTAATTTATTTGCTTTCACAGTAATCCGACGAGGCAGGTTTTTTCTTTTTTTATCCTATTGAACAGATAAGGAACCAAAGCTTAGAGTTTTAAGTAATTTGCCCAAGGTCACACAGGTAGTAAATGGAAGAGTCTGTATCCCTCACAAGCCTGTCTCTTAATCGCTGTGTTAGAGCAGGCAGTGCCTTGATTGGTGTGGAAATTGTCCCAGGAACAAAGGCAATGGGACTCCCTGCCACAGAGCATTCTAAAGTGAGTGCAGAGGCCTCACCCATGCGTTGCCCCTGCATTTTGAGGAGTCCATGTGTAGTTTTGATACCATGTAACAACTTCACAGGACACCAACGAATGTACCTGAGAGACGCAAGGCCTGCCCATCCCAATGCTGCAAAGCTTTGGTGTCCAGAGGGGCTTCTTGGGGCCTGCTATGATCTTGGGGATGGTAATATATTCCTTTCAGAGGCAGAATTCAGGGGCGACATGTTATTACCTTTCCTTGCAATTGTTTTTTTTTTTTAATTTCCATTTGAAAATTTATTTCCTGTGAGAATGAACTGACTGGAATTCATTTGTGCCTGGGAAGGAAGGTGAATTTCTTATTAACTCTCCCAGGTAATGGGCAGCTGTAGCTTGGACTGTGGGGAAGACTGGAATTGCTCAGGGCTGGGGAGGGCGAGGGAGCACTCGTAGGGAGGGGGCTGGTGATGGATGCCCAGCAGCCCAGGCAGGAAGCAGCATGCTGTGGGTCTGAGTGATGTGGTCTGGAGGGCAACACAATGCTTGAAGTTTTACACAAAAATCTAAATAAGGCATCTCTTTGTCTTTCCTGTGGCTGAAACAGAGACTCTATTAAGAAAAACAAACAAAATGAATAATTTTAAACAATTATAAAAATCCTTTTTAATTTATTTGGGTGCACTGGGTCCTAGTTGTAGCATGTGGTATCTAGCTCCCTGATGGGGGATCGAACCCAGGTCCCCTGCACTGGGAGCAAGGAGTCCCAGCCACTGGACCACCAGGGAAGTCCCTAAAAATTCTTTTTTGAAACAAAGTTTATTTCCCTTCTTATGGTTGGCAGATGTGAAGCTGTTGTCAATTGGGATTGACATATACACACTACTGAATATAAAATAGATAACTAATAAGTACCCTCTCTACAGCACAGGAAACTCTGTTCAGTACTCTGTAATGGCCTATATGGGAAAAGAATCTAAAAAATTATGATATCTATGTGTGTATACACACACACACACACACACACACACACACACACAACTTATTCACTTTGCTGTACACCTGAAACTAACACAGCATTGTAAATCAACAGTATAGGTGTTGTTAGTTGCTCAGTCATGTCCAACTCTTTGCAACCCCATGGACTGTAGCCCTCCAGGCTCCTCTGCCCATGGAATTCTCCAGGCAAGAATACTGGAGTGGGTGGCCATTCCCTACTCCAGGAGATCTTCCCAACCCAGAGATCAAACCTGGATCTCCTTCACTGCAGGCAGATTCTTCACTGTTTGAACTACCAGGGAAGCCCAACTGTACTCCAATAAAAAGAGATTTTTTTTGAGAAAAAATTTTTTGGTGGGAATGGGGAATTCCCTGGCAGTCCAGTGGTTAGGATTCCATGCTTTCACTGCTGAGGGTTCAGGTTAACCCCTCTTTTCTTGTTAGGAAAAAAAGAAGTGCAGTTGTGGACTCTGGAGATTTAGACAACACACATCCTGTGTTGAGGGGGCAGCTGCTACTCAGACCCTGCTAGTCTTTCCATGTAGATATTCTTTTCCAGCTTTTCTTAGAAGATGTATTCATTTCTCTGAATTGAATCCAGTGAAAAATCAGTCAAAACATCAGGAAAATAAGAAAAAGTGTTAAAATTCTTCAGCAACATTTAGAGTTTACAACAGTGAGACATAACTGGTTCCAAGGAATCCACTTTTGTCAAGTTGAAAATGGGCAGGAAATGCTGACATGTGGAATTGAGGGTTAAGTGAGTGTTGGTGGCCCTGCCTGCTGCTTATGGTGAGACAATTTGTAAATAAAACAAATATTAAATTTTTATGAATTGTATACTTAATACAAACCCTCTCAATGGTGTTCCAAACAAGAACAAGTTTGGAATGGAGTTCTAAAACTGGCAATTTTAACGTATGATTCTACGTAGTGTCAGGAACCTTGTTAGATCTATTTGAATGCTATCAATGATTTTTCCTGCTCTTTTTAACGTGTTTATTTATTTATTTGGTTTTGGCTGCTCTAGATTTTCGCTGCTACACACAGGCTTTCTCTAGTTGCAATGTGCAGGCTTCTCATTGTGGCGACTTCTCTTGTGGAGCACGGGCTGTAGAGCATGGGCTCAGTACTTGTGGTGCACGGGCTTAGGTGCCCTGCGGCACATGGAATCTTCTGGGACCTGAGTGGAACCCATGTCCCCTGCACTGGCAGGCGGATTCTTAACAGCTGGACCACCAGGGAAGTCCTTTCCCTGCTCTTTACCATTGTTTATTATGGCCTACATTTATACGTAAATACTACCAGGCTTAATATTTATTATTTATTAAAAAAAAGTGTTTTAAAATATCCACAATAATAAGTAGTGGTTTTGAAGAGCTGTGAAGACATTTTAAGAATAACTTATGACTTAACAGGACTATTCAGGCATTACTAGGGATTCCCAGTTTCTCCTGTTCCTGAAGATTAATATCTACAAGGAATTTTGAAACCTAGACTCAGCTGATTGTTGCCAGATGGAATAAAGGGCGGTTTTAGTACTGTTGGATCTCTCCTGACTTTATAAGAGAATTTATAAATATGGCCACTTATGTAAAAATATTAAATAGAAATATTTTACAGTGTTCAATTTTTATGATCTAAGCCTTTGATCTTGTGTTGTTCAGTCACTATGTCACGTCTGACTCTTTTTGACCCCATGGATTGCAGCATGCCAGTCTCCTCTGTCCTCTGCTATCTTCCAAAGTTTGTTCAAACTCATGTCCACTGAGTCAGTGATGCCATCCAACTGTTTCATCCTCTGCCACCCTCTTCTCCTTTTGCCTTCAATCTTTGCTGGCATTAGAGTCTTTTCCAATGAGTCGGCTCTTCCCATCAGGTGGCCAGATTATTGGAGCTTTGGCTTCAGCATCAGTCCTGCCAATGAATATTCAGACTTGATTTCCTTTGGAATTGACTGGTTTGATCTCCTTGCAGTCCAAAGGACTCTCAAGAGTCTTCTCCAGCACCACATTTCAAAAGCATCAATTCTTTGGCACTCAGCCTTCTTTATGACCTTTGCCAACAAAGGTCCATATAATCAAAGCTATGGTTTTTCCAGTAGTCATGTATGGATGGGATTGAGAGTTGGAACATATGAGAGTTGATCTTGTAGACTTAGAGAAAAATGTACAACATGAGAATCACAAATGTAAATTTTATTCAAGGTCTTACTGTGGACTGTAGCCTGGGATACAGCCATTTAGTGGCTCTGAGTAAACTGCTCCAAAGAGGTATGGGAAGAACTAGTATATATATGAGTTTTTTGGCTAGAAAATACATGTAGTCAAGTATATTTCTTGGTCAGAGATTATTGCTGCATGCTATAAATCTTTTAGAGGAGAACATAGGCAGAACACTCTTTGACACAAATTGCAGCAGTATTTTTTTGGAGCTGTCTCCTAGTAATGGAAATAAAAGCAAAAATAAACAAGTGGACCTAATTAAACTTACAAGCTTTGCACAGCAGAGGAAACCACAAGCAAAGTGAGAAAAACAACCTATGGAATGGGAAAAAATACTTGCAAACAATGCAACTGACAAAGGGTTAATTTCTAAGATATGCAAACAGCTCATACAGCTTAGTATTAAAAAATTCAATCCAATCAAAAATTGGCAGAAGACCTATGTAGGTATTTCTCCAAAGAAGGCATACAGATGTCCAACAGGCACATGAGCAGTTGCTCATCACTAATCATTAGAGAAACACAAATAAAAACTACAATAAGGTAGCACCTCCCATCAGTCTGAATGGCCATTATCAAATAGTCTACAAATAACAAATGCTGGAAAGGGTGTGGAGAAAAGGGAACTCTCCTGCACTGTTGGTAGGAATGTAGGATGGTGCAGCCACTGTGGAAAATAGCATGGAGGAAAAAACTAAAAATAGTTTGACCCAGGAATTCCGCCCCTGGGCAGATATCCAGAGAAAACTCTGATTTGAAACATGCATCTTATATTCAAATCAGCACTATTCACAATAGCCAAGACATGGAAGCAACCTAAATGTCCATGAATAAATGAATGGATAAAGAAGATATGGCATATATTCACAATGGAATATTACTCAGCCATAATATGAAATGAAATAATGTCATCTGAGCAACGCAGATGGACCTAGAGATTATCATACTAAGTGAAATAAGTCTGACAGAGAAAGACAAATATCATTTATATATGATGTGAATACTCTTATTTATGAAACAGAAATAGACTCATGGACTTGGGAAACAAATTTATGGTTACCAAAGGGAAAAAAGGGCAGGGGGGATAAATTAGGAGTTTGGGATTAACATATACACTCTACTACATATAAAATATAAAGAACAAGGACCTATTATATAGCACAGGGAACTATATTCAATATCTTATGATAAACTATAATGGAAAAGAATCTGAAAAAGAATATGACTGAATCATTTTGCTGTACAACTGAAATCAATGCAACATTGTAAATCAACTGTACTTCAATTTTTTAAAAAAAAGAAAAAAATGACAAAAAAGATTACTGCTAAGCACAAAGAACAGATATCTCAAGTTAATGATTTTAGTACTTTTCTTTGTATGGGAAGATGCAAGAATCTGGGGTCACTAAAATTTTTCCTGAGATGTGTACCTATCTAGGGGCACTCTTACCAAAATGCAGAGTTCCTTATCCTGATTTTCATCCTGAATTCCCCTCAGGGCACACTGTCAGTGGGTTGACTTCAGTGAGTTGCAATGTAAGCTTTGCATAACTGGTTGAGAAGTGACACATTTTGTTCTTTTTTGTTTACAATCTCATGTTCCCTCTCTTTAGTATCTTTTCTCTCTCCATACTTCTAACCCTACAGACAAAATCTTTCTCATTTTTCAATCCCTTTCTTCACAGATGTCACCCTCTTCAGGAAGATTTCCTTTTTACTCTTCTTCCCTCAACCTTTAGAGTGTCCCAGGCCATTTCCATGGTCCCAAGGGGCATGGCTGATATTTGGATTCACATCTAACAGCAGAATTTAGATTCTTACCTGCCTGGAACTGTCCTGACTTCATATTTAGATAACCCACAGGCATGAACACTGCAATGACTCAGTAAATATTTGAGTAAATGGGTGAAATGTGTATCAGGCTTCTAGATTATAAACCCACAAATTTTAGATTCTGACCGCCCCCAGGACTCATCAGAAAACATAATATTTCAATCAGTGGCCACTTCCAGTGAGCGAATGAAGGTTGGCCAAAGGCCAAACAGGGAATTGCAATTAGCAAATTCATGAATGTCTTGTTTACATTTCAAACAAGCTCATAGCTTGGTTTCTGTACCTAAAGGATTGTACTGTATTCATAGACCACTAATGACTATTAATAAGTGGAATTGTGGTTGAAGTTCACAAATGTTACAATTGGAGAACAAACTCAATCCACCCTGTTGTATGGAAATTACTCTGATTAGAGCATAATGACTAACTAAAGAGTTATTTGTCTATTCAATTGCAGGGCAGAGAAGGGTAATGAGTTTATTGGCTCAAGCTCCATTCTTCTAGGAGTCAGTAGGAAAGAACTTTTGGTCATTGGAACAATAGTCCAGTTGTTGAGAAGTCTCAGATGACTTCCCAAGAATCCACTTCTGTGGTCCCACTCCCTACAGGAACAGGAAGTTGATCATCCTTGTATTTCACTCACATCCATCACAGAGCCTTGAACTTAGTTGGGTACCTAAGAAATGTTGAAAAGAATTCCAGAATCTTATATTCTCACCTCTGTTTATTTGGATCAAGCATTTACTATGTCCATACTAAGTATTATAGAGTATACATATGGAGAGAAACAGGGTATGTCTCTTCCGTTAAAAAGCTCATGTTCTCATATGTGAATGAACTGATGAAACATGGTGGTATATACCTCAGTTAAGGTAAAATTTAGGATTGTCCAAGACCTCATAACATTGAGCATTCCCCACTATCTTTAGTTATTTATTATTTTGAGCTGTGCGGTCTTCATTGCTGTGTGTGGCTTTCTCTAGCTGCGATGAGCAGAGGCTGCTCTCTAGCTTCAATGTGAAGGCTTCTCATTATGGTGACTTCTCTTGTTGCAGAGCATAAGCTCTAAGGTGCTCAGGTTTCAGTAGTTGTAGCTTGTGGGTTCTAGAGCATGGGTGCAGTAGTTGTGGTGCACGGGCTTAGCTGCCCTGTGACATGTGGAATCTTCCTGGATCAGGGATCCAACCTGTGTCCTCTGCATTGGCAGGTGGATTCTTAACCACTTGGACCACCAGGGAAGTCCCCCTACTGTATCTTGTATATAACTTTAATAAGACCTTCAACTGCTTTGTACTTCAGTTCGTTTTTTCATTAGTTTCCCCCACTACGGTATGAGAAACTTGAGGGTGGAGAATGTGCCCTATGGAATAGGCTTTCCCTTAGAGTTGAATGGATAAATGAATGAGAATGCCACAGATTTCTGACACTGCAGGCTCACAATGCTTGTAAAGAATGGAAGGAGCAGAGCAGCCCTCCTGGAATTCTGCCTGGGATTGTGTATTAGGAGGTCTATCAAGGATGCATGCTTGATCAAAGAGGGAAGCTTCAGGGACCACTGTTTAAAGAGGTGCATATGGCCTTTAGCTTGCGGTAAGGCGTGTATCTCCACTTCGCTGGGAGTCCTGGCCTGAAATGCCTCACTATAAATTAACATACCAACATCTGGGTGACTCAGTGTCAGTTGTGTCACGAATTGGCTTCCCTGAAGCCTCTCGTATCAAGAATCCGGGTCGGCAAACCTAAGGATTAGGTTTTGGAGCTAAAAGGATCATGTGAGCTGGAGTTGCTTATATTTCATCTTCCGCTGTTGCCTAAAGGAGAAAACAATTTGCAATGGGAAGGAATAAGGTCAACAAACAAAGAAAAGCAGAGTCCAGAGTTGGCTCCCTGATAACATCTAGGGATCTAGGTATGCCTGAAAATAGCTATCTCTGGATTCTTCAGTTATGGCAACCAATAAATGCCTCCTCCTCCTCTTTTTTAGTTTGAGTTTCTATCTTCCTCGACTTCTTAGAAAATACCGGTGTAAGTAAAGGACCTGTGCTTTGGAGTGAGACAAATCTGGTTTCAAACTCTGACTACTTCATTGTGGAGTCTCTCTATTACAGCAACTCAGCCTCTTACCCCAGCTAAACACACCAAGTGAAAAATGATTCAGGCCTGAAGTGAGGCAGTGGCAGAGGGCAGAAAGAAGGACCTAGATTTTAGTGCTTTTAAGGAGTTAGGATTGACAGAACATGGAACAGTTTATTATACGTGTGAGAGTAAAGAGGTATGGGGAGGAATGGTGGAGAAGTCTTGGTTTCTGGCTTGAGTGACTGGTGGACAGTGGTGACCAGGGCCAGCTTCACAGGTGTGTTTCTTTTCTTTTTTTAAATTTGTAGTATAGTTGATTAGGGCTTCCTTGGTGACTCAGCAGTAAAGAATCTGCCTGCAATGCAGGAGATGCATCCCTGGGTTGGGAAGATGCCCTGGAGAAGAAAATGGCAACCCACTCCAATATTCTTGTCTGGGAATACCATGGACAGAGGAGCCTGGTGGGCTATAGTCGATGGAGTCACAAAAGAGTTGGACACAACTTAGTGACTAAACAACAACAACAAAATAGTTGATTAACAATGTTGTGTTAATTTCTGCTATACAGCAAAGTGATATATACATATATATATATATTTGTATATATAAATAAAATCAAGCTCCTTTGTATTTTTTTCCACTATGCATTATCACAGGACATTGAAAATTCCCTGTGCTATTATGGTAAGACCTTGTTGTTTATCCATTCTATGTACAAGAGTTTGCATCTGCTAACCCCAAACTCCCAGCTCATCTCTCCCTCTCCACCCTTGGCAACCACAAGTCTGTTCTTTATATCTGTGAGTCTGTTTCTGTTTCATAGATAAGTTCATTTGCATCATATTTTAGATTTCACATATAAGTAATATCATATGGTATTTGTCTTTCTCTGACTTACATCACTAAGTATGATAATCTCTAGGTGCATCCATGTTGCTGCAAATGGTATATTCTTTTTTTATGGCTGAGCAGTATTCCATTGTATATTTGTATCATGTTTTCTTTATCCATTCATCAGTTGATGGACATTGAGGTTGCTTCCGTGTCTTGGCTATTGTGAATAGTGCTGATAAGAACATAGGGGTGCGTGTATCTTGTTGAATTATAGCTCATGTTTTGTCCTGGGAATGTTCCATGTACTCTAGACAGGCCCATCCCAGCATACTTCCAGGTGGGCTACATTGCTCCTTCCATTCTCTAAAGGCAGAATGAGCTTGACAAGTCAGAGTTCTGGAAGACTCATGATACTCAAACTTTTTTTCATTTATTCAACCTTTACTGAATGCCTACTGTGTACTGGCTTGAGTTTGCACCAGGACACAGAACTGATTAAGGCACATTCTCTGCTCTCAAGTTACTTACAGTGTAGTGGTGAGTATACACCACTGATGAGAATAAAGTAAACTCCAATAACAGAGCAGTTGAAAGTCTGTGATTAAAGTCTACAGGGCCTCACTTAGTTTAGTGCCCTGCTATTGCTGTCTTGAAATTCCCAGCCGTTTTTGCAACATGTGCCCTAAATTTTCATTTTTCACCAGGCCCCACACATTATAGAGCCAGTTCTGGTGTATCATTCACTTGGAAAAGGCATAATGGAAGAAGAATAGTTTAAGGGTGAAAGATACTAGATTTGGTTTGAAAGTCTGGGAGGCTGTTTGAAGGGTGGGAGATTGACAAGAGTAGGGCAGGATTCTGGGTGAGGAGAAAGAGCAGCAGAAAGAGTGGTCAAACTTCTAGGGCTTGAAGGGCAAGGATTGTGAATTTCTTGTGGGCCAAGAGAATGCCGAGTCCCTGAGCTGTTGTTATGAAAACATGGGTGTTACAACTCTCTAGGTACCCAGACGGACTTCTTCCTCTAGTTTCTGAAGACCCCATGGACATGTAACCAGACATGTTTATGGAAGACAGAGCAAGAGACCAAGGACAAAAACAAGGAAACTTTCTGGGTGGAGGTTTGTAGAATGAAGGTTAATAGTCTCAATATCTTGCTCATACAGATGCTATGAAAAGAACAGAAATGACTGCTCTGAGTCTGCTGCTGTATTCCTTGGCAGATAATATTTTGTTTGTTTTTGTTTCAGCAATTTGACAGTTTGACTGGGGATACTATATCTCTCTGGCAACAGGGCTGGAAGCAGTGCTATGCAACTATGGGGGAGTGCCCAATATTTTATCTTGAGAATTTTTTTGAAAAAGCCTTTTCATTGATTTAATTTGATGTAAGCCAGAATATTCAGAAGCATAGTACAAAGGGTTCTAGCTTTGAAGTCAGACATCCTTGGTTCAAATTCAATTTCCACAAGTTGCAAGCTGAGTGAGCTTGGGCAAGTTTCAGAGCATATTTCCTTACCTGTGAAAAATATACACCTTGTAGGGTGTTTGAGGATTGGAAGTGAGAATGGCAGGATGTTGAATGGTTGACAAAGCTAGGGAAGATTCTAAGATATCTTTAGAATCTTAAAGGGCTTCCCTGGTGGCTCAATGGTAAAGAATCTGCCTGCAATGCAGGAGACACAGGAGACACGGGTTCGATCCCTAGGTTGGGAAGATCCCCTGGAGGAGGGCATAACAACCCACTCCAGTATTCTTGCCTGGAAAATCACATGGACAGAGGCACCTGAAGAGCTGCAGTCCATAGAGTCTCTTTGCAGTGTGCAGAGTCCCACACTACTGAAGCGCCTGAGCATGCACACACAGAGGATCTTAAGAGCCCTTAGCAAGAGAAGGGCTTGCTAAGAGGTGGCCAAAGTGAAGTAATAACTGTCTCCTTCAGTAGGCTAAACAGTAGCTGTTTAGAGGGTGCATTATGGGAGAATCTTGGAAAGGAATTGGGGAATTTGTAGGCACAGAGGATGTAGAAAGGAAGGCCAGGAGTGCTTTTTTCCTACCTCAGTCAAGTCAGGAGCAACCCAAAAGAATGACTAAGCAAGACTGGGGGTACTAAAGAGGAGGGGAGACCCTCTTTTCACTTCCTTCATTGCTGGCAGAATGTGGCTTGAGAGAGTTCTTGGGAGGCCCTCATAAGTCACCCAAAGTTCAAGGCACCTGGAAACTTCTGGCTGGAGAGTGGGAAGCTGAAGGAGGAATTTTCGCCTCACATAATGGTCAAGGCTTAGTAAATTTCCTTATGGGCTACAAGAATGCCTCTGGAAGTAACCTAGCAAGATTTGTCCTGAAAAGACTATGGCAAGAGAACTATGTAAAGGGAGTTTGTTGAACACCGTAGGGCTTTATCATTGAAGTAAGAGCTTAGGATGCTTGCAAGAGGTCAGCTAAACAGAATATCATCCTTATCAGGAAATGTGATGGTGCACAAGTCCTCACCTATGTGTTGAGCACTCTGTGAAAAAGGGGCAAGATTTGGACTCCTGCATTGAGAAGGACATTGACAACTAAAGGAGATTTACTAATAGGCCCTCCTAATGTAGAGAAGTATTTGCCTATGTTTCCTCTAATTCCTCCCTGATCTGACCTCAGGGAGGTTAGAAGGTAGAGATCAGACCTGGGGCCTAAATTTGGAGGTGGGGTACAGGACAATGGAAGAAAAGGTATAAATGAAATAACACTTAAGTCACACTAAAGATTTTCTTAAATTAGACTTTTTTCTTTTTACTTTAAATTGTGGAACAATCAAACATATATAAAGGTAGAGCAAAGAATATAATAAGCTCTCAAGCATCTATCTCCCAGCTTCAATAGTTATCAATTAAACCTGGACGATCCAGAGGGATGGTATGGGGAGGGAGGAGGGAGGAGGGTTCAGGAAGGGGAACACATGTATACCTGTGGCAGATCCATTTTGATATATGGCAAAACCAATACAATATTGTAAAGTTAAATAAAATAAAATTTAAAAAATAGTTATCAATTTGGGGCCAATCTTCCTTCATTTATGATCTTAAGCATTTCCCATCTCCATATTATTTTGAAGTAAATCCTAGACACTATACCATTTCATCTTATAAAGTTTTCAAGGATGTCTAAGGTATAAGAACTCTTTGTTTATTATTATTACTCCCAAATATTTGACAGTAGTTCCCTAATGTCATCAAATATCTAGTGTATAAATTTCCTCATCCATTTCATATTTTTTTTTACAGTGAGTATGTTTGAATTAGGATCCAAAGTTGTTGCATTTGGTCTATTGGTCTTTGTACTAGTTTCCGAGGTCTGCTGAAAGAAAGTATCACCAACTGGGTAACTATAGCAACAGAAATTTATTCTCTCATGGTTCTGGAGGCCAGAAGTTCAAATTCAAGATGTTAGCAGGGCCCTGCTCTCCTTGAAGCCTTTAGGGGAGGATCCTTCCTCAACTCCTCCAGCTTTTGGTAGCCCCAGGCAGTCCTTGGCTTTGGCAGTTTAACTTCAATATCCATCTCTAACTTTATGTGGCTGTCTTTCCTCTGTATGTCTCTTTTTGTCTCTTCTCGTGGGACCCAATCATATTGGATTAAGGGGCCCACCATAATGATCCTTATCTTAACTTGATTATGTTGCAAAGACCCTATTTCCAAATAGTTATAGTCACAGATACGAGGGGTTAGGACTTCAACATATCTTTTGGGGGAGTCGTGTGTGTTTGGTTGCTCAGTCATCTGACTCTTTGCAACCCCATGAACTATAGCCCACCAGGCTCCTCTGTCCATGGGATTTCCTAGGCAAGAATATTGGAGTGGGTTGCCATTTCCTATCTGGGGAGACATAATTTAACTGAGAATAGTCTTTTAAGATGTTTTAATCTATTGACTCTGCATCCCTGTTTATCTCCACTGGAAGTTTTTGTTAAAGAAATTGAGTCATATGTTCCATGGAGCTCTGCACATTCTAAATTTTCCTATACTTTCCCATGTGCCATTTAGCACATTTCTCTATAAACTACTTTTTAGGTCTAGAAACTTGATTGGATACAAGTTTGATTTTTCCCAAGAAGTGTTGTACTGCAGGTGTCGTATGCTTCCATCAGATGACATGTAACTTTTAATTTGGACTGGATTTTCAGTGTTGGAAAATAAGAATTTTAATGTGTGACAGAGACTAACAAAGTATAGGATTTGCCTGTGATGCATCCAGAGACTGGGAAGGAAGTTCTGCTATGGAGTGTGAGGGAAGTGGTACAAAAAGAAGGAAGTTGCCTCTGGACCATAGCACACCATAAGTACAGTGTAGAGGTGGCCTTGCTCCACGGACCAGGGTTCTGGGCCCCACAGAGAGTCTGGGCTTCCCTGGTGGTTCAGCTGGTAAAGAATCCACCTGCAATACGAGAGACCTGGGTTCCATCCCTGGGTTGGGAAGATCCCCTGGAGAAGGGAATGGCTACCCACTCCATTATTCTGGCCTGGAGAATTCCATGGACTGTATAGTCCATGAGGTCACAAAGAGTCGGACATGA
Organism: Bos taurus; assembly: GCF_002263795.3. Taxonomy (NCBI): domain Eukaryota; kingdom Metazoa; phylum Chordata; class Mammalia; order Artiodactyla; family Bovidae; genus Bos; species Bos taurus. The sequence continues at coordinate 131,473,045 of NC_037328.1, forward strand.
CTGAGTGACTTTGACTTTCACAGAGAGTCTAGGTCTTAATAAATAAAAAATAGTAATTCACATGCCTCTGGTCTCCTGTTAGATGAGGTTCCAGTGTCATATCAAAAAGAGATATGAATAAAATATGGACAAAAATGAAAAAAAGTATAAAATTGGGTCATTTGTAGTGATGTGGATGAACCCAGAGTCTGTCATACAGTGTGAAGTATATCAGAAAAACAAATATTGTATATTAATGTATATCTGGAATCTAGAAAAATGGTACTGACGAACCTATTTGCAAGGCAGGAATAGAGACACAGATAAAGAACAGACTTGTAGACACAGGGGGGAAGGAAAGGGTGGGATAAAGTGGAAGAGTAGCATTGACATATATACACCCCATGTGTAAAATACATAGCTCGTGGGAAGCTGCTGTAGAGCACAGGGAGCTCAGCTTGGTGCCCTGTGATGACCTAGAGGAGTGCGATGGCAGGAAGTGTGAGGGAGGCCTGAGAGGGAGGAGATATATGTACACTCATAGCTGATTCACGTTGTTGTACAGCAGAAACTAACACAAAATTGTAAAGCAATTCTACTCCAACTAAAAATCACACATGCAAAGAGACACACTTCTCCTTAGGTCTCAGTTCCAAGTTTTGGATTTAAACCCAGCAGTTTGCTTAATAGAGCTCAAACTGGAACCACCACGTTGCATTGCATTTGTAAATGACAGCATTTCTCTTCCCAGTTAAGTCATGACCAATAAGAATATATATGGTATAAAAAAGAATACTATTTTGTTTTTATAATCTAAGTATTGTAAAAGCACATTCACCTCCAATGACTTGCACTTTTAAGTAAAATCCTTTCTCCTGTGATTCTCTCTCTCTCTTTTTTTTTATTGGGAGGGGAAAGGTAGGGAAAGGTGGGAAAAATTATTCCTGGGAGATTAAACATTCTGCAAATTCATGTTGACCTCTGATTGGGATAGAGGCTGGTTGTCTTGGAAGAAAATCTGGGTACAGAGACTCTACCTAGGAGTCCCTCATGCCTGTCAAAGTTATCATCTTTCATCTAGAGGAATGGGCACTGACCTTTAGTTTCTCAAAAATATTTGTTGTGATTATCTAAAAACACTGTATAAAAAACAAATTGACAAATACTACATAAAAATGTATCTTGGGCTGAGGCTTAATTGGTGGGAGTAGAAGTAGTTGATGTGGGTACATAAGAGAGTTGTGTACTAAAAACATTGAATTATTTATTTCTAAGAAAGAGTTCTACTGAGCGTCTTTCAATATACTCCATTCCCTAGAGATTTTTCTAAACCCAGACTCCTTGGTGACCTGTTCTTTATCAGCTTAGTTGTTTAATTCCTGCTGCCCTTTTATTGATTCTGGGCATGTTTTATCTTACTAAGAGTTGGTTTCTGTCAATTTCCTCTACTCATTGTTACTGGGACTGTATTTAAGATCTTCCATTTCTATGGGTTTATTTAGGACCCACTGCTAATTTCATGAAATAATTATCCCTTCTTTGGCTTCTCTGTTCCTAAGTGCCTAACACAGAAAGTTAAGTATTCTATATTGCAACAGGGGGATAAGTCACCACTGTTCATTGCTGTATCTTCCAGGGATCTTGATTTTATATTATAATTTAGTCTTGAAAGTGTTTCCTGACAGAAGTGCAGGTAGATGAAAAGATGACTCCATCCATTTGTAAGGCCTGAAAACAAAGGATATAAAAAAATTAAAGTTAATTTAAGAGGGGAAAAAATGAATAGTAAGTGAAGAAAAGATTTGAGGAAGAAATGTAAAAGATAAAATACTGTATTCATTGACACAAGTTAAGTTATAGGACTCTAAGCAAAAATACAGAAAGGGTTCTCTGTTCCTCTGTAGCAACTGCAAAGCTGTACTATTTGTTCAAAAAGCAACCAAATAAGAAGTGAACATGAACCATTCTTCTTGCTTTAATTTGGGCTCACTCATTTCTTTCTCATTTTATTCATTTTTGGGGGCTTCACAGGTGGCACTTTTGGCACTGCCTGCCAAAGCAGGAGCCACAAAACATGCAGGTTTGATCCCTGGATAGGGAAGATACCCTAGAGAAGGGAATGGCATCCCTCCTTAGTATTCTTGTCTGAAGAATCCAATGGATAGAGAAGCCTGGCGGGTTGCAGTCCATAGTGCCGCAAAGCATGGACACGACTGAAATAACTTAGTATACATGCATTCACTTTTTAAATTTGTTGCTGCTGCTGCTGCTAAGTCGCTTCGGTTGTGTCCGACTCTGTGCGACCCCGTAGACGGCAGCCCACCAGGCTCCCCCGTCCCTGGGATTCTCCAGGCAAGAACACTGGAGTGGGTTGCCATTTCCTCCTCCAATGCATGAAAGTGGAAAGTGAAAGTGAAGTCGCTCAGTCATATCCAACTCCTAGCGACCCCATGGACTGCAGCCTACCAGGCTCCTCCGTCCATGGGATTTTCCAGGCAAGAGTACTGGAGTGGTGTTAATTCATCATATATTGGGCATCTGGGTATAGTGCTAAATTAGGAAAGTACCGATGCCCTCCCATTCTCATAGAACTCATAGTTTTCTCTTTCTCACTTCATTAATCAGTTTGTCCACGCACAGAAGAAAACAATTAACTGAAAACTTGTCAAAAAAAATCCTTTCATCAGGCTCAGTAATTTTGCTGAAGTGTTATACATATGTAATAGATACACATACATACATGCACACAGATATTTAAATGTATAAATATACATTTATAACATATAGTGGTTTGTATAGTGGTAACCCTACAATAAATTGAATTTTTATTGGATTATTGATTATTGCTCCTCTGTAAAGAAGGCTGAGCACCGAAGAATTGATGCTTTTGAACTGTGGTGTTGGACAAGACTCTTGAGAGTCCCTTGGACTGCAAGGAGATCCAACCAGTACATTCTGAAGGAGATCAGCCCTGGGATTTCTTTGGAAGGAATGATGCTAAAGCTGAAACTTCAGTACTTTGGCCACCTCACGCAAAGAGTTGACTCATTGGAAAAGACTCTGATGCTGGGAGGGATTGGGGACAGGAGGAGAAGGGGATGACAGAGGATGAGATGGCATCACTGACTTGATGAACGTGAGTCTGAGTGAACTCCGGGAGTTGGTGATGGACAGGGAGGCCTGGAGTGCTGCGATTCATGGGGTCACAAAGAGTCAGACACGACTGAGCGACTGATCTGATCTCATCTGATATGATTTGCTCCCAATTAATTCACTCTGTTAATCTCCTGTGATATGACCACTGAGAGGTCATGAATTTTCTCCTGGTAGTCTGATGCAATGACCTTTTCCAGTTTCATACTATCCTAGAATACGGGGCATGTCCTCTGAAATGTTTTTGGAGCATTTGATAGTGTTGAATACACCTCCTTCCTGACCCCTCTTCTCCCTTCCTTGTGTTCCTATCCTGGGCAGGATTATGGGCTTTAGGGTCAGTCCAAACTCATGTCCAGTCCTTGCTCTGCCACTTTGTGATTTTATGACTGAGGAAGCAGTCACTTCATCTCTTGTGCCTCTATTTGCTCGTCCATCCAGCAGGCATGGTATTACTCCCTATCTCCCAGGGCTTCAGAGGGTGAGGATGAAATGAGATAATATATATGAACAATGAACTCTGACTCAATCTCCTGTCTTCCCTCCAAGTGTGTCCTTCGTCTAGGTCCTTGAATTGGAGCCTCAGTCATCTCAGCCAAGACCCTGTCTTTCAGATCCCATCTTTTCCTTTGGCTTTGTTAACACCTCTATGTGAATGAGAATGACTGTCCAATCATTATTTCAAATTCTACCCTCTCTCCCATGTTAGTCCCACCACACTACACAAGTGCTCAGCAGATATGGATAAGGACAAAACCTTCATTTTTCAGAAACAACCTAGGATAGTGTTCAGGGTTCACCCTCACTGTACAATGGCAAAGGACTGCTAAGCTGGGCTAAAGCTAGGGTGGCCATCTGTCCCAGTTGTCAGGCCATTCCTGGATACTGTCCCAGCCCAAGGTCCTGCTCAATGAGTACCACTTTTCAATCTCAGTCACATCACAGCTGGGAGAATAAATTATTTGGCCACCTTAGTTAAGACTAATGTTTGAACATAATTGGCTGGCTGAGTTACTCCATTTACTTGCTTATTCATTTGGTCTTTTACTGGACAAATATCAAACTTTTCTTCTGTGTCAGGTCCTGGGACCAGAGAACTGAACGACATGTAATCCCCACTTGAGAAATTCACAGATCAGCGGATGGGACATATAGTGATTAGTGCCCTGACAGAGGCTAACGCAGGATGCCATAGGAATGCAAAGGAGGGAGAGACAGACAGACATAACTTGAGGGGGTACAGATGGATCTGGGGAGGAGACAGAAGGCTTTCTAAAATGGGTTCCAGAAAACACTGGCATTATGAGGTTAACATATTAGAATAAGGGTTTAGGGGAAAGTGTTAGTCATTCAGTTGTGTCCAACTCTTTGTGACACTATGGACTGTAGCCCACCAGGCTCCTCTGTCCGTGGAATTCTCCAGGCAAAAATACTGGAGTAGGGTGCCATGTCCTCCTCCAGGGGATCTTCCTGACCCAGGGATTGAACCTGGGTCCTCTACATTGCAGGCAGATTCTTTACCATCTGAGCCACCAGGGAACATCCCCTAAACATCTGAGCTACCAGGGAACATTCTCTAAACACCAGGGTTTAGGGAAGGGAGGGGAAAAACCAATTCAGGCATTTACAGAGATTGGGGTTTTATCTGCATCACATTCCAGGCTGCAGAGAATTCCTTAGCAAAAGGAAAAAAAAAAATGCCACAATTCCAGGGATGTTTCCTTCCTTCTACAAAGCTATTCACTTCTTCCTGCTTGATAGCAATGCCCCCAAAGAGCTGCCTTATAAAGAGAAGTTTAAAAATGGCATTCCAATTAAGACATAATTTCCAGACCATTTGGAATTTTTCATTAATTTTTTAATGTAGTTTGTCATCTAAGGGATTTTAGTTTGCTGATTTTTTTTCCTTCTGAGAGAATAGGTGCAGCAAAATGTCTTCAGCCATCCCTGAGGATAGGGTGATGAGTAAGATTTTGTGCTTGAAATTAGCCACTATCTCACCTGTGTATAGAACCCCATGAACTGGGGCTTTAAAGGCCATTTGTCAGCACTGCCCCAGCAGCCTCCACACCCACCACCCCTTGGACAGCCATCCCCTTAGCTTTGTCCAGCTACAGAGAAGCCTAGGGAAATGTTTGAGAAATGCCTGAATCCCACTTAATAAGGATATGTAAACTCTAGATTTTAGTGGGTGCATAGTTTTCTTGACTGAGATTTTGTGTAGTTTTGAATTTGTTGCTTTTACCATACAAAACTCTTGATCTCTAACAGAACCTGAGCTAACTTGAGCAAAATATGGGAACTTATTGGAAGGATATTGGGTAGATCACAAAATCTACTTGACAACCAAGGCCACACTTGTTGAGTCTGCTAAAGGCACCACCTGGCATAACAGCTAATAGTCTGTGCCATTTGACTGCCCTGTCCCAGAAACTCACCCCTGAGGGACCCTGGGCTCCCTCAGGGACCCAGTGAACTCTCTCTGTTTCTCCCGGGCCTTTGTGGCACTGACCTCTGCCCAACTAAGCTGAGGGAGGGTCTTCTGACTGATTGAGCCTGGGTTACTCATATTATAGCTGTAAGTAGGCTGGTAGAAGAAAGTTTTTCTTGCCCTTAGGGTCTAGCTCCCATCTGTCTTGGGATTTCTCCCCCAGATAGGGCTATTTGTAATGCAGTATAAAGAAAGAGGGGGAAAAGATAATCCAGATGCATCACAGCCCTAAATATGAAGGGTAAGACAATAAAGCTTCCAGAAGACAATTTGTAAAAGTTTCTTTATGACCTTGAGTAAAGATTCCAAAAATAATACACAATAAGCAGTAACCATAAAAAAAGATTGATAAGTTGCAGCTCAATAAAATTAAGAACTTCTGTTTACCAAAAAGCTTTATAATGATACTGAAAAAATAAGCCACAAAGAAGTAGAAGACATTTGAGATATTTGCTATATATATATAAATAAAATACATATATAATATATGTATATAGAAAAGCTCATATCTCTATGTATCTATCTAACATATATAAAGAATAAGTAAAAGAGAGACAAACATTTTTCTTTAAATGGGCAAAGACGTGAACAGGAACTTCAGTGAAGAGGATGTCCAAGTGTCTCAGTTCAATTCAGTTGCTCAGTCATGTCTGACTCTTTGCGACCCCATGAATCGCAGCACACCAGGCCTCCCTGTCCATCACCAACTCCCGGAGTTCACTCAGACTCACATCCATCGAGTCAGTGATGCCATCCAGCCATTTCATCCTCTGTCGTCCCCTTCTCCTCTTGCCCCTAATCCCTCCCAGCATCAGAGTCTTTTCCAATGAGTCAACTCTTCGCATCAGGTGGCCAAAGTACTGAGTTTCAGCTTTAGCATCATTCCTTCCAAAGAAATCCCAGGTCTGATCTCCTTCAGAATGGACTGGTTGGATCTCCTTGCAGTCCAAAGGACTCTCAAGAGTCTTCTCCAAGTATCTAGTAACATACAAAAAGATGCTCAACCTCATTAGTCATCAGAGGAATACCAGTTCAAACCATAATGAGGGACTTCCAGGGTGCTTCAGTGGCTGAGACTCTGAGCTCCCAATGCAGAGGACTGGGGTTTAATCCCTGGTTAAAGAACTAGATCTCAGAAGCCACAACTAAGACCCAGTGCAGCCAAATAAATAAATAAAAATAGTTTTTTTAAAACCCACAATCCATAATGAGATACTGTAGTATGTATCAGAATGGTTAAAATAAAAAAGGCTGAGAATAGTAGGTGCTGGTGAGGATGTTGAGAAACTGGAACATTCATATATTGCTGATGGGATTGATACAACTATGTTGAAAAACAACTGGCAGAATCTAATGCACACCTACCATATAACTAAGCAATTTCACTCTTAGGTATAGAGCTGATGTGTACAAATGTTCATCAAAAGACAAGTACACAAATGATCAAAGCAGCTTTATTCATAATAGCTCCAAACTGAAAAATCTAATAATGGCCATCAACAAAACACAAAAATAAGTTTTGGATATTCATGCAATGGAATGCTGTTTGGCAACAGCTACACACGCAACATGAGTTAATCTTATAGACATGATAGTGAGCCAAAAAAAAAAAAAATCCCAGAAACACAAGAGTATATACTATATGATTTCAGTGAAGTGATTTTCAAAAACAAGTGAAACCATTCTATAATGATGGAAGTCAGAAAAGTGGTTTTCTTTAGGGTAGTTGAAAGAGGCCAAAGGGAAATTTCTAGTGTCTTGGAAATGTTTTCTATCTTGATCTTGAGATTTGTGCAGTTTACTATTTGTTAGTTATACTTCAATAAAAATATTTTTAAAAGGTTGCTCGCAAAAATGGTTAATGCTCTATTTGGTTTTTGTCAAATAGATTTTTCTATATGGTAATAATTAAACTAGCAAAGAAAAATCTATAATGAAAATTGAGGCTCTTACCCCAACTCTCCTTTTATACTAGTACTGCTGCTGCTGCTGAGTCGCTTCAGTCATGTCCTACTCTGTGCGACCCCATAGACGGCAGCCCACCAGGCTCCGCCATCCCTGGGATTCTCCAGGCAAGAACACTGGAGTGGGTTGCCATTTCCTTCTCCAATGCATGAAGTGAAAAGTGAAAGTGAAGTTGCTCAGTCGTGTCTGACTCAGCGACCCCATAGACTGCAGCCTACCAGGCTCCTCCGTCCCTGGGATTCTCCAGGCAAGAGTACGGGAGTGGGGTGCCATTGCCTTCTCCGATCCTAGTACTAATCACCTGATTAAATTTTAAAAACATTTTCTTTTTTTAATTCCTCTGTCATAACTCTAAATAAATGTTTACACTTTAATTTCTTGATTTATATACTTTAGATAAGATATACGGATTTTTCACTGTAAATAAAAGATTTGGATCACATATACCTATTTCCCTTTCACTCTACCCAACATTTTATAATTTCAATATTATCTCTTCTTGTATTATAACTTTAAATAATATAATAAACTGTCATATCTTGTCCTGTCAACATTTGACAGTATCTCTCTACTATCAGCTTTATAAGATAAGGATAATAACAGGCTACACTTTCTTTTATAATTTCTCCCCAGTTCTTCCTCTTCCATCAGCTCACTTTTTCTTTTTCATTGTCAACATTGCTAAGGTTTACATTTTGCCCTGAAATCACAAGCAAGTTTTCTGTGCTTTGTTTACAGACAGACACTAAAACATTAAGCAATCAATGTTATTAATATTATTACTATTGGCACAGGGAATTGTAGTTGTTTTCTTGTAACAATGTTTAATGGAGTATGATTTGTAAAAATAATGAATCACAATGCTATACACCTGAAACTAATATAATATTGTAAGCCAGCTATATTTCAGTTAAAAGCTTCAATATTATTAATACATAAATATTGAATTTTGATGGTCCAAATAGTGGGCTAGAATTCTATTTCAATGATCAGTGAGCTATCAGATGAAGGATGCATCCAGAATTAAGGTTAAAAACAAATGTTGCTCTGTATCAGTCACTTTAAATGATGCCTCCTTATTCAGAGACCAAGGCTCTGAAAAGACAATATGGCCCCTTCTACACCCAATTAACAACAATGACACACATGTAGGATGATCAAAATATGAACTGCCATTCAATAAGAGAAAAATTGGGAGCCCAGCGGACACTAATCTGTAGCAATGTCAAAATCTTCTTGGTAGGTGATGCATGGGACCAGATTCCTGGGGGTGAGTATGTTCCTGATTCTGTGCTGAGAGAGGAGCTCACATCCACTTTTCTCTGAGGTTCTTTCCCTTCTCCTGTCCCTCTTGGTCACATCTGAAGTGGGCATTGGAGAATATGTTCCCCTTAGTGTTTCAGTAGTTTTCTCATCCCACTTCCTTCCACAGAATATTGGAAGCCCAATATTTAAGTTGATTTAAGTTGATTTAAGTCTTTAGCAACTCTTTTAATATTTTGGTCTAGCACATTTTGGGGAAGAGGGAAATAAACACAGCTCTTGCAAGAATTTAGTCAGTTTCTTATCTATTTGATTCTAATTAGCATTGCATACCGTTGGTGGTGGCTGGGAGGAGCTACCCGACACCCAAGGTCAGGGGCGGCAGCCGAGAGTGCCAGGCTGCGACGTCCAAGGAGCAATGGCTGCGCAGGCGCAGGAGGGCCGAGAGGAGCTACTCCACGTTCAAGGTCAGGAGGGGCAGCTGTGAGAAGATACCCTTTGTCCAAGGTAATGAGCAGCGGCTGCGCTTCGCTGGAGCAGCCTTGAAGAGATACCTCACGTACAAGGTAACAGAAACCCAAGTAAGAGGGTAGGTGTTGCGAGAGGCATCAGAGGGCAAACACACTGAAACCATACTCACAGAAAACTAGTCAATCTAATCACATGGACCACAGCCTTGTCTAACTCAATGAAACTAAGCGATGCCGTGTAGGGGCCACCCAAGACGGATGGGTCATGGTGAAGAGGTCTGACAGAATATGGTCCACTGGAGAAAGGAATGGCAAACTGCTTTAGTATTCTTGCCTTGAGAACCCCATGAACAGTATGAAAAGGCAAAATGATAGGATACTGAAAGAGGAACTCCCCAGGTCAGTAGGTGCCCAATATGCTACTGGAGATGAGTGGATAAATAACTCCAGAAAGAATGAAAGGATGGAGCCAAAGCGAAAACAATACCTAGTTATGGATGTGACTGGTGATAGAAGCAAGGTCCGATGCTGTAAAGAGCAATATTGCATAGGAACCTGGAATGTTAGGTCCATGAATCAAGGCAAATTGGAAGTGGTCAAACAGGAGATGGCAAGAGTGAATGTCGACACTCTAGGAATTGGCAAACTAAAATGGACTGGAATGGGTGAATCTAACTCAGATGACCATTATACCTACTACTGTTGGCAGGAATCCCTTAGAAGAAATGGAGTAGCCATCATGGTCAACAAAAGAGTCCGGAATGCAGTACTTGGATGCAATCTCAAAATTGACAGAATGATCTCTGTTCGTTTCCAAGGCAAACCATTCAATATCACAGTAATCCAAGCCTATGCCCCAACCAGTAACACTGAAGAAGCTGAAGTTGAACGGTTCTATGAAGACCTACAAGACCTTTTAGAACTAACACCCCCAAAAGATGTCCTTTTCATTATAGGGGACTGGAATGTAAAAGTAGGAAGTCAAGAAACACCTGGGGTAACAGGCAAATTTAGCCTTGGAATACGGAATGAAGCAGGGCAAAGGCTAATAGGGTTTTGCCAAGAGAATGCACTGGTCATAGCAAACACCCTCTTCCAACAACACAAGAGAAGACTCTACACATGGACATCACCAGACAGTCAACACCAAAATCAGATTGATTATATTCTTCACAGCCAAAGAAGGAGAAGCTCTATACAGTCAGCAAAAACAAGACTGGGAGCTGACTGTGGTTCAGATCATGAGCTCCTTATTGCCAAATGCAGACTTCAATTGAAGAAAGTAGGGAAAGCCACTAGACCATTCAGGTATGACCTAAATCAAATTCCTTATGATTATACAGTGGAAGTGAGAAATAGATTTAAGGGACTAGATCTGATAGATAGAGAACTACAGATGGAGGTTCATGACATTGTACAGGAGACAGGGATCAAGACCATCTCCATGGAAAAGAAATGCAAAAAGCAAAATGGCTGTCTGGGGAGGCCTTACAAATAGCTGTGAAAAGAAGAGAAGCAAAAAGCAAAGGAGAAAAGGAAAGATATAAATATCTGAATGCAGAGTTCTAAAGAATAACAAGGAGAGATAGGAAAGCCTTCCTCAGTGATCAATGCAAAGAAATAGAGGGAAAAAACAGAATGGAAAGACTAGAGATCTCTTCAAGAAACTTAGAGATACCAAGGGAACATTTCATGCAAAGATGGGCTCAATAAAGGACAGAAATTGTATGGATCTAACAGAAGCAGAAGATATTAAGAAGAGGTGGCAAGAATACACAGAAGAACTGTACAAAAAAGATCTTCACGACCAAGATAGTCACGATGTGGTTATCACTCACCTAGAGCCAGACATCCTGGAATGTGAAGTCAAGTGGGCCTTAGAAAGCATCACTATGAACAAAGCTAGTGGAGGTGATGAAATTCCAGTTGAGCTATTTCAAATCCTGGAAGATGATGCTGTGAAAGTGCTGCACTCAACATGCCAGCAAATTTGGAAAACTCAGCAGTGGCCACAGGACTGGAAAAGGTCAGTTTTCATTCCAATCCCAAAGAAAGGCAATGCCAAAGGATACTCAAACTACCACACAATTGCACTCATCTCACATGCTAGTAAAGTAATGCTCAAAATTCTCCAAGCCAGCCTTCAGCAATATGTGAACCATGAACTGCCTGATGTTCAAGCTGGTTTTAGAAAAGGCAGAGGAACCAGAGATCACATTGCCAACATCTGCTGGATCATGGAAAAAGCAAGAGAGTTCCAGAAAAACGTCTATTTCTGCTTTATTGACTATGCCAAAGCCTTTGACTGTGTGGATCACAATAAGCTGTGGAAAATTCTGAAAGAGATGGGAATACCAGACCACCTGACCTGCCTCTTGAGAAATCTGTATGCAGGTCAGGAAGCAACAGTTAGAACTGGACAGGGAACAACAGACTGGTTCCAAATAGGAAAAAGAGTACGTCAAGGCTGTATATTGTCACCCTACTTATTTAACTTATATGCCGAGTACATAATGAGAAACACTGGACTGGAAGAAACACAAGCTGGAATCAAGATTGCCAGGAGACATATCAATAACCTCAGATATGCAGATGACACCACCCTTATGGCAGAAAGTGAAGAGGCACTAAAAAGCCTCTTGATGAAAGTGAAAGTGGAGAGTGAAAAAGTTGGCTTAAAGCTCAACATTCAGAAAATGAAGATCATGGCATCTGGTCCCATCACTTCATGGGAAATAGATGGGGAAACAGTGGAAACAGTGGCTGACTTTATTTTTGGGGGCTCCAAAATCACTGCAGATGGTTATTGTAGCCATGAAATTAAAAGACACTTACTCCTTGGAAGGAAACTTATGACCAACCTAGATAGCATATTCAAAAGCAGAGACATTACTTTGCCAACAAAGGTTCGTCTAGTCAAGGCTATGGTTTTTCCTGTGGTCATGTATGGATGTGACAGTTGGACTGTGAAGAAAGCTGAGTGCCGAAGAATTTATGCTTTTGAACTGTGGTGTTGGAGAAGACTCTTGAGAGTCCCTTGGCCTGCAAGGAGATCCAACCAGTACATTCTAATGGAGATCAGTCCTGGGATTTCTTTGGAAGGAATGATGCTAAAGCTGAAACTCCAGTACTTTGGCCACCTCATGCGAAGGGTTGACTCATTGGAAAAGACTCTGATGCTGGGAGGGATTGGGGGCAGGAGGAGAAGGGGACGACAGAGGATGAGATGGCTGGATGGCATCACTGACTCAATGGACGTGAGTCTGAGTGAACTCTGGGAGTTGGTGATGCACAGGGAGGCCTGGCATGCTGCGATTCATGGGGTCGCAAAGAGTTGGACAGGACTGAGCGACTGAAGTGAACTGAACCAATACTTATACCCACAACTGAAAAAAAATTGCTTCCTCCCACATCATCTCCCCTGTCTCTTTCTTTCTCTCAATTTATGAGTATCTTGAATCTATCAGGTAAGTTGGAAAGTCTCACCTTCACCATCTTCTTTCTAAGTCATTCTGACCAGCTGAAAATGTTTACTGGTTTCAGTCTCAATGGGGTATGTATTGTCAGACATAATCCATTTGCTGTTGTTCAGTCACTCAGTCATGTCCAACTCTTTGCAACCACATGGATCATAGCACATCAGGCTTCCCTATCCTTCACCATCTCTTGGAGCTTGCTCAAACTCATGTCCATTGAGTTGGTGACGCCATCCAACTATCTCATCCTCTGTTGTCCCTTCTCTTCCTGCCTTCAGTCTTTCCTAGCATCAGGGTATTTTCCAATGAGTCAGTTCTTTGCATCAAGTGGCCAAAGTATTGGAGCTTCAGCTTCAGCATCAGTCCTTCCAATGAATATTCAGGGTTGATTTCCCTTAGGATTGGCTGGTTGGATATCCTTGCAGTCCCAGGGACTTTCAAGAATCTTCTCCAACACCACAGCTCAAAAGCATCAGTTCTTTGGCATTCAGTCTTCTTTATGGCCCAACTCTCACATTCATACATGACTACTGGAAAAACCATACCTTTGACTATATGGACCTTTGTTAGCAAAGTAATGTCTCTGCTTTTTAATATACCGTCTTGGTTGGTCATCACTTCTCTTCCAAGGAGCAAGCGTCTTTTAATTTTGTGGCTGCAGTCACCATCTACAGTGATTTTGGAGCCCAAGAAAATAAAATCTGTTACTGTTTCCATTGTTCTCCCATTTATTTGCCATGAAGTGATGGAACTGTATGCCATGATCTTGGTTTTTTGAATGTTAAGTTTTAAGCCAGCTTTTTCACTCTCCTCTTTCACTTTCATCAAGAAACTCTAGTTCCTCTTCACTTTCTGCTATAAGGGTGGTGTCATTGGTGTTTCTGTGGTTATTGATATTTCTCGCAGCAATCTTGATTCCAGCTTGTGCTTCATCCAGCCCGGCATTTTGCATGATGTACTCTGCACATAAGTTAAATAAGCAGTGTGACAATATACAGCCTTGAAGTACTCCTTTCCTAATTTGGAATCAATGTGTTGTTAATGTCCAGTTCTAACTGTTGCTTCCTGACTGCATACAGGTTTCTCAGGTAAGGTGGTCTGGTATTCCCATCACTTTAAGAATTTTCCACAGTTTGTTGTGATCCACACAAAGGCTTTAGCATAGTCAGTGAAGCAGAAGTAGATGTTTTTCTGGAATTCTCTAGCTTTTTCTATGATCCAACAGAAGTTGGCCATTTGATCTCTGGTTCTTCTGCCTTTTCTTCCAGTTTGTACTTCTGGAAGTTCTTGGTTCACACACTGTTAAACCTAGCTTGAAGGATTTTGAGCATTACTGTGCTAGCATGTGAGATGAGTGCAATTGTGTGGTAGTTTGAACATTCTTTGGCATTGTCTTTCTTTGGGATTGGAATGAAAACTGACCTTTTCCAGTCCTGTGGCCACTGCTGGGTTTTCCAAATTTGCTGGCATATTGAGTGCAGCACTTTCACAGCATCATCTTTCAGGATTTGAAATAGCTCAACTGGAATTTCATCACCTCCACTAGCTTTGTTCATAGTGATGCTTTCTAAGGCCCACTTGACTTCACATTCCAGGATGTCTGGCTCTAGGTGAGTGATCACACCATCGTGGTTATCTGTGTCATGAAGATCTTTTTTGTACAGCTCTTCTGTGTATTCTTGCCACCTCTTAATATCTTCTGCTTCTGTTAGGTCCATATCATTTCTGTTCTTTACTGTGCTATCTCTGCATGAAATAGATACCCTTGGTATCTCTAGTTTTCTTGAAGAGATTTCTAGTCTTTCCCATTTTATTGTTTTCCTGTATTTCTTTGCATTGTTCAGTTAAAAAGTCTTTCTTATCTCTCCATGCTATTCTCTGGAACTCTACATTCAGATGGATACGTCTTTCCTTTTCTCCTTTGCCTTTCACTTCTCCTCTTTTCTCAGCTATTTGTAAGGCCTCCTCAGAAAACCATTTTGCCTTTTTGCAATTCTTTCTTTTAACAATGGGTATAACCTCATGTTTTGGTTTGCTTTTCTCTTTTATGCTGCTTGTTCTCCTCTTTGCCTGGGGATCTGTGTCTTTCTGTTTGTTCCACAGGAAATCTGACCAGGAGCTCTGAATGTAAGGGAGGATTATCGCCAGTCCTACTTCACTATCATTCCCAAAGGAATTGGTAAATCAATAGATATAATAAGACATTATTAAAATAATTCTGTACCCAGAGAAGTAAAGATCATGGGGATGATATGTGGGATGTGTGCTTATGGTTGTAGTAATAGTAAAAATGCCCTTTCTCATGTGGTCCCTGATTCTTGTGTTTCAGCAGGAGCTCTGGTTGCCCACTGACCTTTGATTTGGAGTGGACAAGGAGGTAGAAGGGATAAAGATAGGTCAATAAGCTGAAGAATGGTTTGGCACTCTGGTAGTTAAGTGCAATGCCACAAGAGAGAAAAGAGACCCACTGTCCAGGGATAACCTGTTGAAGATCTGGGCTAGTTTGTAAGACAATCAGAGACTGGATGGGGTGGATGGAGATCTGTCAAGGTAAGGTAGTACATCTCTCCACTCAGGAACCAACGAGAGGAGACCTGCCCTGCTTGGGACATTGCCTTTGAAACCCAAGACAGAATTTATAGACAGTAACCTAATGGGACAAAAACACAATCCATGGGCCAGATATAGGAAGGTGAGTAGAGAGTGGAGGGCAGGAATTGAACTGACCATTCTGGGAGATGGAGGAGGCAGTGATCTGTGAGCTAGTGGTGGTGGTGGTGGTGCTAGAGACTCCCTTCTAAGGAACTCTGTCCAGAGGGAGTAGTATTTGGGCCCATGGAACATGGCCAATGCTTCTCCAATGAGGAGAAGGGCATTGTTGAAGGACAGATGATACTTATCTCTAAGCAGGGGTTGATCCATCTCCTGAGGGAGAGAACAAGAGTCTGCTCCCCACTGAGGGTGCTGGGAAATCCACCCAGTTTCTCAGGCATGTGTGATGGCTGCAGTTGAGGGGAGGTGTGGGACTCTCCCAGGACCACAAACTGCCTGTATGTGGGAAGCAATGGAACAGACTCTCTTTCCCCACCTGTGGTAGAAAATGGTGTGAATCAACCCCTTTACCATCATTCAAGTGTGGCTGGATGGGGTTGTCACTGTAAGGACAGAAAAGAGGAAGAGAGTGAGAGATTTGGGGTTGGGCAGCCTGGTTCCAATTCCAGCTCCAGCCTTTCTGCTTCTGTGGCTTTGGGCAAGAAGCTGAGGTTCTCTTGGCTTCCTGTTGTCTATCAATAAAAAGCAGATAATAATATTAGTACCTAAATAAATCATCACATTGTACACATTAAACTTACAGTGCTATTAATATACATCAATTATATCTCAATAAAACTAGAAAAGAAATAATAGTACCTATAACCTCAGGAGATGTAACAAAGGTTAAATGAGGCAATCAATGTAAAGTTCTTGGTACAATGTCTGCCATATAGTAAATACAAATGAAATGTCAGATGTTATTCATATTTATTCCCTACTTCCTGGAACTATGTATTTTTGTTGTTGTTCAGTCACCCAGTCACGTCTGACTCTTTGTGACGGCACAGACAGCAGCACACCAGGCCTCCCTGTCCCTCACCATCTCCCGGAGTTTGCCCAAGTTCATGTTCATTGCATTGGTGATGCCATCCTGCCATCTCATCCTCTGATGCCCTCTTCTCCTTCTGCCCTCGATATTTCCCAGCATCAGGGACTTTTCTGAGTCATCTGTTCGCATCAGATGACCAAAATACTGGAGCTTCAGCTTCAGCATCAGTCCTTCCAGTGAATATTCACTTAAGGGTTGATCTCCCTTAAGATTGACCTGTTTGATCTCTTTACTGTCCAAGGGACTTTCAGGAGTCTTCTCCAGCACCACAGTTTGAAGGCATCAATTCTTTGGCATTCTGCTTTCTTTACGGTCCAGGTCTCACAATCATAATGACTGCTGGCAAGACTATAGCCTTGACTATATGGACCTTTGTCAGCTATGTAATATCTCTGCTTTTCAACACACTGTCTAGGTTTGTTACCGCTTTTTGCTGAGAAGCAATCATCTTCTGATTTCATGGCCACAGTCACCATCCACAGTGATTTTGGAGCCCAAGAAGAGGAAATCTGTCACTATCACTTTTTCTCCTTCTATTTGCCATGCAGTAATGGGGCTGGATGCCAAGATCTTAGTTTTTAATATTTAGTCTTCAGCTGGCTCTTTCACTTTCCTCCTTCACCCTCATCAAGAGGGTCTTTAGTTCCTCTTCACTTTCTGCCATTAGAGTGGTATCATCCACATATCTGAGGTTGTTGGTGTTTCTCTTGCCTATCTTGATTCTAGCTTGTAACCCATTCAGCCCAGCATACCTCATGATGTGCTCACTGTATAGATTAAACAAACAGGGTGACAGCAGACAGCCCTGTTGTACTCCTTTCTTGATCTTGAAACAATCAGTTGTTCCATACAGGGTTCTAACTGTTGCTGGAGCTGTGTATATCCTAGGCTAAAGCAATGATTGGGTGCTCTTTGTAATTCAAAGAGCTTTTCTGGGGTCTGTGGCACCACTGGAGGTGAGAACTGGGTGCAGGGGATAGAGAAGGGGTCTGGGACTAGGAGAGTATGGGACAAGGGACATAACCCAAGGACAGGATTCACAAGTGTGCTGAATATCTGACTTCTGAAGGGGTGGCCAGAATGCCTTTGGGGAGACCCTGAGCCTGTGAAGGGCGCACTGAGGCAGCCTAGCTCTGCCAGGATGGACAGTACTCAGAGGAACAACACTCAGAGGACCAGTACTTAGATGAACAAAAGTCAGAGGAACAGTACTTAGAGGAACGGTACTTAGAGGAATAATACTCAGAGGACCAGTACTCAGAGGAATAGTTCCCAGAGGAATAGTACTCAGGAATAGTAGTCAGGAACAGTACTCAGAGGCCCCACGTCCTGTCATTCTGGGGTCTCAGAATGCTGTGAGTTATATAACCTGTATCTGAAGTAAATCCCTGGTGGGACGTTATCGTGGCTGTCACAGGACATGCTGTGGAGTCTGGGTTAGTGGCTGTTCTTCCTACTCAGATTATCCCAACCATCTACAAGGATTTCTCTTGGATAGAAAGCAGGTTGAAAAGAATCTATATAGGCCAACATAATATTTATTTACTAAAAATACATCCACTTCCTTCTATATGAAAGGAATGCTGAGTAAACACAGGGGAAAGTAAAATCAGGGGAGCTTAGTAGGGAGTGAAGATGAATAAGGGAAAGTAAGACTCGTTTAGGAAGGGGACATGGGGAGAAGGAAGGGTCAGCAGGAGTGGAATGTAGGGTAGGTGGGGAGTCTCGTGTCCTCACTGGCGTGTAGGACCCACCATCTCTGTGTGTTTCCTGCTGTATGTGATTGGCAAACACGTTCGCTTCAGGGCCTAATTTCTGTGGCAGCGGAGCTCCTGGAACCACTAGTGTTATTTATGTTCTCTGAGCCTTGTATTTAAGGCGTGATGAAAAACAACCTAACGGCCCAAGCACAACTGCCCCATATGAGAGACCATTAAGATAAAGTCCCGCGTAAGTGGCCCTAATAAAAGAAATTTATCACAAGACATGGAGAGGAAGGTGTCTTTATTCACTAGGTGAATAACACCAGGCATTGTCAATGTCGCTTTTCAAGGCTCAGGAATTATCATTCATTCTCCAAATTACCAACTGCACAAAAATTACTAAATGGTGCGTTATCACTCCCTCTCAGCGAGAGACTGTCTTTGTTTAACATTTGATTACAAATGGCTTTCCTATGATTATCATCAATAAATCACAGGTAAGTGTAGCCACAGCTGGGACCAAGGCAGAAAGACTTCATAAGCTACTGGGAAAAGGGAAAACAAAAAGCATGCAAAAGCTGATGCTTCAGGGAATGCTGAACTTTTAGGACTGACTTTGTTGAGGGCCTTGTGGGGGTATCTTGGAAGCAGAGCATGAACTGTGTCCATTCAAAGGAAGTGGGAGTTCTGCAGAGGTTTGATGATGTCCCGTAGGTCCTAAAACATTTGGAAATGGAATTTCACTTCTGAGGAGGGACGTGTATGAGGAAGAAGGTACACAGAAGGGAGAAAGGCCTTAGTCTATGTAAGAAAGAGGGGATTTAGTCATTAAGAATCTTTGAGAAGAGAGAAGATCAAAGCAATGGTATTATGATCACTGTTGTTAAGGAGAGAGATTAGAGAATGGTCTCATTCTTTGTTCCATTATTTCATTCATTCCTTCATTCACCTGGGCTTTCAGTCAGCAAATATTTATTGAAGTCCTACTATATGCCAGGTACTGTTAAGAGGCTATCGTAGGAAAGTAAAGAGACAGTCCTTGCCTTCATGAAGCTCATGCTTCTGGAGGGAAATAAATAAATGAGATAATGGCAGTGTGTAATAAGTGCTGTGGAGAAAATAAACAGGTTAAGGATAAAGAGTAACTGGTGTATAGAGAGCTACCAATACTTTGGTTACAATGCTCAGAGTTTCATGTCTCTGGAGAGGTATAATATTTGAACTGAGACCCTAAAGGTGAGAACAATGACTCTCTTCTCCTGAAAGAACATTTCCAAGGAGTCTGAGGGACAGAGAGAGATGAAAGTGTCTAACAATTATCTGAACCAAGTTATCAGCTTGGATTCAGACGTAGCAGGGACTCAGTGACTCAAGTGTCAACAGGCTATTTGGGAAACAAAATTGAATGTGGAATGAAATGGAATGAATCCTTTGACTCCTCATCTGGATCTGCTTGCAGTGCCTCCAACTGGAGTGTCTGAGCAGCCACTGCTTTTTACTCAGGTCTCTCCAGATCTTCTTGGAACTGGGACTGTACCCATGTGGTCTCCTGGCATAGGTATTTAACAGATGAGCTTCACTTTGATTCAGCAGAGCCTGGTTCTCTTGTAAATGTGTTGCTCCCAGATATGGGTTAGGTTGGGTAACAGATACTACCAACCAGGACTTTAGCTAAGGGGAGACACTTATTCTGCCAAATTAGCAAAATAAATGCACCAAGGAACAAAAAGTCACTCTCTTTCCATTTGCCACAAACACTTATCTTAACCCTCTGCTTCTATTTGTGAAAATTTGCCAAAGTGTAATTTTACTTTCTTAACAATTTCAGAGGTTGTTGACAATGAACTGAGAACTACTGACATGTTAAAATGAATTATGGCCTACAGTATCTGGGAACTCTTGAGAATTTAAATGTGATGGGTATTTATGAGCAAGACAAAGGAACAAGAGAGCTAAACGAATGGAGAAGGAGATCCAAGATCCTACAAAGAGTGAAGACAGGAAAGAATCAGTCTGTGAAAAAGAGACAAAGGGAGGTGGCCACAGAAAAGTACAAAACGGTACAAAAAGGGGTCAGGGTGGAGGGAAAAGAGATGGAGAGAGACAGAGCCAAGAATGGGGAAGGAGATCCAAGATCCTACAAAGAGTGAAGACAGGAAAGAATCAGTCTGTGAAAAAGATACAAAGGGAGGTGGCCACAGGAAAGTACAAAAACGGTACAAAAAGGGGTCAGGGTGGAGGGAAAAGAGATGGAGAGAGACAGAGCCAAGAACGGGGAAGGAGCGGGTGGGCAGCAAGGCCGCTGCGGTGAAGGGGACAGTGTGGAGATTAAGATCTCTATCTGAGCTTGTGGCTGGAGCGATTACAGTGTATTAGGGTCCTGCCAGTGTTGACAAACACTGCCCCAATTAGGAATTAGTTCCACAAGGCATCAGATATCTAGGCTGCTGTTGACCTGTAAATAGAGGGGCCCTCCCTTCCCCTTCTCTTATTCAAATAGGTGCAGCTGTTTCCTAGAATAGCCCAGGACACACAGCCTTCAAAGGCTCCACCTACAGCAGTCCCAGGGTGGGAGCAGAAGTGACTATCAATCACCTGATGTTCAAAAAATTAAAAAAAAAATACCAGTATTCTGGTAAATGCAAGTTTTTCCCCTAAGAATGCATGTTCAACTAAGAATGATAAGAGTTCCCTAAGAATGATAAGAGTTCATTCTCTCCACACTTCATCCAGCATTAAACCCAAGACCCATCTTATAACCATTGTTTCAGAGGTATAAGTACTGTCTAGGGGAGGTGTCTATTTCATGGGCAATAGTCAGTAGGCAATTTTGAATTAATTGCCAAAGACTGGATTAAAAGGGTATCTGAGCACACATTGAGCACTCATTTTTCCCCATATCTGTGGAAGTGATAGACAAGAGGTAGAGTTCTTGGAAGAAAACCCCACAACCAGAGTGGAAAGTAAGGGGTTTTATTGATGTTTCCCAAACTAGTACGGGAAGCTGGGATCTCAGAGGGACAAAAGGCAGATGAAATCAGACAGAAGCAGGAAATGTCTGCAGAAAAGCACTGAAGCAAAGGAGGCTGTGGCTGATAGGGAAGGCCCCCTGTCCTGAGGCCAGGTCCTCAGGACAGGAGGGGCTTCTGGGTCCAGAGTGGGAGCCTCACCTGACAGGAGAAATGTCTTCAACTCCCCACCCTTCTCTATTCTGTCAAGGCAGGCAATACATGGGAAGGGTAGGCTTTTGCTCAAAGAGGAACCACAGTGCCTCATGAGGTTGGTGCTCCCAGACAGGCTCCAATAATCAGGAATTCAAGGACTGGCTCACACTGCCCAGCATGTATTCCATGCCTCTCCAACAACATTTAGAGGCAGGCTTTCACCTATAGGCTAAAGGGAATCAAAAATACCAACATGAGGACTCACCAAGATTCAATAAATATTTGAGGGAAGCCAAAACTATGAAGGTGAGTACCAAACTCAGCAAGTAAATGAGCTGATATCAGGAACTTCAGCTAATTAAAAGCAAAAAGAATAATATATTAGAATAAGAAAAATTAAAATCATTAGAAAGGCATAGAGGATAGAGGATATTATATCCATAATAATCAACTAAAGATTTGGAAGTTAAAATTTTGATTTTTGAAATAAAAATTCAATGGACAATTTGAATAACAGCATGGAAATAGTGGAAGAACAAGTGAGAAAGCTTGAAGACCAACCTGAGAAATTCTCCTGGAAAGCAAAATATGAAAGAAAAATAAAGACACATGGCACATGTTCCAACACATATCTAATAGAAATTGGGGGATAGGTCATTAGTGTTAGCTTACAACAAAGAGAAAGCAAACAGAAACACAAAGAACAATTGATAAATCCATAATTACAGTGAGAAACCTTAACCTACTGCACTCACAGTCATAAGATGTCACAGAAAAAAAATGAAAAGAGATGAATTAAAGGATGTAGACAAATAGAATGACACAATTAGCTATCTTACCTAACTCTAACAGAGGAAGCATACTATTTTTAAACACAAAAAATCTTTTACAAAAAGTGATCATGTTTTAGGTTATAAAATAAATCTTGACAAACTTCAGAAAGCAAAAAAGTCATATGATTTGTATTTCTTGATCACAAGGCCAATGAAATATAAACAAAAACCAAAGGAAAACTTTGTCCAGAAAAATAAAAGTCATGCTTCTAAATAATTTTTTAACAGAAAAGGAAGTAAAAAATCATTATAACTAAGTCTGCAGATGCAAAAAATTAAGAACATACCTATCAAAGTCTGTGCATTGGGCAGACAGAGGAGTATACATGGTATTATAACATGTTTACTAAAACATAAAACACATGAAAATCACATGAGGTTAGAAAAATAATAACAAAATAAAATGATCTTAAATAAATTAGGGAAAAATAATTAGTAAAAGTAAAAACAGAAATTGTCAAATTACAATATTAAAAATAGTGCAGATGAATACAAATAGAAGCTGATTCTATGAAAAGATTTCTAAGATATACAAATATTTGTTAAGTTCTGTAGAGAAGGAAATTCCTTCTGCCCAATTCAGGAAAACAGAGAGAAGGGAAAACAAACAACATAAATTTAAAAGGGAAATAGCTACAGATATATAAAAAATAAAATTAAAAAGCAAAACTTTATACCAATAAATTTAAAATACAATAGACAAAACTAAAAATGCTTGGGAAAATATAAATTGTAAAAATTTACTTAGAAAATAGAAAATCTGACTATAATAATAATCATAGACTATAAAAGAGTAATAAAACAATTACCTATTAAAAGGTCACCAGTTCTAGACCATATAAAGGACTAGTCTTACAGACTTTCAGTTCAGTTCAGTTCAGTTGCTCAGTCGTGTCCGACTCTTTGCAACCCCATGAACTGCAGCACGCCAGGCCTCCCTGTCCATCACCAACTCCCGGAGTTCAATCAAACTCACTTCCATAGAGTTAGTGATGCCATCCAGCCATCTCATCCTCTGTCATCCCCTTCTCCTCCTGTCCCCAATCCCTCCCAGCATCAGAGTCTTTTCCAATGAGTCAACTCTTTGCATCAGGTGGCCAAAGTATTGGACCTTCAGCTTCAGCATCAGTCCTTCCAAGAACACCCAGGACTGATCTTTAGAATGGACTAGTTGGATCTCCTTGCAATCCAAGGGACTCTCGAGAGTCTTCTCCAACACCACACTTCAAAAGCATCAATTCTTTGGCACTCAGCTTTCTTCACAGTCCAACTCTCACATCCATACATGACCACTGGAAAAACCATAGCCTTGACTCGACGGACCTTTGTTGACAAAATAATGTCTCTGCTTTTGAATATGCTATCTAGCTTGGTCATAAGTTTCCTTCCAAGGAGTAAGCGTCTTTTAATTTCATGGCTGCAATCACAATGTGCAGTGATTTTGGAGCCCCCAAAAATTAAGTCTGCCACCGTTTTCACTGTTTCCCCATCTATTTCCCATGAAGTGATGGGACCAGATGCCATGATCTTAGTTTTCTGAATGCTGAGCTTTCTAGGAACAGATAATTTTCATGTTATATAAATTATTCCAAAACACTGAGAAGAAAAAAGACATATTGTGAGAAGCTGTTCAATTGTTTTATCAAACTGTACAGTGCATGGAATTTTCCAGGCCAGAATACTGGAGTGGGTAGCTGTTCCCTTCTCCAAGGGCTCTTCCCAACCCACAGATAGAACCCAGGTCTCCCGCACTGCAGACGGATGCTTTACCAGCTGAGCCACCAGAAGCCCAAGAATACTGGAGTGGGTACCCTATCCCTTCTCCAGGGGATCTTCTTGATCCAGGAATTGAACAGGGGTCTCCTGCATTGCAGGCAGATTCTTTACCAGCTGAGCTAGCAGGGAAACTCTTCATCAGAATAACAACCTCAATAACAAATAACTGTTATTCAGTGTACAGCACATTCCACTGGCCCCTCAATTTGTCATTTGTTCTCATTTTCAGTTTTTCCCTTTGCCTTCAACTCTGCTGCCTGCATCCAGTCTCTCCCCTGTCCTCCAGTTCTCTGACCCTTGTCATGGGTCAGCACTCTAGTATATTTGCAACCTTGTAAAATGGGTCTTGTGTGCCTGTGTTTTTAAATTCCACAAATGACATGCTGTAAACTGTATGGCAAGAGAAAACTACTGGCTTATCTCATAGGTGAGTTTAGACACCAAATTCTGTTACAATTACTTTTCCAGTACACACCTTGGTATATTCCATGCACTGTTATGCTCCGATGTCCAAGGTATAATTCAGCAAAAATGTTGCAAAAAAGTACCCGATATTATTCAACTTTTTATGTGTGTATCCTTGTAAATTTGTAAATTGTTACTTAAATTGCCAAAGGCTACTCAAGAAACTGTTAATAGAGGTTACTTTGGGGCAGTGGATGCAGTGGGGTAGTTGGAAGTATTACTCCTCACTTGTGTTCTTTAGAACTTTTTCTCCTTTTTAACCATAAGTGTGCTTACTTTTAAATTTTAAAAACAAAAAAAGGTGGTGGTGGGGGGAATACTATGGTTTTTATCAATCATTGATCTAAAGTCTGATTTCTAGGGCCCTCTCCAGGACTTAATGATTCTTTATTTGTGGGGTCAAGAGTTCCCCCTAACTTGGAGAAAGAAATTTGTTTTCTGGGATTCCAAGAAGCAGAGGGAGGAAGACTGAATGGGGACAATAAGGAGAGATGTCAGCTCCCGCTGAAGAAACTTGCTTCAAATTACTGTCAAAGATAAAAATGGACCTTCCTGTTGGTTTTGGAAATAGTTTTCCTATTCAGGCAGAAGTTGAATGAGACCAGCTGGGAGTAGGCAGTTTAACTGAGAGGTTCCCACTTCTTTTCTTAAACTTGATTCTTCTGATCTTAAAGAGTGGGTAGAGTACATCATGAGAAACGCTGGACTGGAGGAAGCACAAGCTGGAATCAAGATTGCTGGGAGAAATACCAATAACCTCAGATATGTAGATGACATCACCCTTATGGCAGAAAGTGACGAGGAACTAAAAAGCCTCTTGATGAAAGTGAAAGAGGAGAGTGAAAAAGTTGGCTTAAAGCTCAACATTCAGAAAACGAAGATCATGTCATCCGGTCCCATAATTTCATGGGAACTAGATGGGGAAACAGTGGAAACAGTATCAAACTTTATTTTTCTGGGCTCCAATATCACTGCAGATGGTGATTGCAGCCATGAAATTAAAAGACGCTTACTCCTTGGAAGGAAACTTATGACCAAGCTAGATAGCATATTCAAAAGCAGAGACATTACTTTGCCAACAAAGGTCTGTCTAGTCAAGGCTATGGTTTTTCCAGTAGTCATATATGAATGTGAGAGTTGGACTGTGAAGAAAGCTGAGTGCCAAAGAATTGATGCTTTTGAACTTTGGTGTTGGAGAAGACTCTTGAGAGTCCCTTGGACTGCAAGGAGATCCAACCAGTCCATTCTAAAGGAGATCAGTCCTGGGTGTTCTTTGGAAGGAATGATGCTAAAGCTGAAACTCCAGTACTTTGGCCACCTGATGTGAAGAGTTGACTCATTGGAAAAGACTCTGATGCTTGGAGGGATTAGGGGCAGGAGGAGAAAGGGACGACAGAGGATGAGATGGCTGGATGGCATCACCAACTCGATGGAAGTGAGTCTGATTGAACTCCGGGAGTTGGTGATGGACAGGGAGGCCTGGCGTGCTGCAGTTCATGGGGTTGCAAAGAGTCGGACACGACTGAGGGACTGAACTGAACTGAATCTTTGTTTTTCCAGTTCTGTACACTTGAAATTCTTCACTTTACATACCCATATATATATGACTCCTTTGAAATTTAAGGTGCTACCAATCAAAGATATTTTATTTGAGCATATTAATCAGAGTCTTAATTCTTCATTGAATTCATGCTTACGTTATTTAGACAATTTTTTTTTAATCATTGCTTTAAAATCCTTAAGACAATCTTGTTAGGCAAACAGAATGAATACTATTATTGCTTTTTCAGAGTCAAGCTGCCAAGCTGCTCAGTCAGGTTCAGTTCTGGCTAGTTTAGGGAAGGCCATCTCATTTTGATGCTACACTCAAGGTTAGTGTAAATGTATCATTAGTCACAAAATACAATCTCTGTCGACAGCATCATACTTGTCTGTCAGAAATGTAGTAAGTTGGTGGGATACTTACAGTCAAAGAAAACCTGATTTTTGTTTATCCTTCTCTCTGAATGATTTACATGGGTGAATAAGGAAGGTTGTTGCTTAAATTTTCTAGACTTTTTAAAAAAAACAATGATTTATTTTGTACTGGGTGGAACTGGGCTGACCAAGTTGCATGTCCGAGAGGCATGTGAGTGAGTCTCCGAGTCTGGTGAAAGCCAGGCAGTTTTGATCTACTCCTGTAGTCCTGGAGGTTTCAGACAATCCCCGGCTCAGCTTTGTCACCGGCGGATGCATCATTCATTGGAAGTTGCTAAAAGCCTGGGTGAACGGTTGAGTGGTGGTACTCGCGCGTTGTTTACACCAGGCTGTGGAATAATTTAAGAGCCCACTGGCCGTAAGTGAATTACCGACGCCACCGGCGCGTTAGGCCTGAGGGAGCTCCAATTAACGCGTTAATCACAGGGCGCCCCCAGGGCCCGAGTGTTAACACGCGGGATTTAGTAGCACTCCACTAAGTTGTTGATGAGGCCTGCGGTGGGATGAAAACCCTTAGAATACAGATGTGACAACCCCTGCCCTTTTATTTGTTAGTCAATAATCTGAATAACCCCAGTTTCACAGCTTCGTGTTGGATTTGCTGTTCCTTTCTCTCGTCCGCTAATCTCCAACGAGGCCTGATAGGGTAGACTTTAACTTTGATTTGAGCCCCCCTCCCCCTCCTCCTAAATAAAAGCACAGGTTTTTATCCCCATGCGTATATTGCATAGACATCAAAGAAAAAAAAAAGCCTCATGCATTTCCATTAAAGCCGCGCGGACCAGGGGGAGGCACCAAGCTGGGTGCGGGCTTTTGAGGCGGTGGAAATTGATAAGGTTCATCTGCATACAAAAGGCTGAATGGAGAGGCAGCGGGGTGAGCGAGGTCGGACACCCAGATGGATTTTTTAATTCTGGGGAAAATAACACCACGCTCACAAGTGATAACTGAGCCTTTCTTCCCAACTCAGACCAAAATATGATTTCCATTTGTGCATTGGAGGAGAAGAAAATTATACAGAATTTCATTCTGCAGTATAATAAGGCTTCACACTGAATAATGCTACCATAAGGCAGTGTAATTACTGAAGGGCAGAAAATACACTTTCAGTTTATATCTAATCACAATACCACATTGTCTGCTTTGGAAAAAAAAAATCTGGGGTGGGGATGTGGCCCGTTGCTTGACTGTGAGTGGGACCCAGGGGAGGTTGTGGGTGCTGAGCTTATTTATCAGAGAAAAGGTGGGTGATGTGGCGCTAACACCTAAGACTGGACACAACCAGAAGGTGTGGGCTTCTTTCCTCTGAGGATCTCTAGGTGTTTCTCCTCTTCTAAAATAGCTTGTCCCGCTCTATACTGACCCATTATGACCATGGCTAGTAAACACAGTGATCAAAATAAAGAACTGAGAGGGAATCAGCCAAATTATTTTTACTGTTTGATTGTTATTGTTTAGTTGCTAAGCCGTGTCCAACTCTTAGCGACTCCATGCATTGTATGTAGCCTGCCAGGCTCCTCTGTCCATGGGATTCTCCAGGCAAAAATACTGGAGTGGGTTGCCATTTCCTTCTCCAACTGTTTGATTAGCCTATTTAATATTGCTGAAGATTTTTGGTTATGTGTTTTTTGTCTTTCCATTTTGAAATCTATATCTTATTCACTCTAAAATAATATATATTTATTATAAAATATTTTGAAAAACAGAAAAGTGTAGTGGGGAAAAAAAATCATTCTATTTCCCAGAAAAAAAGAAAGACTGGTAATATTTTGGTCAAGTTTTTTTTGTGGTGTGTGTACTATGTTTTGTTCTGTTTCTTCATGAATGACAGAAAAAAGTTTTCACAATGGCAGAACTTGTTTACACAATGGCAGATACTAAAAGCCATTCTGATTTAGAAAGCAATGTATTTTAAAATTATATTTTAGGTACTATATAAGAAACCTCTGGGGTTACTCTGGTAGCTCAGTGGTAAAGAATCCGCCTGCCAATGCAGGAGACATGGATCCTGTTCCTGGGTTGGGAAGATCTCCTGGAGAAGGAAATGGCAACCCAGTCCAGTACTCATGCCTGGAGAATTCCATGGACAGAGGAGCTTGGTGGGCTACAGTCCATGGGGTCACAAAAGAGTCAGAGATGACTTAGCGAATTAATGACAACAACAATAAGGGAGCCTCTAGACTTAATAGTTCCAAGTCCAGTGGTTCTCAAGCATGTGTGTACATCAGAATCAACTGGAGAGCTTGTTAAACCATAGTTTGCTGGGCCCCAACCCCCAGAGTTTCTGAATTTACAAGTCTGGGTAGGGCTGAGATTCTGAACTGATAACAAGTTCTCAGGTGATGTGATGCTGGTACTGGTGCCAGACTTTGAGAACCACTGCTTTTTCATGGTTGTGGGCATGGTTAAGGAAACCACAAAAAATATAAGCTCCCAGACCACCTAAAGAGAAATGCAGATTTGGGAGAGGTCTTAAAAATATTAAGAAACTATTTGTGAAACAAATTACTGAAGTAATCTCATCAGTAGTGTGGTAGACAGAATAGTAGTTCCTCAAATATTTTCACATCCTACTCCCCAGAACTTGTAACTGGCAAGAGAGACTTAAGGTTGCAAGTAGAATTAAAAATGGTAATCAGCTGACCTTGGATGGACCCAATGTAATCAAAGGATCCTTATCAGTAAAAGAGGGAGACAGGCAGGTCAGTGGTCAGTGTCAGAGTCAGAGATTTGAAGATGCTGTGATACTGGCTTTGAAGATGGAGGAAGAAGCCACAAGCCAAGGAATGAAGATGGCCTCTCGAGACTGGAAAAGGCAAGGTAATGAATTGTCTCTCAGACTCTTTAGAAGGAATATACCCTGCTGACACGTTGATTTTAGCCCAGTGAGATTCATTTAACCTTCTGACCTCTAGAACTATAAGATGATACATTTATGTTGTTTTAAATCACAAAGTTTACAGTGATTTGCTGTAGCAGCAATAGGACACTCATGCTAGCAGCTATCCACCCACATACACACACATGGATCCATCATCATTTCCTAAGCAACTTTCTTCATCAGTTAACATTATTTAGATTCACCTAGCACTTGGACTAGCTTCCCTGGTGGCTCAGTGGTAAAGAATCTGCCTGAGATGCAGGAGACGTGGGTTCGACCCCTGTGTTGGGATGATACCCTGGAGAAAGAAATGGCAACCCACTCCAGTATTCTTGCCTGGGAAGTCTTGCCTGGGACAGAGGAGCCTAGTGGGCTATAATCCATGGGGTAGCAAAAGTGTTGGACATGACTTAGCAACTAAACAACAGCAAGTACTTGAACTAGCTAGACCTGGGGAATCACCATTGCCTCATGACAGTTATAAGGAAGGCTCAGAAGGAGTAGGCCAACCCAGAGATCCTTACTGAGACCTTGTATTCTTGGCCTGGTCCCTGGGCAGGTCCAGTTGATGTGTTCAAAGACTGAAAGCTCCTATGTCACCTCGAGGGAAAGTGCTGAGTCCTGACCTCTGAACTGCCAGGAAATTCCCTCTGGCACCACTAGGAATGAACAAGTTGTTTATAAGCATTTTGTTACTTAAGGGACCCAAAGATTGGGGGCAGGAGATTTCTGCCTAAATCATTACAGATGGTACATTAAGAAATTTGGGCCAGATTGTACAGAGTTTGCTAAAGATTTGGGGGAGAATAGGGTATCATTTATTTTGGTCTATGATTCCCCCTAGAGACCTTCTCTAACATTGTTTATAGCAAATATTCCTAGCAGATCCCATTTGATCTATGTGTCAGTCCCTCCCCTCTGCCAATACCAATCTTGATTATGTAACTATAGTCTTGAAATTGGATAGAGTGGAAGTAAAGTAGGTTCCTCCAACGTTAGTTTTCTTTTTCAAAACTGTTTTAGATATTTTAGTTTCTTTTTTAAAAGTATGACTTTTAGAGGGGTCTTGTCTATATCTACAAAATAACTGACTAGTATTTTGATGGGAATTCACTAAAACTATATATCACTGGGGAGGGTTGACATTCTTTCTATGTTGAATCTTCCAATCTACGATCAGTATTTGTCTCCCCGTTTGTCTATTTTTTTTCATCATCATTCAAGCCGTGTGCATGTTTCGTTAGATTTACACTTAAGGATTTTCTTTATTTTGATTATAAGTAGAATTGCACTTTAAATTTTGGTTTTTACATGTTCATTACTGGCATATAAAAATACAATTGATTTTTGTATCCTGTACCATCCTGAAGTTACATTTATTAAATCTAGGATTTGTGTGTGTGTGTGTGTGTGTGTGTGTGTGTGTGTGTGTGTGTGATTTCCTATGTAGATATTTATTTCATCTGCAAATAGGGAGTTTTTTTTTTCCCCTTTGTTTTGGCTTTATTACCCTGGCCAGGTGTTTCATGTTGAATAGAGTGTAGAGAACAGATGTCTTTGCCTTGTTCCTGGTTTGAGGGAAACATATTCATTCATCATTAAGCATGAAGTTAGCAATAGGATTTTGTAGGTGTTCCTGGTCCTCTGACTAGGAAAGTAGGCTCTTGTTGTCATTGTTGTTGATTTTTTGTCTGTGCCTATTGGCATTTCCAGTTTGTTGGCTTCTTAAATATCCAGTGGGATATATGAGGACCTTCCCTGGTGGTTCAGATGGTAAAGAATCTACCTGCAATGCAGGGATATATGAGGCAAAAAGAAAACGTAAGGAACTTATCACCTCAGGTCCCAAGATCCTTAGCCAATTCTCTTCCTTCTCTCCACCTTCCATGGTCTACTTGTGGTTGTTTTACATAATGTCCAGGAGTGTTGGCCTTACTTAGTAGGGGGAACATGAAATGTATACCTACTCCATCTTCCCAGAAGTAGAAGTCTTGGCACGTTTTCATAATAATCATGGTCAAATAATTCCAACCTCTGTGCCATCTGACATTAGTGTCATGAATTAAGAGTTACATTTTAATATTATGTTTTGAGATTTGGTATCTTGTTTAAATCACATGGAGAGTATTGAAATTTTTGTCTTAGCCGGCATTTGAGGCTACAACTTCAGAGTTACCTTCTGTGTCAGTTCCAATGTCAGTTCAGTTTACAAATCTTCTCTTATAAATTTATCAGTCCTATGTTTATTTTATTTTGTGGCCAATCTGGGGTCTGTGAGATGATCTATCCTGTAATTCAGTTGTCAAAGTCTAGGTGTGCTTTTTAGGGTCAAATCAATATATGCCTCACTCATGGGTAACCTCAGGATTTCATAAACAACTTTAAGAAGTCAATTTTCTGAGCTCCCCCCTCTTTGTGATCTTCCACCACTTCCTGGTTTCTCAAGGCTCTCCCTTTTTGATCCTGTGGCCAGAAGTTTGCAGCTTTATTATACTGCTTAGTCTACTTCCAATGATGATACCACATCTCAGTCCAAATGGTGGGATGGTAGGGAGAGGAAAGAAGTATTGGGAGTTCTTACTCTCTTGGGGAATCTTTTCTAATTAGAAAGGTCATCCTCAGAATTTTTGCTATTTTGAGGTCCCCTTGATGTTACTGCTATACCACTGTGAAATAGATTGGTGGCTGGGGCACAAAAGAACACAGAAAAGAAGGGAAACATTGGAGTTTCTCCTACTCTATCTGAGTTTTAGGAGTCTCCTATTCTGTTTTTTATGGCAGAAAGTTGAGACAAACTAAAAAGTCTCTTGGTGAGGGTTAAAGAGGAGAGTGGAAAAAGCTGGCTTGAAAGTCAACATTAAAAATACTAAGATCATGGCATCCAGTCCCATCACTTCATGGCAAATAGAAGGGGGAAAACTGGAAGCAATGACAGATTTTATTTTGGGGGGCTCCAAAATCATTGCGGACAGTGACTGCAGCCATGAAATTAAAAGACATTTTCTCCTTGAAATGAAAACTATGACAAAACTAGACAGTGTATTAAAAAGCAGAGACACCACTTTGGCAACAAAGGTTGGCATAGTCAAAGCTATGGTTTTCTCAGTAGTTATGTTTCAGTTGGACCATAAAGAAGGTTGAGTGCCAAAGAACTGATGCTTTCAAATTGTGGTGTGGGAGAAGGCTCTTCAGACTCCCTTGGACTACAAGCAGATCAAACCAGTTAATTCTAAAAGAAATCAACCCTGAATATTCATTGGAAGGACTGATGCTGAAGCTGAAGCTCTAATACTCTGGCCACTTGCTGCAAAGAGCTGACTCATTGGAAAAGACCCTGATGCTGGGAAAGATTGAAGGCAAAAAGAGAAGGGGATGGCAGTGGATGAGATGGTTGGATAACATCACCAATTCAATGGACATGATTTTGAGCAAACCCTGGGAGATAGTGGAGAACAGAGGAGCCTGGTGTGTTACAGTCCATGAGGTCACAAAGAATTGGACACAACTTAGCAACTGAACGCCAACAATGACATTCTGTTCTTTGATCCAGAGATAGATGGATTTTTCCCAAAGCTTTCTGTCTGTGCCCTGGTATCCACTTCTAGGTTTTGGGCTATGTTGAGCTTAGGTTGAAATTAAAAAAAAAAAAGACAAAGAAAGAATATTATTATTACTCATAGTTATTGCATCATGTTTATTTACTGTTCTAGATATCAGTGTGGATCAGAATAAGGGTTGCAAGGTATTGCTACAGAAACATTCTGAAATCCTAAGATAATTGTTCTCTTGGACCAATAAGCAGGGAAGAGCTTAAATAATCAATAAAATGACTCAAGTTGTTTTTGGTCTTTTATGTGAGGCACTACTTAACATAATTAAATTGTGATTGGAGATGTAGGTGAGTTTGACTGTGTGTTTCTCTCCACATTAGTATTTTCTAAGTATGCTTGATGTGATGTTAATATATTGTATATAAAAAGGAAAGTCTATTGTGATATAAATTAGTAAATGTTTGGGAAAATAGTTAAATAAGTTTCTTTACTGAGAACAGCTGAAAACACTTTATATGCTAACATGAATCATGTGCCTTCTAGAGTCAAAATTACAATATGCAGCATTGCCCTGAGAATGCAACAAGTTGGCTACTTCCCTGGACCTCCTCTTAGAAAGGTAAGGAGTCTCCAGAACTGAGGATATGTACCTACTCAGAACCCACCCCCTTTTCTAGACCATACTAAAGCTACTAGGACCCTGGAATACATCACTCAGATGGTCCAAACCAACCTCTAGAACCTTAATGGCCATTTCAAAGAGCAGATTTCCCCACCAGTGGCTCTGACACAGCTGTTTGGAGGAGAGAAAGGTGTGGATGGGCTGTGGATACACAGGTTGAAGTGTCTGTAGGCCTCTTCATCTCTTAGGCTAAGAAGGGGAGTGGGTAAGGCCACAAGCTGGGAACTGCCTCTTTTGACCAAGCCATGTTCTGCTGTAAAATTCCCAGTAGTCCAGAATTTCTAACTGTGAACCAGCCTTCTATGTCATTTTGACAGTATCTTTGTCAAGGTGAAAGGATAGAACATGCTATATTTAACAGTGTATTAGCTTGACTATAATTTTTATTTTTAGATATATGATATATTTCGTCAGTTCAGTTCAGTCGCTCATTCGTGTCCGACTCTTTGTGACCCTATGAACCTCAGCATGCCAGGCCTCCCTGTCCATCACCAACTCCTGGAGTTCACCCAAACCCATGTCCATCAAGTCAGTGATGCCATCCAACCATCTCATCCTCTGTCGTCCCCTTCTCCTCCTGCCCTCAATCTTTCCCAGCATCAGGGTCTTTTCAAATGAGTCACCTCTTCTCATTAGGTGGCCAAAGTATTGGGAGTTTCAGCTTCAACATCAGTCCTTCCAATGAACACCCAGGACTGGACTGGTGTTGGAACTCCTTGCAGTCCAAGGGACCCTCAAGAGTCTTATTCAACACCATAGTTCAAAAGCATCGATTCTTTGGCACTCAGCTTTCTTCACAGTCCAACTCTCATATCCATACATGACCACTGGGAAAACCATAGCCTTGAATAGATGGACCTTTGTTGACAAAGTAATGTCTCTGCTTTTGAATATGCTATCTAGGTTGGTCATAACTTTCCTTTCAAGGAGTAAGTGTCTTTTAATTTCATGGCTGCAGTCACCATCTGCAGTGATTTTGGAGCCCAGAAAAATTAAGTCAGCCACTGTTTCCACTGTTTCCCCGTCTATTTGCCATGAAGTGATGGGACCGGATGCCATGATCTTAGTTTTCAGAATGTTGAGCTTTAAGCCAACTTTTTCACTCTCCTCTTTCACTTTCATCAAGAGGCTCTTTACTTCTTCTTCACTTTCTGCCATAAGGGTGATGTCATCTGCATATCTGAGGTTATTGATATTTCTCCCGGCAATCTTGATTCCAGCTTGTGCTTCCTCCAGCCCAGCGTTTCTCATGATGTACTCTGCATATAAGTTAAATAAGCAGGGTGACAATATACAGCCTTGACATACTTCTTTTCCTATTTGGAACCAGTCTGTTATTCCCTGTCCAGTTCTAACTGTTGCTTCCTGACCTCTATATAGCTTTCTCAAGAGGTAGATAAGGTGCTCTGGTATTCCCATCTCTTTCAGAATTTTCCACAGTTTATTGTGATCCACACAGTCAAAGGCTTTGGCATAATCAATAAAGCAGAAATAGATGTTTTTCTGGAACTCTCTTGCTTTTTCTATGATCCAGTGGATGTTGGCACTTTGATCTCTGGTTCCTCTGCCTTTTCTAAAACCAGCTTGAACATCTAGAAGTTCACGGTTCACATATTACTGAAGCCTGGCTTGGAGAATTTTAAGCATTACTTTACTAGCGTGTGAGATGAGTGGAATTGTGCGGTAGTCTGAGCATTCTTTGGCATTGCCTTTCTTTGGGATTGGAATCAAAACTGACCTTTTCCAGTCCTGTGGCCACTGCTGAGTTTTCCACATTTGCTGACATATTGAGTGCAGCACTTTCACAGCATCATCTTTCAGGATTTGAAATAGCTCAACTGGTATTCCATCACCTCCACTAGCTTTGTTCATAGGGATGCTTCCTAAGGCCCACTTGGCTTCACATTCCAGAATGTCTGGCTCTAGGTGAATGATCACACCATCGTGATTATCTGGGTCATGAAGATCTATTTTGTACAGTTCTGTGTTTTCTTGCCACCTCTTCTTAATATCTTCTGCTTCTGTTAGGTCCATACCATTTCTGTCCTTTATTTTGCCCATCTTTGCATGAAATGTTCCCTTGGTATCTCTAATTTTCTTGAAGAGATCTCTAGTCTTTCTCATTCTATTGTTTTCCTCTATTTCTTTGCATTGATCACTGAGGAAGGCTTTCTTATCTCAGTTAGGGTGACCAACTATCCCAGCTTGCTCAGGACTTTCTCATTTTAGCACTGAATGTCCCATGTCCCAGGAAACTGATAAGGTTGATCACCTGCCCCAGTTCTTAATAATTTTAGAAGTGGATTGGCTATACAAAGCATTTCCCATGTTTATTTGATCTTGAAATCCTTTCCTTTTAACTCCCACCCCAACCTCATGAGCATCTTATATAAGTGTAGAGACAAGTTACATCTATCATAAAAAAGTGCATCTTATAGAGAAACAAACTTTCAACCTATATTTTACATTGATTGATCTTAGACAATATTTTTCTAGTCAGAGTATTTAGGCTGTTATAATTTTTTTTAGTTATTATGTTTACTTTTATTACTATCATTGTTACTAATAATGATGATAATAATGTAAGATGTATCAATTTTATAAGTGCTATTAAGTGCTAAACCCTATGCTAGGTGTTTTACATGCATAGCTTCTAATTCTAATAAAATAAAAAACTAAGTGACAAAGGAAATTTGAACTTAGATTTGTCTTTCTCTTAAGTTGATATCTTTTTACTGTGTCTATAGGATGAAAAATAGTAGATAAGATTGCTAAGTTGGGTCCTGAAATCTAATAATTACACATCAACAATGATAGTAGTAATATAGAATACACTTGGGAAAAAATGATCAGATCTGACTTCTCCATGATCTACACCAAGATGAGGGGAAATAAAGTGTTTGTTATATCCTTACAGTTAGTCAAATTTGCTCCTGCAGTTGTGTCTGAGGCCTGCGAGGATTGTTGTTGTTTTAAGTCCTTCAGTCAAGTCTGACTTTTTTGCAGCCCCATGAACTGTAACCCGCCAGGCTCCTCTGTCCATGGGGTTTCCCAGGCAAGAATACTGGAGAAGGCTGCCATTTCCTTATCCAGGTAATCTTCCTGACCCAGGGATTGGATCCACGTCTCTTGCACTGGTAGGCAGATTCTTTACTACTGAGGCACCCTGGAAGCTTCTTGTGAGGATAGTATGCCCTTTTTCTCTTTTAAAATTTCATAAGCAGGGCCGAAAAATGACAAAAGCCTTGAACTTTAGAAAATTTGTTCTCCAAAATCCTGTCTCTTGTAAACAAATAATGCCAAAATAGAAGAGGTTTGTTTTCAGGTCTGTCTTTGTATCTGTCAGTGAAGTGATTCAAAATTTTGTAATATGGCTCTCATCCAGGTTGTTTATAGTTATTGTAATTTTTATTGTTAATGTAAAAAAGGTTCCATTATATTTTAAAAAGTGTTCATGTGTGTATTCAGTCATGTCCGATTCTTTTCGATCCCATGGACTATAGCCCACCTGGCTCCTCTGTCCATGGGATTATCCCAGCAAGAATACTGGAGTGGGTTGCCATTTCCTTTTCCAGAGTATCTGCCTGGCATAGGGATTGAACCCAAGTCTCCTGCGTTTCCTGCATTGACAGGTGGATTCTTTACCACTGCACCACCTGGAAGCCCCTGTTTTAAAAAGTAGTGGGTTTTAAATCATACTCCACGGAGCCCTGGTGTTCTTAAGTGTCCCTTGGAGGAAGGAACAGGGCCAAGGGCAAGAAGATTGGACTCTGGTGTTCTCATGCCTGCTTTAACCAAGTAGTGCCATATTTTTTACATTTCAGAGTCCAGATAAACTTAAAAAAAACTTATTGGAGTATAATTGGGCTGCCCTGGTGATTCAGATGGTAAGGAATCTGCCTGCAATGAAAGAGGCTTGTGTTCAATCTCTGCGTCAGGAAGATCCCCTGGAGAGGGGAATGGCTATCCACTCCAGTATTTGCCTGGAGAATCCCATGGACAGAGGATCCTGGTGGGCTACAGTCCGTGAGGTTACAAAGAACTGGACATGACTGAGTGACTGAGCACATGGTTGCTTTAGAGTTTTGTGTAGTTTCTACTGTACAGCAAAGTGCATCAGTTTTATATATATACACATGTGCTGTGTGCTTAGTTGCTCAGTCGTGTCTGACTCTGTGACCTCATGGACAGTAGACCACCAAGCTCCTCTGTCCATGGGATTTCCCAGGCAAGAATACTGGAGTGGGTTGCCATTTCCTTCAACAGGGAGGATCTTCCCAACCCAGGAATTGAACTTGGGTCTCCTGCATTGCAAGCAGATTCATAACCAACCGAGCTATGAGGGAATCCCATATATATATATATATATATATATATATATATATATATATATATATATATCTCCCCTCTTTTTTGGATTTCCTTCCCATTTAGGTCACCACAGAGCATCGAGTTGAGTTCCCGGGAGTTCAGATAAACTTTTGTTTAAAGATTTTTGGAAGAACAATAAGAAAGATATGGTTTTAATTCATTATAATTACCACGTTATACCAGAAAGCTATTGCCTTTGAGATATTTGTTCTTTTTAATCAGCTTTATTGAGATATAATTAATATTCCCTCATTTGAAATATAGAATTCAGTGACTTTTAGTGTATTCACAGAACTGTGCATTCATCACCTCAGTGAATTTTAGAAGATTTTCATTACCCCAAAAAGAAACCCCACATCTCTTGGCCGTCATTCTCTAATCTCTCCCTACTTGCCATCAGTCATAGGCAACCACTCATCTACTTTCTGTTTCTATAGGTTTGCTTGCTCAGAATATTTAATATAAATAGAATCAAACAATATATGATCTTTTGTCATTAGCTTCTTCTACTTAGCATTGTTGTTGTTCAGTTGCTCAGTTGTGTCCAACTCTTTGTGACCCCACGGACCACAGCATGCTAGGCTTCCCTGTCCTTTACCATCTCCCAGACCTTGCTCAAACTCATGTCCATTGAGTTAGTGATGTCATCCAACCATCTCATCTTCTGTCATCCCCTTCTTCTCCTGCTTTCAATCTTTCCCAGCATCAGGGTCTTTTCCAATGAATCAGCTCTTTGCATCAGGTGGCCAAAGTATTGGAGTTTCAGCTTCAGCATCAGTTATTCCAATGAATATTGAGGGTTGATTTCCTTTAGGAGTGACTGGCTTGATCTCCTTGTAGTCCATAATGTTCTCAAAGTTCATCCATGCTGTACATGCATCAGCATTTCACTCCTTTTTTTATTGCTAAATGATATTCTAATATACTTTATGATATATCATATATATCATATATTTATTTATAAATATATTTGTCATTTTATTTATCCATTTATCAAGTTGATGGACATTTGGGTTGTTTCCATTTTTTGACTATTATGAATAATGGTGCTATAAATATTCATGTACAAGTTTTTGTGTAGACACATATTTTCATCTTTGGGGGATATATGTCTGCGAATAGAATTGTTGGTTTTTATAGTAATTCTATGTTTAATCATTGAAGGAACTGCCAGACAGTTTCCCAAAGCCAACTATACTATTTTACATTCCTACTAGCAGTATATGATGGAGAAGGCAACGGCACCCCACTCCAGTACTCTTGCCTGGAAAATCCCATGGATGGAGGAGCCTGGTGGGCTGCTGTCTATGGGGTCGCACAGAGTCGGACACGACTGAAGTGACTTAGCAGCAGCAGCAGCAGCATGTGAAGGTTCCAATTTTTCCCATCCTTGTATTTAGGTAAGCTCTCATGCTAATTTTATTTCAGTTATATTTTCAGCTCTGTTTGCTCTTCTGCCTGTTTTCCAATTCTTTGTTAAACTTTCTACTGGTTTATTGATTTTCTCCTGAGTTCATTGAGCACCTTTATAATCATTACCCTGAACTCCTTATCAAGTTGATTACTTATCTCTGTTTTGCTTAGTTCTTCTTCTAGAGTTTTTGACATATTCCTCTGTCTCCTCATTTTGCCTAATTCTCTGCTTTTATTTCTATGTGTTAGGTAGGTCAGTTATGTTTCTCAATCTTGGAGAAGTGGCCTTATGTAGATGTCCTGTGGGGTACATTCTTCTCTGGTCACCAGTGTTATATGCTCTAGGGTTGCCCCTTGTGTGGGCTTCATGGGCCCTTCTCTTGTGGTGAGGCCAACTTCACTGATAGGTGGGGATGGATTCAACCCAGCCGGCTACCAGGATTTGCTTGGTGTGATGGCTTTTGGCCAGTTGAGGGTCCATTCCCAGGCTGGTGCCAACCCACTTGTAGGCAGGGCCAGGTTCCAAGGCACTGTTGTACTAACTTTAATAGTTCATCAATTCTGTTGGCTTTTATAGTTGACAGGGATATAAGCTCTAAATAATATCCAGTTTTGTGCCTTGTTGCATTGGACATAAATTTTATATTAATTTTAAATAATAAAGTTGCTAGAACACCTCTTAATCTTGTTCCTGATTTTGCTGAGATTTCTACTACTGTATTGGTCCTCAAACTTGGGTGCATGCTGAGATCATCTAAAAAGTTAAAAAAAAAAAACCAACCCTCTAAGGTCTGTGCCCCAGCTCTAGAGATTCTCAGTAGTGAATCTTGGGCACTGGCACTTTTAAAATGATTTCAAATGGGAAGCAAAATTTGAGAATTACTGCTCAGGTGCACACAGATCTTTGTCATACTAAATTATAATTATTGATTTATTTTGTCTATTTTCCCCAGGAAGATCTTTCTGGGCAGGATTTATGTTCTATTTAAATTTTAAGTTTATTTTAATTTGATTATTTTCTCTATCAATGATTTTTAAATTATTGCTCATGTCTTAAATTTGACATTGTATCCTCAATGTCAGGACAGTGCCTGTAAAATGATAAGAGCTTCAAAAAAGTAAAAACTTCAAAAATGAAGTTAATAATATCATTAATCTTGAATAGTAATGATTGCAATAGTACACTTTTAGGGCAAGTTGTTGAAGACAGGACAGGGAGTAGTTTTGGAGGGAGGATCAGAGATGAAAAAACTTGACTTCAAGTGTTTTTGGTCTGGTATGTCTGGTCAGAAAACCAAAGGCTTTCCACTGTATTTCTATGGGAAGTTCATGCCGGTAGTCTGGAGTGTGCAATTTCTGCTATTGGTAAGTAAAGGAGAGTCACTGTTCTCTCCTCAGGTGGAAATTTTCCATCTACACACCTTGTCATAAAACACAGAAAACTGTTCCTTAGGTCCAGGCTCTATGGGCAGTGCACATTTGATTACGGAAAAGAGACTAAGTTTTGAATATTTGGTAGCAAAACTAAAAAAAAAATCCTTTTCCTTGTCAAGGAAGATCAGATGAAAACAGGAAGATTGTTTTTATTTTGTTTTGTGCTATTCTTTTATTCTTTATTATGAACTAGGCAAAAATAGAAAAAGTACTTAAGAATTACATACACTTTATTTTTTTCTACTTTTCCATAATCAAGTACAATTACATATTTGTAGTGGAGAAACCACGGAGAAGGCAATGGCACCCCACTCCAGTACTGTTGCCTGGAAAATCCCATGAACGGAGGAGCCTGGTGGGCTACAGTCCATGGGGTCGCTAAGAGTCAGACACGACTGAGTGACTTCACTTTCACTTTTCACTTTCATGCATTGGAGAAGGAAATGGTAACCCACTCCGGTGTTCTTGCCTGGAGAATCTCAGAGACAGGGGAGCCTGGTGGGCTGTCGTCTATGGGGTCACACAGAGTCAGACACGACTGAAGCGACTTAGCAGCAGCAGCAGCAGTGGAGAAACCAAGTTCATATTTAAGAAGGAAATTTTGTGAACTAGAAATGTGTTCAACAGCAAGTATAGAAACATTGACTACAGTGGCTAAACCAAAAATAACTTTAGTCTTCTAACTTAATAAATCTGAAAGTGGGTGGCTGTTGATATTTGTTGTGCCATTAAAAATCCAATTGAGAATGTATCCAAGCCTTCCTAGTTTTAGTGAGTTGACTTTTATTTCCATGTTTATTACCTCATGGTAGCATGGTTGCTGAAGATCTGGAGAGCTAGGCTGTCTTCAAGGCAGGAAGAAGGGAGGACAAAGAGCAGCACCAGCAGCATCTGAAGTCTTTTTCCTTCTTTTTGAATATTAGAATACAAAAGCTTTCCAAAATACCCTATAGAAGACTTCATGGTCATGGGCCAGAACTGTGTTCTATGGCCACTTCTACATTCAAGGGAGATTGAGAAAGTGAATATATCACTTGGGACTGAGAACATGGTCACCCTAAACTAAGCTGAACTTCATCAGCAGGGAATAAACAGGGAACTGCTAAGTCGCTTCAGTCGTGTCCGACTCTGTGCGACCGCATAGATGGCAGCCCACCAGGCTCCCCTGTCCCTGGGATTCTCCAGGCAAGGACACTGGAGCGGGTTGCCATTTCCTTCTCCAATGCATGAAAGTGAAAAGTGAAAGTGAAGTCGATCAGTCGTGTCCGACTCTTAGCGACTCCATGGACTGCAGCCTATCAGGCTCCTCCATCCATGGGACTTTCCAGGCAGGATTACTGGAGTGGGGTGCCATTGCCTTCTCCGAAACAAGGAACAGGTGTTGAGAAAGCAAATAACAGTGTCTAACTCAGGCATTCTATTTAGTTGGAATACATATTAAAATTTTTCTCCTACTTCCCTGGCCAGTTCTTCTTAGTTTCTAATTTATTCTTCTCCACCAGACTTTTAAATTAAAAACAAAAAACAAAAAAACTTATTCTTCTTTACCAGACTTTTAAATGATAGGATTCTTTAAATCTTGGTCCTAGCCCTTCTTAAGTTTTTCATTTTATACTCTCTACTTAGGCAGTAGCATCCACTCCTGTAACCTTAATTATCCAATAATTAATGATTCCCAAATTTATGTCCTTATTCTTGAACTCTAATGAAATGGTTAACACCATGTATCTTTTAATCACTGCTCTATTTCAGTGTCTAGCCGGTAACTTATACATCGTGGGTACCCATTAAATATTTCATAAATAAATGAGAATACTTTCTAGGCTACTGACCATGGGATGCATTCCTAGCCAGCAGCTGGCAGGTATGGCAGAGTAAGGAACACAGGTTGATTTCTGTGGGAGCCAGTAGAGTCCTGAGTACTGTAGTCGTTCCAGTTGGAGAAGAGCCTGGGGAGCAATATCTGTTAGTCTCTGGAAGACTACTCCACACCACATGGAAAAGAAGTCCCTGGAGAACAGCTCTTGCTACACCTTTCATGGCCATCTTTTCCTTCAAATATCACAACGAAACTCCAGAAAATAAAAATGTTCACATTGTCTGAGACTAAAATAATACAAGCAATTTTCTCTGAAACTGACTGAGCCTCCATTGCACTCACAATATTGGACAAACATAAGCCTCTTCTTGGTGAAAATAGCAGACAAAAATGACACCAGAATTATAGAAAGACCTATCGTTACATGAAAAGGGAAACAGAACAGTACAATTTGATATGGATTTGTACCAAGATTTAGGGATAAATATCAGAAAATTTTTATTTTAAATTGCAATGAGATTAGAGAGAAATTATGTGTATGAGAAAGGAATAGCAATTTGAAGCCTTTCTCATAATTGAAATCCAAATGTCCTGGTGTTATTTTTAAATTACAAGAATAAAAATCTACCTTTAATATACAGTCAGAAAAAGATACATAAAAAGGAAAATAAAATCTTATTATTATTGAGATTTTCATCACTTTCATACTAAATATAAGAAAATGATAGAACAATATTTTAAAAGTTTTGAGAAAGGATTTGTGACCCAAGAGTTTTCTATGCAGTGAGTCCCCTGGGCTGTGCTTGGTCACTCACTCAGTCATGTCTGACTCTTTGCAACCCCATGGACTGTAGTCCACCAGGCTCCTCTGTCTGTGGAGATTCTCCAGACATGAATACTGGAGTGGGTTGCCGTGCCCTCCTTCAGGGGATCTTCCCAACCCAGCTATCAAACCCAGATCTCCCACATTGCAGGCTGATTCTTTACCATCTGAAACACCAGGGAAGCCCAAGTAAGTCCCCTACATACAAACAAGTTCCTTTCCGTGAGTGCATTCATAAGTCTAATTTGTTTGTAAGTCCAACAGAGTTAGTCTAAGTATGCAACTTAACACACTTGGCTATATAGTACTCTACTGTAATAGATTTATAATACTTTTTATATAAATAATACATACATAAAAAACTAACACAAAAAACAAAGAAAATATTTTTAATCTTACAGTACAGTACCTTGAAAACAGTAGTACAGTACAACAGTCGGCATATAGGGGCTGGCACACACGTTCCCATCTGTGAAAGTTCAAAACTTGAAGGTTTGTATGTAGGGGACTTACTGTACCCTTCAAATAGGAAAGCAACAGGAAAGTATTAAATCGAAGATTCTTAAGCCAGAAACATGTATAGCTTGAAAATAAGTGTTGTCATATGATTCAAAATCATGATCTCAAGAATGGACAGAACATTTTACTCATTCATCAAACATTTATGTGTGGCACAAATTGAGATACTGGTTTATATTCTTTTATCCCTTTCTCCCTGCCCCATCTCCCAACTAATGGCCCTCATTCCCCGTCCGAACCAGGATCCATAATACCTTAATTTTCTTACCTTAGGATTCTTTAAAGAATTTTCTAAAGTTTTTCTAAACTTTTAAAAAGTTAGTTTTTCTGTACAGATTAGTTATTTAAGAATTAACAACCATGAAAGTATTACAAATTAAATCTATGAGACATGGTCAAATCTAAACTTAAGGCAAATCCTCAGGCCTAAATAGAACCAGAAACGTTTTATAAACCGAGAAAGTTTGAAAATAACATCAGTTTTCAATTCTAGAAATTAGAAAAAGGGCTAAAAATTAATTGTAAAAATAAGAAGAAAAATGAAGGTAAACATTAGTGAGAAATATAAAAAATACAACCATTAAGAATAGTGGGGAGGATCTGTGCTCCTGGAGAAATAGGCCTGGAGTAACTATATATATGTGTGTGTGTGTGTGTGTGTGTGTGTGTGTGATATATATATAGTGTATATTATATAGGGGAAAGAGCAGAGTTGAAATAAAGCTAAGGCAATTCCTGATGCCTCCTTGCTTAACTTCTCAAAACTATGTAGAAGTCAGATGGCTGCCACATGAAAATGTCTTCACAAACACTGTTGGATACTGTGAATTCATTAAGGAGAATGTTCAGGAGAAAGCAGAAGTCTAATCCAAAACAAATGGCATTAACAAATACTCCAAGCCTTTGAGTTACATCTGCTACCAGTAGAATTGTGACTGGCAGATAATCCTAGTACATCTCAGTCCTGCTGAGTACCAAACTGAAAGGGCAGGCTCTGGTTGACCCAGTTAGCTTGGCAGTAGAGCCCTGGAGGGCCTCCTCCCCACACTCAGATGTT
This sequence comes from Bos taurus, assembly GCF_002263795.3. Taxonomy (NCBI): domain Eukaryota; kingdom Metazoa; phylum Chordata; class Mammalia; order Artiodactyla; family Bovidae; genus Bos; species Bos taurus. The sequence continues at coordinate 131,517,953 of NC_037328.1, forward strand.
TGTAGTCAAAGCTGTAGTGGCTAGGACAGGCAAATCATTCTTTTATTAAATTCAAATTAAAGGGGTAAGATGAAACCTTCATCTCCACTGTGTTTTCTGAGCTGGCTAGCCCACTGACATCAAGCTGCTCCTACTCACTTCCTATCCTTCCTGTAAATGTTTGTGACTTGCTGCAAAAATTCCTATCTGCCTCTTTTCTAGTGTTGATGTTCTGATTGTGGAAATACACTCGTCCTCTCCCTTGCATACTTTTAATTTGAAACTATTTAAGAGAACTGAGGCTCCCATGTATTGTATATGTTTTTCTAAAAACCAAATAAAATTACCTATGAAAATGAAGAAAAAATACAACCATTAAGAACAGGGTCAGAAATTGTTCTTGTTGTTCAGTTGCTCAGTCACTCAGTCGTGTCTGACTCTTTGTGACGCTATGGACTGTAGCACGCCAGGCTTCCCTGTCCTTCACCATCTCCTGGAGCTTGCTCAAACTCATGTCCATTTAGTCGATGATGACATCGAACCATCTCATCCTCTGTCATCTCCTTCTCCTCCTGCCTTCAATCTTTCCCAGCATCAGGGTCTTTTCTAATGAGTTGGTTCCTCCCATCATGTGGCCAAAGTATCAGAGCTTCAGCTTCAGCATCAGCATCATTCAAAACACTAGTTTATATAAACTCAACCAGTTACACAATTTGAACCAGATATACATACCTGTTATAAGTGTGGTAGAGAGTAAAAGAGATTTCATACAAATACACAATGTTAGGGAATATCATTATATAAAAAGGTGAAACTAAAAATGTTTAAAGAAATCACAATGTACAACTTAATCCTAATAAATATTCTGGATAAAATGGATGATTTTCTTGGAAAATAAGAATTATTAAAATCGACTCAAAGAAGGTGAAAACCTGAATGGAAAAATAACCATGGAAGAAATAATAATAATAGTCACAGGGAATTCCCTGGTGGTCCAGTGGTTAGGACTCAGATTTTTCACTGCTGTGGCCTGGATTTAATCCCTAGTTGGGGAACTAAGATCCTGCAAGATGCATGGCATGGCCAAAAATAAAAAGGAAAAAAATTGTCACAGAATTATTCACAATAAGCATGCCAAGCTCAGATAATTTTTAAAGAAAAGTTCAGGATACTCACAAGAAACATATACTACTTTTTTTTTTTTTTTTTTTTGCTATTTAAATTGCTTCAAGCAAAGAGAAAAGGGTGAAATTTCCAATTAATTTTACAAGGTCGACAGCAACCCAATGCTAGAGCTTAATGCTGAAAATGGTATCCATAAATAAAAAAACTACAGAACAACAACAGTTAACAGTGTATAAATAAACCACTGGCAGATACACTGAGGAATGTATTAAAAGGGCAATACATCTTGTATTCCCTGGAGAAGGAAATGGCAACCCACTCCAGTATTCTTGCCTGGAAAGTTCTATGGACAGTGAAGCCTGGAAGGCTATACCCATTGGGTCACAAAGAGCTGGACCTGACTGAGCACCTGAGCACTCTCAGATACCTTCTATTTATTTGTTAGGATTTCCCAGAGAAACAGAACCAACAGTATATACATACACACAGATTTATCAAAAGGGATTGGCTCCTGCAATCATGGAGGCTGACAACTCCCAGGAATTGCTGTTAGCAATCTGAAGACCCAGGAAAGCTGATAGAATAGTTTGATTCTGTGTCTGAAGGCCCAGGAACCAATGGTGTAAGTTCCAGTCCAAAAGCTAGGAGGCTCAAGACCCAAAAGAAGTGGGGTCCGATGTCAGGAAAAGATTGATGTCCCAGCTCAAGGCAGTCGAGCAGGAGGAGTTCTGTCTTAGTCAGAGGAGGCTGCCATAGCAAAATGCCAGACTGGGCGGCTTAAACAATAGAAATTTATTCTCTGACAGTCCTGGAGGCTTTAAGTCCAAGATAAGGTGCCAGCATGGTCTGTGTCTGGTGAGAGCTCCCTTCCTTTCTCATAGACAGTTTCCTCTTTGATGTGTCCTCACATGGAAAATAGAAAAAAAGATCACAGTCTGTGGTATTTCTTCTTATAAGGGCACTAATACCAACATGAGGACCCCATCCTCATGATCTCATCTAAATCTAATCAGCTCCCAAAGGCCCTATCTCCAAACACCATCACATTGGAAATTAGGGTTTCAATATACTAATTTGAGGAGGACATAATCCAGTACATAGCATACCTTAACTCAGTAGGATTTATGCCAGGAATGTAAAGATGGTTCAATAATTGGAATATTTTGCTTAAACTCATCAAATTAAAAGGTTGAAGTGGATCATGTCAATTAATACAACCATGGTAAATTTCCACATCTCTTTATTCTATAAGACGATAGAAACACTTCCTAAAATCAAAAGCACTTATTATCTTAAGAGTGCAATTGAAAATGACAAGGTTACTCAGTATTATTGCTATTATTCAAAAGTTTTTGAATGTTACAGCCAGAGTAATAAGAAAAGAAAAAGCAACAAGAGAGCTAAGAAAGACAAAATTATCATTATTTGAAGATTATATATTTGTCTATATAATTATCTAACAGGATAATTACAGTCAACTAAAAATCTATCAAAACAGTACTAGTTGCATATGTGACCAATAAAGGACAATGGAAATAAAAAGCAATAGTGTTCTTATACCAGTGGTAGCCAGAAAATATGAAAAAATTCAATTTATAACAGCAACACAAATATAAACCACCTAGGAATAAACTTAGCAGGAATATGCAAAGCCTACATGAGAACACTTCAGAACTACTGAGGGCATAAAAGGAGATCATGTTTTCAGAAGGAAAAAGTCAACACAGAGACTCTGAGTTAGATGTAGAAGCTGCTCTCCAGGATAACACATTTTACAGCAAACAATCTTATACAGCTTTTAAGATCTTTTAGCTTTGGCATTCTGAATTTCACTAGGAAGCATCTAGGTGAAATTCTGTTTTTCATTCATCTTGCTAAGCACTGAGTGGGCTCTTGCAATTTAAAGTTTGTTGTCTCCAGCTTTTAGAAATTTTACTCCAGTAATTTCCTCCTGTCTGTTTTTTGTTTCCACTTTTGGAAAATTTTATTATTTGATTGCTGAATCACCTGAATTAATATTCACCATTTAGAATAGCATTATAATAGATAAATTAACCAGGAGTAAATCTAACAAAAGGTTTATGTAAGAGGGACTTCCCTAGTCGTCCAGTGGCTAAGATTCCATGCTTTCAAAATATGGGGTACAGGTTTGATTCCTGGTTGGGGAACTGGTATCCCACATGCCAAGTGGTGAAGCCAAAATATTTTTAAAAAAGATTTATGTTAACCCTGAATATTCATTGGAAGGAATAGATCCTGATGTTGGGAAAGATTGAGGGCAAGAGGAGAAGGGGGTGACAGAGGATGAGGTGATTAGATAACATCACTGACTCAATGGACATGAGTTTGAGCAAATTCTGGGAGATAGAGAAAAACAGGGAAGTCTAGTGTTCTACTAGAACTTCCATAGGGTCCATAGGGTCACAAAGAGTTGGACAGAATATAGTAACTGAGCAACAACAAAGATATTAACATTAGGGGAAACTACATGAGGGGTAAACCCAGGCCTTTTGTGTTATCTTTGTTGCTTCTCTATGAATCTAAAATTATTCCAAATAAAAACTTTCTCAAAAAAGATCTAAAAGAACTATATGGAGAAAATATAGTACTCTATTGAAAGACATTAAAGGAAACTGAAGCAAAGAGAGAGCTAGAGCATATTGTAAAGGATCCGATAATGTAGAGATGTCAGTTTCCCATAAATTCAGTGCAAAATCAATAAAATTCCAACAGGATATTAAAGAGAAATTTGACAAGCTGATGCTTAAATTTATATAGATTACCAAAGTCTCCAAAATAGCCAATACACTCTAAAAGAGAAGAAGATGAAGATGGGGGACTTGCCTTTCAGATATCAATAATTACTATAAAAGAATTAAAGCATATGTAGTATTTAAGACAGTCTGGTATTGTTTCAAGAATAGAAAAACAGATGAATTGAATAGAACTAAGAGCTGAGAACTAGACCTTTTGTCATATGGAAACTTGATATTGACTGTGCTGAATGAAGCTTAAGCTGGGATTGAGATTGCCAGGAGAAATATCAATAACCTCAGATATGCAAATGACACCACCCTAATGGGAAAAAGTGAAGAGAAACTAAAGAGCCTCTTGGTGAAGGTGAAAGAGGAGAGTGAAAAAGCTAGCTTAAAACTCAACATTCAAGAAACTAAGATCATTACTTCATGGCAAATCAGTCAATCAGTCAGTTCAGTCGCTCAGTCCTGCCTGACCCTTTGCAACCCCATGGACTGCAGCACGCCAGGCCTCCCTCTCCTTCACCAGCTTCTGGAGTCTACTCAAACTCATGTCCATTGAGTTGGTGATGCCAACCAACCATCTCATACTCTGTGGTCCCCTTCTCCTCCCACCTTCGATCTTTCCCAGTATCAGGGTCTTTTCAAATGAATCAATTCTTCGCATCAGGTAGCCAAAGCATCAGTTCTTCCAGTGAATATACAGGACTTCCTTTAGGATGGACTGGTTGGATCTCCTTGCAGTCCAAGGGACTCTCGAGAGTCTTCTCCAACCACAGTTCAAAAGCATCAATTCTTCGGCCCTCAGCTTTCTTTATGGTCCAACTCTCACATCCATACATGACTACTGGAAAAACCATAGCTTTGACTAGATGGACCTTTGTTGGCAAAGTAATATCTCTGATTTTTAATATGCTGTCTAGATTGGTCACAGCTTTTCTTCCAAGGAGCAAGTGTCTTAATTTCATGGCTGCAGTCACCATCTGCAGTGATTTTGGAGCTCAGAAAAATAAAGTCTCTCACTGTTTCCACTGTTTCCCCATCTATTTGCCATGAAGTAATAGGACCGGTGCCATGAAGTTAGTTTTCTGAATGTTGAGCTTTAAGCCAACTTTTTCACTCTCCTCTTTCACTTTCATCAAGAGTCTCTTTAGTTCTTCTTCACTTTCTGCCATAAGGATGGTGTCATCTGCATATCTGAGGTTATTGATATTTCTCCTGGCAATCTTGATTCCAGCTTTTGCTTCCTCCAGCCCAGTGTTTCTCATGATGTACTCTGCATATAAGTTAAATAAACAGAGTGATAATATACACCCTTGATGTACTCCTTTTCCTATTTGGAACCAGTCTGTTGTTTCCTGTCCAGTTCTAACTGTTGCTTCCTGACCTGCATACAGATTTCTCAAGAGGCAGGTCAGGTGGTCTGGTATTCCCATCTCTTTAAGAATTTTCCACAGTTTGTTGTGATCCACACAGTCAATGGCTTTGGCATAGTCAATAAAGCAGAAGGAGATGTTTTTCTGGAACTCTCTTGCTTTTTCGATGATCCAGCAGACTTTGGCAATGTGATCTCTGGTTCCTCTGCCTTTTCTAAAACCAGCTTGAACATCTGGAAGTTCACGGTTCACGTATTGCTGAAGCCTGGCTTGGAGAATTTTGAGCATTACTTTACTAGCATGTGAGATGAGTGCAATTGTGCAGTAGTTTGAGCATTCTTTGGAATTGCGTTTCTTTGGGATTGGAATGAAAACTGACCTTTTCCAGTCCTGTGGCCACTGGTGAGTTTTCCAAATTTGCTGGCATATTGAATGCAGCACCTTCACAGCATTATGTTTTAGGCTTTGAAATAGCTCAACTGGAATTCCATCACCTCTACTAGCTTTGTTCATAGTGATACTTCCTATGCCAACAACACAAGAGAAGACCCTACACATGGACATCACCAGTTGGTCAATACCAAAATCAGATTTATTATATTCTTTGCAGCCAAAGATGGATAAGCTGTATACAGTCAGCAAAAACAAGATCTATACAGTCAGCAAAAACAAGATCTGTGGCTCAGATCATGAACTCCTTATTGCCAAATTTAGACTTAAATTTAAGAAAGTAGGGAAATCCACTAGACCATTCAGGTATGGCCTAAATCAAATCCCTTACCATTATATAGTGGGAGTGACACATATATTCAAGGGGTTATATCTGATAGACAAAGTGCCTGAAGAACTATGGACAGAGGTTCATGACACTGTATAGGAGGCAGTGATCAAGACCATCCCCAAGAAAAAGAAATGCAAAAAAAAAAAAAAAAAAAAATGGCTGTCTGAGCAGGCCTTACAAATAGCTGTGAAAAGAACAGAAGTGAAAAGCAAAGGAGAAAAGGAAAGATATACCCATTTCAATGCAGAGTTCCAAAGAATAGCAAGGAGAGATAAGAAAGCTTTCCTCAGTGATCAATGCAAAGAAATAGAGGAAAACAGTAGAGTGGGAAAGACTAGAGAGCTCTTCAAGAAAATTAGAGACACCAAGGGAACATTTCATGCAAAGATGGGCACAATAAAGGACAGAAATGGTACGGATCTAACAGAAGCAGAAGATATTAAGAAGAGGTGGCAAGAATGCACAGAAGAACTATACAAAAAGGATCTTCACGACCCAGACAATCAGGATGGTATGATCATGTCAAACAGATGGGGAAAAAATGGATTTATTTTCTTGGGCTCCAAAATCACTACAGATGGTAACTTCAGCCATGAAATTAAAGACACTTGCTCCTTGGAAGAAAAGCTGTGATGAACCTAGACAGAGTATTAAAAAGCAGAGACATCACTTTGCTGACAAAGGTCTGTCTAGTCAAAGCCACGGTTTTTTCAGTAGTCATGTTTGGATGTGAGAGTTGGACCATAAAAAGGCTGAGGACCGAAGAACTGATGCTTTCAAATTGTTCCAGAGAAGACTCTTGAGAGTTCCTTGGACTACAAGGAGATCAAAACAGTCTATCCTAAAGGAAATCAACCCTGAATATTCATTGGAAGGACTGATGCTGAAGCTCCAATACTTTGGCCACTGATGAGAAGAGTTAACTCATTGGAAAAGACCCTAATGCTGGGAAAGATTGAGGTCAGGAAGAGAAGGGGACAATGGCAGATGAAATAGTTGGATGGCATCATTGACTCAATGGGCATGAGTTTGAGCAAGCTCCAGGAAATAGTGAAGGAAAGGGAAACCTGGCATTAAGCAGTCCATAGGGTAAAGAGTTGGACACAACTGAGTGACTGAACAAGAACCATCAACTCCTCAATGTGACCTTACTTGGATATAATTGCAGATGTAATTAATTAGAGGATTTGGAGATGAAACTCTCCTGGGCCCTGAATCCAATGCCACTGTCCTTACAAGAAGATGAGAGGACACAGACAGAGAAAAGAGTAATGAGACGGTGAGAGTGGAAATTGAAATGATGCATATTCAAGCTAAGGAATATGGATTGTAGTCAACCACCAGAAACTGGCAGAGAGAGAAAGGGTGATTTTCCCCTCAAAGCCTTCAGAAGGAACCAATTGTACTAACATCTTGATTTTGAACTTTTAGCTTCTAAAACTGTGAGATAATACATTTCTGTTGTTTTAAGTCACCAAGTTTGTGGTAATTCTTATGGTTCTAATAATCCAAGTGTGTTAGTCACTAAGTTGTGTCTGACTCTTTGCAACCCCATGGACTGTAGCCCACTAGATTCCTTTGTCCATGGAATTCTCCAGGCAAGAATACTGGAGAGGGTAGCCATTCCCTTCTCCAGGGTATCTTCCCGACCCAGGAATTGAACCGAGGTCTCCTGCATTGCAGGCAAATTCTTTACCATCTGAGCCACCTGGGGAGCCCTGTCTGAGCCACCAGGGAAGCTGAGTAATCTAATACACCCATATTACAAATCAATAGAGAGAAGAGAGTTATTAGATAAATGATGTTGAAATATATACTAGGAATTTGGGGGAAAAAATGGAGTTATATCTTTTAGTTTCAACTAGTTGTTCAGTCACTAGGTCATGAATCTGACTCTTTGCGATCTCATGGACTGCAGCATGCCAGACTTCCCTGTCCTTCACTATCTCCTGGAATTTGCTTAAACTCATGTCCATTGAGCTGATGATGCCATCCAACCATCTTATCCTCTGTTGCCCCCTTCTCCTCCTGTCCTCAATCTTTCTCAGCATCAGGATCTTTTCCAATGAGTCGGGTCTTCACAGTGGCCAAAGTATTGGAGCTTCAGCTTCAGTATCAATCCTTCTAATGAATATTTAGGGTTGATTTTCTTTAAGATTGGCTGGTGTGATCTCCTTGTAGTCCAAGGACTCTCAAGAGTCTTCTCCAGTACCACAGTTTGAAAGCATCAGTTCTTCAGTGTTCAGCCTTCTTTATGGTCCAACTGTCACATCTAAGCATGACTACTGGAAAAACCATAGCTTTGACTATATATTTTTTAAAGTTCCTTATGAATTAGAGTTAAAGGTGATGGAAAACTTTAAAACTTTGATCAGAAATTAAAGAGATACTTTTTTAACCTCAAGATAGAGAAAATGCTAAATAAAACATTGATAAAGTTGATCATTTTAATTTTGAGAGCCTCTGTTCATCAGAACACACCATCAATAAAGTGAAAAGATTAGCCCCAAACTTGGAAAAGATATTCACAAACTTGGAAAAGATATTATTGGCAAAGTGTCATTTTAAAAATATATAAAGAACTAAATCAACAAGATTAGTAAGCCAAAACTCAATTAAAAATGAGCAAATTATACAAGCAGAATTTTACAGACTAAGAAACATAACTGATGAATATTTTGAAAGATACTCAACACATTCAAAAACATAGAAGTGCAGATTAACATAGTGAAGTATCATCTCACTCTCATTGAAAAGGTAAAAATTAGGAAATCTACAATACCAAGAGGTTAAACTTGATGGAAAGTTTTACATCCTGTAAAGTGTTTATCATTTTGGAAAATAATATGGTGATATGGTCTTATCATGTGAAGTTGCACATTTTTATATGCCCAGCAGTTCCATTTTTAGGCATGTGAATGTATGTTCTAGAGAAATTTTTGCATCCATGCACCAGGAAACAGGTATAATAATGCTTATAGCATTATAGATTTTAATAGCAAAAAAAAGTGAAACAACAAAAATATAGAGTGGTAGAATGAAAAGGTAAAATACAGCATATTCTTATAATATCATGCAGTAGAAGAAAATAGGGCTTCTCGGGTGGCTCTGTGGGTAAAGAATCCTCCTGCAATGCAGGAGACACAGGAGATGTAGGTTCGATCTCTGGATCAGGAAAATCCCCTGGAAGAAGGCATGGCAACCCATTCCAGTATTCTTGCCCAGAGAATCCCATGGAGAGAGGAACCTAGCAGGCTATAGTCCATAGGGTCACAAAAAGTTGGATACGACTTAAGCATGCATGCATGAAGAAGAAAATAATGGCAATTACATGCAGCAAAACTGATAAATCTTAGAAACATAAGATTGAGTGAAGAAAGGTCACAGAAAACAAAGTACAAAACAATAGTGATCATGGTTAATATCCACATAGCAGTTACTCTATGCCAGGCAAACTCTAAGCAATTCATTCAATCCCCATAACAACCCTTTAAGATCTTACAAAGAAGATCTTCATGACCCAGATAATCACGATGGTGTGATCACTCACCTAGAGCCAGACATCCTGGAATGTGAAGTCAAGTGCACCTTAGGAAGCATCACTACAAACAAAGCTAGTGGAGGTGATGCAATTCCAGTTGAGCTATTTCAAATACTGAAAGATGATGCTGTGAAAGTGTTGCACTCAATATGTCAGCAAATTTGGAAAACTCAGCAGTGGCCACAGGACTGGAAAAGGTCAGTTTTCATTCCAATCCCAAAGAAACGCAATTCCAAAGAATGCTCAAACTACCACACAATTGCACTCATCTCACACGCTAGTAAAGTAATGCTCAAAATTCTCCAAGCCAGGCTTCAGCAATACGTGAACCATGAACTTCCTGATGTTCAAGCTGGTTTTAGAAAAGGCAGAGGAACCAGAGATCACATTGCCAACATCCACTGGATCATCAAAAAAAAAACAAGAGAATTGCAGAAAAACATCTATTTATGCTTTATTGACTATGCCAAAGCCTTTGACTGTGTGGATCAAAACAAACTGTGGAAAATTCTTAAAGAGATGGGAATACCAGACCACCTGACCTGCCTCTTGAGACATCTGTATGCAAGTCAAGAAGCAACAGTTAGAACTGGACATGGAACAACAGACTGGTTCCAAATAGGAAAAGGAGTACGTCAAGGCTCTATACTGTCACCCTGCTTATTTAACTTATATGCAGAGTACATCATAAGAAACTCTGGGCTGGATGAAGCACAAGCTGGAATCAAGATTGCCGAGAAAAATATCAATAACCTCAGATATGCAGATGACACCATCCTTATGGCAGAAAGTGAAGAGGAACTCAAAAGCCTCTTGATGAAAGTGAAAGAGGAGAGTGAAAAAGTTGGCTTAAAGCTCAACGTTCAGAAAACTAAGATCATGGCATCCGGTCCCATCACTTCATGGCAAATAGATGGGGAAACAGTGGAAACAGTGTCAGACTTTATTTTTCTGGGCTCCAAAATCACTGCAGATGGTGATTGCAGCCATGAAATTAAAAGACGCTTACTCCTTGGAAGGAAAGTTATGACCAACCTAGATAGCATATTCAAAAGCAGAGACATTACTTTGCCAACAAAGGTCCATCTAGTCAAGTCTATGGTTTTCCAGTGGTCATGTATGGATGTTGGACCATAAAGAAAGCTGAGCACCAAAGAATTGATGCTTTTGAACTGTGGTGTTGGAGAAGACTCTTGAGAGTCCCTTGGACTGCAAGGAGATCCAACCAGTCCATCCTAAAGGAGATCAGTCCTGGGTGTTCATTGGAAGGACTGATGTTGAAGCTGAAACTCCAATACTTTGGCCACCTGATGCAAAGAGCTGACTCATTTGAAAAGACCCTGATGCTGGCAAAGATTGAAGGCAGGAGGAGAAGGGGATGACAGAAGGTGAGATGGTTGGATAGCCTCGCTGACTCAATGGACATGGGTCTGGAAGGACTCCGGGAGTTGGTGATGGACAGGGAGGCCTGGCGTGGTGTGGTTCATGGGGTCACAAAGAGTCAGACATGACTAAGTGACTTAACTGAACTGAACAACCCTTTGGAGGAGATATTATTATCTTCATTTTACAAGTGAGGAAACTGAGCCTTTAAGTGGTATGTGTCTTGTGTAAGTTCACCTCGTTTGGGAATGACACTGATAGAGTCAGCTTCATGGCAATTTGACTTTTAATTACTGTGCCTTGCTGTCTCTCAATCTGGCTTATGCCTATCTATTTATCTTCCTCTATCGATCTGTCAGTATGATGCCATTCTTATTAGGTTCAAAAACAAGTAACACTATTGTTTAAGGATACATTCATATGCTCACAAAATAAAGTATCAAGAGCAAGGTCATAATCAACTCAAAATTCACAAAATTTCACTTATCTCTGGTTGGGAAACAGGAGATGGGACTAGGGAGTTAATTAGCAGTAAGTGATGCTCTGATTCTTGAGTTGGGTAGTGGGCCAACTGATGTTCATTTAATTATGGTAACTTACATCTATGTTACATATATTCTTTAATATGTGTCATACTGTATGATACAAATTATAAAAATGATGTCTCTTGATTTTTTCCCCCATGCTTTCAATGTCTCCCTTTATGTTTTACTTTGCAGGAAATTTCTTTTTCTTCCAGCTTTTGGGTAGCACTTTTAATTTTGGCAATGACATTTTTAATTTCTAAGATTTCTTTTTTGTTTTTTAGTTGCTCTTTTGACATTGCAGCCTAAACTTTCTTTGCAGCTGTAGCATCTTCTCAAATCTCTCTAAAAATTCACTGGGACTTTTTTTTTAAAGCTCTTTACTGTCCATTGTGTCTGCTTCCTCTGGGTCCAGTTGTTTGATTTGTCAGCATTGTCCTCTTTCACATATGCTATTGTTTTCTTCATCAATTTGGTGGACTTTGGTTATGAATGAAAAATTGGGTGATACATAAGGAAGCCATCGTAGGCCATCCTTCTTAGGGGCAACTTGCTTAGGGATCATTCCTGGGATCCTGGGAAGATGTTTCTGTTTAATGACAGGAAAGCTCTCTCCTGAGGCTTCTATTTTCAACTTTATTCCCCTGGCAGGCTCAAACCTGGACCCAAAAGTCAGCGTTAACTCCCATTTTCTTCTTATTTATGATTTGTAAAAATTTTAATTTCATTTTTTTCTTTTGAACTTGGCTATGTATTTTAAAGTTTGCTTTTAACAAAAAATTTTATCTGTATGTCTGTAGCTAGAGTGATGATGGGGGTTCTTTTCTATAAGCTTGGTAGACTATCTTGGCAGGAATCTGCAATGTGACCTCTATAATTCTTTAAGAAAATGCCTCTGCTTATGTGATATTTAGTCTATCTCCATGAGCAGGAAACTTTGGTACACATGGTGAGAAAACACATCAGAAAAAAGAAGGCTCCCTACCAGATCCTCATTTGTAAATCCCAGAGTTATCTACCCAACCAAAAGTTGATTTTCATTCTTCTTCTAACAGCAACCCATTACTATCTAGAATGTAGCTTTTCTCTCTTGTACTGGCTCCTAGCTCACAGTTCCCTATGTTAGTTTGTGGTTTTATATAATAATGCTGAAGCGCTAAGCCTAGAGACTTTCTTACCCTCATCATTAGCTCAGACCTTGTACACACTTTGCTCCACAGCGCAAATAAAGAGTAGGTGTGGTTGTTCCACTTTACTCCCCTTGTCTGGGGACAGATGCTACCAAGGCTGTGGTAATGTCCACCTCACCAGTCCATCCACAGGTCTAAGCAATTGTTCTGGTTTCCCAGCCTCTATGACTTGAACTATCTCCCATGACACTTGGCCTGTATTCTCCAGCTCCTTCTTGGGCCTAAATATTGTACATCATATCCTCAGCTTCTGAATATGTTCTGAAAACAGTTCAGTTTTCTGAACTGTTGAAAACTCATCAGCTTTTATCTTCACTCTTCACTTATTCACAGATGACTCCCAAATTGGTATCTCTAGCTCAGCCTGCTGTATTTCTCCAATAGCTTACCCAAGAGGCCATCAAAATCAATATTTCAAAAATGGAAGAATAATCCTTTTCTAAACACTTCTCTTTTTTGGTGTCTCTGTATAATCATCAATCAGATTTGCCCAATCTGATGGGAAGCATCAGAGACCATCCTGTTATTCAGTCCCCACATCTAAGCAGTTTAGCTCTACTGAGCATAACTTCTAAATATTTCAATCTCTCTTTCTCTCCATCTTTACTACCACAGCCCTTGCTGAGTCATCTTACTGTGATAGAAATCTTATCTCTTCTTGTGAAAAGTCCGAAGGACTCCTCACTACCTCCAAGTCAATGCCCAAGCTGCCTGTAAAATGGGATAAATGGTATCTCTCAAAAGATATGTCCACCGAGAACCTGTGAATGTGACCGTATTTGGCAGAAAGGTCTATGTAGATGTAATTAAGTTAAGTATCTTGAGATGAGATCATCCTGGGTTAGTTCAGTTCAGTCACTCAGTAGTGTCTGACTCTTTGCGACCCCATGGACTGCAGCACACCAGGCTTCCCTGTCCATCACCAACTCCCGGAGCTTGCTCAAACTCATGTCCATGGAGTTGGTGATGCCATCCAACCATCTCACCCTCTGGGCCCTAAATCCAATGACAAATGTCCTTAGAGGAGCAGAGAAGGGAAGAAACTTCAGAGGAAAAGATAATGTGGAGATGGAGGTAGAGATTAGAATGATGCTGTCTATAAGCCAACGAACATCAAGAATCACCAGCAGCTACCAAAAACTAGGAGAGAGGCATGGAACTGATTCTACTTCAGAGCCTTCAGAAGGAATTAACCTTGATTTCGAACTTCTGGTCCCCAGTTGTGACAGAATAAATCTGTTGTTTTTAATCATCTTGTTGTTGTTCAGTTGCTCAGTTATGTCTGACTCTGCAACCCCATGAATTGTAGCATGCCAGGCTTCCCTGTTCTTAGTAGTAATTTTTACAGCGGCCCTATCAAACGAATGTACACCCCAATATGGTGAATATGACCCACTGTTTAATTTTGGCCCACTCTCAAGACTCAATATTCCTTGTTTTGTATTTGAATTAATTGCATGATCTATGCTTTTCCACTCTACAGACTATGTTCTTATTTGTTTCCATGATTTTCCTTACTTCAGTTCTTACCAAAACCCGGCTGCCCTGACAATACTCAAACCCATTTTCTTGACTCACATCCTTCCTTCAAGGTTTGGCTTGGGCATTGTCTCCAGGAAGCCTGCTGGACCCCCTCATGTTGGTGCACCTGTTGCCTTCTCTACATTTTCATGTTTGGAGCTCATTCTCATTTAAAGACTAATACTGAGAATTCATGAGGCAAAGGTGCATTATTTTTTTTCCCATTTGAAATGGAAGGGCCAAAGTCTGTGTGAAGGGCCGAAGTCTGCTTCTAGAAAGAAGAAAACAAGCAGCCTTTTGGAAATTACTCCAGCATCTGATAAGGGAGCAATCGAGTCTGCAGACTGTCAGCCCTGTATAGAAGCCTCTGATAATTTTAGCTCCCAATGTGCTGCTTAGTTGGTCAGTCATGTCCAACTCTTTGTGATCCCATGGCCTGTAGCCCACCAGGCTCCTCTATCCATAGGAATTCTCCAGGCAAGAATACTGGAGTGGGTTGCCATGCCCTCCTTCAGGGGATCTTCCCAAACCCAGTTCTCCTGCATTGCTGGCAGATTCTTTTACCATCTAAGCCACCAGGGCAGCCCAAAATGAAGAATAATATGACTGCAAGATTAGGAGGGAAAGACTCAGAGATTTACTTCCCTTTGTTAAGAAGAAGAAAAAACAAAAAAAGGAGTAGTGCACTGATTGATAATAGTGAATTTCTTTAAATGTTATTCTAAGTTATCTGTTATCTACTTCTAGGATTTATGGAATACTGTACTAATTGAAAACTATGCTTATCTGCCCTATTGATTCTATTACTATAAGAAATACACAATTGGGAAGAAAAACATGCTCTTCTTTTAACTCTGTTCACCACTCTTTTGAGACGAATGGCTGGTTAAAAAGGTACCATGTCACTTGTTAATGAATTTCCAATGTGTAAAGAGAATTTGGAAGGAAACAGATTGATTTCTAATGCTTTTTCCCAGACAATACTCAGCTGAGTTGTGGCAGATATCAAACTGGTCATTCTTATACTAGCAAAGTTTGGGAAATACAGAAAGTGGTACCAACATGTTGTTTTTTCAGTTTATTTTTTATGGTAGCCATTGTGATGATATAACTTTGGTATGATATCACTCGAAAACACAAGTAAATATATTGTATATCTTAATTATTTTGGAATTTCTGTATTTTGTTTTATTCTATTTAATTTTTATTGGAGTATAGTTGATTTGGAATTTCTATATTTTAGTTTTCCCCTTAAAGCCATGTCCTGAAACAGGAATGATCTTCACATTATGAATCCATGAGAAATTAAATTAAATAGAGCACATTTTCCTCATTTATTTATTTTATGTTTAAACTTTTTATTTTATATTGAAGTATAACGATGTTGTGAGAGTTTCAGGTGGACAGCAAAAGGACTCCTTCAAACATATACATGTATCCATTCTTCCCTAAACTCCCCTCGCATCCAGGCTACCACATAACATTGAGCAGAGCGCCCTTTTCTAGACATTGGTTATCCATTTAAAATATAGCAGTCGATCCCAAACTCTCTAACTGTCCCTTCCCCCTCTTTTTCCCTGCTGGCAACCAGAAGTTCATTCCCTAAGTCTGTGAGTCGCTTTATAAATAAGCTCATTTGTATCATTTCTCTTTAGATTCTGCATCTAAGGGATGTCATACAATATTTCACTCAGTGTAACAATCTCTAGGTCCACTTATGTTGCTGCAAATGACATTATTTCATTATATTTAATGGCTAAGTAATATTCCATTGTCTATATGTACCACATCTTCTTTATCCATTCCTGTCAATGGACATTTAGGTTGCTTCCATGTTTTGGCTATTGTAAACAGTGTCGCAAAGAACACTGGGGTGCATGTATTCATGGTAAAGAATCTGCCTGCAATGCAGGAGACCTGGGTGCAAACCCTGCACCACAAAGATCCCCTGGAGAAGGGAATGGCCACCACTCCAGTGTTCTTGCCTGAAGAATTCCATGGACAGAGGAGCCTGGCAGGCTACAGTCCATGGAGTTGCAAAGAGTCACACAACTGAGCAACCAACACTTTAGATGTCAAGTAGGTTGGTAGATATAAAAGTGTGGAGTTCAGGGGAGTAATTGGGTTGGAGATTAATGCTTGGAACTCATCAACATAGACCTGGTTGTTAAAGTCAGAAGATAGAATGAAATTACCCATTAAGGCTGTTAGAGTAAATAGTAACTAAGACTAAACCTTGCAAAATCCCATAATTTAAAATAAAAAGAAGGATCTAGCAAAGAAGAACAAGTTGGAGGGAAGGGTCAGTGCCAGGAGAATATGGCACTGAAGCCAGTGCCAAAGGGTCAAATGCTGCTGAAAAGCTGGATTGAGATGTGAACTTGATTTGGCTGTGTGTTATTCACTCAGTTATGTCTGACTCTTTGCAACCCCATGGAATACTGGAGTGGGTTGCCATTACCTTCTTCAGGGGATCTTACCAAACCAGGGATAGAACCTGGGTCTTCTGTATTGCAGGCAGATTCTTTACCATCTGAGCTACAGGGAAACCCATTATTTGGCTGGATAGAGATTTCTGGTGATATTGACAGGAGCAATTTCAGTGAAGGTGTAAAATAAAAGCCCAAATGGAATGGGTTCAAGAGAATCTATGCAAAGAACTAATGGAGACAGTGAATACAGAAAATTTGCAAAAGAATTTTTCGTAAAGAGAAGTGAGAAATGGGGCAGAGGTGGAACAGAATATGGGGATAAGGAACATAATGCAACTTGTTTGATAGGGATTTCAAGGCTACTTACAATAAAAAGGAAACAGTAGATTAAAACCTCAAAACATCAAAGCAATAATTTCAAAGAAATTCAAAGCATAAAATGTTTTTCTTTATGGCAGAAAGGTAGGCATATTTCTTTTAAACAGACAAACATGCCTATTCCACAGTATCCTCTATGTAAACAAAGTGATTTCTATATTCACAATCCAGAAACTTATAAACTATTGAACTTAAAAGAGTTCAATAAAGCTGTTGTATATAAGATCAATATACACAAATCATTTGTATTCCTATCTGTCAGTAGTAAAAATACTGGATTTTAAAATACATTTTACAGTAAAATGGATTTTTAATATGTAATATCTAAAAAATAACAAAACAAAAATTCCTAGAAAATAATTCAGAATTTATGCAACAAAAGATGTACAGAATCTATATGTGTAACATTAGCAAAAGACATAAAGGATATATACAAAAGAGATAAATCATGTTCAGTCCTTTAAAATAATGATTTAATTCTTGTAAATATGGCAGTTCCCCTGAAATTAATCTATTAATTCAATGCAATTAAATACTTAATCAGGTGTGTGTGTGTGTGTGTGTTCATGAAACTCTACAAAGGGTCAATAATAGCCAGACATTTTGAAAGAAAATAAGAATAGAGTAGATTGTCTTGCCCTATTATAAAGCTATAATAATTAAGGTAACATTGGCACAAGAAAGATCAAATAAACCAATGGATCAGAATAGAAATCCCAGAGAAGGTATTATGTATATATGGAAAATTGATATGTGGCAGAAGTAGCATTTATAATTACAAACCATTCTGATTAATGATAACAGTTATCCAGATGGAAAAATAAAACATCCCTACATCACATCATATGTGAAAGTATATGATTATAGAACTAAAAGATAAAAGTAAGCAATTTTTAATAGAAAAAAAATTATGTGTTGTTCCTGCTATAACCGGGTTCTATCCCTAGGGAAATATCTGACAGTTGAGGGACATCCTACAAAATAAATAACTGTACATTTATTTTGAGTACAGTGATAACATTACTGAGTCCAAGTTAGCAAAGACAAATAAAGGCTGAAGTATTACAGAATAAGAGACTTAATAGACATAACAGATGTTCAAGCTGGTTTTAGAAAAGGCAGAGGAACCAGAGATCAAATTGGCAACATCTGCTGGATCATCAAAAAAGCAAGAGAATTCCAGAACATCTATTTCTGCTTTATTGACTATGCCAAAGCCTCTGACTGTGTGAACCACAATAAACTGTGGAAAATTCTGAAAGAGATGGGAATACCAGACCACCTGACCTGCCTCTTGAGAAACCTAGATGCAGGTCAGGAAGCAACCGTTAGAACTGGACATGGAACAATGGACTGGTTCCAAATAGGAAAAGGAGTACGTCAAGACTGTATACTTTCACCCTGCTTATGTAACTTATATGCAGAGTACATCATGAGAAACGCTGGACTGGAAGAAGCACAAGCTGAAATCAAGATTGCTGGGAGAAATATCAGTAACCTCAGATATGCAGATGACACCACCCTTATGGCAGAAAGTGAAGAGGAACTAAAAAGCCTCTTGATGAAAGTGAAAGAGGAGAGTGAAAAAGTTGGCCTCAAGCTCAACATTCAGAAAATTAAGATCATGGCATCTGGTCCCATCACTTCATGGGAACTAGATGGGGAAATGGTGGAAACAGTGTCAGACTTTATTTTGGGGGGCTCCGAAATCACTGCAGATGGTGATTGCAGACATGAAATTAAAAGACGCTTACTCCTTGGAAGGAAAGTTATGACCAACCTAACTGCTGCTGCTGCTAAGTCGCTTCAGTGGTGTCTGACTCTGTGCAACCCCACGGACGGCAGCCCACCAGGCTACCCCGTCCCTGGGATCCTCCAGGCAATAACACTGGAGTGGGTTGCCATTTCCTTCTCTAATGCATGAAGTGAAAAGTGAAAGTGAAGTCGCTCAGTCGTGTCTGACTCTTAGCGACCCCATGGACTGCAGCCCACCAGGCTCCTCCGTCCAAGGGATTTTCCAGGCAAGAGTACTAGATAGCATATTCAAAAGCAGAGACATTACTTTGCCAACAAAGGTCCAGCTAGTCAAGGCTATGGTTTTTCCCGTGGTCATGTATGGATGTGAGAGTTGGACTGTGAAGAAAGCTCAGTGCCAAAGAATTGATGCTTTTGAACTGTGGTGTTGGAGAAGACTCTTGACAGTCCCTTGGACTGCAAGGAGATCCAACCAGTCCATTCTAAAGGAGATCAGTCCTGGGTGTTCATTGGAAGGAATGAGGCTAAAGCTGAAACTTCAATACTTTAGCCACCTCATGCAAATAGTTGACTCATTGGAAAAGACTCTGATGCTGGGAGGGATTGGGGGCAGGAGGAGAAGGGGACGACAGAGGATGAGATGGCTGGATGGCATCACTGACTCGACGGACGTGAGTCTGAGTGAACTCCGGGAGTTGGTGATGGACAGGGAGGCCTGGTGTGCTGTGATTCATGAGGTCGCAAAGAGTCGGACACGACTGAGCGACTGAACTGAACTGAACTGGGAGTTGGTGATGGACAGGGAGGCTTGGTGTGCTGCAATTCATGGGGTCACAAAGAGTCGGACACGACTGAGCGACTTCACTTTAACTTTTCACTTTCGTGCATTGGAGAAGGAAATGGCAATCCACTCCAGTGTTCTTGCCTGGAGAATCCCAGGGACCTGGGGAGCCAGTGGGATGCCGTCTATGGAGTCGCACAGTCAGACACGACTAAAGCGACTTAGTAGCAGCAGCAGACATTATATCAGAAAAAAATTTCCCAAACTTATGTTGTTATAAAAACTGACAAAATTTGAGTGTGAACTATAAATCACAGTTTTTTAAATCAATGTTAAAATTCCTGATTTGGGTAATTATACTGAAAGAATGTCTTTGTTTTGGGGAACTATACAGTGAAGTATTAGAGAGAAAGGATGTATACAACATCCTTTCAAATAATTTATAAAAAATAGATTATCAATAATGCATACTAATAAAGTAACAGTGATTCATATAATTAAGTATGTAGATTATATAATTTATTATTTTCTATATGATATTACATTATGTAAAAACTTATATGGTTATGTTGGGGCTTTCCTGATGGCTCAGCAGTAAAGAATCCACCTGCAATGAAAGAGACACAAAAGATGCAGGTTCAGTTCCTGGGTCAGGAATATCCCCTGGGAGAGGGCATGACAACCCACTCCAGTATTCTTGCCTGGAGAATCCCATGGACAGAGGAGCCTGGCGGGTTATAGTCCATGGAGTCACAAAGAGTCAGACACAACTGAAGCAACTGATCATGCACACACCATATGTTTATGTTAATGTGCAATAAAGTAATTATGCATATATGGAGAAAATAAAGCAAATGTGACAAAAGGCAGTTGGTGAATCTGGATAAAGAATATCTAGAACCTTTAATTTTTCTGTTTGAATTATTTTAAAATGAAGAGTTAAAGTAAATGTAGAATATTGTACTTATAAATTCAAATATACACATCTTGAGAAAGATTCAGAAATTTGACTACATTAAAAATCTAAGGGGCTTCCCTGGTGGCTCAGTGATAATCTTCCTGCCAATGCAGGAGACATAGGTTTGATTCCTAATCTGGGAAGATCTCATATGCACCAGAGCAACTAAACCCATGCACAAGAACTATTAGCCTGTGCTCTAGAGCCTTCTGAACCACACTACTGAGCCTATGCAACCTAGAGCCTATGCTCTGCAACAAAAGAAGCCACTGCAGAGAAGCCTGTGCACCACAACTAGGGAGTTGCTTGCTGCAGCTAGAGAAAAGCCCATTCAGCAACAAAGACCCAGCACAGCCAAAAATAAATAAATAAATAAAAGTTTTCTAAAAATTTCAAAAGCATTTATGTAATTGAAAGACCAAAAACAAAATGTAAAGATAAATCACACATCGAGGGATAGTTGTGAAACTTGTAACCAGTTAGGATCTAAAATATATTAAAAAGTCCAATAAATTAGCAAAAGAAAGCAACAAGCTTAAGGATATAAACAGGCAAGTCACAGAAGAGGAAAGCTTGATGTCTACTAAATACGCATCATATTTCAACCTACCAGGAATCAGGGAAATAAAAATTGAAACAATAATTTCACATCAACCATATAGACAAGGAATTTAAAAATTGGATCATGCCAAATACTAGCACTGATACTAAGTAGTGTGAACTCTAGGACACGGCTCAGTTCAGTTCAGTTCAATCACTCAGCCATGTCCGACTCTTTGTGACCTCATGAACTGCAGCATGCCAGGCCTCCTTGTCCATCACCATCTCCTGGAGCTTGCTCAAACTCATGTCGATCGAGTTAGTGATGCCATCCAACCATCTCATCCTCTGTTCTCTTCTCCTTTTTTCCAATGAATCAGCTTTTTGCATCAGATAGCCAAAGTATTGGAGCTTCAGCTTCAGCGTCAGTCCTTCCAATGAATATTCAGGACTGATTTCTTTTAGGATGGACTGGTTGGCTCTCCTTGCAGTCCAAGGGATTCTCCAGCACCACATTTCAAAAGCATAGGTTCTTTGGTGCTCAGCTTTCTTTATGGTCCAAATCTCATATTCATGCTTGACTATTAGAAAAATAGCTTTGATTAGATGGACGTTTGTTGGCAAAGTAACATCTCTGCTTTTTTTATATATAAATTTATTTATTTTAATTGGAGGCTAATTACTTTACAATATTATATTGGTTTTGCTATACATCAACATGAATCCACCATGGATGTACACGTGTTCCCCATCCTGAAGCCTCCTCCCACCTCCCTCCCCATACCATCCCTCTGGGTCATCCCAGTGCACCAGCCCTGAGCACCCTGTCTCATGCATCGAACCTGGACTGCCGATTTGTTTCATATATGATATTACACATGTTTCAATGCTATTCTCCCAAATCATCCCACCCTCGCCCTCTCCCACAGAGTCCAAAAGACTGTTCTATACATCTGTGTCTCTTTTGCTATCTCGCATACAGGGTTATTGTTACCATCTTTCTAAATTCCATATATATGCATTAGTACATTCAGAAAATGAAGATCATGGCATCCGGTCTCATCACTTCGTGGGAAATAGATGGGGAAACAGTGGAAACAGTGTCAGACTTTATTTTTCTGGGCTCCAAAATCACTACAGATGGTGACTGCAGCCATGAAATTAAAAGACGCTTACTCCTTGGAAGGAAACTTATGACCAACCTAGATAGCATATTCAAAAGCAGAGACATTACTTTGCCAACAAAGGTTCGTCTAGTCAAGGCCATGGTTTTTCCTGTGGTCATGTATGGATGTGAGAGTTGGACTGTGAAGAAGGCTGAGCACCAAAGAATTGATGCTTTTGAACTGTGGTGTTGGAGAAGACTCTTGAGAGTCCCTTGGACTGCAAGGAGATCCAACCAGTCTATTCTGAAGGAGATCAGCCCTGGGATTACTTTGGAAGGAATGATGCTAAAGCTGAAACTCCAGTACTTTGGCCACCTCATGCGAAGAGTTGACTCATTGGAAAAGACTCTGATGCTGGGAGGGATTGGGGGCAAGAGGAGAAGGGGACGACAGAGGATGAGATGGCTGGATGGCATCACTGACTCGACGGACGTGAGTCTGAGTGAACTCCGGGAGTTGGTGATGGACAGGGAGGCCTGGTGTGCTGTGATTCATGGGGTCGCAAAGAGTCGGACACAAGTGAGCGACTGCGTGCTGTGATTCATGGGGTCGCAAAGAGTCGGACACAAGTGAGCGACTGATCTGATCTGATTTGATACTGTATTGGTGTTTTTATTTCTGGCTTACTTCACTCTGTATAATAGGCTCCAATTTCATCCACCTCATTAGAACTGATTCAAATGTATTCTTTTTAATGGCTGAGTAATACTCCATTGTGTATATGTACCACAGCTTTCTTATCCATTTGTCTGCTGATGGATATCTAGGTTGCTTCCATGTCCGGCTTTTATAAACAGTGCTGCAATGAACATTGGGGTACACGTTTCTCTTTCAATTCTGGTTTCCTCAGTGTGTATGCCCAGCAGTGGGATTGCTGTGTCGTATGGCAGTTCTATTTCCAGTTTTTTAAGGAATCTCCACACTGTTCTCCATAGTGGCTGTACTAGTTTCCATTCCCACCAACTGTGTAACAGGGTTCCCTTTTATCCACACCCTCTCCAGCATTTATTGCTTGTAGACTTTTGGATCACAGCCATTCTGACTGGCATTAAATGGTACCTCATTATGGTTTTGATTTGCATTTCTCTGATAATGAGTGATGTTGAACATCTTTTCATGTGTTTGCTAGCCATCTGTATGTCTTCTTTGGAGAAATGTCTGTTTAGTTCATTGGCCCATTTTTTGATTGGGTCATTAATTTTTCTGGAATTGAGCTGCAGAAGTTGCTTGTACATTTTTGAGATTAATTCTTTGTCAGTTGCTTCATTTGCTATTATTTTCTCCCATTCTGAAGGCTGTCTTTTTGCCTAGCTTATAGTTTCCTTTGTTGTGCAGAAGGCTTGAGTTTTAATTAGGTCCCATTTGTTTATTTTTGCTTTTATTTCCAATATTCTGGGAGGTGGGTCATAGAGGATCCTGATGTGATTTATGTTGGAGAGTGTTTTGCCTATGTCTCCTGTCTAGGTTGGTCATAGCTTTTCTTCCAAGGAGCAAACATCTTTTAATTTCATGGTTGCAGTCACCATCTGCAGTGATTTTTGAGCCCAAGAAAATAAAGACTTTCACTGTTTTCATTCTTTCCCCATCTATTTGGCATGAAGTGATGGGGGCAGATGCCATGATCTTTGTTTTTTGAATGCTGAGTTTTAGGCCAGCTTTTTCACTCTCCTCTTTCACTTTCAACAAGAGGCTCTTTACTTCCTCTTTGCTTTCTGCCATAAGTGTGGTGTCATCTGTATATTCAGATTATTGATTCAGGTTATTTATATTTCTCCTGGCAGTTTTGATTCCAGCTTGTGCTTCATCCAGTCTGGCATTTCACATGATGTACTCTTCATGTAAGTTAAATAAGTAGGGTGACAATATATAGCTTTGAGGTACACCTTTCCCAATTTGGAACCAGTCCATTGTTCCATGTCTGGTTCTAACTGTTGCTTCTTCACCTGCATATAGATTTCTCAGGAGGCAGGTAAGGTGGTCTGGTATTCCCATCTCTTTAAGAATTGTCCTCAATTTGTTGTGATCTACACAGTCAAAGGCTTTGGCGTAGTCAATAAAGCAGAAGTAGATTTTTTTTGGAACTCTCTTGCTTTTTCTATGATCCAACAGAAGTTAGATGTTGGCAATTTGGTCTCTGATTCCTCTTCCTTTTCTTTTTAAAATAATTTGTTTATTTTAATTGGAGGCTAATTAATTAGCAATATTGTAGTGGTTTTTGCCATACACTGACATGAATCAGCCATGGGTGTACATGTGTTCCCAATCCTGAACCCTTCTCCCATACCTCCCTCTGCATCCCATCCCTCAGGGTCATTCCAGTACACCAGCCCTAAGCACCCTGTCTCATGCATTGAACCTGGACTGGCAATCTATTTCACATATGATAATATACATGTTTCAATGCTATACTCTCAAATCATCCCACCCTTGCCTTCTCCCAGAGTCCAAAAGTCTGTTCTTTATATCTGTGTCTCTTTTGCTGTCTCATATATAGGGTCATCGTTACCATCTTTCTAAATTCCATATATATGTGCTAATATACTGTATTTGTGTTTTTCTTTCTGACTTACTTCACTCTATATAATAGGCTCCAGTTTCATCCACCTCATTAGAACTGGTTCAAATGCATTCTTTTTAATGGCTGAGTAATATTCTATTTTGTATATGTACCACAGCTTTCTTATCCATGTGTCTGCTGATGAACATCTAGGTTCCTTCCATGTCCTGACTATTGTAAACTGTGCTGTGATGAACATTGGGGTACACATGTCTCTTTCAATTCTGGTTTCCTTGGTGTGTATGCCCAGCAGTGGGATTGCTGGGTCATATGGAAGTTCTATTTCCAGTTTTTTAATGAATTTCCACACTGTTCTCCATAGTGGCTGTACTAGTTTCCTTTCCCACCAAGAGTGTAAGAGGGTTCTCTTTTCTTGGCACCCTCTCCAGCATTTATTGTTTGTAGACTTCTTGATAGCAGCCATTCTGATCAGCGTGAGATGGTACCTCATTGTGGTTTGATTTGCATTTCTCTGATAATGAGTGATGTTGAGCATCTTTTCATGTGTTTGTTGGCCCTTTGTATGGCTTCTCTGGAAAAATGTCTGTTTAGTTCTTTGGCCCATTTTTTGATTGGGTCGTTTATTTTTCTGGAATTGAGCTGCAGGAGTTGCTTGTATATTTTTGAGATTAATTCTTTGTCAGTTGCTTCATTTGCTATTATTTTTTCCCATTCGGAAGTCTGTCTTTTCACTTTGCTTATATCTTCTTTCGTTGTGCAAAAGCTTTTAATTTTAATTAGGTCCCATTTGTTTATTTTTGCTTTCATTTCCATTACTCTGGGAGGTGGGTCATAGAGGATCCTGCTGCTGATTTATTTTGCAAAGAGTGTTTTGCCTATGTTTTCCTCTAGGAGTTTTATAGTTTCAAGTCTTACATTTGGATCTTTAATCCATTTTGAGTTTGTTTTTGTGTATGGTGTTAGAAAGTGTTCTAGTTTCATTCTTTTACAAGTGGTTGACCAGTTTTCCCAGCACCACTTGTTAAAGAGATTGTCTTTTCTCCGTTGTATGTTCTTTCCTCCTTTGTCAAATATAAGGTGTCCATAGGTGTGTGGATTTATCTTGGACTTTGTATTTTGTTCAATTGATCTATATTTCTGCCTTTGTGCCAGTGGCATACTGTTTTGATGAATGTAGCTTTGAGTATAGTCTGAAGTCAGGCAGGTTGATTCCTCCAGTTCCATTCTTCTTTCTCAAGATTTCTTTGGCTATTCGGGTTTGTATTTCCATACAAATTGTGAAATTATTTGTTCTAGTTCTCTGAAAACTACCGCTGGTAGCTTGATAAGCATTGCATTGAATCTAGATTGCTTTGGGGAGTATACTCTTTTTCACTATACTGATTCTTCTGATCCATGACCATGGTATATTTCTCCATCTTTTTGTGTCATCTTTGATTTCTTTCATCAGTGTTTTATCAGTTCAGTTCAATTCAGTCGCTCAGCTGTGTCCGACTCTTCACGACCCCATGAATCGCAGCACGCCAGGCCTCCCTGTCCATCACCAACTCCCGGAGTTCACTCAGACTCATGTCCATCCAGTCCATGATGCCATCCAGCCATCTCATCCTCTGTCGTCCCCTTCTCCTCTTGCCCCCAATCCCTCCCAGCATCAGAGTCTTTTCCAATGAGTCAACTCTTCGCATGAGGTGGCCAAAATACTGGAGTTTCAGCTTCAGCATCATTCCCTCCAAAGAAATCCCAGGGCTGATCTCCTTCAGAATAGACTGGTTGGATCTCCTTGCAGTCCAAGGGACTCTCAAGAGATTAGATTCTCAAAAATACAATATTAAAAAAAACAAAACAAAATCACAAAAATTATTTTTAATATATACGAAATATGCTTTAAAAATAGGGTCTTTATTTTTTTTGCAAGGTAATATTAGGATATAAAAATGAAAATTAAAGGAGTAATACAGAACTTAAAAAAATTAAAGACATTAAAAAACGATAATAGTAAAATATATCTAGGAATTTCTTTGGAGCTGTTGAGGGCAGTGTGGGGTCTGTTCAGTTTCAGATAGTTCCTTGTTCCAGCTTATACTTCTTCTCATGGTCTATAGGCCCCTTCCAGTATAGTCAGTGTTAACTACAGGGTTTTAACCTGTTGCACCTGTCACTTCCAAAGCGGTTCCCTCTTCTTTGTTTATTTTGGCTTCCTCTGTTTGCAAGTCTCTTCAGTGTCTAATTTCTGCTCTGACTCAAGAGGGCGAAGGTGGTCACTTATTTAGGCTCATTTGTTTAGTTGTGCTGTAGAGAGGGAGGAACATGGCAAACAAATATCACTGGCATTTGTGGGGAGTGCTCGCAGTGTCTGGGCCAC
This sequence comes from Bos taurus, assembly GCF_002263795.3. Classification (NCBI taxonomy): domain Eukaryota; kingdom Metazoa; phylum Chordata; class Mammalia; order Artiodactyla; family Bovidae; genus Bos; species Bos taurus. The sequence goes on from NC_037328.1 coordinate 131,545,019, forward strand.
ACTGGGTTTGCCCCCGCTCACGGAGTGTGTGCTTTCCCAGTCTGTACTGCTCATGCTCCAGGTTGCTCTGCAGGGGAACTGTCTAAAGTGGGCCCTGGGTTGTGTGCACTTCCCAGGTCTAAGCCTCTCAGGTTCAGGTTCTTGGGTATTCCACAGTGGCACAGGCTGGGTTGGACCTCCACTGTGTGTGCCCTTCCCAGGTCTGAGCAGCTCAGGTGACCAGGTGCTTGGCAAGCGCATTCTCCCCAGGTGGGTGGTGCGTCTTATCACCTCTTCCGGTCCCAGCCCCTTGGTTTCCCAGGTGCACAGTGGCAGTGCCGTCTCAGGTGTGCCATGTGTCTCCTCTGGGGAGCTGATCTCTGCCTGTGACCCTCCTGGCAGATGTCAACTGTCCAGGACCCCAGGAAGACTTGATTAGCAGCTGGGAGCCTGCTCACAGTTTGGTGGAGGATGCCGTCTCTGGGGCCGAGATTGCCCCTCACCTTCTGGCTCTGGCTGTCACCTGCCTACCTTTCTGCCTCTGGTGGTGGGATGGGCTGGTCTGCAGCCAGCTAGCTCTCCCCTGGTATTCATTCAATCCTTTGTTCTGTGAGCGGGCCAGGTTGTGCCTTTTAGCTTTCTGCAGGAAAGTTCTCTCTCTCTCTTTTTCCCCTCTCTGGCTAGCCCACATTTTGGGGTGCTATCTCATGTTAGCTCCCTCAGATTGTCCTCAGGTCACTTAGGCCTGGTCCTTACCCTAAGCAGTGCAACCCGCCCCTCCCTGTTCAGCCCCCGCTCGCTGCCAGCAGACGGGAGTGTCTGGGCTGCTTCTCCACTGGGAGTTGCGGTTAGGCGCATAATCTGTGGATTTTTTTTTTCCCCCGCTCCTGATTATGTTGCCCTCGGAGATTCCAAAACTCCCCACAGACCTGCTGGTGAGAGGGTTTCCTGGTGTTTGGAAACTTCTCCTCCTTCATGACTCCCTCCCCAGGATGGATCTCCATCCCTAAGTCTTTTGTCTCCTTTTATCTTTCATATTTTTCCCTACCTCCTTTCGAAGAGAATGGGCTGCCTTTCTGGGTGCCTGGTGTCCTCCACCAGGGTTCAGAAGCTGTTCTGTGGAATTTGCTCAGGGTTCAAATGATCTTTTGATGAATTTGTGGGGGAGAAAGTGGTCTCCCCGTCCTATTCCTCCACCATCTTAGGATCGCCCCTCCTCTGCCTTTTCTAAATCCAGCTTGTACATCTGGAAGTTCTTGGTTCAGGAACTGCTGGAGCCTCGCTTGGAGAATTTTGAGCATTATTTTTCTAGCATGAGATGAGTGCGGTTGTGCGGTAGTTTAAACATTCTTTGGCATTGCCCTTCTTTTGAATTGGAATGAAAACTGACTTTTTCCAGTTCTATGGCCACTGCTGAGTTTTCCAAATTTGCTGGCAGATTGAGTGGATATAAGCTCCAGTACTCATACTGAGGACAGTGCTGGCGGATGTTTAATTCGTTGTTACTGATTTTGAAAAGCAATTTGACACAAACCATGTAAACCCAGTTTTCATTTTTGTATGTTAACACATTAGTCAAATGGTCACACAGGTGTACAAGAAACATGTATAAAGAAGCTTATTATAGCACTTTCTGTGATGATAAATTTTAGAAGCAATAAAATTTCCTATAAAAGTAGAATGGATAAATAATTGTGGTATGTTTATACAGTGGAATACTATATTATACTTTCGTTAAAATGAACAAGTTTCATGTACCAAGACTGATTAATCTCAAAATTTTCAGTAAAAGAAAAAAAAGCCAGTTGCAGAATGCTATCATTTATATATACTTTAAAATCATCTAATCAATTCTAGGTATTGTCTATAAATATTACTATGGGTTGAATTGTGTTTCCCAAAAAGCTTTATTGAGGAGATAGTATTTGGAGATAGTATTATTGTGGATGTATTTGGAGATAGTATTATTGTGGATGTATTAAACAGTTAACAATATTTACTTACTTATTTGTCTCTACTAGGTCTTTGTTGTGTCATGCAGAATCTTTTGTTATGGTACATGTAATCTCCAGTTGTGGCACTTGGACTCAGCAGTTTCAGCTAGTGGGCCTAGTTGCTTGTGGCACATGGGATCATAGTTCCCCAGCCAGGGATCGAATCTGACTTTCCTGCATTGTAAGGCAGATTCTTAACCACAGGGCAACCAAGAAGTCCCATGGATGTATTCTAGCCTGGAAAATTCCATGGGCAGAGGAGACTGGCATACTGCAGTCCATGGGGTCTCAAGGAGTCAGACACGACTGGGCATGCACACAGCACACGCACACACAGCGTTAGGAAGTGTTCTGTTTTCACTCTTTTACATGCAGCTATCCAGTTCTGGCAGCACCATCTAGTGAAGAGACTGTCTTTTCTCTATGGTATACTCTTGCCTCCTGTGTCATAGATTAGGTGACCATAAGTGTGTGGGTTTGTGGTGGGCCTTTCTATCCCATTTCATTGATCTATATTTCTGTTTTTGTGCTGGTATCATACTGTCTTGGTTACTGTAGCTGGATGCAAGGATCTTCAACATACATAAATCAATAAATGTGGAACACCATGTCAACAAACTAAGAATAAAAACCATATGATCATCTCAATAGATGCAGAAAGAATTTTTAACAAAATTCAATACCCATTTATGATTAAAATATGGGCATAGAGGGAGCCTGCCTCAACATAATAAAGGCCAAATACAACAAACCCAGAGCAAACATCATTTTCAATGGTGAAAAACTGAAAGCATTTCCTCTAAGATTAGGAACAAAACAAAGGTGCCCCCTCTAGCCACTATTCAATATAGTTTTGGACGTTCTAGCCATGGCAATCAGAGAAGAAAAAGAAATTAAAGGAATAAGATTGGAAAAGAGGAAATAAAACTGTCACCATTTGCAGATGACATGATACTATACATAGAAAATCCTAAAGATGCCACCAGAAAAATACTAAAGCTTATCAATGAATTTGACAAAGTTGCAGGATACAGAATTGATACACATAAATCTCTTGCATTCCTATACATCAACAATGAAAGATCAGAAAGAAAAATTAAGGACATGATCCCATTTACCATTGTAACAAAGAGAATAAAATACCTCGGAATAAACTTACCTAAGGAGGCAAAAAACCTGTACTCTTAGGAAACTATAAAATACTGATGAAAGAAATCAAAGATGACACAAACAGATGGAGAGATATACCACGTTCTTGGATTGGAAGAAACAATATTGTGAAAATGACTATACTACCCAAAGAAATCTACAGATTTGATGCAACCCCTGTCAAATTACCAGTGGCATTTTTCACAGAATTAGAACAAAAAATTTTACAATTTACAATTGGTATAGAAACACTAAAGACTCCAAAAAGTCAAAGCAATCTTGAGAAAGAAAAACAGAACTGAAGCAATCAGGCTCCATGACTTCAGACTATACTACTACTACTGCTGCTAATTTTTACCTGCACAATGATTTAAATGTAATTCTAAAATGTAGTGAGAAACCAGTTAAAATATATTGAACTTGATTTTTCCTACCTGCAACTTCACCTAGCAGTTCAGATTCTGTATTCACAAACAGAATCCTTCTTTGCCATCACTTCATCTTCCTAGATCCTTCTGTTCCTATTTTTTTCCACTGAAAAGAACCAAGTATTGGTTCTACACACAGATAACAAAGGGCTATGGGGTACATCCTTTTTTTTGAAAAAAAGTATTCATCTCTTGTAGCCCTGAGCAGACTTTCCCCCCCAAAAAGACAGTCTCTAACAACTTCAAACTAATAAAGTTATAGATGTATCCAAGCTTCAGCATGCAACTCAGATGCACAAAAGGCTTTTGCAGCTTTCTTTCTGACTACCTATTGTTTGCTGAGGTGAGGACCCAGGGGTCTGAGCTGGCAGTGCCATTGTGAAGAGTGCTGGCCCTCAAGTCAAACAGGCTCTGTGGCCTTGAGTAAGTTAGCTCCTCAGATTATCACCTAATTCTAAACTAATTGGGTTGCTATGTGGATTAAATGAGATATTGCAAATAAAGTATCTGGTAGGAAGACTTAATAGATGTTAGCCACTGTTATTTATTTTACTGGTCTCTGGCTCCACAGGAATGGGCATTCCTCTAGTGTTGGCAAGGTCCTCATTAACCAACTGGATCATCTTAAGAAAAACACAATAGAGAATTTTGGTTTCCACAATTGAATTTATGACTTAATTTTATGATTTAAAATATCTTGCAGCACAAAAATTTTTTATTCCTTCAGATTTATTGAGATATATATTTGACATATAATATTGTGTAAATTTAAAGTATACAGGTGTTGATTTTATACACTTGCATATTGCAAAATGATTAACACCATAGCATTAGCTAATACTTCCATTAAGCACAAAAACTTCTTACATTGAGGCCAATACTGAAATAGTCTAATTTAGTTCTTATTCCTGCTTTTGTTCTTTGAATTATCTCACCAGGTGTTGATTCTACCCAGACAACAAAGGATTATGGGGTTTCTTATAACCAAAGGCTTAAATTCTACCTTTTCCTTCACTGCTAGATTAGGGAATTTTTTTTTTTTTTAGCTTTTTTTATTTTTTATTTTTTAAAATTGATTTAATTAGAGGCTAATTACTTTACAATAATTTTTAATCCTCTCTCCTAGGGGAAATGGCCAGCATTTTCTAGTTTCTATGGGACTTTCCTTAGGGACTAATATTCCTGTCACCAGTTTTGAAAAAATTGAAAAGCCATAATTTTGGGGAAAACTGCTCCATTTTACTGTAGGCTTAGTTTAAAATTAATTTTTATAATGAGAAAATCAGTGTCAGAAGGATGACATTGGAATGAAATAGTCTCATATATTGCTAGTGACAATGTGAATTAGAAAACTCTTTCTGGAGAGTAATTTAATAACTTGTGCCAAATGCCTCTGAAGTGTTTTCACTGTTTGACTCAGCAATTTTATTTATAAAAATTCTTTTTAGGGGAAGATAATAAAGCACTGGGAAAGATCAATGAACAAATATATTTAAAATAACATTATTTGTAGCTGGGAAATTAAAAAAAATATTCAAAATGTTCAAAATTATGGCATTAAATTTTGTCATATCATCACATGGACTATTATGCAGCTAAAAAACAAATTGTTTTTAATGTTTAAAGATATTAAAACTTCTGATTATAAAAGTCAAACTAAAAAAGATATGAATTATATTCAGAGAATGGCTTCTGATTTGGAAAATAATACACATAGAAAGAAAGAATTACTAGCAATAGATGACACTGGGTGGATAGTTTTTAATTTTTTTCTGGATTATTATGTATCTTCCAAATCTTCAATAGGCCCGCATTTCCCTTGTCATCTGAAAAAGTCAATAAAAAATAGAAAAAATATATTTATCACCAAAACTTAATTTTTTGTTTATCAATGTGTTACCTTAAACAGTCAAATAATGCTAAAAATCTTCTAACAAAAATAGCAGTCAGCCTCTCTCTTCCTTCTTCCTCCTCTATCTCATGAAGAAGCAACCACTTTAAAATTTCTGACCTCTTTTAATAGTGTTTAATCCATATGTTTACAAGATTCCTTGTTTCATCACATTTGAACATTGAATTTTTATTACAATATGAAGATTTTAGAAAGGCTAACTATCCCCATTAACCACTTTCTTTCTCCCCTGCATATATCACAATTTTCACTTAAATATTCAGGGTTTCTATTACTATAACTGTGGAAATACTCTTCCTTGCTTTCCCAGGAAGAGTAGAGTGTGTTATATATTATAGTGTATATATTCCTTTTCTTGTATGACTTTTGATTTTTCTTGAAATTAATTATTGTCTTATTTTATCATTTGCCTAGTTTTCCTTGTCCTAATGGCTATGTTTTCTGACATCCTCCAACTACTCAGTAACCCACATCTCAATACAACTCTCCAATAGTAAAAATTTGTAGATCATCTCTTTCTTCATCCTGTTGTTGTTCAATTGCTAAGTCATGTCTAACTCTTTGTGACCCCATAGGCTATAGCATGCCAGGCCCTCTTGTCCTTTACTATCTCCCAGAGTTTGCTCAAATTCATGTCCATATCAACCTCTGCCACCTCCTTCTCCTTTAGCCTTCAATATTTCCCAGCATCAGGGTCTTCTCCAGTGAGTCCACTCTTCACATCAGGTGGCCAAAGTTTTGGAGCTTCAGTTTCAGCGTCAGTCCTTCCGATGTATATTCAGGGTTGCATCTTACCTGATACCTACCCGAAACTTACATCTTACTTGAAGATGAGACATCCTACTTGAAACCCTCTTTTTCCAGCTTACCCTTGACTGGTTCCTCTGTAATCCTGCTGTACATCCTGGTAATTTCTATGCTATCATATTGGATATTCTTACTCATACATACCATATTTTCAGGATCCCATATCCTCATATATCTTTTCTTCATTTTGCCAGGGTATACCCACCAGAACAAGGCTTTATGAAAGATAAAAATTTGATACTTTGCCTGTGTGTAAATACACTCATTCTATCTTCACTTGTGATTGATACTTTGGCTGGGTATAGAATTCTGTGTTGAAAACCATATTTAATCAGTTGCTACTGAGAAGGCCCATGGCTTCTTTCATTTGATTCTTTACAAAGACTCTGCTTTTTCTCTTTGTAAATCCTTTGGGGATTCTCTGAATGTCTTAAATTTTAATAATGTATCCTGTCATAGGTTTCATATTGTTCACTAGGCAAGTTTTGAGCAGGTTCCTTTAGTCTAAAAACTCATGTTCTTTAGTTTTTAGGCACTTTATGGTATATAAAACAATAATTTCCTCCCCACCATTTTATTTGTTCCCTCTTTTTAAAATTACCCCTAGTTGACTAAGCCCTTAGAAGTGATTTCTAACTTTTTAATCTTTTCACGTGCATTTTTCCTCTTTCTTCTTTTAAGTTCAACTTTTGGTCATTTTATCAACTTTTAAATTTTGATAATAATTAAGAGCTCTTTATTTCCCTGATTACCTTTTCTAAAATACATTGTTTTTATCTCATGGATATAATATTTTCTCTTTAAGGCTGTTAAATATGGTTACTTGGAAGTTTTTTTCTGTTTCTAGCATTGTCTCTGTTTCTTTCAAATTCCCTTTTCTTTCTTTGATTTTGGTCCATTTTTCATTGTAAAATGTTGTTATCCATTTTTGTCTAAGAGTAAATTTCTTTAAAGCTTATTGAAAGCTTAAAAATATAAATAGTTTATAAATATGAAATATAAGCTTCGGTTCAGTCGCTCAGTTGTGTCCAACTCTTTGTGACCCTATGGACTGCAGCACACCAAGCCTCCCTGTCCATCACCAACTCCTGGAGTTTACTCAAACTCATGTCCGTTGAGTCGGTGATGCCATCCAACCATTTCATCCTTTGTCATCCCCTTCTCCTCCCGCCTTCAATCTTTCCCAGCATCAGGGTCTTTTCAAATGAGTCAGCTCTTCACATCAGTGGCCAAAGTATTGGAGTTTCAGCTTCAGTATCAGTCCTTCCAGCGAATATTCAGGACTGATTTCCTTCAGGATGGACAGGTTGGATCTCCTTGCAGTCCAAGGGATTCTCAAGAGTCTTCTCCAACACCATAGTTCAAAAGCATCAATTCTTCAGCACTCAATTTACATATTCTGTATATGTGGGCTTCCCTGGTGGGTCAGAGGTTAAAGCGTCTGTGCCTCTGGGGTAGTTTACTTTACCTAGAGAAGAGTCCTTCCGTCTTTTGCCTGCATGCATGAGCCTAGCTGATAGCAAGCATTCTGGAACTGGGTAGGGAAGAACATTGGTGAGGGGTTTCTGTATTCAGTGGTTTTCACCTAATCTTTCCTTACTGTTTTCAGTTTGGTGTCTCACTATCTACCTCCTCCCTTCTGTCTGAACCAAGTTTGAAGTTCATTTTTTCAAACTTTTCAGAGAATATATTTCTGGTACTCTAGAGGTAGGGGTTGATCACTTGACTATGAAGTGATCTGAACTTGGAGATTCTAATTGTTCCTTACACAGACTAGCCAATCCCTCTGTTTTCATGTCCCCTCCACCCCATCTTCTGAAGTGCATGATACTTACTGAAGCCTTTCTGGGGTTCTGTAGTGGTTACTCTCCACAAGTAGTTAAATTCCCCTTTCCACTTCTGTAAGTAATTTATTTTACTTATTCATTTGTTTTCCCTCTCTCTATGTTCTACCTTAAATGTCAATGAAAATGAAGTTTGTCTGCTATTTAATTTTCATTCTTGGTATTTGGAAGTAATTTTTAAGTAGGAAGAGAAGTGAAAACGTTTTAGTTTCACTTTTAAATGTAAGAAAATGTATCTTTAAAGTGAACACCAAGTTCACCTCTTTCCTCATGCCTCCTGCATCTTCATGGGGGCAGTAGAGGGCAAGCTAGCGCAGGGTCAGAAGGAAAGAACAGGGGCAAGCTCTCTACTGACATATTCCTAAACCTAATGGGAATATGTGCCCAGTGTTGGAAAAAACCTCTTTCTTTTTTTCTCTCATTTTTTAAATGCTCAAATTCAGAGGAACTTATATCTCAAGTTTTCATGTACCCTGCAATATATAACTGATTCTGTTTAGGATGATTCTTGTAAATAAAGTGAATAGGGCAGGCAAAGTGATTTTGTAGATGAATTAGTATCTTTAAATGCCTATAGGAGCTGCTTTAAGAGTAGTAAATCCTCACATAACATGTAGATGGAATATGCCACATTCATGCAGGTACAGCAGAAAGACCCAGTTGCCATTTTCTTTCTGAACAAAATTCCAAACTTGGATTTCTCTTTGGTTCTAAAGCAAAGACTGTTTATTAATAGGATGCGTATTTGTCCCACAGGTAGATTTCCCTCATGCAGGCGCTTCTCAGTGACTGTCTTGCATGAACGCTGCAGTCAAGGGTGTCCCACATGAATTTCTCATATGAATCTTAACTAGCGGTCTCAAATCTGTGTTGAGGATAGAGTCTTTATTCTGAATAATCTTGAAACAGTTTATAATAGGAGACAGAAAGAATATAGCACTGCTCCTAAGCACTTTCATGTTTATCTGGAACTCAAAATATGGATGTTAAAACAAATCTCGCTGGGACTTCCCTGGTGGTCCAGTGGTGAAGATTCTGCACTCCCAATGTAGGGAGTCTAGGTTTGATCCCTGGTCAGGGAACTAGATCCCACATGTCACAACTAAAGATCTCACATACTGCAATAAAGATCAAAGATCTGTATCAGCCAAATAAATAAAATTTTTAAAAATTTTAAAAATATGAAAAATAAAACAGACATCACTGTCTTAATGTACCTCTTATTTCTATACATGATTCTCAGATCATGTCTCATATTTGCTTCCTTCTACCTTGAAAGACCAATTCAGTATTTTTGAAAATTCTGAGTTAAGAGATAGGATTAGGACTTTAAATATCTCTAAATAAAATATTTTATTGATTTTATAAATGAAATCTATAATTGGGATTGGCTAATGGCACCCCACTCCAGTACTTTTGCCTGGAAAATCCATGGATGGAGGAGCCTGGTAGGCTGCAGTCCATGGGGTTGGGAAGAGTCAGACACGACTGAGCAACTTCACTTTCACTTTTCACTTTCATGCATTGGAGAAGGAAATGGCAAACCACTCCAGTGTTCTTGCCTGGAGAATCCCAGGGACAGGGGAGCCTGGTGGGCTGCCATCTATGGGGTCGCACAGAGTCGGACATGACTGAAACGACTTAGCAGCAGCAGCAGCCTATAAATGATGGAGAAGGCAATAGCACCCCACTCCAGTACTCTTGCCTGGAAAATCCCATGGACAGAGGAGCCTGGTGGGCTGCAGTCCATGGGGTTGCGAAGAGTCAGACACAACTGAGCGACTTCACTTTCACTTTTCACTTTCTTGGAGAAGGAAATGGCAACCAACTCCAGTGTTCTTGCCTGGAGAATCCCAGGGATGGGGGAGCCTGGTGGGCTGCTGTCTGTGGGGTTGCACAGAGTTGGACACGACTGAAGCGACTTAGCAGCAGCAGCCTATAAATGAAATCCCACATTCCAGCAGCAAAAAGTAAAGAATGTGGAGGAAGAAAGAACGGAGAAATGGAGAAGAGAAATCCCTTTTTTGGGTAAAGAGTTGTTTTGTACCTGGGGCCAGAGATTGAGGAGGAATGGATATATGGCTGATTCTTACTCTGGAGCAAGCACTCCTCTCTCCACAGTGTAATGTTAAATCTTTGCATTTACACAGGAGTTCTGCGAGGCAAGTATCAGCATCCCCAAATTGTAGGTGAGCAAGCTGAGGCTAGATATTTTAGGTAAACTGCCTATAGTAATTCAAGTAGTAAACAAACACTCTATGTAAATAGTAATCTATGTAAATAATAAAAAGCAACAAGATCATCAACAACAAAATGCCTGTCAAGTTTCCCTAATTCTTAGAGCTTGGAGGAGCAACTTGGATAATTTAAACCATATTATTCAATGAACACCTTAACTGCTTAGTGAAAATGCTACGTTTATACACTCCCTAGTACCTAGGAAGATGGAGATGTTGATGACATTTAGGTTGACAATGACTGTTTTCTTAACTAAATATTCACTTTATCACTGAGCTCAATAAAGGACAGAAATGGTAGGGACCTAACAGAAGCAGAAGATATTAAGAAGAGATGGCAAAAATACACAGAAGAACTGTACAAAAAAGATCTTCACGACCCAGATAATCACGATGGTGTCATCAATGACCTAGAGCCAGACATCCTGGAATGTGAAGTCAAGTGGGCCTTAGAAAGCACAAACACTTTGTTCACTATGAACAAAGCTAGTGGAGGTGATGGAATTCCAGTTGAGCTATTCCAAATCCTGAAAGATGATGCTGTGAAAGTGCTGCACTCAATATGCCAGCAAATTTGGAAAACTCAGCAGTGGCCACAGGACTGGAAAAGGTCAGTTTTCATTCCAATCCCAAAGAAAGGCAATGCCAAAGACTGCTCAAACTACTGCACAATTGTACTCATCTCACACGCTAGTAAAGTAATGCTCAAAATTCTCCAAGCCAGGCTTCAGCAATATGTGAACTGTGAACTTCCTGACGTTTAAGCTGGTTTTAGAAAAGGCAGAAGAACCAGAGATCAAATTGCCAATATCTGCTGGATCATAGAAAAAGCAAGAGAATTCCAGAAAAACATCTATTTCTGCTTTATTGACTGTGCCAAAGCTTTTGACTGTGTGAATCACAATAAACTGTGGAAAATTCTTCAAGAGATGGGAATACCAGACCACCTGATCTGCCTCTTGAGAAATTTGTATGCAGGTCAGGAAGCAACAGTTAGAACTGGACATGGAACAACAGACTGGTTCCAAATAGGAAAAGGAGTTCGTCAAAGCTGTATATTGTCACCCTGTTTATTTAACTTCTATGCAGAGTACATCATGAGAAATGCTGGACTGGAAGAAACACAAGCTGGAATCAAGATTGCCGGGAGAAACATCAATAACCTCAGATATGCAGATGACACCACCCTTATGGCAGAAAGTGAAGAGGAACTCAAAAGCCTCTTGATGAAAGTGAAAGAGGACAGTGAAAAAGTTGGCTTAAAGCTCAACATTCAGAAAACGAAGATCATGGCATCCAGTCCCATCACTTCATGGGAAATAGATGGGGAAACAGTGGAAACAGTGTCAGACTTTATTTTTCTGGGCTCCAAAATCACTGCAGATGGTGACTGCAGCCATGAAATTAAAAGACGCTTACTCCTTGGAAGGAAAGTTATGGCCAACCTAGACAGCATATTCAAAAGCAGAGACATTACTTTGCCAACAAAGGTCTGTCTAGTCAAGGCTATGGTTTTTCCCGTGGTTATGTATGGATGTGAGAGTTGGACTGTGAAGAAGGCTGAGCGCCGAAGAATTGATGCTTTTGAACTGTGGTGTTGGAGAAGACTCTTGAGAGTCCCTTGGACTGCAAGGAGATCCAACCAGTCCATTCTGAAGGAGATCAGCCCTGGGATTTCTTTAGAAGGAATGATGCTAAAGCTGAAACTCCAGTACTTTGGCCACCTCATGCGAAGAGTTGACTCATTGGAAAAGACTCTGATGCTGGGAGGGATTGGGGGCAGGAGGAGAAGGGGACGACAGAGGATGAGATGGCTGGATGGCATCACTGACTTGATGGACGTGAGTCTGAGTGAACTCCTGGAGTTGGTGATGGACAGGGAGGCCTGGCGTGCTGCGATTCATGGGGTTGAAAAGAGTCGAACACGACTGAACGACTAATCTGATCTGATCTGATCTGAGCATAACTAAAAAAAAATTCAAACCCATTGGAGTTTGTTACATATTTACAGCCCTAGAGTGTTAGAATTATGAAAGATACTTGAACCCTAAACAGATCTAATTATCTATGAATTTCTGTTATGAAAAGGGGAGAAAAAGATTACTGGGTCATAGTTAGGACATCTGGATTCAACCTTGATGCTTACATTTAACAGCTGCATGGTTATTATAAACTGTAAAAACAGACCACTTTGGGTATTGATTTCTTATCTGTATGGTGAAGACACTGAAATATGAAATCTGTTCTGATTCCTGTACGGTTAGAGTTCCTCCTTCCTGCTGGAGACCTTTCCATCAGAAAGAATTTGTGAATGCTAAATTTGTCCTCGTCTTCCTGAAGATGTATCTATGTTGCCTACTTAAATGATAGTATGGGTGGGTATAACATTCTGTATTCAAAAGTATTTGTCTTTATAACTTTAAAGATATTGACTTACTGCCTCCCTCCATCCAGCTTTATGGATAAGAAATTTCATTTCAATTTTATTTAACAAACAATTGTATAGAATGTACTATGTGCCAGACATTGTTCTATGTGCTTTCTAGATATTAACTCACTTATTCCTTTAGCCACCTTAAGAGAAGGTATTATTATTATCCAATTTTACAAATAAGAAAAATAAAAGACTAAGAATAAAGAGCTTATCTAAAGTTACACTGTTTGCAAATGATAGAATGAGGATTCAAATCCATGCACAAAAGCTCTTACCTAGTATGCTCTGCTGGCTCTTTTACTCTTTTTTTTTTTTTTTTTGCACATCATCTTTTTTATTTTTTGTAAAAACTTTTAGGGTCTTCTCATTTTCCTTGGTGTTCTGAAATTTCACCACAATGTGAATAGGTATGTATGCACATGTATGCATTTAATCCTATTCTACTTGATACTTGCTAAGCTCTTTTAATCAGGTGGGCCTATATAATTCTTTTTTTCAATTTTTGGAAATTTTATTTATACATTCATGTGTCTGTTCCCTTGTGGGCTTCCCTGGTGGCTCAGTGGTAAAGATTCTGCCTCCCAACACAGGAGACATGGGGTTCGGTCCATGAGTTAGGAAGATCACCTGAAGAAAGAAACGGCAACATGCTCCAGTACTCTTACCTGGGAAATCTCATGGACAGAGGAGCCTGGCAGGCTACTTTTCATGGGGTTGAAAACAGTCAGGCAAAAGTTAGCAACAACAACAAATCTACTCCCTTACGTTCTCTTTATTTTCTTTTTCAGAGCTCCTTTTAAACACATGATGAAACTTCTGTATCTTTTTACCCTGTCCCTTCATTTTGCTTTCATACTCACATCTTTATTCATTTCTGCTGCATTCTGGTATGATTCCTCCACTTGAACTTCCAGCTCATTAATTACTCTTATGCCAAGTATATTTTGCTTTGTAGACCATCTATTGCATTTCCTCAACAATCTGATTTTTAATATCTATTACCTTGAATTGATTCTTCCCCATGCATACATATGTGTGTGTACATATGTACATCTACAAGCATTATATTTTTCAAGCATGTTTTTGAGGAAATTAATTCAAGTGAATTTACTGTCCTGTTCCACTAATTCAATTAATTATTCTTTCTTAGGTAGCATTTCCTGCATTTGTTGAGGTTACTGGCTCTCATGGTGTTGGGTTTCACCAAATACTTAGCAGTTCTTTTACTAGGACACATTTTTTCTTAGAGAAATAACCAGCTAGTAGAATATCCTCTAATGGTCATGCTGGAAAAAGTAAGATCCCTTGGTACATTAAAAAATACAAGAGATTTACTGAAAGATGATAGGTACCCCAAGAGCATATTGAAAGTGAACCATGCTCCAAAAATATGCACAGAAGAAACAACCGCAAAAAGGGATCCCAGGGGAAATAGGAGGGTAAATTTCCCAAGGGGTCCTTGTTCTTCCTGGACTCTTAGGAGGACATTTTAATGATGACATCTCTGGTGTCTTGTCCTTGCACTCTGACTTAGTTCTTAATAATGTTTATCGCTTCTTCTCTCCCAAATTTCTCTTTCAAATCTCTCTTATTCCTCTTGGTGCTTGCCCAACACCCCTCTGCCCACAACTCAACAATGTGCATTTCACTAAGGGTAATTTTTAGGGCAGCCACTGTATAACCAGAGTAATGATACCAAGTGTGTGACAGGAAGGAGAGAGAGTTGGGCTGACCACAAGACCTAGTTCTTAATCTCAGAATTGAATTGAATTTTCGTTAGACTTTGGATTTCTGATATTTTAAAATTTCATGTAGTAAATATGCTTGGAGGACAATTGTTTACAGAAGTTTTGTGTTCAGAAATTTTGAAAACTGTAATTGTCAAAATTCTCTACTTTATTCTAGCAATATGAGATTTAAACTAAACATTTTGCTCAAAGAGACTAAACATTTTGCTCAATTGATATCTTTAATCCAGTATATATAATGAGATAAATGTGAGCATAAAATTAGGAAAAAAATGAGCTATGCATTAAAATTAATTATAGCTTCTTTAGAAAGTGTCCATTAAAGTGCCAAATTATCATTAAGGATTAATCACATATAAGCTAAAAATTGCTGAAGAAAGTTTAGGCATTACAATTAAAGTTACAAAGATAATCAAATCATAGTCTTTAAAGGGAAAAGTCACTTCATCTCTAGATTCTGAATTTACAGATGGACAGATTCAGGTTAAGTCCTCTGAAGGGAAGGATGAAAGGTGTAATGAGCTTGGTGAAGGATCTGGTGGAGGGGAGAACGCAGAGAGCAGAAGCCCTTTACAGAAGACTCTGTCCCTGACTCGGAGTTTATTTCTGCTTCACTTTCCAGCTTCATATCCATAAAAAAAGAAGCTTCCCTGAGGTGTGTACCAGGAAGCTGGTTGTGTCCTGAAGAACACTGGACACAGATTCAGAATCTGGGGTTACAGTGCTTACTCCTCCATGTGGTTGCAGAGGGAGTCTGGATGCATCCTAACACCTTGGGACTCACGTTGCCTTAAGCACAGAATGAGAATACAGAACCATGTGACTTTCCTTCTATACTCAAAAAGCCTGGGATAAAAGGGGAAGCATACTTAAACATTTTGGAGAACTTATTAAGAGCTAATCTTTCCTTTTAGTTTAAGTGAAATTACAAATGAAAAAAGTGAGTCAATTTTCAGATTTCCTAAAAACGAAAATCATTTTGATTCTCCTTCCATATCTCTGTCAATGTGCTATGTCTATTTGAAATCCCAAGTCATTTTTGGCAACCCAGAAATGGATTAACCAATTTCCCCTAGTCTAACACTGAGGGAGAAGGTGGAATTTAAGCCTTCAATTATAATAAGAAAGCCCATCCAAAGTTGATTGTGTGTAGAGTGGTACACTATATAAAGAACGATGGTGACTGTACTTTGGATGATAATGATGCCTGTTCTTTCTTTACAGTGTTTTCAGACCTCACTCACGTCTCCACACCATTCATTCTTTTCTCTCTTCCCCAAGACATATCTTTCCACCTCACCTCACCTGTATTTAAATCTACCTCCCTTTCTGGTAGATCCAGAATTTCCAGCAAACACATTTTGCCAGGATCAAAGGCAAACACGTTTCCATAGCAGTCAAACCCTGCTCAGGGAACTTCACAGTGCATCCAGGTTGTTTGGTTGAAGTAGGGTTCTGCAAAGAGCATAGTGCTGGAGATCTCACTCTTGTTGTGCAGACACTAGAGGAGACGGAAGCTGACAGCTGTATAACTCTCAGTGAAATGGCACGTTTTCAAGGCTGCTTTGAAGCTTATAGAAGGAATGAAGAAATAGCACACACATGCTGCCTCTGTACAGTTCACCTCAAAACATTAGATATCATTATTTAGTGGAGTTAGTGAGGGGAGAGAGAGAGACAAAGAGACACACACACACAGAGATCTAATGAAAGGGATTTAAACATTCCATGTGTTAAGAAATGAGGAGGATTAGAGGGTCCTAAAACTTTGCCATGAAGACTGTAGCTCTAATTTTTTCCCTAATCTCCTTTCCTCCCTCCCATGTGAAATATAATTGGGCTCTTATTTTTTGTTTTTGTCTTTTCTGCCGGGTTTGACTGCAAATGGCTAACAAACGTGTGAAAAGAGATTCAACTTCAATTGACTGTTTCACTAACCAGGTTGGCAAAGCTTTTACAAAGTGTGCCTCAGTGTGCATGAGGTACAAGAAAGTCTACATTTTTCATACAGTGCTAGTGGAATTCCTAATTGTTATAATTTTTCTGAAGGGCAATTTTGCAGTCTATGTCTAAAGCCTTAAAGGTACTCATAGACTTTGACTCAGCAATTGTACTTAAAGTACAGATGTGCACAAAGATTAACTTTAAGGATGCTTATCACAGTATTGTTTATAGAATTTGAGCACTTGAAAACAAAGTGAATGTTCAGCATAAGGGGAATCGAGTAAATATATTTCATATAAAGAGGAAACACTTAGCTGCCTTTATTTATTTTTTTAATTTTATTTTATTTTTAAACTTTACATAATTGTATTAGTTTTGCCAAATATCAAAATGAATTCACCACAGGTATACATGTGTTCCCCATCCTGAACCCTCCTCCCTCCTCCCTCCCCATACCATCCCTCTGGGTCGTCCCAGTGGACTAGCCCCAAGCATCCAGTATCGTGCATCGAACCTGGACTGGTATCTCGTTTCATACATGATATTTTACATGTTTCAATGCCATTCTCCCAAATCTTCCCACCCTCTCCCTCTCCCACAGAGTCCATAAGACTGTTCTATACATCAGTGTCTCTTTTGCTGTCTCGTACACAGGGTTATTGTTACCATCTTTCTAAATTCCATATATATGTGTTAGTATACTGTATTGGTGTTTTTCCTTATGGCTTACTTCACTCTGTATAATAGGCTCCAGTTTCATCCACCTCATTAGGACTGATTCAAATGTATTCTTTTTAATGGCTGAGTAATACTCCATTGTGTATATGTACCATAGCTTTCTTATCCATTCATCTGCTGATGGACATCTAGGTTGCTTCCATGTCCTGGCTATTATAAACAGTGCTGCAATGAACACTGGGGTACACGTGTCTCTTTCCCTTCTGGTTTCCTCAGTGTGTAGGCCCAGCAGTGGGATTACTGGGTCATAAGGCAGTTCTATTTCCAGTTTTTTAAGGAATCTCCACACTGTTCTCCATAGTGGTTGTACTAGTTTGCATTCCCACCACAATGTGATGATGAGGAGTTCTCATTGACACTGATAATATGCATGATACATGTTTAAGTTTTAAACACAGTGTATGATGCCATCTTGTAAAAAATTGAAAAGGAGTGTACTAAAAATATTGGAAGTGGTCAAAATATTAGCAGTGGTCATATCTGATGATGGGCTTATAAGCGGCATTTACTGTTTTCTTTTTTATTTCTTTATTTCTGAAATGTCTAAAAGAAAATATATTGGTTCAGTAGTAAAATAAACTGTTTTCTAAAAGAAGGATTGAGCTGGTCAGTAATATAGGATAAATCAGAGACAATAGAGATGAAGGAAGATAGTTAAGAAGATGTTAAAAAGCACAACATGCTTATGGCTTGGGCTAGTCTGAGAATAGGGAGGAGGGGTGATGCTAGAGACATTTTTAAAGGTAGAATCAACAATACCTGATGACAACAAGAAAGGGTGGTGACTTTATAAGATGCTTGTGTGTGTACCATTGTGTGAAACAACAGTTTAGTGTATTGATTTGAGCTGATAGAGAACATCTAAGGAGATGTCCTACAGATAGTGGAAGAAATGAGACTGTATTAGGTCTAATGTCAAGGGAGGAGGATTTATTTTATCAGCACAGCTGGAATAATAAGAGTTAATTAACAAAGGAAAAGACTATATTGTAGCTATTAAAGACAGTGTATAGGGAGATTAATGAGCATGGGAATGAAGAAGAACCAGTAAGAGAAACAGAGGACTGCCTAAAGAAATAGAAGGGAAAAAAAAAAAAGAAAGAAATAGAAGGAAAGCAAACTAAATGCAGCATAATGGGAAGGAAGCTATAAGAAAAGTGAGGTAGGAAACAGATTATTTAAGAAAGATCAAGGAAAATGATGACAGAGAAAAGGCCATTGAATTTGGAAAAGATGCTTATTAGAATTATTAGAAGACAAATAATCCACCTCTGGAGATTGGTAGGAAGAAGATATCAAATTGGAGAGAATCATTCATTCAAATAATATTAAAACTAGAAATTACCCAAATAAATGACATTCAAAAATATAATGGAAAAACAAAAAACAAAAGCTGTGCCAGTGAAAAGAGAGAAAGAGGGAGGTCTTTAGAAGGATGAGCAGAGCCAAATAAAGCAGAATTCTCCAGAATGAAGGAGATCTGTGTGTCTTTGCAAAAAGAACTGAAAATAATGAGTGAGGATAATCTGAGAATAAGATTCCTAAAGGGGAGGCAATATTTGGGCTGCAGAGCACAGACTTCATAGTTTACATGATAGTAAAGAGACCATCTCTTTCTCTTAGAAATCAAGGAATAGTAAGAGAATGAATGTGGACAACAACAAATAAGAAACAAAAACAGTGGGTTAGAATTAATGCAACTTGTATAGCCTTGAAGTAGGATTTGAGATCCTTTATTCTCTTGTAGAGGAGTCCTAAAATGTGAGTGCAGGAGAGCAAAGAGGGCTTAAAGTGTTAGTTTTAAGAAGTTAATGAAGAGATGAATAAAAATTTTTGTCAAGCATCACACTTGAGGGGAGAGTGGCTGTTGCTATTTGACTTCATTGTCATTTTTTGCATGACTGAGAGACTAACACTTTCACTTTCTGCAAGTCTTAGTAGACTTAATCTATTTGTATCCAATAGTTTTATGTAGAGTAAGAGGAGGGAAGAGAGCTGTGAACCATGGTTTGCGAGGGAGGAAATCTGGGAATCTGGGGTGGCTAAAAGCCAGGTTAAAATAGCTTCACCGAGAATGAACACTAAGAATTGCCAGAAGGCAGCTCATGAAGTTGGTGAAATCAGATGAGTTGATGATAAGTCAAATGAGTGATGATCAGGGAGAGGCATGGGAGGGGCATAGAAGAGAAGAGAAGAAAGGATTGGTGGAAATAAGAAAGTAGGAAAGGTGAAACAGCTGTGATCAAAGATAGCACTAATTTAATAACTGAAGAATGGAGCAGTGGAAAGAGATTCACTCATATTGATGGACCACTTAGAGCACAGAGATGCAGAGGGGCTGATTTGAGCAGAAGTTGGATGTGAAACTGGGAGATAAGTAAATTGAACAATCATGGAGGTGAGTGCTGATATCAAAGGCCTGCCTCATGACAAAACTCATCATATGACTAGGAATAGTGTAGCTTAATGATAATGATCATGAGCTTTCCCACCTCCATAGCATCCCAGTTATATGACCTGATGGATGGAACAAAACCCCTCTAAACCTCAGTTCTCTCATCTGAAAAATAAAACTACCAATCTCATATTGATTTTGTGAGGACTGAATGAGATAATGTAAGTAAAGTATTTGGTATAAATGTCAGTGGTGATGATGATGATAGTGTTGTTGAAAGTCTTTTGAGTCTCAGATATTGACATCATTGAAGATACTTGGTAGAGGGTCCAAGTCATCTAGTAGTTCCTAGGATGTGGAGCTGATTATTTTACTCCTCAGCCACTTAAGAAAAAGGTGTCCCTAGCAGAAGTAGGAGTGGTTATTGTTGTGAATGGTGTGGAGAGGGAGCTGTCCAATTGTCTGAGATAATCTTGGCTTGAGCTCTAACCCCTCTCCTCCAGTTATTTTCTGTCCAGTTTCCTACTACTTTCCTCAACACAATTGAACTTAATCTGGCTGCAGATTTCTAGTTCCTGCCCCCATGGTGTCTGCAAATTGTCATCTGTCTTACTTTCTCTATGAAATTAATCTCCAAACTATGGTCTTTGTTCTGGCCTTAATCCATGAAAAAATTTTATTGCACCCATCTTTTCCTTTCTTTTTAGTTTTTAAAAATAAATACTGTAGTACTTAACAATAATAGCAATCTTGAGTGTTTTAGAAGTTTTTTTGTCTGCTTTTCTCTAGTTTAGAAAAGCAAGTGTGTTATTCACTCAGTTGTGTCCAACTCTTTGTGACTTCATGGACTGTAGCCTGCCAGGCTCCTCTGTCCATGGAATTCTCCAAGCAAGAATACTGGAGTGGGTAGCCATTCCCTTCTCCAGGGGAATCCCCTGACCCAGGGATCAAACCTGGATCTCTTGTATTGCAGGCAGATTCTTTACCATTTGAGCCACCAGGGAAACCCAGAAAAGCAAGGAGGTATATAAGATATTGGACTTCTCTGGTGGCTTAGATGGTAAAGGATCTGCCTGCAATAAAGGAGACCTGGGTTTGATTTCTGGGTCAGGAAGATCTCCTGGAGAAGTGAATGGCTATGCACTGGGCCTTTTATTTCATTGGAACAGTTGAAATAAAATAAAATTTTTTGAGATTGAAATTATCAGGAATAGTAGTTTTGAAAATTGCTTAATAATTAGAAATAGAAAAGGTATATATACAGTGTAACTCAAAAATTAGGCTCTTATTTTTAGTATTACTTTCAAATTTATTCACTTAAGTAAGATCACCTGTTTTTTGTCAGGTTTTGTGAAAATTACCTGGGGAAGCAACTCAGGTAAAACATACAAATTCTGTGCCATTCACACATAAACAACTTTAAGCACCTTAATTCTAATAATTATGGCTGCCTGACAGCAATATATGATGTAGCTGCTACTGCTGCTGCTAAGTCGCTTCAGTCATGTCCGACTCTGTGCAACCCCATAGATGGCAGCCCACCAGGCTCCCCCATCCCTGGGATTCTCCAGGCAAGAACACTGGAGTGGGTTGCCATTTCCTTCTCCAATGCATGAAAGTGAAAAGTGAAAGTGAAGTCGAGCAGTGTCCGACTCTTCGAGACCCCATGGACTTCAGCCTACCAGGCTCCTCCGCCCTTGGGATTTTCCAGGCAAGAGTACTGGAGTGGGGTGCCATTGCCTTCTCTGATATGATGTAGACCACACCTCAAAAACATGAGTATTTTCAGGGACTGAAGAATAAGAATGTTAAAGAAAAATGCTTATAGTCTTTCTCATTTTCATTCACAGAATCTTTCTGATTTTGTCTGCTATACACATATAATTTATATTTAGCCATGGTGTATATATGCATGTGTTGAAGGAGCTTAACCACACGTTGGGTTTGGCATTAGGTTTGAGGTTATAAGGAGAAAGAAAGAGTACTGGAAGCAGCTGAGTGTTGTCATGGCTTGGTAGGAAGTAAAGATCAAAGTTGCTCAGCATTAAGATAAGTTTATTTATTAGATGGGAAAACAATAAAGGCTGGACTTTATCTCCCCTCCTTCCTTTTTACTTCCCAGCATATTAAATTATTTGCATAACTAAATAACTAAGATCAGCTAATATACACAGAAATGAATAAAAATGTAAACATGAATGGCTTATGCCTTTATATTTACTTTGATCCACAAATATCCTTATCAGGTTCCTTAATTAATGTCTTCTTTTGATTGGAGACATCCACATAGAAAAAAATCTGAGTCTTGCTTCCTGAAGTGAAATTAGACACTTTAAGATGTGTAGGAATACAAATAAAATTTGTGAATTTATTACCTCACTTTGATGGAGCTGCCTCCTTACTCTCAAATGAGGACTTTGAGAGGAGACTCATGTGTCCATGAGTCTAAAAGTCCATGATTCAAGTACAAGAGAAAGTTAAAAAGCCATTACTAAGACAAAATATTCATGAAAATGCCAATTAATTTATTCTATGAATTTAAAGCACTTTTGGATTCATAAATAAAAGAGATTAATAAAATAAAAACAAAAGTTTGGAGCCATCGCTAAAACAAGAGGATTATTGATAAATGAAAATATAACCACTTAACATTCTTTTGATTCAAAGGCAATGGAAGTTTGCTATCTCCCTCTGAATTTGTGTGAAATTACTCGAACTGAAGGAAAGTTATTAAAGAAACGAAAACATCTAATTTACTCCTTAATGTTTCTATTTTGTCAGTCCACTTGGGGTGTGTTTTGATTCTCTCTGGAACCTATACAAATGGAAATGTACGTGTGCGCCACTGTGCTTTTGGGTGATTTGTAGTCTTCATTTTTAAATTCCCATTACCGCACTACCCAAACATCCTTACTTACCTTTATCATGTCTGCTGCCTGTATTTGAGTGACCCCTAACTGCTCACCATTTTCAACTCAAGCGCATATGCTTGGTACTAAGCAGCTAGCTGAGAAGATTCTTCCTTCCCAATCAACACCACCATAGCATGAAATGAAGACACGGAATGAGGTAGAAAGAGAGGAAAAGACGGGGAGGGGGCACTATTTCTATTTTAAAAATCCTCTAACTTCTTATGTGTTCTGGAAGGACTATTAATATTTCCTCCTAACACCCCTGCACTGCTAGGCTTCCCTTCTCCCCCACCCTCACACCTCCCCATGCAGGCAAAGTCTTGAATCAGCAGATTCTGAGCTGGAAGCAGTAAAGAGCTATTGAGGGACAGGCTCTGATAGCATTACGGCCAAACATGGAACCATTTTCTGTGGCGAATCGCTGAGTTCTACCTGGTTATCTCTTGCCTTGCACATCACTTCCAAATGACATGCTCTCAGTCTGGGCAAAAATGAGAGTTTTTTAAAGAACTGGGATTTCAATAATATGTGACGAAAGGATGAGATTACTTTCTGAGGTAGGGAAAGGCAGGGAGGAATGGGGCGGGGGGAGAGGGAGAGGGAGAGAGGTGGAGGAGCAGAGAGAGAAAGAGGTAGAATTGTGTATCCCTTAGAGCATGCACGATATATGCATTTCTCAAGTTCTTACAAACCAGGCTTTCTCGAACTTCAGGAAGTCATTTTAATTTGTCTTCTTTCTTTTTTCCTGCTTCTCTCACTGGTGGCAACCAAGTGTTGTAGATACTTCAAAGACTCTTGAGTTATTTATAGGAATTACTGTAATTTGACTGCTACACAGTTAAATGAGGATGAAACTAGTACTATTATGGATTCCCTGAAACATACAGAGGGAAATAGGCAATAGAGCCCTTCAGGGAAATACATCCATATATGTTGGCCAATTGGGAAACTTGGAAATCAGCAGTTTGGGAAATAAAATTAGTATCCAGCCCTCCTGTCTGTTCATAAGAAAGGAAAGGCAGTCCAACAGTTCCCAACACCCTCCACTGTCCTGATTGCCTGCCACCTCATTCCAAGG
Source organism: Bos taurus (assembly GCF_002263795.3). NCBI lineage: Eukaryota > Metazoa > Chordata > Mammalia > Artiodactyla > Bovidae > Bos > Bos taurus. The sequence continues at coordinate 131,568,618 of NC_037328.1, forward strand.
GTTTCTAGAAGAAGAAATGGAGGCACATTTGGTTGCTTCATATCTGTAATCAATTGGCATTGTTATGATATGATTTCTTTTCATTTTAATCAAGAAACATGAAGAGATGAATAAAACGCTTTTTGCATGCATTCTTGTGAGTTTTTTTTATAGGCAATCATTTTTATTATTATCATTATTTTTTTACTTTACAATATTGTATTGGTTTTGCCATACATCAACATGCATCTGCCACGGGTGTACACGTATTCCCCATCTTGAACCCCCCTCCCACCTCCCTCCCCTTACTATCATCAAGCATGGAAAAGGCAGTCTTTGACCATAAAATGTATATTATATATTTACTTCTACATATTTCCTGCAAGAGAAGATACATTTTCATTTGAATTTGATAGTGACATTTATTTCTCTTAGGATATAGTCTTATGACCTGAGATGGAGTTTGCTGGGTCTAAACTAATGCTCTTCCTACTAGGCTTCAGAGATGCAGTAATGAAAATAGGGACAAGTAGTGAAAAGGATTCCTAGGTTTCCTCTTGAGCTTTCAGTGGACTCACATCCTGGGAGTCACATACAATAATAATCAAAAGACCCAACAGAAGGATGAGTTAGAAACAGGAGCAGAAAACTGTCAAAAAGCATTGCATAGAACAGTTCAGAGGGGTCTGACCCTTTAATCCCTTATAAATTTTGAGGAATGTGCATCACTTAGGGTTGCTAGTGTAATGTACACATATGAGGGAGAGAAGAAAAAAATCTATTATTCCAAGTATATATATGCATACTAATTGAAAAATAACTCAAAGTAAGTACTGCTGCTGCTGCTGCTGCTGCTGAGTCACTTCAGTTGTGTCGACTCTGTGCGACCCCATAGACGGCAGCCCAACAGGCTCCCCCGTCCCTGGGATTCTCCAGGCAAGAACACTGGAGTGGGTTGCCATTTCCTTCTCCAATGCATGAAAATGAAAAGTCAAAGTGAAGTCGCTCAGTCGCGTCCGACTCTTAGCGACCCCATGGACTTCAGCCTACCAGGCTCCTCCGTCCATGGGATTTTCCAGGCAAGAGTACTGGAGTAGGGTGCCATCGCCAAGTAAGTACAGTAAGGTGTAAAGATTTTACTTCATCAAATCCTTCAATACCACCCTATATAATGCCCTTTTCTAGGAAAAAGCTATAATGATGATTCCAAATTAACCCTTGAATAACACTGGTTTGGGCTGCACAGGTCTACTTATACATAGATTTTTTGGAGTAGCAAATACCACAGTACTACATGATTTGTGGTTGGTTGAATTCACAGATGTAGAACAGGGAATACAGAGGGCCCACTAAAAGTTTTATATGCTTTTTCTACTACATGGTGGTTGAGCCTCTAACACCTGTGTTGTTCAAGGGTCAACTGTATAGCCTTTCAAATGATTTTCTAGAAATTTTTTGTATAGAGTCATATAGACTATTTTTGTTCATTTTTCACATAGGTAGATCATACTCAGTATGTTGTTACATAACTTGCTTTTTCACGTAACAATATATCTTGACTTTTCTCAACAGAAAAGTATGAGATACACCTTATTCTTTCAAAAATCTGTTTGATATATCTTAATATGGGTGTATGTATTTATTTAAGAGTTCTCTTAAAGATGCCCACCTAGATCTCAATGAACCATTGCTCATAAAAACAAATGTTTCAATATCCCTTTTGTAGATATTTATACTAACAAATGGCTTTACCAGATTTGTCCATTCATAGGAATTGAAACAGTTTAAAGATATAGAAAAGTATAAGAGTAGTACAAAGAGCTCCTAGAAATCTATCATACCTGAGCACTTTGCCACATTCTCTCTTTCCATATATATTATGCACATGCATTATTATTATGTTACTTTTTCTGAACCTTTTGAGAGCAAGTTTCAGTCATCACAATTCTTCAATGTACTTTTCCTAAGGACTTGTACATTCTCTTTCAGAGCTATAGTACAATTGCTAAATTAAGAAAATTTAATGTTGATACAATGCTGTTATCTAAGTCATACTACTCTGATTTAATTTATAGTCTCACCGATTGTTCTAATAATGCCTTTTATACCAATTTTATTTTCTGGTCTAGAATCCAATTCAAGATCATACATTGCATTTAGCTGTTATCTTTCTCTCTCTCTCTCTCTTTTCATCTTACTAAAGCACAATTGACATACAGTAAGCTGCAAATTACCTATAAATAAAGTGTACAGTTGATGAGTTTTGATATATGAGTATACATCTAGTGAAGTCTCACAGCATTTAAAATAATGAAAATGTTTATCACTTTCCAAAGTTTCTTTGTACCCTTTTGTAATTCTTTCTTATTCCCTTCCCTTCCTCCAGCTCCAACCCCATGCAAAAACTGCTTTGCTTCCTGTTACTGTAGATGAGCTTGCATTTTCCAAAATTTTTCGTAAATGTAAAAGTGCACTCTGTACTTTCATATAAGGGTGGGGGTCTGGCTTTTTCACTTAAACTATTTTGAAATTTTCCATGTTGTTGGATGTATTAGTTCATTCCTTCTTACTGCTGAGTAGTATTCCTTTGTATTAATATACTACAACTTGTCCATCGCTCATTGAAGGACATTTGAATAGTTTCCAGTTTAGGGATGTTATAAATAAAGCTACTGCAAATGTTTACGTACAAGACTTTGTGAGGATGTATGCTCTCATTTCTCATTTCTCAAATGCCTAGGAGAAAAATGATATGTCTTGTGGTTGATTTAACTTAAGACATTGTTGAACTATTTTCCCAAATAATTTTACCATTTTACATTTCCTCCAGTGATGTATGAGAATTCCAGCAGCTCCACATCATTGCCAACATTTGGTGTAATCAGTCTTTTTAATCTTGGACACTCTAATAGGTATAAAGCGTTATCTTATTTTGGTTTGACTTTTCATTTTCCTAATGATACTAACGGAGAAGGCAATGGCACCCCACTCCAGTACTCCTGCCTGGAAAATCCTATGGATGGAGGAGCCTGGTAGGCTGCAGTCCTGCTGCTGCTGCTAAGTCGCTTCAGTCGTGTCCGACTCTGTGCGACCCCATAGACGGCAGCCCATCAGGCTCCCCTGACCCTGGGATTCTCCAGGCAAGAACACTGGAGTGGGTTGTCATTTCCTTCTCCAACGCATGAAAGTGAAGTCACAGAGTCGTGTCCGACTCTTCGCGACCCCATGGACTGCAGCCCACCAGGCTCCTCCGCCCATGGTGTTTTCCAGGCAAGAGTACTGGAGTGGGGTGCCATTGCCTTCTCCAGGCTGCAGTCCATGGGGTCGCTAAGAGTCGGACACTGCGCGACTTCACTTTCACTTTTCACTTTCACGCATTGGAGAAGGAAATGGCAACCCACTCCAGTGTTCTTGCCTGGAGAATCCCAGGGACAGGGGAGCCTGGTGGGCTGCCGTCTATTGGGTGGCACAGAGTCGGACACGACTGAAGTGACTTAGCAGCAGCAATGATACTAAACATCTTTTCATGTGCTTATTTTTCATCTTCTTAGATCAAATGCCTGCTAAAATCTATAGCCTATATTTTCATTGGGCATTTATGTCTCTTTGTGTGAGCTGAATAATTATTTGTTATAGGCTGATTATTATTTATTGATGTATAGGGATTTTTTAAAGTGTTCTCAACAGTAATCTTTGCATTTTGTTTAGTTTTCTCCCCACTATTTATATTTTACTCTTTTACATATGTAAAATTTTAATCTTTGTGTGGTCATATCTGTTTATTTTTCCTATAGACTTCTGGAATTTTCTTCATATGCATAAAAGTCTTCTCAATTCCAGTAGTTAAAAAAAAATTCTTATATTTTTCTGTTTTAAAAAATAAACAACTAATAAATTTTTGTATAAGATTTAAGATCTTATTTTCCTAAGGGCAATGTATTTTTATAGTTCTAGTTATGGATAAATTTTATGTTCTAGAACTTAAAAAATTTAAATATGGAATCTTAGAACCATCCCCTGGTTTTTAGGAAATTGTAAAAAGTGGCCAATGAATCAAAAATTAGAACTATGCCTTAAAATTATGATATCAGAATAACCTACATCCAAGGGATTAGAAGCAGGAAAACATTTAGAAGTATTTTATTTATTAATTTTTGAGGTATAATTAATACTGGAGAAGTATTTTAAGAAAGAAATTCTAGATGTATCTCTCAATATTTAAAATATTGGCATATAAAGATCATAAGAGACTACTATAGGCAATGTATCCTTGGGATACATTGGACAGCCTGGGTACCTGGGATACATTTGTCCACTTCTTCCAGGATGCTGAACAACCTGGAAGAAATGGACAAATTCTTAGAAAGGTATAGTATCCCAAGACTGAACCAGGAAGAAATAGAAAATATGAACAGATCAATCACAAACACTGAAATTGAAACTGTGATTGCAAAATTCACAATAAGCAAAAGTCCAAGATGTGATGATTTCACAGATGAATTCTATCAAACATTTTAGAGAAGAGCTAACATTTATCCCTCTGAAGCTGTTCCAAAAATTGCAGAGGAAGGAACACTCCCAAACTCATTCTATAAGGCCACCATAGCAAAACCAGACAAAGATACCACAAAAAAAAAAAAAAAAAAAGAAAGAAAATTACAGGCCAATATCACTGATGAGCATAGAACATAGATGCAAAAATCCTCAACAAAATACTAGCAGTCCGAATCCAACAACGCATTGAAAGGGTCATACACCATATCAAGTGGGATTTATCCCAAGGATGTAAGGATTTTCCAATATCCACAAATCAATCAGTGTGATATACCATGTAAAAGACTGGCATGTGGAGAAGTCAATATTTTCTATTGCCAAACTGGGCCAATGCATGGACTTTTATAGGATGGATTTCAGCTGAAGGTATAGCAGAGAAGAAGGTCTAGTTTTAACCTTATAAACTAGTAAAATTTTGTTCTATTATATTTTCAATATTATTCATTAAACTCTATGAGGTGGAGACTGAACTCCCCAGGTTGGTAGGTGCCCAATATGCTACTGGAGAAGAGTGGAGAAATAGCTCCAGAAAAAAGAAGAGGCTGAGCCAAAGTGAAAAAACATGCCCAGTTGTGGATGTGACTGGTGATGGAAGTAAAGTCCAATGCTGGAAAGAACAATATTGCACAGGAACCTGAAATGTTAGGTCCATGAATCAAGGTAAATTTGAAGTGGTCAAACAGGAGATGGCAAGAGTGAACATTGACGTTTTAGGAATCAGTGAACTAAAATGGATGCGAACAGGCGAATTTAATTCAGATGACCATTATATCTACTTTTGTGGGCAAGAATCCCTTAGAAGAAATAGAGTAGCCCTCAAAGTCAACAAAAGAGTACAAAATGCGGTATGTGTCTGTGTGTGTTAGTCGCTCAGTCGTGTCTGACTCTTTGCAATCCCATGGACTATATCTTGCCAGGCTCCACAATTCATGGAATTCTCCAAGAAAGAATACTGGAGTGGGTAGCCATGCCCTCCTCCAGGGGATCTTCCTGACCCAGGAATCGAACCCAGTCTCCTGCATTGCATACAGATTCTTTACCACTGAGCCACCAGGGAAGCCCCCCAAAATGCAGTACTTGATGCAATCTCATAACAACAGAATGATCTCTGTTTGTTTACAAGGTAAACCATTAAATATCACAGTAACCCAAGTCTGTGCCCCAACCACTGATGCTGAAGAAGCTGAAGTTGAACAGTTCTATGAAGATCTATAAAAACTTCTAGAATTAACACCAAAAAAAAGATGTCTTTTTCATCACAGGGGACTAGAATGCAAAAGTATCAAGTCAAGAGATATCTGGAGTAACAGGCAAGTTTGGCGTTGGAGTACAAAATGAACAAGGCACAGGCTAAGAGAGTTTGGCCAAGACAATACATTGGTCATAGCAGACATCTTCTTCCAACAACACAAGAGACAACTCTGCACATGGACATCACTAGATGGTCAATACCAAAATCAGATTGATTATATTCTTTGCAGCCAAAGATGGAGAAGCTCTATACAGTAAGCAAAAAATAAGACCAGGAGCTAACTGTGGCTCAGATCATTAACTGCTTATTGCAAAATTCAGACTCAAACTGAAGAAAGTAAGGAAAACCACTAGTCCATTCAGGTATGACCTGAATCAAATCCCTTACAATTATACAATGGAAGTGACAAATAGATTCAAGGGATTAGATCTGATAGACAGAATACCTGAAGAACTATGGACAGAGGCTCATAACATTGTACAGGAGGCAGTGATCAAAACTAATCCCAAGAAGAAATGCAAAAATTTGGGAGAATGGCATTGAAACATGTATAATATCATGTATGAAATGAGTCGCCAGTCCAGGTTCAATGCACGATACTGGATGCTTGGGGCTGGTGCACTGGGACGACCCAGAGGGAGGGTATGGGAAGGGAGGAGGGAGGAGGGTTCAGGATGGGGAACACAGGTATACCTGTGGCAGATTCATTTCAATATTTGGCAAAACTAATACAATATTGTAAAGTTTAAAAAAAAAAAGACAAAATGATTGTCTGAGGAGACCTAAAAATAGCTGAGAAAGAAGAGAAGCTAAAGGCAGAGGAGAAAAGGAAAGATATAGTTTTCTGAATGAAGAGTTCCAAAGAATAGCAAGGAGAGATAAGAAAGCCTTCTTAAGTAATCAATGCAAAGAAATAGAGGAAAACAATAGAATGGGAAAGTCTAGAGATATATTCAAGAAAATTAGAGATACCAAGTGAACACTTCATGCAAAGATGGGCTCAGTAAAGGACAGAAATCGTATGGACCTAACAGAAGCAGAAGATATTAAGAAGAGGTGGCAAGAATACACAGAAGAACTATACAAAAAAGATCTTCATGACCCAGATAACTAGGATGGTGTGATCACTCACCTAGAGCCAGACATCCTGGAATGTGAAGTCAAGTGGACCTTAGGAAGCATCACTACGAACACATCTAGTGGAGGTGATGGAATTCCAACTGAGCTATTTCAAATCCTGAAGGATGATGCTGTGAAAGTGCTGCACTCAATATACTAGCAAATTTGAAAAGCTCAGCAGTGGTCACAGGACTGGAAAAAGTCAATTTTCATTCCATTGCCAAAGAAAGGTAAAGCAAAGGAATGCTCAAACTACCTCACAATTGCATTTATCTCACATGCTAGCAAAGTAATGCTCAAAATTAGCCAAGCCAGGCTTTAACAGTACATAAACTGAGAACTTCTAAATGTTCAAGCTGGATTTAGAAAAGGCAGAGGAACCAAAGATCAATGCCAGCATCCACTGGATCATAGAACAAGCAACAGAATTCTAGAAAAACATATACTTCTGCTTTATTGACTACACTAAAGCTTTTGACTGTGTGGATCACAACAAACTGTGGAAAATTCTTCAAGAGATGGGAATACCAGACCATCTTGCCTGCCTCTTGTGTGCAGGTCAAGAAACAACAGTTAGAATCAGGCATGGAACAATGGACCAGTTCCAAATTGGGAAAGGGGTATGTCAAGTCTATATTGTTACCCTAGTTATTTAACTTATATGCACATCATGCAAAATGCTGGGCTGGATGAGGCACAAGCTGGAATCAAGATTGCCAGGAGAAATATCAATAACCTTAGATATGCAGATGATACCACCCTTATGGTAGAAAGTGAAGAAGAACTAAAGAGCCTCTTGAAAGTGAAAGAAGAGACTGAAAACATTGGCTTAAAATTCAACATTCAAAAAATAAAGATCATAGCATCCAGTCCCATCACTTCACGGCAAATAGATGGGGAAGCAATGGAAACAGTGACAGAGTTTATTTTGGGGGGCTCTATAATCACTGCAGATGGTGACTGCAGCCATGGAATTAAAAGACACTTGCTCCTTGGAAGAAAAGTTATGACCAACCTAGACAGCATATTAAAGAGTAGAGACACTAATTTGCCACCAAACGTATGTAGACATAGTCAAAGCTATGGTTTTTCTAGTATTCATATATGGATGTGAGTATTGGACCATAAAGAAAGCTGAGCACCAAAGAATTGATGCTTTTGAACTGTGGTGTTGGGGAAGACTCTTGAGAGTCCCTTAGACTCCAAGGAGATCAAACCAGTCAATCCAAAGGGAAATCAATTCTGATTATTCATTGGAAGGACTGATGTTGAAGTTGAAGATCCAATACTTTGGCCACCTGATGTGAAGAACTGACCCAATGGAAAGACCCTGAAGCTGGGAACGACTGAAGGCAGGAGGAGAAGGGGACGACAGAGGATGAGATGGTTGGATGGCATCACCAACTCAATTGACATGAATTTGAGCAAGCTCTGGGAGCTGGTGATGGACAGGGAAGCCTGGTTGCTGCTCAAGCTCTGGGAGCTGGTGATGGACAGGGAAGCCTGGTTGCTGCTGTCCATGGTGTTGCAGAGTCGGACACGACTGAGCGACTAAACTGAACTGAACTGATGAGATGCGGATGGTGATCTTCTTCATGTAGGTGAGAAAATTAAGGTTGGAGATAAGATTATCTCTAGGGTTAGCTTTCCCAAGTTCACACAGCTAGTAAGTGTCAGATTGAGGCTTGAAACCTAGGCCACCTGAGTCCAGAGTTCCTATTCTCAGTTTACCATACTACCCTGAGAGGAGTTTAGATCAGATTACAACAGTGTTGGCCCTTTAAGAAGCTCTTGAAATTAGATCCCTCTTCCGTAGGCATTAAGCACATGTCTTACTAAGCCACACCTATTATTTTTGATTATTTAATAAATTACTTTCCTTACTCAGCTCAATAGAGAAACCTTTACTCTTAGCTATATTTTGTAGATAAGTTAGTATGCAACTGTGTAATTATTTCAGTGTATCATAATTTGACAGTATGTAGTGCTCATTCACTTCCTTCACTTCTTCTTGAAAGCTCCCTTTTAAACAATCTTTGTCTCGATACCATATGATATCACTTATATGTGGAATCTAAAATAGGACCCAAATGAACCTATCTATGAAACAGAAACAGACTCAGACGGAGAACAGGCTTGTGGTTGCCAAGCAGGAGAGGGGATGGGAAAGAGATGGATTGGGAGTTTGGGGTTAGCCAATCCAAACTATTATATATAGAATGGATAAACAATAAGTTCCTACTGTATAGCAGAGGAAGTATATTTGGTGTGTGTGCATGTGTACTCAGTCATTTCAGTCATGTCCAACTTTTTTTGACACTGGACAGCAACCCACCAGGCTCCTCTGTCTGTGGGATTTTCCAGGCAAGAATATTGAAGTGGGTTGCTGTGCACTCCTCCAAGGGATCTTCCTTTCCAGGGATTGAACCCACATCTCCTGCACTGCAGGCAAATTCTTTACTGCTGAGCCACCAGGAAAGCCCACTATATTCATAATGGAAAAGAATATGAAAAAGAATATATATGTATAACTGAGTCACATTGCTGTATAGCAGAAATTAACACCTCTCTTAGGAGAAGATTTAAAGTGAAGTGATTTTACAAATGGTCTGCTTATGCTGGTCAGTTCAGTTCAGTTCAGTTGCTCAATCGTGTCGGACTCTTTGTGACCCCATGAATTACAGCACGCCAGGCCTCCCTGTCCATCACCAACTCCCGGAGTTCACTCAGACTCACGTCCATCGAGTCAGTGATGCCATCCAGCCATCTCATCCTCTGTCGTCCCCTTCTCCTCCTGCCCCCAATCGCTCCCAGCATCAGAGTCTTTTCCAATGAGTCAACTCTTCACATGAGGTGGCCAAAGTACTGGAGTTTCAGCTTTAGCATCATTCCTTCCAAAGAAATCCCAGGGCTGATCTCCTTCAGAATGGACTGGTTGGATCTCCCTGCAGTCCAAGGGACTCTCAAGAGTCTTCTCCAACACCACAGTTCAAAAGCTTCAATTCTTTGGTGCTCAGCCTTCTTCACAGTCCAACTCTCACATCCATACATGACCACAGGAAAAACCATAGCCTTGACTAGACGAACCTTTGTTGGCAAAGTAATGTCTCTGCTTTTGAATATGCTATCTAGGTTGGTTATAACTTTCCTTCCAAGGAGTAAGCATCTTTTAATTTCATGGCTGCAATCACCATCTGCAGTGATCTTGGAGCCCCCCAAAATAAAATCTGACATCGTTTCCACTGTTTCCCCATCTATTTCCCATGAAGTAATGGGACCAGATGCCATGATCTTAGTTTTCTGAATGTTGAGCTTTAAGCCAACTTTTTCACTCTCCTCTTTCACTTTCATCAAGAGGCTTTTTAGTTCTTCTTCACTTTCTGCCATAAAGGTGGTGTCATCTACATATCTGAGGTTATTGATATTTCTCCCAGCAATCTTGATTCCAGCTTGTGTTTCTTCCAGCCCAGCATTTCTCATAATGTACTCTGCATATAAGTTAAATAAACAGGGTGACAATATACAGCCTTGACGTACTCCTTTTCCTATTTGGAACCAGTCTGTTGTTCCATGTCCAGTTCTAACTGTTGCTTCCTGACCTGCATGTAGGTTTCTCAGGAGGCAGGTCAGGTGGTCTGGTATTCCCATCTCTTGAAGAATTTTCCACAGTTTATTGTGATCCACACAGTCAAAGGCTTTGGCATAGTCAATAAAGCAGAAATAGATGTTTTTCTGGAACTCTCTTGCTTTTTCCATAATCCAGCGGATGTTTATGCTGCTACCTGGGACCAATTGTAGAGCCATGGCTGAAGAAGTTGGACTAATTGGGAAGGAATCAGCTCTCTTCTCTCAGGCTGAAGTACCTACAGCATATGTATGGCAAAACTTTCATATTCTGGGTCCACCTTTCTTTTTGTCCCAACTACGAAGAAACTATTAAACATCTTAGTTCTAAAATGGTTTTATTCTGAACCCTGAACAAAAGAAAATGATTTTTTAAATTTATTTTATTGAAGTATAGTTGATATACAATGTTGTGTTAATTTCTCCAGTTCTAGAGCATGCTGACTCAGTAATTGTGCGCATGGGCTCACTTACCCCTCAGTATGCAGGATCTTAGTTCCCCACAAGTGGTCAAATCTGCACCCCTACCAAGAATCTACCTGCAATGCAGGAGATTGAGGTTCAATTCCTGCGTTGGAAAGATCCCCTGCAGAAGGAAATGGCAACCCACTTCAGTATTCTTGCCTGGATAATCCCATGGACAGAGGAACCTGGCAGGCTACAGTCCATGGGGTCACAAGAGTTGGACACAACTCAGCAACTAAACCACCACCACCACATTGACAGGGGTATTTCTTTTCTTTCTTTCTTTCTTTCTTTCTTTCTTTTTTTTTTTAACTACTAGCGCCACCTGGGAAGCCCCAAAAGTGTTAGTCACTCAGTTGTGTCTGACTCTTTGTGACCCCATTGACTGTAGCCTGCCAGGCTCCTCTGTCCATGAAATTCTCCAGGCAAGAATACTGGAGTGGGTACCCATTTTCTTCTCCAGAGGGAAGTCCCAGTGGTATATTAATTTATTCACCCATTTATAAGCCATATTCTCTTTTCTCCTAATAGGTTTTCTTTTTAAAAATATATTGTACAATAAGCCTCTGTTTAATTCTAGTCTTCCTGCCTTGTCAGAAGAGAAATTGGTCTCAATATTCCTAGGACTGAGGTCATCCCTAATGACACTCTAGGTACATATCCTAACTCTAGGTACATATCCTAACATATCCTAACAATCCTAAAAATTGTTCTATTCCTTCGTTGAGTATTTTACTGCCAGATTCTCCAAATTATCGAATCTGTTTTGATACATTAGCTTATCATTCTGCTTCACAATCACTACTTGCAGTCTTAATTCTTATCTGGACTCAAGGGATATTTTAGAAGAGGAGACCTTCCTGGAAGTTGAGACAAAGACTTTCTCCAGGCTTTTGCTATTTGGTCTTCTATTTGTTCATCTTTGGTGTCATTATTTTAAAGAGATTCCATTGTTCCTCAAGCTGTCTTCCTTGCTTCGATAAATTTAAGGAATATCTTCCCATGCCTATTAGAAACCTCTGTAAGATGCATTGCATATATTGTTTCTTTGGTTTATCTCATTTGAAGTTATCCAAAACCTGCCATATTTTGTGCGTTTATAGGTTTTCTTTTCTGGCTCTTTTTCTGCTTTCTGAAACATCTCCCTTCTTCTTCTCCCAACAGTTACATTTCTGACTCTGTCAACTAACCACTGAAGATGATTATAACCTCTCATATGTTTTCCCAGATTGCTATAAGTTGCTTTAAGAAAATATTCTCTTGGTTTCTCTCTTGTTTGTTACGGATTTTTCAAAAGCTAACTTTCATTTCTGTCCTAGGACACTTTCTAATATTAAAAGGACATGTAGTGGATTTTCATTTGCCCACAAGGCTGTGGAATTAAATTGCATGGTGGTCACTGCTAATGACTTTGCACCAGCTCACAGACCAAGTTTCATTCCCTGTCAGAGTCCAGTCTCGTACATTTCCCTGCTACACACACAGCCTCCTTCTCTACCTTTGCTGGGAAGCAGTAATTTCTCTTATCTAAAAATCTCCCTTCTAACCCTTGTCCCAGTGAGGCATTTTGCCAATCTATGATTGAGTAATTAAAGTCTCCCATTATTACTACCTGGCCTAATTCTGCAGCTTCCACAATCTCAATTAACATTTCTATCTTGGTTTCTTGGTCAGGTGGGCTGTAACATACCCCTATTATGACTTTTTAATTATGTGAGAATGGAATTTCTACCCACAGAGATTTTACAGAAGTTCCTTTTTCTGATAAGATTTTTATCCTACTGCTTTGTAGAACTATCTTTCACACAGCACTATTACAGAAATGTATTTATTTATATCTGTCCTCTTTGCTGGATGTATTTGAGTCAGCTTATAAAAATATACACAAAGATAAAAAACACACAAAACATTAGTCAGCAAGAAAACAGGGGCAAGGTAAAATAAGGGTAGAAAGTAAGAGGTCGCCATATGAGTTCATGCAGCGTACATGCTGGGTACTTGTTAGAGTATGTCTCAGAGTGTCCTCATGGTCAACACAAAGAAGGAAATGGGATAAATTGCATGGTTTAGTGTTTTTAAGGTAGAAATAAACTGGTTGCTTAGGAAAGGCACAAAATTATCAGTACTTCTTTAGAGATTAAAATTAGCTCCTCTTGGTCCTGATAGCATGTTCATTAATATTCTTATAGTAGTACATTTTACCATTTAGCTTCCAGTGTTTCACAATGTAGAATGACTGCAGAAATGGCAATGAATAATTTGGTAAGTATAGTCCTACTCATGACTCCATTGAGCTTCTAGTAAGTACTGAGCAGTTATGGGCTCACGAGTGTCCTCCCTCACAAATGACTAGCCTGCAAATATTCCATGTGAGCAGTTAAATGCAGACTGCACGCTTTTACCATCCCAGGTGGTGCTTGTGGTAAAGAGTCTGCCTGGTAATGCAGGAGTCACAGGTTCAATCCCTGGGTTGGGAAGGTCCCCTGGAGGAGAAAATGGCAACCCACCCAGTATTCTTGTCTGGGAAATCCTATGGACAGAGGAGCCTGGCAGGCTACTGTCTATGGGGGTCACAAAGAGTCCAACACAACTGAACATGCACACATGAACAGGAGTTGATATTCTGTCATGACCATGGAAGAACACTGCTGGAACCTCAACTAAAAAGAAAACCAATACTTCTCCACATGGCATGTCCACAAGTGAGGACAAGGCTTGTACTGAAGCCACTTGGAGTCAGAGCCAGTATTTGGGTGGGCAGGTGATCATGGCCACACCAGTTTGGCTCCTGAATGTCTCTAAGGGCATGTTGATAAATGCAGGTCTCAGACAGCAAAGCACCTCTAACTTTTAAAACAACATACTTTAAGGTCAATTATCCAAGATAAACTGGTGGCAAAGTATTTGTTCTATCAGTTTATTAAATCATTTCCAAAAATGTTAAACTACTAGGCCTGGAACCAATCCCTGATACGGGCTTTTTGCTTATGCATTTTAGTGACAGACCAATTAAATGATGAAAAATATCAAAATCAGTGGCTTTACTTTTGGAATAATTGATCTTGTTGTTCTACCTGTTAGTGGTTAGAAAGCAAGGGTAACAGTTTACAGAGTACATTTTCTGCACATAGGTTTTTGCTAATTTTCTCTTCCCTATAGTGGAGTGTTGGGTAGAGGATGGACAGGGCAACTATAGCCTCAAGTAATTAAAGTAAAAGTTAAAAATAAGATGCAGAATGCAAATGATTTACAGAATCAGGAAACTGATCTTCTCAAAGTCTCATGCAAGTATTAAATGCAGATTCAGTGTGTCTCTAACTAAGATCAATATGGGCATATCAGCCCATAACTAGATTTTGTTTGTTTTATCACAGAGTCAGAAAAGACCAAGGCAACTGAGATTCTAACTGAGGAAAGTGAAAGTCGCTCAGTCATGTCCAACTCTTTACAACCCCATGGACTATACAGTCTATGGAATTCTCCATGTCAGACTACTGGAGTGGGTAGCCTATCCCTTGTCCAGTGGATCTTCCCAACCCAGGAATCGAACCAGAGTCTCCTGCATTGCAGGCAGATTCTTTACCAGCTGAGCTACCAGGGAAGCTATAACTGATGACGATGTCACAAGGGTGCTTTTAAGTCTATAAATGGTTGATTATGAAGCAGACACCCCAAAAACACATCTGCTTCTTATAGAGAACACCAGATGGCAATGAGCTTGGGTGGAAACTATACACCGTAGAGGTCTAACTTGCTGATATAAAGGGTCGTACTTTTTAAGATATGAGATAAATGGGTTGTGCCACAAAAGATGGTAACAAGAAAACACACTAAAGCTGGAGACTCCCTTTAACATTGGACAGTTATTGAAATTAGACTTATCACTAGCAGGTGCTAAATATTTAGCCAAATATTTCTAACCCAGTCTATTACATAAGGAATAGTCCTAAATCTGTCATGCAGGCTACAAAATCAGGTTTACCCAAATGTTGGTTAAATAGTCCAGGTAAATTTAGTAGGGGTTGAAAAACATTTCTCAAAGTGCCATCAAAGAATAACTTCAAAACAACATCAAATGACAAAAAGCAGATAGTATAGTTGGAGAGAAAATCATTTCAAAGTCATCAGTATTGATACTTCATATATCACAAAGCTTGTGCTTGTGGCCCCCTTCTGTATCATTTCTTTAAAAAAATAACATTATTGAGGTATAATTCACACACATAATGTTCACTTTTTTAAAGCATACTATTCAATGGTTTTTAGGATATCTGCAAAGTTGTGTATTGTAATATTGTCTAATTTCAGCACACTTTCATCATCCCCAAAAGAAATCCCATACTCTTTAGAATTTATTCCCTATTTCCCCCTCCTTCAGCCTCCAGCAACAACCAATCTACTTTTTTCCTTTGTAGATTTGCCTACTTTGAATATTTCATATAAATGGGAGTGTTTTGTGTCCAATTTATTTCACTTCTCACATTGTTTTCAAGGTTCATCCCTGTTATATCATGTATCAAAATTATGGAAGAATAACATTCCATTATGGGGTTATGTTATATTTTATTAATTTGTCAACTAATGGGTATTTTGTTTTTATTTTTGTATTATGAGTAATGCTTCTGTGAACATTCATGTGCAAGTTTTTGTGTGGACATATGCTGACCTGTAAGCTGAAGCTGAAACTCCAATACTTTGGCCACCTGATGCAAAGAGCTGACTCATTGGAAAAGAACTTGAGGCTGGGAAAGATTGAAGGCAGGAGGAGAAGGGGATGACAGAGGACAAGATGGTTGGGTGACATCACCAAATCAATGGATATGAGGTTTAGCTAGCTCTTGGAGATGGTAAAGGATACAACTGAGCGACTGAACAACAATAACATTCAGGTCAAGAAGCAACAGTTAGGGGGTGATTCTAAGATGGCGGAGGAATAGGACAGGGAGACCACTTTCTCCCCCACAAATTCATCCAAAAAAATTTGAACGCTGAGTAAATTCCACAAAACAACTTCTGAATGCTGGCAGAGGACATCAGGCACCCAGAAAAGCAGCCCATTGTCTTCGAAAGGAGGTAGGAAAAAATATAAAAGATAAAAAGAGATACAAAAGAGGTGGAGATGGAGATCTGTCCAGGGAAGGGAGTCTTAAAAAAAGAGAGGTTTCCAAACACCAGGAAACACTCTCACTGGCGAGTTTGTGGCCAGCCTTGGAACCTCAGAGGGCAACATAACTGGGAGGAAAAATAAATAAATAATTAAAACCCACAGATTACGTACCCGCGGAGAAGCAATCCAGACACCCGCATCCACCATTAGCAAGCAGTTTCTGGTCAGGGAGGCGCGGGCTGCATTGCTTAGAGTAAGGTGGCTCAGATGGTAAAGCACCTGCCGGCAATGTGGGAGACCCAGGTTCAATTCCTGGTTGGGAAGATACCCTGGAGAAGGAAATGGCAATCCACTCCAGCACTCTTGCCTGGAAAATCCCATGGGTGGAGGAGCCTGATAGGCTACAGTCCAGGGGGTCGCAAAGAGTCGGACACGACTGAACTACTAGCTAGCTACTAAGGACTGGCCCTGAATGCCCCAAGGGCAATCTGAGGGAACTAACTTGAGATAGCAAACCAGACTGTAGGATAGCTACCCTGAGAAAAGCCCTAACATAAGATAACGCCAGGCCCGCTCACAGAACAAAGGACTGACTAGAGCTAGCTGGCTGCGGACCGGTCCATCCCCCACTGGAGACAGGCAGCCAGAGCCAGAAGGGAGCAATCACGGCCCCAGAGAGGCCTCATCTACCAAACCGCTAGCAGGCTTCGCTGCTAACCAAGACTTCTTGGGATTCTGGACGGTGGTCATCCGCCTGAGAAGGTGCACTGGCTGTACATCCAGAAAACCGAGCAGCAGGGATGGGGAGGCGGTGATAAGTCGCAGCGACCACGCTCGCCAAGCACCTGGTCACCTGAGCTGCTCGGACCTGGGAAGGGCACAAAACGCAGGCCCAACCAAGTCTGCGCCTTTGTGGAGAACCTGAGTACCTGAACCTGAGTGGCTTAGACCTGGGAAGTGCATGCAACACAGGGCCGGCTTCAGACAGTTCCCGGCAGAGCAACCTAGAGCCTAAGCAGTGTAGACAGGGAAAGCACACACGCTGTGAGTAGGGGCAAACCCAGTGTGGCTGAGACACGGCGAACACACGCCAGTGTTATTTGTTTGCAGTGTTCCTGCCTCCCCACAGCAGGACTGAACAAGTGAGCCTTAGAAAGTGTCCACCACCACCCCCTTGTGTCAGGGCAGAAATTAGATACTGAAGAGACCAGCAAACAGAAAAAGCTAAAACAGAAGGAACCGCCTTGGAAGTGACAGATGGAGAAGTCTTGAGGCTACTGTAAGAATAAGACTGAAAACCAGAGGCAGAAGGCTTAAGTCCAAATCCTGAGAACACCAGAGAACTGACTCCAGGGAACATTAATCAATAGGAGCTCATCAAACGCCTCCATACCTACACTGAAAGCAAGCACCACCAAAGGGCCAACAAGCTCCAGAGCAAGATATACCATGCAAATTCTCCAGCAACACAGAAACATAGCCCTGAGCTTCAATATACAGGCTGCTCAAAGTCACTCCAAATCCATTGACATCTCATAGCTCATTACTGGACACTTCATTGCACTCCAGAGAGAAGAAATCCAGCTCCATCCACCAGAACACCGACACAAACTTCCCTAACCAGGATACCTTGAGAAGCCGCCCATCCAACCCCACCCACAGCGATGAAACTCCACAATAAAGAGAACTCCACAAACTGCCAGAATACAGAAAGGCCACGCCAAACAGAGCAATATAAAAAATATGAAGAGGCAGAGAACTACCCAGCAGGTAAAGGAACAGGATAAATGCCCACCAAACCAAACAAAAGAGGAAGAGATAGGGAATCTACCTGAAAAGAATTCCAAATAATGATAGTGAAAATGATAGAAAATCTTGAAAACAAAATGGAGTTACAGATAAATAGCCTGGAGACAAGGATTGAGAAGATGCAAGAAAGGTTTAACAAGGACCTAGAAGAAATAAAAAAGAGTCAATGTATAATGAATAATGTAATAAATGAGATCAAAAACACTCTGTAGGGAACCAACAGTAGAGTAACGGAGGCAGAAGATAGGATAAGTAAGGTAGAAGATAGAATGGTAGAAATAAATGAAACAGAGAGGAAAAAAGAAAAATGAATTAAAAGAAATGAGGACAATCTCAGAGACCTCTGGGACAATGTTAAATGCTCCAACATTCGAATCATAGGAGTCCCAGAAGAAGACAACAAAAAGAAAGACCATGAGAAAATACTTGAGGAGATAATAGTTGAAAATTTCCCTAAAATGGGGAAGGAAATAATCACCCAAGTCCAAGAGACCCAAGATAAACCCAAGGTGAAACAGCTCAGTCCAGTCCAGTTCAGTCGCTCAGTCGTGTCTGACTCTTTGCAACCCCATGAATTGCAGCACGCCAGGCGTCCCTGTCCATCACCAACTCCCGGAGTTCACTCACACTCACGTCCATTGAGTCAGTGATGCCATCCAGCCATCTCATCCTCTGTCGTCCTCTTCTCCTCCTGCCCTCAATCCCTCCCAGCATCAGAGTCTTTTCCAATGAGTCAACTATTCGCATCAGGTGGCTAAAGTATTGAAGTTTCAGCTTCAATATCAGTCCTTGCAATGAACACCCAGGACTGATCTCCTTTAGAATGGACTGGTTGGACCTCCTTGCAGTCCAAGGGACTCTCAAGAGTCTTCTCCAACACCACAGTTCAAAAGCATCAACTCCTCAGTGCTCAGCTTTCTTCACAGTCCAACTCTCACATCCATACATGACCACTGGAAAAACCATAGCCTTGACTAGACGAACCTTTGTTGGCAAAGTAATGTCTCTGCTTTTGACCCATGAAATGGAGTAGCCATCATAGTCAACAAAAGAGTCTGAAATGCAGTACTTGGATGCAATCTCAAAAACGACAGAATGATCTCTGTTTATTTCCAAGGCAAACCATTCAATATCACAGTAATCCAAGTCTATGCCCCAACCAGTAAGAAGCTGAAGTTGAACGGTTCTATGAAGACCTACAAGACCTTTTAGAACTAACACCCAAAAAAGATGTCCTTTTCATTATAGGGGACTGGAATGGTTGTTGTTGCTGTTGTTAAATCGTAACTGTGTTCAACTGTTTTCAAGTTTTTCCACATTCTTGCCAACAACTGTTAATATCCATATTTTTTGGTATAGCCATCTTTGTGGGTATCTCATTGTGATCTTGATTTCCATTTATTTAATGATCAATGAAAGGTGGTACTAGTGGTAAAGAATCCTCCTGCCATTGCAAGTAGACATAAGAGATGCAAGTTCAATCCCTGGGTTGGAAAGATCCCCTGGAGAAGAGCATGGCAACCCACTCCAGTATTCTTGCCTGGAGAATCCCATGAACAGAGGAGCCTGGCAGGCTGCAGTTCTTGGGGTTGCAGAAAGTCAGACATGGCTGAAGCGACCTAAGCATGCAATGATTAATGATGCTAAACTTTTTTCATATGTTCATTGACTACTAGCACATGATCCTTGAAGAAATTCTACTTGACTCCTTTGTCCATATTAAAAATTGGGTTGTCTCTTTGTTGAGTTGTAAGATTTCTTTGTATATTCTGGATAAAAGTCCTTTATTTAGCATATGGCTTGTAAAATTTTGCTATTATTTCATGAGGTGTATTTTACTTTCTTAATGGTGTTCTTTGAAGCACAGTTTTAATTTTGATGACGTCCAATTTATCTTTTTTTCCCCCCTTTTGTTGCATTTTGCTTTTGGTGTCATATCTAAAATACTACTGCCTAATTCAAAGTCATGATGGTTTATTTCTATTTTCTTCTAAGAGCTTTATAATTTTAGTTTTTAATTTAAGCCTCTGACCCATTTTGAATTAAAATTTATATATGATGTGGGGTAGGGGCTCAACTTTATTCTTGTGCATTAGATATCCAGCTGTCCTGGCACCATTTCTTCAAAGATTGTTTTTCCCCACTGAACTATCTAGCAACCTTGTTAAAAATCAGTTGACTTGACTGTAATTGTTTTTGTTTCTGGACTCTCAGTTGAATTCCATTGATCTATTTCCTTATGTCAGTAATACCTCATTCATTATCTTGATTACTGTAGCTTCATAGTAAGCTTTTTTTTGAACCTCAAGTTTTAATATTATTTTATTTGTGTTCTTTTTTGTTTGTCCCATAAGTTTTACAACTATTTCGACTATTTTTAAAGAGCAGTTTTAGGTTCAAAGCAAAACTGAGGGGAAGGTCAGGTATTTCCATATATGCTCTGACCCCACACATGCACAACCTCCTCGATTATCAACATCCCCCACTAGAGTATATCTGTTACAATTGATGAATTTACTCTGGCATATCATAATCATTCAAAATCCATAGTTCATATTACTTTCAGTATTATAAGTACTTTCAGTTCGCTTCAAGAATTGTGTATTTTATGGGTTTGGTTAAATGTATATTGACATGCATCCACCATTAGGGTGTCATACCGAGTATTTTCATTGTCCCCAAAGTCTTCAGTGCTCTGCCTATTAATCCCTCTCCAACCTTCAACCCCTGGCAGCCACTAATCTTCTTACTGTCACTATTGGTTTTTCTTTTCCCGAATGTCATGTAGCTTGTATCATACATAGCTTTTTCAGATTGGTTTCTTTCACTCAGTGATATGCATTTATAAGTTCCTCCATGTCTTTTTATGGCTTGATGGCTCATTTCTTTTTAGTTATGAATAATATTCTATTGTTTATATACACAGTTTATTTATTCCCTTTCCTACTAAAGGATATTTTGTTTGCTTTCTATGTGTGACAATTATGAATAAAGCTACTATAAATTTTCATGTGCAGGATTTTGTGTGAAAATAACTTTTAATTCCTTTGGATGAATACCAAGGAGTGAAGTTGTTGAATCATATGGTATGAGTATGTTTAGTTTTGAAAGAAACTGCTGAACTGTCTTCCAACATGGCTGTAACATTTTGTATTCCTACCAAATGAATGAAAGTTCTTGTTCCACATACTTGTCAGCATTTGGTGTTATTAATATTTTGGATTTTGGTCATCCTAATAGGTGACTTTTCAAGATTGTTTTAGCCATTCTGGATTCTTAGCATTTTTTTACATGAATATTAAGATTAATTTGTCAGTTTCTACTACTGATAGATTTTCTCCATTTTTGTTTATCTGGAAATAGCTTAATTTTTTCTTAACTTTTTAAGAATAATTTCACTGAATATAGAATTTTGGTTGTCAGTCTTTTTTCTTTCAGCACTTTGAATATGTCATCCCACTAGATTCTGGTACCTGTGTTTCTGATGAGAAGTCAGCTGTTAATATTACTGTGAATCCCATGTATGTGGTAATCACTTTCTTCTTGCTGTTTTCAAGATTATCTCTATTTTTAGCTTTTGACAATGATGCGTCCAGGTGTGGGTCAATTTTATTCTACTTGAAGTGTATTGAACATTTTGAATGTGCAGATTAATAGTTTCCATCAAATTTTACAAAGTTTTAGGCCATTACTTCTTCAAATACTTCTTATGTTCTTCCTTCTCTCATCTCCTTCTGAAATTCCCATGTGTTCGTGTGATGGCATGCCTGATGGTGTCCCTGAAGTCTCTGAGCCTCTATTTATTTATGTCATTCTTTTCATTGTTATTTCCCAGACTGGATATTCTTAATTGACCTGCCTTCAGTTTACTATTTTTTTCTTCTGTGGTCTCATATCTGCTGTTGAGCCCCTCTGAAGTGAAGTGAAGAAGTGAAGTGAAGTCGCTCAGTCATGTCCGACTATTTGTGACCCCATGGACTGTAGCCTACCAGGCTCCTCCCTCCATGGGCTTCTCCAGGCAAGAGTACTGGAGTGGGTTGCCATTTCCTTCTCCAGGGGATCTTCCTGAACAGGGATCGAACCCGGCTCTCCCGCATTCCAGGTAGACGCTTTAACCTCTGAGCCCCCAGGGAGCCCCTCTATTAAAGTTTAAAATTTTAGTTATTGTACTTTTCAACTCTAGAATTTCTATTTGACTCTTTTTTTAAAGATAAATTCTATCTTCTAGTTGATATTCTCTATTTGGTGAAACGTCATTATTATTATATTTTCTTTAATTTTTAGACATAATTCATAATTCTAAAATTCATCATTTTAGACAAAATTCTTTAGACATAATTTTCTTTAGGTATTTGAACATATTCATGCTGACTGAACTGACTGATGCTAGTTGATTTAAAAATCCTTGCCTGGAAAATCCAACTTCTAGTTGTCCTTAGAGATAGTTTCTATTGATTGTTTGCCCAATCCCATGCCCACTCCTAGCCATAGTTTCAAGTTTCTTTGCAGGTCTTGTACATCTTTTATGGAAAACTGGACATTTTAAATAATATAAAGTGTCAACTCTGAAAATCAGACTCTACTCTTACCCGGGTTTTATTGTTATTATTGTTGTTGCTACTTATTTAGTGATTTGCCTTGGCTAATTCTGAAAGTCTGTGTTCTTTCCTGTTCAAAGTCATCAGTTTGTTTACTTGGCAGGTAATAATTAGACAGAGATTTCCTTAAATACCTTGAATCAATAAATCTCTTAGCCATTGCTAAGGGGTTCTTTATATGTGTTGAGCATGCTTTCAATACTTCAGTGAAGTTAGAATTTGTATGGACCCTGAAGTTAGCCAAAGGTGAGAATTTAGGGCCTCGGATTTTTCCTGAACTTCCACACAGCCCTATGCATGCAAACAGCCCTGTGCATGCAGGACAACCACATGTATCTGTGATGTTAAACAATGGCAGCTGTTATTTTGACAAGTGCCCTGTGGGTAGGACTGTTCACACAGTGTGAATTCTGATTCAAGAAAAATAAAGACAAGCCCTGAGAATGGAAGTTTTCAACAAACTGTTAAGAGAAGTCTAATAGTGACAGTTCTCTGGGGAAGGGACTGTTGGAAGCTCCAAACCAATTTGTGTACTTCCCCAGGGGCTGCTATGCTAGACTACTGGTTCTCACAGCTCTGTATTTGTGAGGCTATTAGCTTTCATAGCTACCACAGAGCTGGGGAGAGAGGCATGGGAGTAGTTAAAACATTATGAGGTTTGCTGTTCTTACAGAGATTCAGTCATTGAGTCTTGAATTAATATTCCTCAGATTGTTGCAAGCCTGTAGTTAATTTTCAGAATTCTTGAAAAGTTGATTTGATTTTGACAGTTTTTGCCAGTGTTCTCATTGCTTTTATAGAGCAGATTTTTGGACGTCTCTACTCCAGCCTCCTTGAGGTCAAGTCCTATATCATTCCCTTTTGCTGTAGTCCATCAACATTACAATTAACCAAGCACATTGTTGACTGAAATAATTTCAAGAATAATCCCCTACTTTTTAAAAATTTTTCTTGTAGTACATACAATTTTTAAAGCTACCTCTCTTTCTCTCAGGCTTACAAAGAGGTCAATGGAGTGTCAAAGGAGTATTAAAGGTCATAGATATTTGGAGAAACATGTGCTTAAATGGTGATAGAAAACAGTAAGATTTTAACACACCAGAAAGGTAGTCACTCTGGTTAAAAGGGGGAAATTGTAAGAAAAAATAGGTTTATAAGCCCTTCTTTATTTTGAATACTTTTGTCAAGTGGTTGCTGCATTATGAAATGAAATGAATTTTAAGACAAATTATTGACTGTCTAAACACTTGGCATGAAATCAGTGAAAGAGTAGCTTCAGGACTTTACTCTCTAAATAACTTGCAGACTAAAAGAATTTGTAAAATATATAAGCATGCACTCAACAGAGTGGAAAGGCAACCCATCAAATGGAAGAAAATGTTTGGAAATCACAATTATAGTAAGAGATTAATAGAGAATATATACAAAAATTCCTATAACTCAGCAACAACAATAACGATGACAACAACAAAAACAGCTTGGTTAAAATATTGGCAATAGACTTGAATAGACATTTGTCCAAAGAAGATATACAAATGTGCAAAAAATATGTACAAAGATGCTTAACATTATTAATTATTAGGGAAATGCAAAGCAAAACCACAGTGAGATATCCCCTCACACTCCTAGGATGGCTGCTGTTATAAATTAAATCATGTCCTCTTCCCCAAATTTAGATTGGAGCCCTAATCCCCGTCCCCTAGTACCTTAGAATGTGATTGTATTGGGGACAAGGCCTTTAATAAGGTAACTAAGGTTAACCAAGTTCTTAAATATGAAGCATTAATCCAACAGGACTTGTGTCCTTATAAGAAGAGGAAGAGACACCAGCGATGCACACATACAGAGAAAGTCATGTGAGGACATAGCAGAAATGTGACCATTTGCAAGCCAAGGAAAGAATCCTCAAGAGAAACTAAATCTGCTGAGATCTTAATCTTGGACTTCCAGTCCCCAAAATTTTGAAAAAATAAACTTTTGCTGGTAGAGTTACCCAGTCTTTGGAATTATGGAACTATGTTACAGCCAGGTGGTGCAGTGGTAAAGAATCTGCCTGTCAAAGCAGGAGACATAGGAGATGAGGGTTTGATCCCTGAGTTAGGAAGATTCCCCTGGAGAAGGAAATGGCAACCCACTCCAGTATTCTTGCCTGGAAATTCCATGGACAGAGTAGCCTTGTGGGCTGTAGTTCATGGGGTCACAAAGAGGTGGGCATGACTGAGTGACTGAGAATGAGCAAACTAATGTAGCTGCTATCAAAAACAAGGTTAAGTGCTAAGTTGCTTCAGTCATGTCTGACTCTTTGCGACCCCATGGACTGTAGTCCACCAGACTCCTCTGTCCATGGGATTCTCCAGACAAGAATACTGGAGTGGGTAGCCATTTCCTACTCCAGGGGGACTTCCCAACCCATGGATTGAACCCTGGCCTTTTAAGTCTCCTGCTTTGGCAGGCAGGTTCTTTACCACTAGCACCACCTGGAAGCCAAAAGTCACCAAAAATAACAAGTGTTGGTGAAGATATAAAGAAACTGAAGCACTGTTTATATGAATGAAAAGTGTTGCAGCCACTACCACTATGGAAAACAGTCTGGTGTTTCCTCAAACCGCCCCCCCCCCCAGAATTTCCAAATGATCCAACAATTCCACTTTTCAGCATATTCCCAAAAGAACTGAAAATTGAAAACAGAGTCTCAAAGAGATACTTGTACACCTGTTCATAGCAGCATTATTTGCAATAGCCAAAATGTGGAAGCAACCCAAGTGTCCATCAAAGGATTAATGGATAAACAAAATGTGATATACATGTACAATGAAATTTGATTCATACTTAAAAAGAAAGGAAATTTTGACACAAGCTAAAACTTGGATGAACCTTGAGGACACTATGCTGAGTGAAATAAACCAGACACAAAATACAAATACTATATTATTCTACTATACGAGGTACCTAGAGTAGTCAAACTCATAGAGATAGAAAGTAGAGTAGTGGTTGCCAGAGGCTGGCAGGAGGTTTCTTTTACAATATGGAAAGAGTTTTGGAGTTTGGTTACAGCTTATGACCCAGCAATCCCACTGCTGGGCATACACACCGAGGAAACCAGAATTGAAAGAGACACGTGTACCCCAATGTTCATTGCAGCACTGTTTATAATAGCCAGGACATGGAAGCAACCTAGATGTTCATCAGCAAATGAATGGACAAGAAAGGTGTGGTACACATACACAATGGGATATTACTCAGCCACTAAAAACAGTACATTTGAATCAGTTCTAATGAGGTGGATGAAACTGGAGCCTATTATACAGAATGAAGTAAGCCAGAAAGAAAAACACCAATACAGTATACTAACACATATATATGGAATTTAGAAAGACGGTAATGATAATCCTGTATGCGAGACAGCAAAAGAGACACAGATGTATAGAACAGTTTTTTGGACTCTGTGGGAGTGGGAGAGGGTGGGATGATTTGGGAGAATGGCATTGAAACATGTATAATATCATATAAGAAATGAATCGCCAGTCCAGGTTTGATGCAGGATACAGGGTGCTCGGGGCTGGTGCACTGGGATGACCCAGAGGGATGGTACGGGGTGGGAGGAGGGACGGGGGTTCAGGATGGGGAACACCTGTACACCTGTGGTGGATTCATGTTGATGTGTTGCAAAACCAATACAATATTATAAAGTAATTAGCCTCCAATTAAAATAAATAAATTTAAATTTAAAAAATAAAATAAAAAAGAATGTGAATGTGCTTGATTAACACTACTGAACTGCATGTTTTAAAATGATTAAGATGATCAGTTTTATGTTGCATGTGGGTATAATAATGATGAAGTGTAGAGATTTAAGGGAGGAACTTCTACATTGGGGTGCATGGGTTCATACGCACTGAGTAGTAGAGCTTTTTAGCAGCAGGGAAATGACATAAGATAAAGGCAGACTGTTCTGAGGAAAGTGTTGGGTTTGGATGTTCCCAGCTGGTGCCACAAGTCAAGGAAGTAAAAGGCCTGATTCTGGACAAGGTGGGCACTGTTTTACAAATTGATCATTTCTGTTGTGATATTACTTTTGTCACTTGGGAAAAATACATAAGAAGGTGAGACAACGTGAACCCCCATCCAGGCAGAAAGGGCGAGCATTAATGAAAATTCTTTCATAAGACTCATCCTTTCAGCTAGAGTCTAATTACATGAGTTTATTGATCACACACATTCTGCTATCCACATCTACTCATTTGCACACTTCAAATGAAGAGAGTAGCCAGGGAACTCTGTCCAGGGCAATGAGAAAACCACTGCCATGACACTCAGATAACATCTCACACTTGTCATTGGGAGTCTTCTGCCATCTGTCCAAGGGAACAATCTGACAGAGCACACAGGATGAAATTTTGCTAGCTTCTGTCTTTAGATAAGGACGCTATCACTGGCTGAACATATTTTATGTATAACCTACCAGCTGCAAAGACCACTCAAGCATTATGTTTAAATATATTTGATAGTATCTTGGATTCCTGTTAACTCTTGCCAGTGTGTCTGGGCTTTAAAAATCGTATAATAATATTCAATAGCTGCTCAGATTAAAAACAAAAACATATATGATCAATGAATGTTTCATAGGGGTAGGGAGGAACTTGTATGTTGAGCAGGAAGATGGGGATAGAAATGGATGGTGTTTGTGCACAGAGACTAGTAAGGGAACATAGTATAATTCATCTCTTTTCTCTGACTCCTGATTCCAAATGGGACCAGATATGGGGATGCCTTGTAACACATACCCTGGTGGCTCGGAGGGTAAAGCGTCTGCCTGCAGTGCGGGAGAGCCAGGTTCAATCCCTGGGTTGGGAAGATCCCCTGGAGAAGGAAATGGCAACCCACTCCAGTACTTTTGCCTGGAAAATTCCATGGACTGAGGATCCTGGTAGTCTATAGTCCATGGGGTCACAAAGAGTTGACTGGGGATGCCTCAGTATTACAAAGCTTTTCTTTCCTCTGTAGCTCATCTAAACTCTCACTCTGGTTGATTTCAAGAGTAATTCTCATAGTTTAGACTACTTTGAATTAGGCCAGTTTCAGTGTTTAGAAACCTTAAAATTTAAATTCAGGCTTATTTGTAATAATAAGCTTATTCTGGCTTCTTGTTATAGTCAAGAATTTGTACAAATTAATGGTAAATTTTATGTCACATGTTGTTGTTTAGTCGCTAAGTTATGTCCAACTCTTTTGCCATCCCATGGACTGTAGCCCTCCAGGCTCCTCAGTCCTCGGGATTTCCCAGGCAAGGATACTGGAGTGGTTTGTCATTTCGTTCTCCAGGGGATCTTCGTGACCCAGGGATTGAACCCACATCTCCCGCATTGGCAGGCAGATTCTCTACCACTGAGCCACCTGGGAAGCCCTATACATCTCAATCTAAAGCCTTGGAAATGTGAGGATCCTCCAAAAGCAATAGCATAGTATAACTTTGTCCTGAAATCACCTTGGATACTTTATCAATAATAATAACAGTGAAAGAATGATTCTTCACCATTGGTGTGGTGTTTTTTCCCTTTCATGCCCCAAACACATGTGTATTTGCTAGCAATAAGAAAATTCTTTAATATCACTGTAGCAGTTATTAAAATGAGGAAATCTAACACTGATACAACGTTATTATATAATTCATAGCCTATATTCAAATTTAATCAGTTGACCCCAAATGTCCTTTTTGTTCAAAAATTTTCCTATGAGGTTTTTTTCCTGGTTCAGATATTTTTCATGTCTTTTAAGATCCCTTTTACATGGAACAGCTCCTTTTCTTGATAAATTTTTGCAGAGTACAGTTAGTTTTGCAGAGTATCCCTCAATTTGATTGTGTCTATTTCCTCATGATCAGATTCAGATTTTTCATCTTGGGCAAGAAGGCTATAGACATGAGGCTGAATCCTTCTCAGTGCATTATATTAGGAAATACATGATTTCAGTTTGTTCCAATATTGTGAGTGTTAGCCTTGATCACCTTATTTGGGTTATGTCTCCCAGGTTTCCCTACTTAAAATTGCTATTCCCCTTTTGCAAATGATATATAATTTATGGGGAGGTAGTCAGCAATTATGTGAGTATCTCATCAAACTTTCACCTAGTACTATTTGTATTTTTATGTATGTTGTAGGTCAGTTATGTTTCTCAATCTTGTAGAAGTGGCCCTCTGTAGGAGACATCCTATGCACCTTAGCAGTCCACTTCCCTCACATCACCCAAGGGCCAGGAGTCGACTGGTCCCAGGGTAGGGTTTGCCCTGCATTTGCAAACTCTGCAGGCTATAGGATCTTAGTTTTCTTGCTTCTGGTGTTTGCCCCCTGGTGAGTGAGGCTGATCTAGAGGTTTGTACAGGCATCTGGGGGAAGGGGCCAGTGCCTGCCCACTGGTGGGTAGAGCTTGGTCTTGGCCCTCTGGTGGACAGGGTCATGTCTAGAGGTGGCTATGGGCTCAGGAAGTCCTTAGGCGACCTGTCTGCTGATGGGTGAGGTTGTGTCCTTGCTTAGTTAGTTACTTGACCTGAGACATCCCAGCACTGGGGTCTTCAGGCTGTTGGGTGGGGTGAGAGATCTTGGTCCCAGTGGCCCAAAATATTGGCTCTTTCTGAAGTCATGTCCTAGGCATTCAGCAAAGTCTTTTCACTGGCTGGTCAGAACTTGAACAACTCCCAGCCTTAAGTGTGTTCTGGGAATTGTTCAGCTTTCAGCTCCCTAGTAGTGTTTTTCTCAGCCTCATAGTTGTTGTTGCTGTTCAATCGCTAAGTTATGTTTGATTCTTTGCAATCCCAAGCACTCAGCATGCCAGTCCTGCAGCACTCCCCTGTCCTTCACGATTTCCCAGAGTTTGTTCATACAGTTTTACCTTATATTACAGCTTAGTGTTAAATAGCAATCAAGGGAACCCACTGTGGTGATTCTGGAGTTCTTCATTTTTTTATTTCTCACCTCTCCAGTACTATGCCTCACACATTCCTAACGCCTTAGTCCTTTACAAATTCAATCTTTGTATTCTCAACTCAGCAATCACTGCGGTCTGCTATGTTTTCCATCCCTGAACCACAGTCTAGAAAGTGCTTACAAGGTGAACATAGAGTTCACATTGTGTCTTTTCTTTTTTTTCAGGGATTAGAGTCCTGCAAAGTCAGAAACAATTTTTATTTGTTTTGTTAAGTTTTTTACTACAAGAGGTATTGTACTGATTAAACTATCATGTTCAGAAGCAGAAGAGTATATGAGGGATTTTTATTATAAAATTAATTTCTTTAATAGAATTATATCTATTCAGATTTCTTATTTATTTTTATGCCAGTTTTGAGAATAGTAGCTTCCTAAGTGATATTTTTATATCTGATTTTTTTCCCTAATTCAGATTTTCCTTAATATCAATTCCAGACTATTCCTCTGAAAGCTTGGTTTTCATTTGCTGTTGCCAAAACCTTCAATGTCTTCCCTTTGCTCTCAGTATATTCTTCTATTTCCTCAGTTAAGATTCTATACTTTCTATAATCTGGTCCTAAACACTGAGTTAATTACTACCCTGTTTAGATGCTTTTAAGAAAATGTTTAAGTACTAACGAACCTGTCAGAATCATATCAATAAACACTTCTTTCTCTGTATTTCAGTACCTTTTTAAACATGCATAAATGTTCAATGTATCATGTACCTAGTGTACCTCTTTTAGCAAGAGGTTTCTTTATAGAAACCTAGTGCCTTGTGGAATATGTGGACATGGTAGGTATTCCATGATTAATTTTCTTTCTTTGAGAGAGGGGATCCTGGACCCTAGAAAACATTAAAATGTTTATAAGAAGGAAGGGGTATTGGTAAGATTAGAATAGAATGGAAGATATAGCAGCAGACAACAGCTGAAGATACACCATTGTCCCTTCAAGGTTTTTCCAAAGGAAAATTCATTTTTCAGGCTGTGCTTCTCTAGTGGTGCATTGTTTAAAGCCATCATACTGTGAGTTGGACAGTTGAGGAGGGTGAAGAAACTAATAATTTTAAGATCACTTACAGTCTAGTTGGGAATCTAAACACACACAAATAAACATGAATGTGCCATTTATTTTGTTCAACCCCCTTTCCTCCACCTCTTTCTCTTCTCAAATGTTCCTTTTAATTTTGGTGGAGTGTTGAGTTAAATATCATCTACCTGACAAATCAAGACCATTTATCTTAGACACTGAAAGAATAATGAGAAAGTTATTTAACCTTTCATAAGAAGGTTTTGCATAGAAAAAGAGTCATCTTACTTAATATGGTAACTTTTCACTAAATTTAATAAATTGGTTTATAGTCTCAATAATTTAGGAAACTTCAGCGACATCATCCAAATCATTATAAAAAAAAAAGGCATTTTAGTGTTTTGTTGACTGAGTGTCATGAGCTATATGATTTAAAACTCATACATCACATTCAATAACATGCAAGTGAAGTGTTAATCAATTTTGTGTAAATTTACTTGGACGGTGGGCACATATCATGTCTTGGAGACTCTGGAATGAGGAGTGGCCCTACTCGCGGAATGAAAGAAAACCGAAATTTTGTTGTTGGCCCAAGTCAGTCTTTATGAATAGCTGTTTAAATTAAGCCATCTGCACAAATGCGATACTCTCTTCTATAGCCACTACTGTCCTAAAGAGGATTAGGCGAGAAGCAGGGCAGTGCTATTTGAACTTAATCCTTTTTAAGTCAGAGACCTCAGTAAGCCAGGAGCCCAGGTCAACCTGGAGCCAGGAGTGAGGCTAAGATGGAAGGATAATAATGTTTTTTATTTGTTATCTAATCATATGCCAACCAACTTTGATATACACCTTCTTTCCTGTTAGATTATCAATACTGAGAGCTCAGGAAAGAAGTCAAGGCCATGTACGGAGATGTCCAGTAACTACTCATAGACATAGTCGCTCAGTCGTATCAACTGTTTGCAACCCATGGACTGCAGCCCATCAGGTTCTTCTGTCCATGGGATTATCCAGGCAAGAATACTGGAGTGGGTTGCCATGCCCTCCTCCAGGGGTTCTTTTCAACCCAGGGATCAAACCCAGGTCTCCTGCATTGCAGGCAGATTCTTTACCATCTGAGCCACCAGGGAAGCCCAAGAATACTGGAATGAGTAGCCTATCCCTTCTCCAGGGTATCCTCCTGACCCAGGAATTGAACCAGGATCTCCTGCATTGCAGGCAGATTCTTCACCTGCTGAACTACCAGGGAAGACAATTTAGAGCTATCTAAAGTAGTGTTTTTGTTCAGTGGGTGTGGATGAAGCTTTTGAGACTCATACTTGCTGTCTTTTTACACTAAGACTCTCACATAAGCATCCTAACACAACTTCTTTGAAAACAATGATGAATTTAATCAAAAAACTTAATCTTTGGTAATTGACTCTGTGGAGGTTGATTTTAAGCAGATTTTAAAAATAATCAATGAGTGCTTGAACCAGGATGTTGAGTTTCTTTATTTATTTGGTAAAATAGTGTGCACTATATGTGTGTACAGTGCTAGAACAATATCCATCTTTGCAGATATTTCATGGAAATCCAAACAAATAATGAGCAAAGGGATCAACACTATTTTTTTGGACCCTTGGAGTCAAAGGTAACTTTTAATTTTTAGTTCTTAAGTATTAAACTTGGCATAACTCCTTGATAATAAAACCTGACTAGTTGTTATCACAAATATGTATATTTGAACTTGGAAATACCATGTCTCATAAAGGGACTCAGAGAAAGGGAATATATATAAATCACTGAGCAGGTCACCTAGTCTAGATCATTCATCAAAAAAAATGTATCGAGGGCCTCATGTGTTCCAGGCACGGAAATTAAAGCAGAAAACAGGTTTCTGCCTTTGGGATTTGGGGCATAAGAGGTAAGGGGAACAGATATTAGAAAGAAACAAGCAAGTAACCATATACCATGGGCTCTTCTTGGTCACACAGTTGTATCTGACTCTTTGTAACACCATGAACTGTAGCCCACCAGGCTCCTTTGTCCCTGGAATTTTTCAGGCAAGAATACTGGAGCAGGTTGCCATTTCCTACTCTAGGGGATCTTCAAGACCCAGGGATCAAAACCTACGTCTCTTGCATTTCCTGCACTGGCAAGTGCATTCCTTACCACTGTACCACCTGGGGGCCCATGTATCAGGTCATGTGATGATAAATACCAAGGAGAAATCACAGTAGGGCAATACAGATGAGAAGTTCCAGGTTGTTTCAAGCTAAAGTTCACTAGATGGATGGAAAGTGTGGGTTTCGTTGACTGTGTGACACCTTAGCAGAGATCTGAAGAAAATTCAGGAGAGTCAAATGGATATCTTGACGAAAAGCATTCTGGGTAAAGGAAACAGCAAGTATAAATCCCTAACCTTCCAGCATACTTGGTATAGTAGCAAGAAAGCTATAGCAGGGTGGATTAAGGGTGGGGGAGATGTGAGTGATGAGTCAGAGAGTCAGAGAGGCAATGGGAGCCAGACTGTAGGCTTGTTGGCTTTGGCTTTGAATAAAGTGGAGAGTTAGACGCAAGGGAAGGATATGATGGAATTTACATAGTAAAAGGGTAGGTTCAGTTCAGTTCATTTCAGTCACTCACTTGTGTCCGACTCTTTGTGACCCCATGAATTGCAGCACGCCAGGTTTTCCTGTCCATCACCAACTCCCAGAGTTCACTCAAACTCAGGTCCATCGAGTCAGTGATGCCATCCAGCCATCTCATCCTCTGTTGTTCTCTTCTCCTCCTGCCCCCAATCCCTCCCAGCATCAGGGTCTTTTCCAATGAGTCAACTCTTCACATGAGGTGGCCAAAGTATTGGAGTTTTAGCTTTAGCATCAGTCCTTCCAATGAACACCCAGGATTGATCTCCTTTAGGATGGACTGGTTGGATCTCCTTGCAGTCCAAGGGATTCATAAGAGTCTTCTCCAACACCACAGTTCAAAAGCATCAATTCTTCGGCGCTCAGCCTTCTTCACAGTCCAATTCTCACATCCATACATGACCACTGGAAAAACCATAGCCTTGACTAGACAAACCTTTGTTGGCAAAGTAATGTCTGCTTTTGAATATGCTATCTAGGTTGGTCATAACTTTCCTTCCAAGGAGTGTCTTTTAATTTCATGGCTGCAATCACCATCTGCAGTGATTTTGGAGCCCAAAAAAATAAAGTCTGCCACTGTTTCCACTGTTTCTCCATCTATTTCCCATGAAGTGATGGCACCGGATGCCATGATCTTCATTTTCTGAATGTTGAGCTTTAAGCCAACTTTTTCACTCTCCACTTTCACTTTCATCAAGAGGCTTTTTAGATCCTCTTCACTTTCTGCCCTAAGGGTGGTGTCATCTGCATATCTGAGGTTATTGATATTACTTGCCAATCTTGATTCTAGCTTGTGCTTCTTCTAGCCCAGCGTTTCTTATGATGTGTTATGCTTATAAGTTAAATAAGCAGGGTGACAGCCTTAAATATACAGTCTCGATGTACTCCTTTTCCTATTTGGAACCAGTCTGTTGTTCCATGTCCAGTTCTAACTGTTGCTTCCTGATCTGCATACAAATTTCTCAAGAGGCAGATCAGGTGGTCTGGTATTCCCATCTCTTGAAGAATTTTCCACAGTTTATTGTGATCCACACAGTCAAAGGCTTTGGCATAGTCAATAAAGCAGAAATAGATGTTTTTCTGGAACTCTCTTGCTTTTTCAATGATTCAGCAGATGTTGGCAAAAGGTTCCTCTGCCTTTTCTAAAACCAGCTTGAACATCTGGAAGTTCATGGTTCGCATATTGCTGAAGCCTGGCTTGGAGAATTTTGAACATTATTTTATTAGTGTGTGAGATGAGTGCAATTATGCAGTAGTTTGAGCATTCTTTGGCATTGCTTTTCTTTGTGATTGGAGTGAAAACTGACCTTTTCCAGTCCTGTGGCCACTGCTGGGTTTTCCAAATTTGCTGGCATATTGAGTGCGGCACTTTCACAGCATCATCTTTCAGGATTTGAAATAGCTCAACTGGAATTCCATCACCTCCACTAGCTTTGTTCATAGGGATGCTTTCTAAGACCCACTTGACTTCACATTCCAGGTTGTCTGGCTCTAGGTGAGTGATCACACCATTGTGATTATCTGGGTCATGAAGCTCTTTTTTGTATAGCTCTTCAGGGTATTTTTGCCACCTCTTCTTAATATCTTCTGCTTCTGTTAGGTCCATACCATTTCTGTCCTTTATCGAGCCCATCTTTGCATGAAATGTTCCCTTGGTATCTCTAATTTTCTTGAAGAGATCTCTAGTCTTTCCCATTCTGTTGCTTTCCTCTATTTCTTTGCATTGATTACTGAGGAAGGCTTTCTTATCTCCCCATGCTATTCTTTGGAACTCTGCATTCAGATGCTTATATCTTTCCTTTTCTCCTTTGCTTTTCACTTCTCTTCTTTTCACAGCTATTTGTAAGGCCTCCTCAGACAGCCATTTTGCTTTTTTGCATTTCTTTTCCATGGGGATGGTCTTGATCCCTGTCTCCTGTACAATGTCATGAACCTCCGTCCATAGTTCATCAGGCACTCTATCTATCAGATCTAGGCCCTTAAATCAATTTCTCACTTCTGCTGTATAATCATAAGGGATTTGATTTAGGTCATACCTGAACGGTCTAGTGGTTTTCCCTACTTTCTTCAATTTCAGTCTGAATTTGGCAATAAGGAGCCACAGTCAGCTCCCAGTCTTGTTTTTGCAGACTGTATAGAGGTTCTCCATCTTTGGCTGCAAAGAATATAATCATTCTAATTTCAGTGTTGACCATCTGGTGATATCCACGTGTAGAGTCTTCTCTTGTGTTGTTGGAAGAGGGTGTTTGTTATGACCAGTGCCTTCTCTTGGCAAAACTCCGTTAGCCTTTGCCCTGCTTCATTCTGTACTCTAAGGCCAAATTTGCCTATTACTCCAGGTGTTTCTTGACTTCCTACTTTTGCATCCCAGTTCCCTATAATGAAAAGGACATCTTTTTTGGGTGTTAGTTCTAAAAGGTCTTGTAGGTCTTCATAGAACCGTTCAACTTCAGCTTCTTCAGCATTACTGGTTGGAGCACAGGCTTGGATTACTGTGATACTGAATTGTTTGCCTTGGAAATGAACAGAGATCATTCTGTCGATTTTGAAGTTGTATCCAAGTACTGCATTTAGGACTCTTTTGTTGACCATGATGGCTACTCCATTTCTTCTAAGGGATTCCTGCCCACAGTAGTAGATATAATGGTCATCTGAGTTAAATTCACCCATTCCCGTCCATCTTAGTTTGCTGATTCCTAGAATGTCGGTGTTCATGCTTGCCATCTCCTGTTTGACCACTTACAATTTGCCTTGATTCATGGACCTGACATTCCAGGTTCCTATGCAATATTGCTCTTTACAGCATCAGACCTTGCTTTTATCACCAGTCAAATTGACAATTGGGTATTGTTTTTGCCTTGGGTCCATCCCTTCATTCTTTCTGGAGTTATTTCTCCACTGATCTCCA
The DNA here is from genome assembly GCF_002263795.3 of Bos taurus. Classification (NCBI taxonomy): domain Eukaryota; kingdom Metazoa; phylum Chordata; class Mammalia; order Artiodactyla; family Bovidae; genus Bos; species Bos taurus. Next base: position 131,604,654 of record NC_037328.1, read on the forward strand.
GTAGCATATTGGGCACCTACCGACCTGGGGAGTTTCTCTTTCAGTATCCTATCATTTTGCCTTTTCATACTGTTCATGGGGTTCTCAAGACAGGAATACTGAAGTGGTTTGCCATTCCCTTCTCCAGTGTACCACATTCTGTCACACCTCCCCATCATGACGCTCCTGTCTTGGGTGGCCCCACACAGCATGGCTTAGTTTCATTGAGTTAGACAAGGCTGTGGTCCATGTGATCAGATTGGCTAGTTTTCTGTGAGTATGGTTTCAGTGTGTCTGCCCTCTGATGCCCTCTTGCAACACCTACCGTCTTACTTGGGTTTCTCTTATCTTGGATGTGGGGTGTCTCTTCACAGCTGCTCCAGCAAAGCGCAGCTGTTGTTCCTTACCTTGCCCTAGGGGTAATTCCTCACCACCACCCCTCCTGACCTTGAATGTAGAGTAGCTCCTCTAGGCCACTCCTGTGCCATCCATGCCTGGAACTCTCGGTCACTGCCCCTGACCTTGGGCAAGGGGTAGCTCCTCTCTGCCACACTTCTATGCAGTCCATCGCAGCCAAGAATCAGTAATAAATGGGGGTTTTGTGGTGGTAGTAGTGTGTCATTGGGATATAATGGCTGAAGTTTTAGACTCATTGTTAGAAAATTAAAATTGCAATCACAGCTCTCCCCCAGGACCTCAGGGATACTTCACATTTTCAGAATATTAGTTTCCTCAGCAATGAAACAAAGATGATGATATCAGTCACACCAAGCCTCTTTGAGAATTACCAGAGATGTATGATATGTAAGTTATTTTAGGTGAAAGACAGCCTATGAAGAAGGGTATAAAATATAATATTGATTTTACAAAATAAAATTCATACTATCTGTAGGAAAATAACCTATCTGACATGCTAAGGAAAAGAAGAGAAAATGGGTTATCTCTGATTGATGATATTTAAAAATTATTTCTATTTTTTCTTTAAGTTTTTTGTGTTTTCCAGATTTTCTTGTTGAACATGTGTAGTTTAAAATATATATATATATATATATATATATATATATATATATATATATATCTCTTTGGCTGTGTCAGGTCTCACTTGTGGCACGTGGGGTCTTTGTTGTGTCACACAGGATCTTTCCTTGTGGCTCACAGATTCTCTAGTTGTGGCTAATGGACTTAGTTGCTCCACAGCATGTGGGATCTTAGTTTCCTGACCAGGAATGGAACCCATGTCCGCTGCATTGCAAGGTGGATTCTTCCCACCAGGGAAGTTCCAAACATGTGTAATTTTTAAAAACGGGTATAACTTTTTCAATAAACATAAAGATAGTTAATGAACATCAAAGTCACTGTCATTGTTCAGTCACTCAGTCGTGTCCAGTTCTTTGTGACCCAATAGGCTCTGGCACACCAGCCTTCCCTGTCCTTCATTATCTCCCAGAGCTTGCTCAAACTCATGTCCCTTGATTCGTATTGCCACCCAACCATGCCACCGCCTTCTCCTCCTGCCCTCAATCTTTCCCAGCATCAGTGTCTTTTCAAATGAGTCACCTCTTTGCATCAGATGGCAGAAGTACTGGAGCTTCAGCTTCAGTATCAGTCTTTCCAATAAATACTCAGGACTGATTTCCTTTAGGATTGACTGGTTTGATCTCCTTGCTGTCCAAGGGACTCTCAAGAATCTTCTCCAACACCACAGTTCGAAAGCATCAATTCTTTGGTGCTCAGCCTTCTTTATGGTCCAACTCTAACATCCACACATGACTACAATATATTACTACAAAGTCATTATTTCAATTAGAAATAAAGTAGTGAATCTTTCCCAGGTGGTTCAGTGATAAAGAATCTACCTGCTGATGTAGGAGATGTAAGAGATGAAGGTTAAACCCCTGGGTCTCGAAGATGCCCTGGAGGAGGAAATGGCAACCCACTCCAATATTTTTTCCTGGAAAACCCCATGGACAGAGGAATCTAGTGGGCTACAGTGCATGGGGTGACAAAGAATAGGACACAGTTTAGCAACTGAGCACATTTCAGTTCAGTTCAGTTCAGTTGCTCAGTTGTGTCTGACTCTTTGCAACCCCATGGATTGCAGCACGCCAGGCATCCCTGTCCATCACTAACTCCCGGAGTTTACTCAAACTCATATCCATCGAGCTGGTGATGCCATCCAACCATCTCATCCTCTGTTGTCCCCTTCTCCTCCCACCTTCAATCTTTCCCAGCATCAGGGTCTTTTCAAATGAGTCAGTTCTTTGCATCAGGTGGCCAAAGTATTGGAGTTTCAGCTTTAGTATCAGTCCTTCCAATGAATATTCAGGACTGGTTTCCTTTAGGATGGACTGGTTGGATCTCCTTGCAGTTTAAGGGACTCTCAAGAGTCTTCTCCAACACCACAGTTCAAAAGCATCAATTCTTCAGCACTCAGCTTTCTTTATATTCCAACTCTCACATCCATACATGACTACTGGAAAAACCATAGTTTTGACTAGACGGACCTTTGTTGGCAAAGTAATGTCTCTGCTTTTTAATATACTGTCTAGATTGGTCATAGCTTTTCTTCCAAGGAGCAAGCGTCTTTCAATTCATGGCTTCAGTCACCATCTGCAGTGATTTTGGAGCCCAGAAAAATAAAGTCTCTCACTGTTTCCCCATCTATTTGCCATGAAGTGATGGGACCGGATGCCATGATCTTCGTTTTCTGAATATTGAGCTTTAAGCCAACTTTTTCACTCTCCTCTTTCACTTTCATCAAGAGGCTCTTCAGTTCTTCTTCACTTTCTGCCATAAGGGTGGCGTCATCTGCATATCTGAGGTTATTGGTAGTTCTCCCAGCAATCTTGATTCCAGCTTCATCCAGCCCAGCATTTCTTATATGTACTCTGCATATAAGTACAGCCTTGACATATTCCTTTCCTAATTTGGAACCAGTCTGTTGTTCCATGTCCAGTTCTAACTGTTGCTTCCTGACCTTCATATAGGTTTCTCAAGAGGCAGATCAGGTGGTCTGGTATTCCCATCTTTTGAAAAATTTCCAGTTTATTGTGGTCCACATAGTCAAAGGCTTTGGCATAGTCAATAAAGCATAAATAGATGTTTTTCTGCAATTCTCTTGCTTTCTCTATGACCCAACAGATGGCAATTTGACCTCTTGTTCCTCTGCCTTTTCTAAAACCAGCTTGAACATCTGGAAGTTCATGGTTCACGTACTGCTGAAGCCTGGCTTGGAGAACTTTGAGCATTATTTTACTAGTATGTGAGATGAGTGCAATTGTGCAGTAGTTTGAGCATTCTTTGGCATTGCTTTTTTTGGGGATTGAAATGAAAAGTGATCTTTTCCAGTCCTGTGGCCACTGGTGAGTTTTCCAAATTTGCTGGCATATTGAGTGCAGCACTTTCACAGCATCATCTTTCAGGATTTGAAATAGCTCAACTGGAATTCCATCACCTCCACTAGCTTTGTTTGTAGTGATGCTTCCTAAGGCCCATTTGACTTCACATTCCAGGATGCTTGGCTCTAGGTGAGTGATCACACCATCGTGATTATCTGGGTTGTGAAGCTCTTTTTTGTATAGTTCTTCTGTGTATTCTTGCCACCTTTTCTTTATATCTTCTGCTCCTGTTAGGTCCATACCATTTCTATCCTTTATTGAGCCCATCTTAGCATGAAATGTTTCCTTGGTATCTCTAATTTTCTTGAATATATCTCTAGACTTTCCCATTCTATTGTTTTCCTCTATTTCTTTGCATTGATCTCTGAGGAAGACTTTCTTATCTCTCCTGGTTATTCTTTGGAACTCTGCATTCAAATGGGTATATCTTTCATTTTCTCCTTTGCCTTTTGCTTCTCTTCTATTCACAGCTATTTGTAAGGCCTCCTCAGACAATCATTTTGCCTTTTTGCATTTCTTCTCCTTGGGGAATCTGAGCACAAGGATTAGTGAATGCAACACTGTTAAGAATTCTCAAGAAGTGTGCAAAGATGAGTTGTTATAATGGGAAGAACAGTACGAATAATCCCTTCCTTCTCCAGTTTCTCTTGAGACTCAGGTTCAGGGAGAAGACTGGTAGGCAGATAATCAAAGGGAGAATGTGAGCAATGGGTCCAGGATTTCTGAATTGAAAGGAGCAGTGTTTCATCTTTAAAATTTTTTTGAAGGCAAAACAATAAGTTAAGTTGGGATCAACCTGTGATTTGCCAAACTTTGTCCTTAGAAAAGAAGTAGAAGGAAAAACTACTGGAAAAGGCAAGCATCCATCCATTCTTGCCCCTCCTCTTTACTCTCCATCTCCAAAATGACTTTTAGAATAAAATTAATACCTTTACCTTTCCCATAGGCTCTATATGACCTGATGAATGTTGCCTCCCAGTCTCATTCTCATTTTCCATCCTTTATCTGCTTTTTTCATCTTGTTCTGGACATTCAAGATTTCTGTTCTTTGGAAGAAAGTTTATTCCTGATTCAACATTTTTGCTGCAATCCTTTCCTGGACCAGAACCACTGTTACCCCTATGTCTAGATGGCACATGCCTTGTCATTCCAATCTCGGATTAAACATCAGTTCCTCATGACCTCACTCTCAACTAGCCCACCCACTGCATCAGCAAATTCTGTCTCATCACTCTGATTGTCTCTTAATATTGTCATCACCTAGTATTTTTTTATATAGAACTTATTTTTTAGTGTAGTTTTCAGTTCACTGCAAAATGAAGCAGGTCATCATCACCTAGTATTTTTTGATATAGAACTAATTTTTTATTGTAGCTTTCAGTTCACTGCAAAATGGAGCAGGAGGCAAAGAGGGTTCCTTTATACCCCTACACACACACACACACACACACACACACACACACACACAGCCTCTCCCACCATGAACAGCCCAAACTAAAGTGGCACATTTGTTATAGTCAATGAAGCAGTATTGACACATAGTTATCAACCAAAGTCCGTAGTTCACATTACAATTCACTCGGTGTTATACATTCTATAGGTTTTGATGAATGTGTAATATCATTTATCTACCATTGTATTATCATACAAAATAGTTTTGCTACCCTAAAAATCCTGTGTGCTCCACACATTCATCTCTACCTCCTCCTAAACTCCTGACAATCACTGACTTTTTGTCTCCCTAGTTCTGCCTTTTCCAGAATGTTGTAGAGTTGGAGTCGTACAGTATGTAGCCTTTTAATATTGGCTTCTTTCACTTAGCAATATGTACTTAAGTTTCTTCCATGTCCTTCTGGAAGGCTTGATACTTCATTTCTTTTTAGTACTGAATAATATTCCATTGCCTTGATGTACACTGGTGTATTTATCCATTCACCTACTGAAGGACATTTTGGTTGCTTACAGGTTTTGGCAATTATAAATCCAGCTGCTACAAACACTTGTGTGCATATTTTTGTGTGGTCACAAGTTTTCAGTTTGTTTGGGTAAATTCCAAAGAGCATGATTTTAAGTCATATGATAAGCATATGTTTAATTTTGAAAGAAAACAATAAACCCTCTTCCAAAGTGTGTGTATCATTCTGCATTCCCACCATCAATGGATAAGATTTCCTGTTGCTCCACATCCTAACCAGCATTTGATGTTGTCAAGGTTTTGGAGTTTTGTGATTCTAAAAGGTGTACAGTGGTATCTCATTGATTAATTTGCAATTCCCTAATGATGTATGATGTTGAATATCTTTTCATATGTTCACTTGCCATCTGTGTTTGCCAAGGTGTATCTCCTTTGGTGAGATGTCTACTCAAATATCTTGCCTGTTTTTCCATCAGGTTGTTCATTTTATTATTGTTAAGTTGTAAGAGTTCTTTGTATATTTTGGATAATAGTCCTTTATCAGATATATCTTTTGCAAATATTTTCTTCCAGTGTGTGGCTTATCTTCTCATTCTCTTGACAATGTCTTTCTTCATGCAACAATTTTTGTGTCTAGTTATTTATGTTCATATTTTGTTTACCCCAACTAGAATATAATCTCCATGACAAAAGAGATTTTGTGCCTTGCAAATAATAGGTAGTTAATAATTATGGTTGAAGAGAAACAGAAGGTATAAGTCAGAGGGTACAGAATTTCAGATGCACAATATGAATAAGTTTTAGAGATTTACTGTACAATGTAGAGCCAATAGGAAGCAATACTGTATTATATACTTTAAAAATGTGCTGAGGGTGATCTTGTCCTAAGTGCTCTTAACACACATAAAAAACAATAATTATAAAGAGAGCAGTTGGAAACTTTTAGAGATAATAGATATATTGATGGCATAGATTGTAGTGATGGTTTCATGGATATATACTTAACTCATCAAGTTGCATACATTAAATAAGTACATTTCTTTGTATGCTAAGCATACCCCAAATAAAGTGGTTTAAAGAAATAAATAATGGTGGAATTGTTTAGAATAACCAGTTGTTTTCAACCCACTATAAAATTGGACAAAAACCCTGAACAGACACTTCATTAAAAAGATACTCAATTCGTTAGCTCTCAAAGAAATGTGGATAAAAACTACAGTGAGATAGCTTTCCATTCACCTATCAGTATGGCTAAAATATAAGATTAATCATACAAAGTGAGGGTGAGAATATGGTACAGCCATTTGGGAAAACTGTTTAGTAATATTTATTAAAAATATTCACACACCCTATGTGAATTTCCACTTCTAAATATAAACCCAACATAAACATCTACATATCTTCACCCAGAGGTGTATTATAACATTCAGAGAAGCACTATTATTATAGCCAAAAGCTAGAAACAGTGTGAATGCATATCAACGTGGATGAATTGGACAGTCATACAGTGGAACACCACACAAGAAAAATAGTACAGTATGCAACAATGTGAATAAATCTCATAAACATAATGTTAAGCAAAAGAAACCAGATACAAACAAAACATAAAGAAAAATCCATCATGGCATAAGATTACTTTTATATGTAATTCAAAACAGTCACAACTAACTTGCAATGTTAGAAGTCAGGATGGTGGTTACCCTTGGGGAGGGCTGGCTAGTGACAGAAATGGGGCTTGAGGGGAACTTTTGGGGGTCCTGGAAGTGCTCTCCTCCTTGAGCTGGGTTCTAATAACTCAGGTATATTCACTTAGCAAAATTCATTAAGCTCACACATAGCTCATGCATTTCTCTATACCTGTATTATATGTTGGTTAAAACATTCTTTACAAATATATTTAATTATGCTGCCACTAATTACCACCTTTCATAGATGATTCAGAATGCACCTTAGAATGTTCTGGGATATTCTGTCATTATCATGAGCTAGGTTTTTTAAGGGTACCTAGGTTTTTAAGAACTTCCCTTAAATGTCATCACATTGAAACTCTAATGTAACTCTAACCCTAATAACTCTTTTCAGTCCCCCTAATATATTTTTTAAATCATTGTATTTAATATTTTTTAGAGTAGGTCTTATAATGCAAAAAATTAAAAATTCTAAAGGCATAGGAGGGTATTCTAGGAAGAGTAAATTTCCTTCCTAATCTTAAACTCAAGATACCAAATTTGCTACTTCAGAGACAAGTACTACCAGTCTAATTTCTTGTGTGTCACTGCAGCTTGGGAATGCCTATGCAATCATACACAAATATATCAGTCAGTTCAGTTGCTCAGTCGACCCCATGGACTGCAGCACACCAGGCCTCCCTGTCCATCACCAACTCCCAGAGTTTACTCAAACTCATGTCCATTGAGTCAGTGATGCCATCCAACCATCTCATCCTCTGTCGTCCCCTTCTCCTCCTGCCTTCAATCTTTCCTAGCATCAGGGTCTTTCCAAATGAGTCAGCTCTTCGCAGCAGGTGGTCAAAGTATTGGAGTTTCAGCTTCAGCATCAGTCTTTCCAATGAATATTCAGGAATGATTTCCTTTAGGGCTGCAAGGTTGGATCTCCTTGCAGTTCAAGGGACACTTGAGAATCTTCTCCAACACCACAGTTCAAAAGCATCAATTCTTTGGTGCTCAGCTTTCTTTATAGTCCAACTCTCACATCCATACATGACTACTGGAAAAACCATAGATCTGCCTTATTTTCTTAAGTGGTTGCATAATATTCAATTGAATGTGATATACCCTAATTTATTAACTAGATCCCAATTGATGAATGCCTGAATTGTTTCCAATCTTTTGCTATTTAAACAACATTGCAATGATTACCTAGTGTTTGCCATATGCTGTGGATGTATATATGCAGGATATTTGGTGAATAGATTTCCAGAACTAGAATTGCTGGATCAATTAATTTGTATTATTAATCAATATTATCAAATTGTCCTCTATAAGTGTTGAATCAAGTTTTACTCTCACAGGAAACATAACTATACTCCCACTAGAGACTCATTAGCACAATGGGCTATTAAACTTTTAAATCTCTACAGATCAGATAAGGAAATAATAATATAATAATTTGAATTTCTCCTGTCAGGAGTGAGATTATGCCTCCTTAGACATTTAAGAGTCATTTGTACATCCCTTTCTACGAACTCTTTATATCTTTTTCCCATTATTTTCTAAATTTCACTTTCCTTTTCTATTGAATTGTAGGAGTCCATATAACAAGGAGGGCTTCCCTGATGGCTCAGACCATAAAGAATCCACCTGCAATGCAGGACACCTGGGTTCAATCCCTGGGTTGGGAAGATCCCCTGGAGAAGGGCATGGCAAACCACTCCAGTATTCTTGCCTGAAAAATCCCCATGGACAGAGGAGCCTGACAGGCTACAGTCCATGAGGTTGCAAAGAGTCAGACATAACTGAGTGACTAAGCACAGCAGCACATATGTTAAGGAAGTTCTTTTTTTCAGTAAGTTGATCACAGATATTTTCACAATTTATCATTTGTCTTTTGCTTTTATTTTTTTATAGAAGTTTTTTATTTTTATGCGGTTGGATTTATCAATCTTTTATTTTATGGATTCTAGACTCAATGTTAAATTTGGAAGATTGTTTCCACCAAAGAATGTTCAAACTACTGCACAATTGCACTCATCTCATACGTTAGCAAAGTAATGCTCAAAATTCTCCAGGTGAGGCTTCAACAGTACATGAACCAGAACTTTCAGATGTGCAAGCTGGGTTTAGAAAAGGCAGAAGAACCAGAGATCAAATTGCCAACATCTGTTGGATCATCGAAAAAGCAAGAGAGTTCCAGAAAAACATCTATCACTGTCTTATCGATTACACCAAAGCCTTTGACTGTGTAGATCACAACAAATTGTGGAAAATTCTTCAACAGATGGGAATACCAGACCATCTGACCTGCCTCCTGAGAAATCTGTATGCAAGTCAAGAAGCAACAGTTGGAACTGGGCATGAACAACAGACTGGTTCCAAATTAGGAAAGGAGTATGTTAAGGCTGTATATTGTCACCCTGCTTATTTAACCTATATGCAGAGTACATCATGAGAAACACTGGGCTGGATGAAGCACAAGCTGGAATCAAGATTGCTGGGAGAAATATCAATAACCTCAGATATGCAGATGACACCACCCTTATGGCAGAAAGTAAAAAGGAACTGAAGAACCTCTTGATGAAAGTGAAAGAGGAGAGTGAAAAGGCAGGCTTAAAACTCAGCATTCAGAAAATGAAGATCATGGCATCCGATTCCATCACTTCATGGCAAATGGATGGGGGTAACAATGGAAACAGTGACAGACTTTATTTTGGGTGGCTCCAAAATCACTGCAGATGATGACTGCAGCCATGAAATTAAAAGATGTTTGCTCCTTGGAAAAAAAGCTATGACCAACCTAAACAGTATATTAAAAAGCAGAGACATTACTTTGCCGACAAAGGTCCATCTAGTCAAAGCTATGGTTTTTCCAGTAGTCATGTATGGATGTGAGAGTTGGACTATAAAGAAAGCTGAGTGCTGAAGAATTGATGCTTTTGAACTGTGGTTTTGGAGAAGACTCTTGAGAGTCCCTTGGACAGCAAGGAGATCAAACCAGTCAATCCTAAAGGAAATAATTCCTGAATATTTATTGGAGGGACTGATGCTGAAGCTGAAACTCCAATACTTTGTCCACCTGCTGTGAAGAACTGACTCATCTGAAAAGACCCTGATGCTGGGAAAGATTGAAGGCAGGAGGAGAAAGGGATGACAGAGGATGAGATGGTTGGATGGCATCATCAACTCGATGGACATGAGTTTGAATAAACTCCGGGAGTTGGTGATGGACAGGGAGGCCTGGCACGCTGCAGTCCATGGGGTCACAAAGAGCTGGACATGACTGAGCAACTGAACTGAACTGAACTGTTCCCACCACAATGAATGTTTAGGTTATCTACTAATTCTCCTATATTTTAATTGTGTATTTTATAGTTTCATTCTCATGCTCAAGATTTCAGTCATCTGGAATTAATGTTGATAAAAAGTATGAAGTAGAAATCCAGCTAAATTTTTCATGGGATTTCCTGGTTTTTATGATACCATTCTTTGAATTACTATTTTTCTCTCACTAGTTAGCTCACTATGTTTACCAAATACTTAAACTTCTACAAACTTCTATTTGCATCTCTTTCTATATGACCAGTATGTTTTAATTATTGTAATTATAATACATCTGACTGTTTTGTTGTGATTATAGCATTCCATCAGGTTTATGGGAGAGATCTATTTTTCTTTATTTGATATGAATGTCAGAGGCAGTTTATCTACTCCCAGAGAAAAAAATTTATTGATGCTTTGATCAACATACATTACCTTCAAGATTAACTTTGGGAGAAATGATTTTATAGTTTTTGATTCTTATTAAACAATAATATGATATTATATGATTAATATGGTATATTTTTCTTTTGATATGTATTTCTGTTTAATTTTTTCTTTGTTTTGATCTTGCACATTTTCCTCTTTTATTCCTAGATACTTTTTTCTTTTTTTAATGTTATTATAAAGTGGGGCCTTTTACCTCAACATATTCTGTATTGTTGTTGTTTGAATATATCATGACTTTTGATTTCTGGATACTAATTTTCTACACAACTGCTTCACTTAATTTTTTTGTTATTTATAGTCATTTCACTGCAGATTCTTTAAGTTTTTAGATTAAAAAATATATCTGTAAATAATTATTATTTTATTTAGAATTTTATATTTATAATTTTTTCCTCTTGGCCATCATCAAAGAGACAATAGATTTAAAAATGCTATCATGGATGCAGCAAAAAGGGAACTCTTACACACTACTGATGTAATTGTAAGTTGGTACAGTCACTATGAAGGATCCTCAAAAAGTTAAAAATTGAGTTATCTTATGATCCAGCAACTTCACCTCTTGGAATATGCGTAAAGAAAACAAAAACACTAACTCAGAAAGATACCTGCACCCCCATGTTCACTGAAGTATTATTTATAATAGCCAAGATATTTGTTGTTGTTTAGTTGCTAGGTCATATCCAACTGCAACCTCATGAACTGTAGCCAAGATTTGGAGACAATCTAAGTAATCTAAGTGTCTACCGATAGATTAATGGATAAAGAAGTAAAGAACTTGTGGTATATTGGTGGTATATATATATATACATATATATATATGCATTTATATAAATATATTGTTTGTATATTATATTTATATTATATATTTATATAAAATGAGTATATATATATGCTTGTATATAAATAAATGAAGATATATATAAATGAATTTATCTTATATATAAATACGTGAAGTGAAGTGAAAGTGCAAATTGCTCAGTCACGTCTGACTCTTTGCGACCCCATAGACTATACAGTCCATGAAATTCTCCAGGCCAGAATCCTGGAGTGGGTAGCCTTTCCCTTCTCCAGGGGATTTTCCCAACCCAGGGACTGAACCCAGGTCTCCCACATTGCAGGCAGATTCTTTACCAGCTGAGCCACAAGGGAAGCTCCAAAATAATGGAGTGTATGGCCCATCCCTTCTCCAGCAGAACTTCTCTACACAGGAGTTGAACCGGGGTCTCCCACATTTCTGGCGGATTCTTTACCAACTGAGTTATCAGGGAATGTGTTTATATATAAAAGAATATATAAATATATATGATTTTTACATATACATATAACTGAGACGTAAAAACAAGGAGTCCTACCATTTGTTACAACATCAATTGTAGTGGGGAAACAAAATGGTTCAGCCACTTTGGAAGCCAGATGGCAGTTTGTTTTAAACATACTTTACATATGATCCAGTTGTCCAACTAGTAGGTATTTATTAAAAGAAATGAAAACGTATGTTTATGCAAAACCTTGTACACAAATATTTATGGCAGTTTTATTCATAATTGCCAGAACTTTTGACTGCTCCTTCTCCATGAGTAAAGGGTTTATTGTTTTACCCCGCCTCACCCCTGCCCTCGCCTCACCAGCTACAATGGGTTTTCACCTTGAGGAGAGATTCCTGTTGGCTTTGTACACTTCCCACAGCAGCAGCCACTCCTCTCTTCCAGGTTGCACCTCCGAGGGAAACTCTCTCCCACTTCTTGCCCTGTTTTCCTTTGGTTTTGTGTATATGTGAGACCCTGTGGAGGTTGGTTGAGTTCCATTCATAGTTGTAGTTCCTAGGATTCTGTATCATCACGTAGCTCACTCTTGGCCTTCGCTTGAATTCTTTTCACCTTCTTGGATGGTTCCTGGTGTCCCTTCCTCCCAGGCTCTGCCATAGATGATCCAGTGTTCACGTCTGTTTCTCCTTGGATGGGCCCATTGGTATCTGGATTTGTGGATACTTTTTGCCCTGGGATCTCAATTCTCTGTTGCGTTAAATAAAAGCTATGATCTTGCAGTTTATTTTATGGTTTATTTTGACTTTTTTGAGCTAGTCATGCAGGAATGACACACAATTTAACTTTCTACATTCTAGACAGTAGTGAAACTCTGACTGCAGTTGTTTTTAATCAATCAAAAAGCTACAGTTGTTGTTTCCAAGAAAACACTTACGGTTTGTTTTTTTCATTGTTTTTGTTTCTTAAAATACAGAGAAAGTTTCTTGATTAGAGTTACCTGCATCGATTTCAATACTATTATATTTATAGCTCATTTATTTTGAAAATATTTGATCTGGAATTTTATTGCAATCACAGCTTTTCTTGCTGACTGTCATATCATTTTACCTTTTGAAGACTATGAAAGTATAGAAGAACACTTTTTAAATGAATGCTCTTTTGTTTGATTTGAAATTCAAATACAGTGTTATCTTTCAGTACAGAAGAACTTTGCACAGCATGAGATTTTTGAAATAAATTCATAATTGTGTATTAATATTTATCTCAAAAGTAAATGATTTCAATTTCAATTTGTCTTTTTTTTTTTTTCATTTTCAGATTAAAAAAACAAATTAACAAAGTAATAACCTCTCCCTCTGGTGACTCCTGCCTCAGATGCTCTCCCCCATTTTACCCTTTTGCTTTAGGGCAAAGTTGTCACTTCTCATGAGGCAGGTCCATCAGTGGAGGTCCCCTTCCTTCCAGCCTCATTCAGTTCCACTGAGAAGCACTTCCATAAACATGGTCTTGATAGCCCTTCTCCTAAGCTGAGTTTTTTTTCCCCTTTCTCTTGCTTCTTAAGTTCTAATGATAACATTTAATTGTAACTCTGAGCTCCTGTGTCTTCATTTTGTACAATTACTCTAAGATTTTAATTTTTGCCATCATGCTAGTCATTGTTTTCATCCTACTCTGTGGCAAAGATTTGTTGAGTTACTTTTCTTTGCTGTTTTTTTTTTTTTTTTCTTTCTTTCTTTGCTCTGTCCCTTATGCTTCCCCTTTGTACTGTTTCTACTTAGGTCCTATTCGAGTTTCCTTTGTATCATTACTCATTTTAAATATAACGATTCTTCCATACCAACCATTTGCAAGATGTTTGTGTTAGGAAATTTCCTGGGCTGTCTTCCAGGTTTGCAAGGACTCCCCCTATAGGGCAAGGTTGGGTCTGAGACATCTTTGCCCTTTTCTCTTCCTAATCGACTGAGACTGGCACTGCTAGGCTGCTCCTTGAGTTCCTCTCCTTCACCTCACTTCATAGGCAATTCATATCTTTCAAATATAACTTCCCTCTATGAGGTTCACTCCCTGCTTCTTGAGAACCTGCGGCTAAACCTGACTCAGGGATACCCTGCCACCACTCTGATCACCCTTTTTCAATGTTCTGAACAAAGGCTTGCGATACAAGGTATGACATCTGCTTCAAAGAAACAGCCTCTGGCAGTTGTGTCTGAGGTCTGCAATCATTAGAATCCTCTCTAGTCATCTTCCACATCTGTACTTGACTTTCATGGTATTATTTTCCCGCGTATCATGATTGGAGATTTTAGTTCTATAATTTCATTAAGAATGGATTTGTATTTCAATTTCTTATTTTCCTATTGCTTCTAGGTGAATTTTAAAACTAGCATTTCTCCTTTCTTCCTCTTACTCCACCCTAGCATTGTCTTTTTAATACAACTTGTCTTATAGTACAATTTGTATTAATACAGTGTATGGAATATAATAATACAGTGTATGGAATATAAAGGGTATGTATCTTTTGATGTCGAGTCACTTTTCTAAAATGAACAACCTTGCATATTTGATAGGTTATATTCCTGGGAAGTTTTTACCAATTAGATCATGACAAGGATTCCAAGATTGTCCTACTGAAACTTATGAATGGAGATTTCATTACTAACTGACCTCTTGCCTCTTAGCTTTTGATGGGAATGTTCTTAAATTTGACCAACTATGGATGATACCATGAGAGGTAGATGACTATATAACAACAGCAACAATAAAGAAAAAAATTTAAGTGCAGATGAAGTGAAAAATAAGGGCATGATAATGACTTTCTTAACAAGTTTTGAGTTGATACATATGTAAATGAAAGAATGAAATTATAAGAAAATTGGCACTAGAGTTGATTGCCTTCAGAGCCAAACAAATCAGCTGGCCAGCGTATTTGACAAGCAGCCAATTTACCAGTAATTGATCCCACAAAAGTGTTTCCTAAAATAATGAGGAGCCTGGGGCAGCACCTAAGAAGATGAGGGTGCAGCTGTTTAGGTAAGGAATGATGTGGTCCAACTGGGGCTTCCCAGGTGGCTCAGTGGTAAAGAATCCACCTGCCAATGCAGGAGATGGGGTTCGATCCCTGGATCTGGAAGATCCCCTGGAGGAGGGCAATGCAACCCACTCCAGTATTCTTGCCTGGAGAGCCCCGTGGACAAAGGAGCCTGGTGGGCTGCAGTCCATGGGGTCACATAGAGTCAGACATGCAGTGGTCTAACTGCCCTCTCTCCTGTAAGCTTTACACCTTGACCATCCTGCAGTTCCACAGCAGCTTCCCCTCAGTCGCCTTGGCTACTTCACTGCCTACCACCTTCCTCTGGTGTCTTGCTCAAGCAGCTCCTGTCTGCTCTCAGTTCCTCTAACCAGCCAAACTCTTGTCCAACTTAGATGCTTCATATACGTTGTCCCGTCTGCCTGGCATGCTCTTCTGCTTCTTATCACCTTCTATTCCTTCCTTAAATGCTCCTTCCTCCACAAATCCTTCCCTCAGATCTCCATGGAACTCTTATTTGCCTTGTCAGTCTGCCTTGAGTATACCTATGTTCCTCAATCCAGTGCAAGTTTCCCAAGGCAAGGACTGTGTCTTGGTCCTCTTCATATATGTTTACTACATGTTTATTTAGATTTTTATTTATTCTTATTTTTTGACCACTCCCCATGGCATGTGGGATCTTAGTACCCCAACCAGATATGGAATCCAAGCCCCCTGAAGTGGAAATGTAGTCTTAACTACTGGACTGCCAAGGAAGTACAATGCTTATTTAGTTTTAATTGATTTAGTCACTTAAAAAAATTTTTTTAGAAAGCATTAGATTCCGAAAAAAATTCCTGTGAGTGGTAAGTGTCATGGTTAAAATGAAGATAAAAGAAAGGTCAGAATCCATAAGACATAGGTGGAAATAATTGTATTTGCTGTGAAGTCACTTGTGAAAGTGAATTTACCTTTGTCTTCACAGCATTAGCATAGGGTTCTCATTCCAAATGAATATTAACTAGTAAGAGTTTAGTTGAGTTGCCCATTTCCAAACACCAACAGAGAGCAACTCACTCACCAGCACAGATGGCTAGATGTTGTGAAATCTCCACCTGAGTATTTTACTTTTGACATGTCATCTAGAAGCTACTTCTGAGACAACTGTGAGAAATCTGTGGCCTCAGAAAAGGTGACAGGACTAGTTTGTAGGTCTCAAACTCCCCATAGGAGGCTCACAGGTAACGTTGTGTGTGTGTGTGTGGTGGGGAGGGATAGCAGTCCGATGAGGCTTTCTTTCCTGCTTCTCTGGGGACTGCAGCCAACCCAGGCTTCTGCTGGTCTCACTGAGGGACAACATAAGCTCTCCAAGTTCTGTCCCCTCACATCTCACCTCTAACGTAATGGCTTCTCTATGTTTCTTATCAGAACCATCAGGGGAGCAGTGCCCTTTCCTTTTATCTGCTGCTTTTAGGTATCCTAAAAGATTGAGTGCAGTCCTTTCTGTCTTCGTCTGCCTTCTAATCTCCTTCTTTTCCCTCACACAGGCTTTGTTCCACCCACAGTGTGATCCCTGCCCTGCAGGTGATCCAGCCAGCAAAGGCAGCCTGATGCCACCTGCACAGGTGTGGTCACCTGTGCAAAGCCAAAATCATCTAAATTAACCCCTTGCCCACTTGCAGTACATGACAGATATAATACAGGAAGGTTTATAGGGATAAAAATGCTTTTTAAAATTAGTTCTAATTTCCCTGTCTTGTGGGCTAGGGGTGTTTCTTGGTAATAGGAGGACCTTAGTAAGCTATATGCTCTCAATAGTGAAACATGCATGTTCAGGGGCAGAGTTACATTGCTCTGCAAGATGAGGGGGTGAGAGTAAATGAAATAGAAATAGAGAAATACAGGAGGAAAGAAGCCAGGAGGCCTCCTTCTAGCCTTCTCCTTCCAGGAGGCCCACTCCCCTGCAAAGACATATGCAAAGGGGATTTTTCCCCGGAAATGCCATCTGTTATGCAACCATGTTCTGGAAATTTTCATCAAAATTATAGAAAGCGTGATGTACTGTAGATTTGCATTTCTTATACTTGAGAGTGGTGAAGAGCATGTGTTGTCAAGTTGGGAGGTTGGGACAGAACAAAATCAACCTGCACAAACCTTGATTCTGACTTTGGTTAATATTTATGCATGGTGTTTACTCATCATTAACCCACATCTCCCAGTAAAGATTGTCCTATTTGGTATCCAAGATGACTTTCCTTTGTAGAGAAATATTTTCCAAAACTTCTGTGGCCAAAAGATTGAAAATAATTTTTTCAAGTGGAAACAAAATAATTAATAACTACAATACATTTTAAAGGACTAAAGTCAGATTGCTAATTTATGAATAGTATACATTACAAGTTTTATATGCATAAAACCTGTGCTTATAAAATTATCATAATGTTAAATATGTTTATTCAGTCAGTTATTCTAAATGTATTTATTAGAATTAGTTTAAGTTTTGTTTGAAGTGATAGTTTAAGCTGCTGAACTCAAATACATATGGAAGCTTTTCATTTTTTTCCAGTTTGTTAAAAAAACACTGTAACAAGCATGAGAATCAATTACAGTTTTAAGACTGTACTGTTCATTATTTCCAGTAGATGACATAAAAATCAGCCTGTTTTGAGTTTGGAATTCTTGTGTAGCTTTCTTCAGACCTTCAGAGCCTATTGCTGAAATTCTAGGACCACACAGCAGAGACTCTTGGCATGAAGCTCAGGAACCAGTGGGGTTTCTCTGAAGCAGAATTCACTTTGTATATGTTAGGTAGGGATTGTTCATGCCAGTTGTCCATCAGAGGAATTCAGGACAGAATTAAGGGACTATCTTTGGGAAAAACAATCTGTTCTGTCTCTGAGTGGCTAA
This sequence comes from Bos taurus, assembly GCF_002263795.3. Lineage (NCBI taxonomy): Eukaryota > Metazoa > Chordata > Mammalia > Artiodactyla > Bovidae > Bos > Bos taurus. Next base: position 131,622,569 of record NC_037328.1, read on the forward strand.
GAATGAGTCCTCCATCATATCATAAAGGAAGTATAGTGTCCAGGCTCCACGAAACCAGAAGATGATGCTCCAAATCCATTATAAAAGAAACACAGGAGACCAAAAGACCCTGAAAGTGGTGGGGCCCCTAACTCTGCACATGAGAGTGTCTGTGACATTCTGCCAGAGCCTGGAAGATGGGAGCCAGCACTTGTCTCACCATATGCAGTAGGGATTATGAAAAACCGCATTTATTATACACTGTAAAATAGGATCATTATGTTATATCTGGCATCAATATAATAATAGAAAATTTGTGATAGACATAGTTGGATCATCTTTAGAGGAAGACAGAACTCAATTAAAATAAAGATACGGTTCTACCTTGTCTCTGAGGGAAAGATGATGCTTATACAATATTTAGATATACTTGTTGGGGCTGGAGAAGGACAGGGAGGGAAGAGTAACTGGATTTGGTTATCCAGTCTATTAATTAATTGTTGCATTTTTAAATACATGATAAATTAAACTCATTTTTTACTAAATTTATATATGTGAATTTGAAGGATGAGATGGATTTGGATAGACAGATATTAAGGAATGGGAAGATTGACATTCCCAAGATGGAATGCAAAATAGGCAAAAAGTTAGGAAAGGAATGGGTGTGATGATGGATAAAGCAAGCTATAATGTTGGAACAAGAAGGCAGAAGCTCTTTAGTGTTGTTCTTGGAATTAAATTCAGGAGAAATAATTGAAAGGGGCAGAGAGACAGGAGTAGAAGGAGCCGGGGAGCTCCACAAAAAAGCCTTTTAAAGAGAGGGATAAACTTCCCCAGTGGTCCAATGGTTAAGAATACACCTTGCAATACAGAGGACATGAGTTCCATCCCTGATCAGGAAACTAAGATCTCACATGCTGTGGAGCAACTAGACCTGTGTGCTACAACGAAAAACCCAACACAACCAAATAAATAAATTTTTAAAAAACAAAGTGAGGGCTGAAGCAGTGTGAGCTTGGGTTTGAATGCTGGCAGTGTCAGTCTTAAAGGAAATCAGCCCCAAATATTCAGTGGAAGGACTGATACTGAAACGGGAACTCCAATACTTTGGCCACCTGATGTGAACAGCTGACTCATTGGAAAAGACTCTGATACTGGGAAAGATTGAAAGCAGAAGAAGAGAGTGACAGAGGATGAGATGGTTGGATGGCATCACCGATTCAATGGACATGAACTTGGGCAAACTCCAGGAGATGGTGAGGAACAGGGAGGCCTGGCACACTGCAGTCCATAGGGTCCCAAAGAGTTGGACACCACTTGATGACTGAACAAAACAAAAATGAGAATGGAGAATAAAGGGGTATATCCAAGGGGCATTTCATAAAAAGAATGATATGATTTGGTGACAAACCAGTGAGAGGGGCTGAATAAAAAAATCTAAAGTGAAAGATGTCTTCAAATTTCCTTAACTGGGAGACCAGAAGAATTCTGGTGCCCTTGAGTAAAATGGTAAAGTTGAAAGGGATTTCAGTTTGAAAGAAAATGAAGAAAAAGGGGTTAAGGCTGTGTTTTGGTTCCATTGAACCTGATATGTCAGTTGAGTATACAAGTGGAAAGTATTAAGAGACCTTAAATTGGGGGTGTTCTGTGGAGGTGAGAAGTCAGGATAGACGTCGTTGATCTAAAAGTTATCAACATCGATTCCATACAGATAAAAGAATGAAATCTCAGAGTGAAAATAAAGGCATAAGTCCTGGCTCTAAGAATTGGGGATTGGTGCTACATGAGTTTTTTATGTAGTTATTTTTGGCAGCCAGCACTACGTTTCATTCAATTGATGATAATAGTAAGATTGGGGAAACATATTTCCTGTTTTTCTATAGGTTTTCCATTATTTCTGTAGTCAAATTTATCCATTACCATCAAGAAGCTATATTTGTTTCAGTGATGAACTTTCCTCTAGCAAGCATTAAAAAAGAGCCCTGTCTGGCTGCAGATTTTTTTTAATGACACAAACACAACCTATTTTCCCCCATAGTTTTCAATTCTGAGTTTTCTGACAATGAACTGCACTGTGGTAGAAGAGAGAGGAGGAAGGCAATGGGTAGAGACAGATCTTTTTATAAAGATCAGCAATTCTCCATGCTTTTATCCCAGGCAAAGATTACATTTAACACCCAGGGGTCTCAGCCGCCTCAGATCCTTTTCAGAGCGAGGAGCTGTGGCACTGCAGATAGTTTAGGGTGTCCTTTCATTTTTGACAGTATTAAATATATACCCCAGTGAGCCATAAATCAATGATTTATCTAAGAATAAATCATATCTCTAATAAGGGACCACTTCTTTTAAATTGGACAGTGCATTAAACAGACTGACTTTCTCAAAAATACAAACTGTGTCAGCCAGCCATTTTTAAAGAATGCAACTTAAAATTTCTCTTTCTTTAGAAAAAGAGATTTCCTTTCAAAAGGGCAAAACTGGGGGATTTGCCGAGTTTTGTTGGCTATTGTGTATACTTTATTTAATCTTTCAGCTACAGGGAGAGTTAAGACTCCTTCCAGATTTTTCGCTGTGAAGGTTGCATTAGGGAAGGGGAAGGAAAGAAATAGGGAAGGAAGGAAATAGAGGGGAGACCTCTCAGGAGTTAAACTTGGTGCAAGTGCTTTGGGACACGTGAGCTGATTTTGCTTGTGCATGTGTTAGTATTTCACACTGCATATGCTCAGTGTCATGGGATGGGGGTTGGGCAGGGCTCATTTGCTGTTTTATCCCTGGTGCTTAGCAACTATCCACTGAATAGATATATTTTATCTGATGAAATGATATGATTATTTCTCAAGTATTCAGATTCCATCTTTGGCTATTCTGATTTACCAGAGATGTGATCTATGCTTTTACCACTGTTAGACTGGATGCAGAGCTGGAAAAGGGAAAAGATTTTAAATATAAAAATGCATCTTTTATTTTGATCTTAGCAAAGATGTTTTATAAGCATATATATCTTTGATGGAAGACATTACTGTGTTCTCTTTGGATTCATTTTAATTAAGAAATTTTAGTGGTGGGCAGTGGAAAGAAGGAGAAGGATGTGGACATGGGCAGAAAGGAAAGCTGAGTCCTTTAAAGGACTGTAATCTAAGAGACCAGGTTGTACATAAAAATAGATAAGTTGTTCAGTTGTATATGCACGTGTAATTTGACACAGAAATTGGACACAGAAATAAACATGATGGAGATACCTGTTTCTGGGTATATAGTGAATTAAAATATTCTGAAACCCCTCTCGTGTAAAATACCTGAAAATACTGGATAAAACATTTAAATATACATAGGTTTAACTCATAGCTAAGCTGACAAATGGAAGGACAATACTTACAGCTGAAAATAATAATAAAGCAATAATCCAGAAAAATACATGGCCAGTGAGCCAATGGCTGCCCTGGGATATCTGCTTATTCCAAGCAAATTAGAGTTTCCATTTTCAAGGGCTGATCTGGGAACAGGGACAAAGCTTAAGGTCGGCACAAGGTAGGAAGTCAGATCAGAGCTCCCTCCCAAAGGATGACACTCAGGGAAAGGACAAACCAGGGGTGGAAGGAACGTGCCCTACAAAGGGAGACAGAAAGGACACTTTCCTTAGCTTGAAATGTAAAGGAAAATAGTATCTTCCTTGGGAATTTATAGCATAAACTCTGTGAGTTTGGGGCCAAATTTTGCAGTACATGTATAAGCCAAAAAAAAAAAAAAAAAGCATTTACTTGAAACTGCTTTCTGGTGGGTAATTCTCCAAGGAACTCTATCAAAGAACATACCTTAACCCAGACTTCTAATAATTCTCCATATAAAAGTCAATAAATGCAAGCAAACAATTAAAACACAAATAGAACCCTTAGGAGAAAAGGCACCATGAGTGAGAGTTTCCTCACGCTTTCTACAAATAGTGAAATCATCCCACAAAGACCAGATTTCCTAATTAGCAGGCACAGCATATAAAATGTGCTTGTGCTCAGTCATTAAGTCATGTCTAACTCTTTGTGACCCAATGGACTGTAGCCTGCCAGGCTCCTCTGTCCAAGGGATTTTCCCAGGCAAGAATACTGGAGTGGGTTCCCATTTCCTCCTCCAGAGGACCTTCCCAATCCAGGGATTGAACCTGTATCTCTTGCATCTCCTGCATCGGCAGGTGGATTCTTTACCTCTAAGCCACCTAGGAATTCTACAAAATAAGCACACATAAATATTTAAAGAGATAAAAGAAGAAATTTAACCTATGACTATCAAAGAAAAGACTAAGAAGGAAGAATGGTTCTAAAGAGAACCAAACAAACCTCCAGAAACAAAAACAGAACACTTGAGCTTAAAAAATAATGGTTTAAAAGCTAGTTAGACATAGTTGGATAAAGAACTGAAGAATTAGAAGGTGAATCTGAAAAATTATTCACAATGTAATTCAAAGAGGCAAACATGAAGTAACACACATAAAATTAAACTCCCAGAAGGATAGAACAAAGCTAATGGACAAGAAATAATATTTACAGAGATAAAAGATGAGAATTTTTCTGCATTGATGAGAGAGAGAATTATGATATTCAAAATAAATAAAAAATGTCTTTGTTTATTCATCTTACAGCAAAACTACAGAATATGTAAGAAGAGAGAATCTTTAATACAGCTGGAGAGAAAAGAACAGTTACTTACAAAGGAATGACAATCAGACATGGCTTAGTTTAAGGTAAGACCTGCAAGATACCTAGGATACAAAATGAAGTTTAATGTTTAAAGTTTGTAAACTGGAGTTGACAAAGAAGGTTAAACCTGTCCACCATTACGTATCAAGGCAGTTATTAACAGTAATAAATAATAGTATCTAGGAAGGTAAATTTTTTATACAATCTACCTCCCTAGAAAAGGTGGGTTCTAAGAAGTTAATACCTCTTGAACTGGGAATGTGATGTCCCATTGGAACAAACTGAACATAAAAGAGTGATCTAGTTGGTGTGTTTGTAGTCTGGGCATGGAACTTAGGTGAGTCTTAAAGGTGATGCCTGTAGATTTTTGGCTGGCTTCCCTTGCAATTTGTCCATCAGTTTTCTCCTTTGAGAATCAGACTATAAGAACCAGCAGCTATGGAGACTAGTACATCTGAACCAGAGTTAGTTCTACCAGGCCAACTGAAGTGTATGAGTAGGACTTCTTCCCCAGACTTAATAAACACCTGAAAACAAATGATGAGGGATTCATGAACTGAGAATCAGAAAAGAGCTCGGATGCTTCGAAGTCTGTATATCCTATCAAAAAAGGGCAATATCAGCTTATGCATTTCTGGAAGGACCATCCCATCTCCATGGCAAAGATGGCTCTGAGACAGAGTTCCTGTCTACCCTTCATCCATCCTTCTCTACATGACTATGGCCCAATTATCACAAATAAGAAATTAATATTGGCACAACATTATTAACTCAACTACAGGCTTTATTTAGATTCTACTAGTTTTTTCAGGAATATCCCTTATTGTTCTTATTCCAGCATCTAATCCAAGATACCATTTGGTATTTAGTTGTTGGATTTTCTTAGTCTCTTCCAAGTTGTGACAGTTTCCTTCCTTGTCTTTTTTGACATTAACACCTTTGAGGAGTACTGGTCAGGTATTTTGTTGACTGTCTCCCAATATGGGTTTGTCTGTGTTTTCTCATGATTGGGTTGAAGTTGTGGATTTGTGGTGTGCCCGTCTTAGTGAATCATATCAGTGGGTACAGGATGTTGATATGTCTTGTTACTGGTGATGACAACCTTGATCCCTGATTAAGATGGTGTCTGACCAGTTTGTCTTATATAACGTTACCGTTTTTCCCTTTTAAATTAATGAATATTTGAAAAGGGAGATCTTTAGTTGGCCAAAAAGTTCGTTCAGGTTTTTCCATACGTGATGGTGGTTTAGTTGCTAAGTCATGTCCAACTCTTTGCAACCCCACAAACTGTAGCCTGCCAGATTTCCCTGTCCATGGGATTTTCCAGGGAAGAATACTAGAGTGGATTGCCATTTCCTTCCATAGGGGATTTTCCTGAAGCAGGGATCAAACTCTTGTCTCCTTCTTGGCAGGTAGATTCTTTACCACTGAGTCACCTGAGAACTGGAGGAAAAATCAAATGAAATTTTGTGATTTATAAACCCAATACTTTGTGATTTATATTTATTAACTGGAATTCTTCTGTAAAGAAAAGTTGTCCTTTCTTCCCCATTTATTTATTTATTTGGTCATTATTTGTGTTGGTATCAGCCCATGGATATTTATTTTATTCTGTGAGATATAATCTGATAGTACCATTTTTGGCATCACTGACTCGATGGACGTGAGTCTCAGTGAACTCCGGGAGTTGGTGATGGACAGGGAGGCCTGGCGTGCTGCGATTCATGGGATCGCAAAGAGTTGGACACGACTGAGCGACTGATCGGATCTGATCTGATTGGGGAGCTCTTCCAGGCTGGTTTCTGTATCCTTTTGACTGACTTCACTTTTTAAAAAGATTTAGCTCTTTCTTAATTTCTGGCATAACAACAAATTCATGTTATACTTTCTTGGCCCAACCCTTGAACTCTAGTTACCATTTCTCCAAGGAGGCATAGTATTTCAAAATCAAGATCTGGGCAATAGTTGTGGTTGTTGCCACTAGGCTATCTCTGCTTCTGGACAGAGTTAGAAAATGATTAGATACATACTAACTAACCTAAGTGCTAAGTCACTTCAGTCATGTCCGACTCTGCGATCCCATAGACGGCAGCCCACCAGGTTCCCCCGTCCCTGGGATTCTCCAGGCAAGAACACTGGAGTGGGTTGCCATTTCCTTCTCCAACGCATGAAAGTGAAAAGGGAAAGTGAAGTCGCTCAGTCGTGTCCGACTCTTAGTGACTCCATGGACTGCAGCCTACCAGGCTCCTCCATCCATGGGACTTTCCAGGCAGGATTACTGGAGTGGGGTGCCATTGCCTTCTCCGAACTAACCTACATACATACATAACGCATCCTCTATGTAGACAGATGATAAATATGTAGATAGAATCACTTGTTAAAAGACCCCTGAATTGTTTCCAGATTTTAATAATCGTGAATAAAGCTATTATAAATATTTACCTACAGGTTTTTGTGTGAACGTAAGTTTTTATTTCATTGGAGATATACATACATTTTTTTTAAATTGAAAGTTCATTCAACTTCAATCCAGCACAAGAGGGTTCATTTTTAGCATTCCTAGTTTTCTTACAACTTCTTTAACAGTGATAAACCTGCCTTTCAATATCTACACTGTATCTACTTATTTGTTACACATGTAATTATAGTAGTTTCAGAATTGCTCACTCATAGGCTTGTGAGAAACAAATTGACCAATAAGTGTACAAAGTTGATATATAGTTCTTTTTGTCTTTAGCTTAACAGGATCTAATGAAAAGCTCCTTTAGAAAGTTACTTAGATCAGTTCCTGTTTTGTCTTAGCCCCTTCAGTGTGGCTGAGTCATTTATTTGTAAAATGGTTAGATTCATTTGTCACAGTCTGCATTTTATGTTGGGTTTCCTGGACACCTTCATTCATTTAAAAAATTTTGCATAGTAGAATTCCGTCTTTGTGGTGTACAGTTCTATAGGATTTGACAAATGCATGCTGCTGTTGCTAAGTTGCTTCAGTTGTGTCTGACTCTGTGCCACCCCATAGACGGCAGCCTACCAGGCTCGTCTGTCCCTGGGATTCTCCAGACAAGAACACTGGAGTGGGTTGCCATTCCCTTCTCCAATGCATAAAAGTGAAAGTGAAGTCACTCAGTCATGTCTGACTCTTTGCGACCCCATGGACTGCAGCCTACTAGGCTCCTCCATCCATGGGATTTTCCTTGCAAGAGTACTGGAGTGGGGTGCCATTGCCTTCTCCATTGACAAATGCATGAAGCCATATATTTACAACCACAATACCATACCAAACAGTTCCATCAATCCAAAAATTTCCTTGTGCTTGTAACCAACCACTTCCATAATTCCTAATACCCCACAATGATTGATCTCTTTGTTTTCTGTATAATTTTGCCTTTTCAAGAACATTATTTACATCCCATGTGTCTTTGAGTCTCTCTTCTTTCTCTTAACAAAATGCATTTAGGATTCATTCATGTTGTTAGATAAATCGATAGTTTACATCTTTTTATTGCTGAATAATATTCTACTATATGAATGTACCAAATTTGTTTATCCATTCACCTATTGAAGGACACCTGTGTTGTTTTCAGGTTTGGGCAACTGTGAATAAGGCTAGTATAAGCATTTGCATGCCCGTTTTGTGTGAACGTAATTTTTCCCTTCGCAGGGTAAATACCTAGGAGTCAAATTTCTGGGATATATGATAACTGTATGTTTAACATAATGAGAAAAAAAACAAACTCTTTTCCACTGTGCCTATATAATTTTCCATGTCATCAGCAATGTATGAGTGTTTTTTTTATATTATTATTTTATTTATTTTTTTTTACTTTACAATATTGTATTGGTTTTGCCATACATCAACATGCATCCGCCAGGGGTGTACACATGTTCCCCATCCTGAACTCCCCTCCCACCTCCCTCCAACGCATATATATGGAATTTAGAAAGATGGTAGCGACAACCCTGTATGCGAGACAGCAAAAGAGACACAGATGTATGAGTGTTTTAATTGCCTTGAATCTTCCTCAGCAATTTGTACTGCTAGTTTTTCTATTCTTCTGTTTTCATTTTTAATTATTCTATTAGATGTTTAATAATATCTTATTGTGGCTTTAATTTTTATTTCTTTAATGGCTGCTGATTTTAAACATATTTTAAATGTGCTTATTTGCCATCCACAGATCTTTTTTGGTGAAGTGTCTCCTCAGTTGTTTTGCCTATTTTTAAAATTGGGCTGTTAGTTTATTTGTTGAAATTTGAGATCTTATGTATTCTGAATATCAGTCCACTATGAGATATGTAACTAGAAAATATTTTCTCCCACTCTGTGGCTTGTGCTCTTGGTTTCTTAACATTGTCTTTTGTGGAGCAAAATTTTTAATTTTAATAGTAGATTTTTCTTTTACAGATTCTGCTTTTGTATTTATTTATTTTTTAAGGTCTTTAAAAAATAATTTTATTATTTACTTGTTTTTGGCTCTACTGGGTCCTTGTTGCTGCATGGGCTCTTCTCTAGTTGAGGTGAACAAGCTTCTCATTGCAGTGGCTTCTCTTGTTGCTGAGCCAGTGCTCTAGGATGCACGGGCTCAGTAGTTGCGGCTCCAGGGCTCCACAGCGCAGGCTCAGGAGTTGTAGCCCGTGGGCTTGTAGGTGCCCATGGCATGTAGGATCTTCTCAGACCAGGGACTGAACCCGTGTCTCCTGCACTGGCAGGCACACTCTCCACCACTGGGCCACTAGAGAAGCCTCACCTCTGTTTTTTTTTTTTTTAATTTTCTTTTTTAACTTTACAGTATTGTATTGGTTTTGCCATATATCAACATGAGTCCGCCACAGGTATACACGTGTTCCCCATCCTGAACCTTCCTGCCTTCTCCCTCCCTGTACCATCCCTCTGCGTCGTCCCAGTGCACCATCCCCAAGCATCCAGTATCGTGCATCGAAGCTGGACTGGCAACTCATTTCATATATGGTATTTTACATGTTTCAATGCCATTCTCCCAGATCATCCCACCCTCTCCCTCTCCCACAGTGTCCAAAAGACTGTTCTATACATCAGTGTCTCTTTTGCTGTCTCGTATACAGGGTTATTGTTACCATCTTTCTAAATTCCATATATATGCGTTAATATACTGTATTGGTGTTTTTCTTTCTGGCTTACTTCATTCTGACGTATTTAAAACTCTTCGCTAAATGAAGATCCTGCAGATTTATGATGTCTCCTAGAAATTATATAGTTTAATCTTTTGCATGTAGGTCTAGATCCATTTTGAGTTCATCTTTATATAGGTTTATAAGATTTAGATCAAGGTTTTATTTTTCATATGTATATGCATATGAAAATTTATTGCCAATTTATTACCATTTTTATGCAAATTTCCTTTGCATATCCAATTTATTACGATTTGTTGAGATTACTATTCTTTCTCCCATTAAATTGCCTTTGTATCTTTGTCAAAAATCAAAAATTTTGTCAAAAATTGGCTATATATATATATTTTTCCTTCTTCAGTCTCAGGGCTACCCACTCCAGTATTCTTGCCTAGATAATTCCATGGACAGAAGAGCCTGGCAGGCTACAGTCCATAGGGTTGCACAGAGTTGGATATGACTGAGCAGCTAACACTTTCACTATTTTTTCTTACTTTTGAGACTTTTATTCTTTTCTAATAATAAGCTTTTAATGGCACAAATTTCACTCTGAATACTATTGTAGCTGCATTTCAAAATGCAATTTTGACAAGTTGTGTTTTCATTTTCATTCAGCTCAAAATAAATGATTCATAGCAAAATATAAACTACCAATTCTGACCCAAGAAGAAGTAGGAAACTTAAACGAATTACAAAAGAAGAGATTGTAAAGTTGATAAGAGATCTGCCAGCTAGCTTAAAAACCTGAGCTCTAGCTAATAAATTTAACAATCAGATAATTTCAATATTATTAAAAAGTGTTCTAAACCATTTAAAGAGGGAAAGCTCTTACAATTCATTTTAGGAGATAAATATATTTTTGTCACAAAAACTTTATAAAGTGATAGAGGGGAAAAACTTATAAAGACCAAGCTCATTTGCATCAAGACAAATACAAAAATATTATGTAAAATATTATCTATTAGAGAGTCAAGCAGTATAAAAAAGAATAATGTATTATAATCAAGTCGGGTTTATACTAGGATTATATCTGATGTTTATGAAGTAATTGATTAATAAATAAAGGAGGAAATTATATGATGATTTTGATAAATTTAAAAAATCAGTTAACACAACTTAGCATCTATTTCTAATAAAGCAATTGTTAAGCTAGTAATAAAAGGAAACTTCTTAAACATAATAAAAATAAGTTACCAAAACTTAACACCATTTTCAGTTTTACATTACACTAAACCCATTTCATTAGTTCTAGTAAATTTGATAATAAAAGAAAATTAAATATTTCACAAATAAAATTTACTTTTATTGATATTATTGCACATATAAAAGCAAGAGATTCATAAAAGAACTACTATTTATTAATAAGAGTAGGTAAGGTAGTCTAAGATAAACATACAAAGTTGATAGATTTTTCTATATGCCAGCTATAATGAACTAGAAGAAATGAGAAATTATTCTATCCATATAGTGACAAAGAGTATCAAATTACTGAAAACAAATTTAACATGAAAGGTACAGGATATACGTTCATGTGTGCTTAGTTTCTCAGCTGTGTCTGACTTGCAACACCATAGACTGTAGCCTGCTGGGCTCCTCTGCCCATGGGATTCTCCAGGTAAGAATACTGGAGTGGGTTGCCATTTCCTTCTCTAGGGGATCTTCCCAACCCAGGAATTGAACCAAGGTCTCCTGCATTGATTGCAGGCAGATTCTTTACCCACTGAGCTATGAGGGAAGCTCTAAGTTTGTAGAATAATCTAATTTCAATGAAAGACACAAAATATATTCAAACTGAAAGATATGCCATACTCTTGGATGAGAAGACTTAATGTTACCCCAAAATATCTATTCAACCAATATCAATATATTTTTGTTTTTGAAGAGGGAGTGTGGGAATCAGTTTACATTTTTTATGGAAAAATAAATATTTGAGAATGGCTAAAATTAGTACAAGATTTGAGGAAGTTTAAGAAGTTGTCCCATATTGGTTTAAAAAAAAGTAAATAAATCATTGAAAGGTAATTAAGAGCCCAGAAATAGATTTTGATATGTGAGAGAATTTAATATGTAGAAACAGTGATATTTTAATCTAGTGGAAAGTTGACTCTTTAATAAATAGTGCTGGCACAATTGGCAATCCATTTGGGGAAAAAAGTAAAGTTTAACTACTTTTTTACACAATATAAAAACAACAAATGGATAAAAGACAAATGTAAAATAGAAAGGCTACAAAATCTTAAAAGAGAAAATACATTACATGTGTAAACTTGGATTGGAAATATGATTTTAATCAAGACAGCAAACCCAGAAATTTTAAATAAATAATAAACAAACATACTTTATTACATAAAGAATTTTAAAACGTACAGCCAGAAAATATAATATAAATCTATTATTTTTTATTTGAATATTCAAATACATTTATATAAAAATAAACCATATTAATTAATTAATGGGAAACTAAGATGGCGGAATAGAAGTACATTTGCTCATCTTCTCCTGTGTGAACACCAAAATTACCACTAGTTGCTGAACAACCATCAACAGGAGAATGCTGGATCCTACCAAAAAAAGATACCCATGTCCAAGGGCAAAGGAGAATCCCTAACAAGATGGTCCAGAAAAAAGATTCCGAAATGCAGCACTTGAGTGCAATCTCAAAACTGACAGAATAATTTTTGTTCATCTCCAAGGCAAACCATTCAATATCACAATAATCCAAGTCTATGCCCCAACCACTAATGCTGAAGAAGCTGAAGTTGAACAATTCTGTGAAGACCTACAAGATCTTCTGGAACTAACATGCAAAAAAGATGTCCTTTTCATCATAGGGGACTAGAATGCAAAAGTAGGAAGTCAAGAAACACCTGGAGTAACAGGCAAATTTGACCTTGGAGTACAAAATGAAGCAGGGCAAAGGCTAACAGAGTTTTGCCAAGAGAACCCACTGGTCATAGCAAACTCCCTCTTGCAACAACACAAGAGATGACATGGACATCACCAGATGGTCAATACTGAAATCACATTGATTATATTCTTTGCAGCCAAAGATGGAGAAGCTCTATACAGTCAGCAAAAACAAGACCGGGAGTTGACTGTGGCTCAGACTGTGAATTCCTTATTGCAAAATTCAGTCTTAAATTGAAGAAAGTTGGGAAAACCACTAGGCCATTCAGGTGTGACCTAAATAAAATCCCTTATGACTATATAGTGGAAATGACAAATAGATTCAAGGGATTAGATCTGATAGAGAGAGTACCTGAAGAACTACAGACAGAAGTTTATAACATTGTACAAGAGGTAGTGATCAAAATCATCAACAAGAAAAAGAAATGCATAAAGGCAAATTGGTTGTCTGAGGAGGCCTTACAAATAGCTGAGAAGAGAAGAGATGGGAAAGGCAAAGAAGAAAAGGAAAGATATATCCATCTGAATGCAGAGTTCCAAAGAATAACAAGGAGAGATACGAAAACCTTCATAAGTGATCAATGCAAAGAAAGAGAGGAAAACAATAGAATGGGAAAGACTAGAGATCTCTTCAAGAAAATTAAGGATACCAAGGGAACATTTCATGCAAAGATGGGCACAATAAACTACAGACATGATATGGACATAACAGAAGCAGAAGATATTAAGAAGAGGTGACAAGAATACACAGAAGAGCTAAACAAAAAAAAATCTTAATGACCCAAATAACCACGATGGTGTGATCACTCACCTAGAGCCAGACATCCTGGAATGTGAAATCAAGTGGGCCTTAGGAAGAATCACCACAAACAAAGCTAGTGGAGCTGATGGAATACCAGCTGAGCTATTTCAAATCCTAAAAGATGATGTTGTGACAGTGCTGCCTCAATATGCCAGCAAATTTGAAAAACTCAGCAGTGGCCACAGGACTGGAAAAGGTGTTTTCAATCCAATTCCAAAGAAAGACAATGCCAAAGAATGTTCAAACTACCTCACAAATGCATTCATTTCACAAACTAGCAAAGTAAAGCTCAAAATTCTGCAAGCTAGGTTTCAACAGTACATGAACTGAGAAATTCCAAATGTTCAATCTGAAATTAAGAAAGGCAGAGGAACCAGAGATCAAATTGCAAACATCTGTTGGATCATCAAAAAAGCAAAAGAGTTCCAGAAAAACATCCACTTCTATTTCATTTACTACACAAAAGACTTCGACTGTGTGGATCAAAACTGTGGAAAATTCTTAAAGATGTAGGACTACCAGGCCACCTTACCTGCCTCCTGAGAAATCTGTATGCAGATCAAGAAGCAACACTTAGAACCAAACATGGAACAACACAGTGTGTCAAAATTGGGAAAGGAGTACATCAAGGCTGTATATTGTCACCCTGCTTATTTAACTTATATACAGAGTACATCATGAGAAACGCTGGGCTGGAAGAAGCACAAGCTAGAATCAAGATTGCAGGTAGAAATGTCAACAACCTCAGATATGCAGATGACAACATACTTATGGCAGAGAGTGAAGAGGAAGTAAAGAGCCTCTTGATGAAGGTGAAAGAAGAGAGTGAAAAAGTTGGCTTAAAACTCAACATTCAGAAAACAAAGATCATGGGATCGGTTCCATCACTTCATGGCAAATAGATGGTGAAACAGTGGAAACAGTGAGAAACTTTATTTTGGGGGGTTCCAGAATCACTGAAGATGATGACTCCAGCCATGAAATTAAGACACTTGCTGCTTGGAAGAAAAGCTATGGCCAACCTAGACAGCATATTAAAAAGCAGAGACATTACTTTGTTGACCAAGGTCCATCTAGTCAAAGCTATGGTTTTTCCAGTAGTCATGTATCAGTGTGAGAGTTGGACCATAAAGAAGGCTGAGCACTGAAGAATTGATGCTTTTGAACTGTGGTGTTGGAGATGACTCTTGAGAGTCCCTTGGTCTGCAAGGAGATCCAACCAGTCAATCATAAAGGAGATCAGAACTGAATATTCATTGGAAGGACTGATGCTGAAGATGAAGCTCCAATACTTTGACTACCTGATGCTAAGAGCTGACCCATTCAGTCAGTTCAGTTCAGTTCAGTCGCTCAGTTGTGTCCTACTCTTTATGACCCCATGAATCGCAGCATGCCAGGCCTCCCTGTCCATCACCAACTCCTGGAGTTCACTCTAACTCATGTCCATCAAGTCGGTGATGCCATCCAGCCATCTCATCCTCTGTCGTCCCCTTTTCCTCTTGCCCCCAATCCCTCACAGCATCAGAGTCTTTTCCCATGAGTCAACCCTTCGCATGAGGTGGCCAAAGTATTGGAGTTTCAGCTTTAGCATCATTCCTTCCAAAGAACACCCAGGGCTTATCCCCTTTAGAATGGACTGGTTGGATCTCCCTGTAGTCCAAGGGACTCTCAAGAGTCTTTTCCAATACCACAGTTCAAAAGCATCAATTCTTCAGTGCTCAGCTTTCTTTACAGTCCAACTCTGACATCCATACACGACCAATGGAAAAACCATAGCCTTGACTAGACGATCCGTTGTTGGCAAAGTAATATCTCTGCTTTTGAATATGCTATCTAGGTTGGTCATAACTTTCCTTCCAAGTGTCTTTTAACTTCATGGCTGCAATCACCATCTGCAGTGATTTTCGAGCCCCCAAAAATAAAGTCTGCCACTGTTTCCCCATCTATTTCCCATGAAGTGATGGGACCAGATGCCATGATCTTCGTTTTCTGAATGTTGAGCTTTAAGCCAACTTTTTCACTCTCCTCTTTCACTTTCATCAAGAGGCTTTTGAGTTCCTCTTCACTTTCTGCCCTAAGGGTGGTGTCATCTGCATATCTGAGGTTACTGATATTTCTCCTGGCAATCTTGATTCCAGCTGACCCATTAGAAAAACCCTTATGCTAGGAAAGATTGAAAGAAGTAGGAGAAAGGGATGACAGAGGGCAAGATTGTTGGATGGCATCACCGACTCAATGGACATGAGTTTGACCAACCTCTGAGAGATAATGAAGGACAAGGAAGCCTGGTTGTGGTCCTTGCTGCAGTCCATGAGGTCAGAAAGAGTTGGACATGACTGAGCAACTGAAGAACAACAACAATAAAACCACATTAATAGAATAAATGATGGATTAAAAAGTTCAGAAAAGAATGAATTCTTTTTAAAAATGGCCAAAGAAAGTCTAATGTGTTCCTATGTTTGAATATAATTACATAAACATGCAGAAAGTTCTGGAAAATATATATGCAGTTGTTTCCATTGGATACATGAGGGGATAGCAGAGAGAAAGAATTTGTAAGGAAGGAAATGGTAACACAAAAGTAAAGACTATATAACATGTGGTCGTGACAAAAAATTTGTATATAAGGCAACCAGTTTATCAAAACTGTATATTTGCCAAATCCATAAAATATGTTTTAAAAGAAAGCTAACAAAATTTTGTTAATGTTGGATACCTCAGAAGTTGGGATTCCATTCGATTTTGTTCACCTATAACCTCATACTTTAGTATCAGATCAGATCAGTTGCTCAGTCATGTTCTACTCTTTGCGAACCCATGAATCGCAGCACGCCAGGCCTCCCTGTCCATCACCAACTCCCAGAGTTCACTCACACTCACGTCCATCGAGTCAGTGATGCCATCCAGCCATCTCATCCTCTGTCATCCCCTTCTCCTCTTGCCCCCAATCCCTCCCAGCATCAGAGACTTTTCCAGTGAGTGAACTCTTTCCATGAGGTGGCCAAAGTACTGAAGTTTCAGCTTTAGCATCATTCCTTCCAAAGAAAGCCCAGGGCTGATCTCCTTCAGAATGGACTGGTTGGATCTCCTTGCAGTCCAAGGGACTCTCAAGAGTCTTCTCCAACACCACAGTTCAAAAGCATCAGTTCTTCAGCACTCAGCCTTCTTCACAGTCCAACTCTCACATCCATACATGACCACAGGAAAAACCATAGCCTTGACTAGACGAACCTTTGTTGGCAAAGTAATGTCTCTGCTTTTGAATATGCTATCTAGGTTGGTCATAACTTTCCTTCCAAGGAGTAAGCATCTTTTAATTTCATGGCTGCAGTCACCATCTGCAATGATTTTGGAGCCCAGAAAAATAAAGTCTGACACTGTTTCCACTGTTTCCCCATCTGTTTCCCATGAAGTGATGGGACCGGATGCCATGATCTTCATTTTCTGAATGTTGAGCTTTAAGCCAACTTTTTCACTCTCCACTTTCACTTTCATCAAGAGGCTTTTGAGTTCCTCTTCACTTTCTGCCATAAAGGTGGTGTCATCTGCATATCTGAGGTTATTGATATTTCTCCCAGAAATCTTGATTCCAGCTTGTGTTTCTTCCAATCCAGCGTTTCTCATGATGTACTCTGCATATAAGTTAAATAAACAGGGTGACAATATACAGCCTTGACGTACTCCTTTTCCTATCTGGAACCAGTCTGTTGTTCCATGTCCAGTTCTAACTGTTGCTTCCTGATCTGCATACAAATTTCTCAAGAGGAAGATCAAGTGGTCTGGTATTCTCATCTCTTGAAGAATTTCCCACAGTTTATTGTGATCCACACAGTCAAAGGCTTTGGCATAGTCAATAAAGCAGAAATAGATGTTTTTTCTGGAACTCTCTTGCTTTTTCCATGATCCAGCGGATGTTGGCAATTTGATCTCTGGTTCCTCTGCCTTTTCTAAAACCAGCTTGAACATCAGGAAGTTCATGGTTCACAGATTGCTGAAGCCTGGCTTGGAGAATTTTGAGCATTACTTTACTAGCGTGTGAGATGAGTGCAATTGTGCGGTAGTTTGAGCATTCTTTGGCATTGCCTTTCTTTGGGATTGGAATGAAAACTGACCTTTTCCAGTCCTGTGGCCACTGCTGAGTTTTCCAAATTTGCTGGCATATTGAGTGCGGCACTTTCACAGCATCATCTTTCAGGATTTGAAATACCTCAACTGGAATTCTGTCACCTCCACTAGCTTTGTTCATAGTGATGCTTTCTAAGGACCACTTGACTTCACATTCCAGGATGTCTGGCTCTAGGTCAGTGATCACACCATTGTGATTATCTGGGTCGTGAAGATCTTTTTTGGACAGTTATTCTGTGTATTCTTGCCATCTCTTCTTAATATCTTCTGCTTCTGTTAGGTCCATACCATTTCTGTCCTTTATCGAGCCCATCTTTGCATGAAATACTCCTTTGATATCTCTAATTTCTTGAAGAGATCTCTAGTCTTTCCCAATCTGTTGTTTTCCTCTATTTCTTTGCATTGATCACTGAAGAAGGCTTTCTTATCTCTTCTTGCTATTCTTCGGAACTCTGCATTCAGATGTTTATATCTTTCCTTTTCTCCTTTGCTTTTCGCTTCTCTTCTTTTCACAGCTATTTGTAAGGCCTCCCCGGACGGCCATTTTGCTTTTTTCATTTCTTTTCAATGGGGATGGTGTTGATCCCTGTCTCCTGTACAGTGTCACAAACCTCATTCCATAGCTCATCAGGCACTCTATCTATCAGATCTAGGCCCTTAAATCTATTTGTCACTTCCACTGTATAATCATATGGGATTTGATTTAGGTCATACCTGAACTGTCTAGTGGTTTTCCCTACTTTCTTCAATTTAAGTCTGAATTTGGCAATAAGGAGTTCATGATCTGAGCCACAGTCAGCTCCTGGTCTTGTTTTTGCTGACTGTATAGAGCTTCTCCATCTTTGGCTGCAAAGAATATAATCAATCTGATTTCGGTGTTGACCATCTGGTGATGTCCATGTATAGAGTCTTCTCTTGTGTTGCTGGAAGAGGTTGTTTGTTATGACCAGTGCATTTTCTTGGCAAAACTCTATTAGTCTTTGCCCTGCTTCATTCCGTATTCCAAGGCCAAATTTGCCTGTTACTCCAGGTATTTTAGTATATTACTCGTTTTTTCATAATGAAGACATATCATTTTTTTAAGTCAGAAATATTAGGCATTTCCACAGTGAGAAATAAAAATTAAGCAAGATGTAGTCACCAATGCAAAAGAATTTAGTGAAAAATTTGAAATTCAGGTGAGAAGGTGGAGACTCTAGGTACTCCTGGAAACAATGGGAAACAAGTTTTATTTTAGTCTTAGTCATGGCATTGGGGTCAAGGCAAATGCTTTGAGTGGGAAGTGTTCTCAAAGCCCCCAGTTGGACTTAAGTCATGTGTTTGGTTTCTTTATCTCAACATCAAAAAACAAACAAAAAACCCCAAACTGTATAATAGCGTCTGAATCCTGGGGCTGAACACTTAGGAAACATTTTAAAGAGCAAAATTTTTCGATTTACACTTTAGTGTTTGGGCAAAATGTAGCTCAGAAGGAGAAACCAGAAGACAGACTGTTTTGTCCCCATTGAAGAAGAAAGAAAGGTTTAAACTAGTTATCATCTTGTTACAGAATGAAATAACTGATTTCAGACTCTGTTTTTGCAATAGGACCAGTGCCATTGGTGAGAAAGACTTGATCAGTTCCCCAGAGATGGTGTCAAAGAACATTGTACTATTACATTCTGCAGGAATTGTTGCACGGAGATGATGTTCAAAGAAAATCCCAAGAAAGGAAAATTACAGCATTCTGTCCTCCAGGTGATAAAGAGCTACATTCCAGCCTGAACTCTGGCTTTGGAATCTGGTGTTCAGAACTCACAGTTTTTATCTAAAACCTATTTCACTTATCAAGTTAGGTTATGGGAGTTTTTCATTCTTTCTGACTCTTAGTTTTTTCATCTATAAAATGGGAGTGATGATAATAACATAGCATAGAAAAGAACACTTACTTGGTCTATTTTATGTGTCAGTGGTATAATTCAAATGTAAACATAATCATGAAAATTTCCATTTGAGCAGGTAAAGCTCACAGATGCCATAACCAAAGAAGCTTAAATAAATGTTTATTTTTTCCCCTCCAAAGCTATAATTGGAAGCTGCTTGAGATCACTGATAAGGCCTGATAAGTAAATAGCAGCAGAGAAGGTTTTTAATGTGTTGTCAAATCATGAAACAGAGTAAAGTCAGACATCATGTGGGACAATGTCTTGCTCTAGCTGAAACAGTTAAGGCTCCAAGTGGTAAAGTGAGTGGATCAAGTTTGCATGGCTTCTCTGTGGTAGTTTTGGGACTAAAATTTCCTTGATTTTCCACCTAGTGTTTTGGTTCTCATGAGTCAGAGAAGACTCATTTTTTGCTAGAGATACCCCCACCCCCTTGCAAGATGTGAGCCTATAAAAGTTTTCTTGACCCTACCTCCTACCCAAGGAAAGGACCTCTTCTATTACCCTTATATCCACCTTTAACACTGCACCTCAATGACTTGTTGCATTCGTCTGTCTTCTCTACCAATGTGGTGGTTTCTTATGGGGCAGGAGTTAGGATGAATATAATCTTTTCTTTTCTTTTCCCTCTGTCTATCTCTCGCTCTCTCTTCCTTTATATCATGGTGCCTCAGTCCTTGCTCTGATTGGATGAGGCCCATCCACATTATGGAGAGTAGCCTGCTTCACTTTATGTCTACCAATTTAAATGTTAGTGTGTGTGTGCTCAGTCATGTCTGACTCTTTACGATCCCATGGACTGTAGCCCACCAGGCTCCTCTGTCCAGAAATTTTCCAGCCAAGAATGTTGGAGAGGGTTGCCATTTTCTCCTCCAGGGGAATCTTTGGGACCCAGGGATCAAACTTGAATCTCTGGTGTCTCCTGCATTGGCAGGTGGATTCTTTACTTCTAATGCTACTGTGAAGTAAAAAATACTTTCACAGCAATGTATAGACTGAATGCTCAGTTGCTTCAGTTGTGGACGACTCTGTGTGACTCTATGGACTGTAGCCCGCCAGGCTTCTCTGTCCATGGGATTCTCTAGGCAAGAATGCTGGAGTGGATTGCTGTGCCCTCCTCCTGGGGATCTTCCCAACCCAGGGCTCGAACCTGTGTCTCTTACATCTACCTGCACTTGCAGGCAGATTCTTTACCACTATCACCACCTGGGAAGCCCTATATCTAGACTGGTATTGGCCAAACAACTGGGCACAAAGCCTCACTAAATTAATACACAAAATTAACCATCATAGTTATGATGAAGGGAGAGGAGATTGTAGTCAGAAACTTGGATGCTTGAATTAATGAATTTGGAGGTACAGCCTCCAAATTGACAGAGTCAGTGAAGTGATCATGGATACAGATAGCTAGGGTGGAGAAGGGCTGGTGATGTGAAGGCCAAGGAACTGAGACACCAGCATAAGGACTGGATTCATCTATGTGGACCATGAAGTCATGGAGGATGCTGTCAAGTGAAGCAGAGAGAAAGAATTTGAGCCATGACATAAGTATTTACTGAATGATAGGTAATGGTCAGGAGGAAGAGAGATGACCAAGAAAGAGGAGAGAGGACGATATGGGCAAATGGCATGAACCTCAATGAAGAGGACTCTTAACTGTCAGCTCCGCCACTGGGTAGCTCTAAACAAATTACCTAATCCCTGTGTGCCTGTGCTTCTTCATGTTTCAAGCAGAAACTGCAATTCTGCCTTTCTGGCCAAGGATTGTTGTAGGAATCAAACATGGTGGTAAGTGAAAAAGCAGACTGAAAAATGGAAAGGCCACAAAACTGATTAATGATAGGATTTCTTGATAATGATATTTATTAACACTGGAGTGTGTCTCAAAAGTTAGGGAATTTCTAGTTTTGATTCAATGAAATTGAGGTATCCAGCCTCCAAGATGGCCCCCAAATAACCTCTCCTACTTCTGGTATTCACACTTTTATGTAGCACCCCCCACCCCCTGCATTTAATAGAACTGACTCCTGTAAGGAGTGCGAACGAAATGACACTTTGTGACTTCTGAGGCTAGGTCAAAGAACACTGTGGTTTCCACCTTGCTCTTGCATCACTTGCTCTGGCAGAAGCCAGTTGTCATGTCATATGGGAGCCTATTACTAGGAGGTGAGGCCTCCTGCCAGCAGCCACATGAGGGAGTCGGGTTGGCTGAAACTCCTGTAGTTCCACTTAAGTTTCCAAATGGCTGCAGCCCAGCCGGTATACTGACTGCAAGACAAGGGAGCCTGAGCCAAGAACATCCACCTAAGCTGCTCCTGAACCCCCGATCAACAGAAGTTGTGCATGAAAAACCTTTATTGTTTCAAGCTACTAAACTTTACTTTGTTATGTATCAGTAAATAGCAAAAGAGGTATTCATTCTGATTGAATCTTAAACTTCTCTATTCATATTTCACACATGTGTGTAGAAGTTGAAATACATATTTAGAATTGCAAACTGACAGAAATCAGGAGGTATTTCTCTCTGTCATGAGGCATTGGTGAGTCTTTTTTACTCCTCAGACTTGGAATTCAGTTCAGTTCAGTCACTCAGTCATGTCCAACACTTTGCAACCACATGAACTGCAGCATGCCAGTCCTCCCTGTCCATCACCAACTCCTGGAGTCCACCCAAAACCCATGTCCATCGAGTTGATAATGCCATCCAACCATCTCATCCTGTGTCGTCCCCTTCTCCTCCTGCCCTCAATCTTTCCCAGCATCAGGGTCTTTTCCAATGAGTCAGCTCTTTGCATCAGGTGGCCAAAGATATGGAGTTTCATCTTCATTATCAGTCCTTCCAGTGAACACCCAGGACTGATCTCCTTTAGGATGGACTAGTTGGATCACCTTGCAGTCCAAGGGACTCTCAGAGTCTTCTCCAACACCACAGTTCAAAAGCATCAATTCTTTGGTGCTCAGCTTTCTTTATAGTCCAACACTCACATCCATACATGACCACTGGAAAAACCATAGCCTTGACTAGATGGACCTTTGCTGGCAAAGCAATGTCTCTGCTTTTTAATGTGCTGTCTAGGTTGGCCATAACTTTCCTTCCAAGGAGTAAGCATCTTTTAATTTCATTGCTGCCATCACCATCCCAGGTGTAAAATGAAGGGCCTGACCCTCTCCAGGCCCATCTAGCTGCCAGTTCTGTGAGCAACCTCTTCATGAGAAAGTTGACACCAAACATATAATCTTACTATGATTCAAATTGAAGTTTAACGTATCAATTTCATTGACCAAATTTTCATAAAACTGTTTTTCTGAGAGAAGACAGACTAGAACAAGGCTAAGGAAAGGTGGCCAGAGTGTAGGTCTCAGGTCCAGGGGCAGGAAGCATGGTCAAAACAACTCAAGAGAACATCAGATCAGATCAGTCGCTCAATCATGTCCGACTCTTTTGCGACCCCATGAATCGCAGCATGCCAGGCCTCCCTGTCCATCACCAACTCCCGGAGTTCACTCAGACTCACGTCCATCGAGTCAGTGATGCCATCCAGCCATCTCATCCTCTGTCATCCCCTTCTCCTCCTGCCCCCAATCCCTCCCAGCATCAGGGTCTTTTCCAGTGAATCAACTCTTCGCATGAGGTGGCCAAAGTACTGGAGTTTCAGCTTTAGCATCATTCCTTCCAAAGAAATCCCAGGGCTAATCTCCTTCAGAATGGACTGGTTGAATCTCCTTGCAGTCCAAGAGACTCTCAAGAGTCTTCTCCAACACCACAGTTCAAAAGCATCAATTCTTTGGCCCTCAGCCTTCTTCACAGTCCAACTGTCACATCCATACATGACCACAGGAAAAACCATAGCCTTGACTAGATGAACCTTTGTTGGCAAAGTAATGTCTCTGCTTTTGAATATGCTATCTAGGTTGGTCATAACTTTCCTTCCAAGGAGTAAGCATCTTTTAATTTTATGGCTGCAGTCACCATCTGTAGTGATTTTGGAGCCCAGAAAAATAAAGTCTTACACTGTTTCCACTGTTTCCCCATCTATTTCCCATGAAGTGATGGGACCAGATGCCATGATCTTCGTTTTCTGAATGTTGAGCTTTAAGCCAACTTTTTCACTCTCCACTTTCACTTTCATCAAGAGGCTTTTGAGTTCCTCTTCACTTTCTGCCATAAAGGTGGTGTCATTTGTATATCTGAGGTTATTGATATTTCTCCCAGAAATCTTGATTCCAGCTTGTGTTTCTTCCAGTCCAGGGTTTCTCATGATGTACTCTGCATATAAGTTAAATAAACAGGGTGACAATATACAGCCTTGACGTACTCCTTTTCCTATTTGGAACCAGTCTGTTGTTCCATGTCCAGTTCTAACTGTTGCTTCCTGACCTGCATACAAAATTTCTCAAGAGGCAGATCAGGTGGTCTGGTATTCCCATCTCTTGAAGAATTTTCCACAGTTTATTGTGATCCACACAGTCAAAGGCTTTGGCATAGTCAATAAAGCAGAAATAGATGTTTTTCTGGAACTCTCTTGATGTTTCCATGATCCAGCGGATGTTGGCAATTTGATCTCTGGTTCCTCTGCCTTTTCTAAAACCAGCTTGAGCATCAGGAAGTTCACGGTTCACAGATTGCTGAAGCCTGGCTTGGAGAATTTTGAGCATTACTTTACTAGCGTGTGAGATGAGTGCAATTGTGCGGTAGTTTGAGCATTCTTTGGCATTGCCTTTCTTTGGGATTGGAATGAAAACTGACCTTTTCCAGTCTTGTGGCCACTGCTGAGTTTTCCAAATTTGCTGGCATATTGAGTGCTGCAAGAGAGCATCAGAGGGCAAACACACTGAAACCATACTCATGGAAAACTAGTCAGTGTAATCACACTAGGACCACAGCTTTGTCTAACTCAATGAAACTAAACCATGCCCATGGGGCAACCCAAGACAGGCGGGTCATGGTGGAGAGGTCAGACAGAATGTGGTCCACTGGAGAAGGGAATGGCAAACCACTTCAGTATTCTTGCCTTGAGAACCCCATGAACAGTATGAAAAGGCAAAATGATAGGATACTGAAAGAGAAACTCCCCAGGTCAGTAGGTGCCCATTATGCTACTGGAGATCAGTGGAGAAATAACTCCAGAAAGAATGAAGGGATGGAGCCAAAGCAAAAGCAATACCCAGCTGTGGATGTGACTGGTGATAGAAGCAAGGTCCGATGCTGTAAAGAGCAATATTGCATAGGAACCTGGAATGTCAGGTCCATGAATCAAGGCAAATTGGAAATGGTCAAACAAGAGATGGCAAGAGTGAATGTCGACATTCTAGGAATCATCAAACTGAAATGGACTGGAATGGGTGAATTTAACTCAGATGACCATTATATCTGCTACTGTGGGCAGGAATCCCTCAGAAGAAATGGAGTGGCCATCATGGTCAACAAAAGAATCTGAAATGCAGTACTTGGATGCAATCTCAAAAACGACAGAATGACCTCTGTTCGTTTCCAAGGCAAACCATTCAATATCATAGTAATCCAAGTCTATGCCCCAAGAGAACATAGACAAGTCTAAATTCAACCTTTATAAAGAGGCTTCTCATGCCAGACACCAAAAATGTGTTCCCGGCAGACCTGCCTTAGTGATATTCTTGGTAACACATGAAAGTGAAAGTTGCTGATTCATGTCCAACTATTTGCAACTTCATGGACTATACAGTTCATGGAATTCTCCAGGCCAGAACACTGGAGTGGGTAGCCGTTCTCTTTTCCAGGGGATCTCCCCAACCCAGGGATTGAACCAAGGTCTCTCTCATTGCAGGCAGATTTTTTACCAGCTGAGTCACTAGGGAAGCCCAAGAATACTGGAGAGGGTAGCCTATTCCTTCTCTAGGAATCAAACCAGGGTCTCCTGCATTGCAGGCAGATTCTTTACCAGCTGAGCTACCAGGGATATAATAAATAATATTATATATTATTTGTAATATATAAATATATATATATATTTGTTCCTTTTAGATTTGCTTCACTTTATAAATAATACTGAATTTCACTAAATTAAACTTTTTTACTTCCTTCTATAGCTATGTCTTTCCAATAACTAAGTGATTTGAAAATTGAAAAAAAAAATAGTATTTTAGTCTGACCAGCATCATCTTAATTGTTTTAGGTAGTTTATCTTCAGTTCCAGTGTTGGTCTGTTCCCATTTCCTTGAGGACAATTCTTGGAACTGTGGAAGCTTATGACATGGCTACAGTCTGGTCATCATGTAGTTAACTTCTCCCACCTGGTGGGAGTTTCAGTCTCTACAAAACAACTCACAGGATATGGCCCAGAACATTATCTATAGTCTTTAAGGAGGAACTAAACGTCCTTGATTTTGCTTAATGACTTAACAATTATTGTTTTGTTTGACTACTTTTCTTTGCTTTTGTATTTCTTCACTTCTCTGATTTAACTTATTTTTTGGCTAAAGTTTTTTTTATAGACAAAAGGCAGGTAGACAACATGGTATGTGTGTGTGTTGTGGGGGGATGGTCCTGCTCATTTCAGGAGTTAGGGGTAGGTAGTCATGGTTAACTACTTTCAAGATGAAATCTGACCGGTGGGAAACAGGTGATGACAGGGAGCCCACCTGTAAATTTCCTTTTGTTTCTCCCTCCCATGGACTGGACCAAACACAGATTCTGGAGCAGCCCTGCATGGCTCTGCAGTTGCCCCTGTGAGGTCACCTACGATTCTTCCAGGCTCCTGAGAAGACGTGACCAGAATCACCCACCATCTTGACCTGCTTCTCCTCCTCCCTGCCTCACTTACCTCTCTGTCCTTGGTTTCTACCTCTCAGAAACTTAGCTATTCATCGCTGACTTAGATGTTGCTTTCTAGGGAACCTGGGCTAAAACACGAACATTCTAGTACAGTTTTTTTTTTTTTTTTAAATAATAATGCATTTATACGCCTTTCCTGTCTTTCTGTATAAAATTCACTTCTAGGTTTTGGAAATCCGCCTGCCCATGTGGGTCTATATTCAACTTTCACTAAGGTTTACATACACATATACCTAAATGATAGAATTTCTCTTCTGTGATTAGAGGTGCTTGAGCTACCCTGAATTCACTGCTGCTTTTTAGACATTTCGGGCACATTCCCACCTTCATATTTGCTTTTCCTCCAGATGTCCATGTTCCTTCATCTCCTCCCAGTCTGTGTTTGTGAGTTTCCCCCAATCTTTCTGTGTAAAACTGTAGCCTTTCCCTCTTCTACCAACTTCCTATGTCCTCTCCTGCTTCATTTTTCTTTATAGCTTTGTTTATCTATTTATTTCAACTGGAATATGGGCAACTCAATGAGGGCAAACATTTTCTGTATATTTTCTTTACTTCTATATTCCCCAATGCCTAGAATAGTAGCTGGCACCTAAAAGTGATCAAAAGAGTTTTTTAAATGTGTGAGTAAATTGATCAGTCATTGCTATTATTATCTGTTAGATAGACACTTTCTAGTGTTTCAGCATTGATTCATTTGGCTCAATTTTAAGGAAGAGTAGGATAACACATAGCATTAGAACATGTAAATTGGGTTTACACAGCAGTTGAGTGATTGCGGTGAAAATGATCAAGTTCATAGGGAAAATCCATACCTTTATCATTAAGTAGTTTCTGAGAATCTACTGTGTACCTACTCCAAATGAGAACCTTGGGAGATACAAAAAAATCCAAGATATAATTGTCCTTTTCACAAAGTTTTTCACTTTCCTTAAGAAAATTGATGTTGTCATATGAAATAATCACAGAACTTTCAACCACTAATCCATGTGAGTTTTGACTTTCACAGTTAGGGACAAGAGACGATGAATATGTTAGAACCCTATCTCCAACTCTCCCACTCAAGCCTTATTTGACCTTTGACATTCAATCTAGCCTTTCTCTGGTCCCAGAGCTCACCTATGAGGTTGGGATAATCTCTTAAGGGATTATTAAAAGGATTAAATGATACAACCCAAGTAAGTTGCCTAAGATACTGGAAATACTTCATAAATATTCACAGTTTTCATTAGTATAATATTCAAGGTTTCATTATTGTTATTTTTAAGAAGCTACATAGAGATACTGTCACAGAGAATGGGACCTGAGGAATAACTAGGACTTGAGGGAAGAGGAAAAAATAGAGGAAATGAGGGAAAAACAAGTCCAGAAACCCAGAGACAGAGATGCATGAGATAGGTTAGAAGGAGCAGTGCCACAGGTGATGGAGTGGGGAAGGAGGGGCAGGTAGACAGGCTATGTCAGGAGCTTGGACTTTAAATATCACTCTCTTCGCTGGGCTTTGAAGGTCTTAGGAATGAGAAAATAGGGGAGAGAGGGCAGGTAGATAAAGGGAAAGAAGGGAAGATGGAAAAAAGTTGAGAAGCAAAAGTAAAGGCTGGCCATTGGCCAAAAATAGCCTTCCCATGTGTGATATTCTCTTAGAATGTCTTTAAAGCAATAAGATGAGAGGGCAGTTCAGAGCACTGGATTAATTCCCTTTTCTCTCTCCCCCTCTCTTTCTCTTGCCCTTTTATTAAGAAAATAAAAGAGACTTTGAAATATTAAGAGATAGTGGGATTAGAACCTTCTCTTGCCAGCCCCAGTCTTTCCTCTATTAATTTCCACTTGATTAGAATTCTTTTTGAAGTGTTTAAATATGGACAATAGGAAATAGAAGGGTGAGTTATTGAATATCAGTTAGACAGTATTAATATAATCGCAGCTCCCATTTTTTTATATAGATGCTTCATCTATATGTAGAGTTTCCATTAGGAATAAAGTAGATACCCTCTCTCCCCTACCTCAAGTAATTATGGTTTTTTAAACTATAATGAAACTCTTAAAAGTTAATAGCTGATTTGTAAATCCTCAGCTTAAAATCTTTAATTTAAAAAAATAAGTCTTAAAACTAGAAAACTGAGAATTATTTTTTCTACTTGCTTAAGAAAAAAAGACATAAGGAAATTCCCTAGCACTAAATGCTCTTAAATGAGTGAAGGCTTTTAGCACATGCATCGTTTATAACGAGCCAGTTTATAACTCATGGACATGAGTTTGAATAGGTTCCGGGAGTTGGTGATGGACAGGGATGCCTGGTGTGCTGCAGTCCATGGGGTTGCAAAGAGTAAGATATGATTGAGCTGAACTGATAAAAACAGAGAAAATGCAGACACACAGAAGAGAGGATAATGTGATGATGCAGAAGTTGGAGTGATGCATCCACAAGCCAGGGAATCCCAGGAATGACAACAACAGAGCTGGAAAGAAGTAGAGCTGTAGCTGGGAGCAATATGGGCCACCCTAAAATGTGTCTCTTTGGCGTGGGGGTTATTTTAGGCTGATTATTTTTAAGAACTGGAAGACTCAGGAAGTCTTACTTTTTACCTTTCCCTTGGCTACCTAAAGAATTTAAACAAAGGGCCTCTTCCCAGAAGACAGTTAGCACCAACGATACCTGCAAAGAATATGGACCAGGTGAGATGGGGACACTGGCAGGGCCTAGAGATCAGGGTTCACCTGTGTCCATTGTCCCTGCAGGCCCAGCAAACACTTATTTACCAGACATTTGCTTTTCCATCTCTTTGAGAATCACTTTCTTCCGCTTTGAAGCCCCATCCACTTCCCCATCCTCCTCTTTTAGCTGAAAATAGTGTTTAAGTGAGTTAAGTAACTCAGCCATTTTGGTGAGTTACTCAGTTTTCCTGGGTCTCTCCCATGTGGACATTATTAAACTTTCATTTGCTTTCTTTTGTTAATTTGTCTCATGTAAATTTAATTCTTAAATCAGTCAGAAGAAGGTAAGAGAGGAAAACATTTTCCTCCACAGCAGAAAGAGATTTTTCTAGAGCACCGGTCCCCACACTTTTTGACATCAAGGTCTGGTTTTGTGGAAGACAACTTTTCCATGGACTGGGCAGGAGTGGGGTGGGGGTTGGAGATGATTCAAGTGCATCAGATTTATTGTGCACTTTATTTCTATTATTATTACATCAGCTCCACCTCAGATCATCAGGCATTCGATCCTAGAGGTTGGGGGACCCTGCCCCAGAGCTTTTGAAGGGAGCATGGCTCTGCCAAAGCCTTTGTTTCAGGCCTCCAGAACTGTGAGAGAAGACACATCTGGTTGGAGCAAATAAGAGCATCCCTAGGAAACTAACAGCATGCCATATTTCAATACAAATTTTACTTAAAGAAACACAGACAAACAAAAAGTCAACAAAAACTCGTGTTGGCAGGAGTGTGTGATCTTCTATATGGTGACTGAGAGCTCTTTTGGAAAGCTATGAAGTTACTGACCTAAATCATTAAACACATACTTTTGTTTTACTCTATTCACAGAACTATCACCTAAGGAGTAATTACAGGTGTCCACAATGATGTTCACTCCAACATGACTCTTTGCAACCTCATGGACTATAGCCCTCCAGGCTCCTCTGTCCCTAGGATTCTCCTGGCAAGAATACTGGAGTGGGTTGCCATTTCTTACTCCCAGGGATCTCCCCAACCCAGGGACTGAACCAGAGTCTCTGGATTCTCCTTCACTGGCAGGTGGATTCTTTGCCAATGAGCCACCTGGGAAGCCCAGAGGTAGTTTAAGCAATCTCTGTCCCCTGTAGGAGAATAAGTGTCAATGCAGCTGTGGCAGGCACTTCAGTGAGATATTCATGTGTGTTCTTTCCTTCTGAAGTTTTCCTTTCTCCTTCAAAGAAAGTAGCCAGGCTATATGAGTGTCCTACTGCTATGTAATAAATACCACTAACTTAGTGACTTGAGACAAAATCTATTTATAGCTTACAGTTCTGGATTTCTGGTTCAGAATTCCAGGCAGGACTCAACTCATTTCTGTGCTCAAGGTTTCACAAGATTTAAATCACAGTGGTCAGCAGCCTACTTTCATTGCTGGTGGCTCTAAGGGTAAATCTACTTGCAAGCTCATTCTGATTGGTGGCAGAGTTCAATTTCTTGGGTTTGTAGGACTGAAGTCCCTGTTTCTTGAGGACCATCAGCCACAGGTGCTGGAGAAGACTCTTGAGAGTCCCTTGGACTGAAAGGAAATCAACCCTAAATATTGACTGGAAGGACTGATTCTGAAGATGAAGTTCCAATACTTTAACCACCTGATGTGAAGAGCCAACTCATTGGTAAAGACCCTGACGCTGAAAAAGATTGAAGGCAAAAGATGGGAGCAGCAGAGGATAAGATGGTTAGATAGTATCACTGACACAATGGACATGAATTTTTTGCAAACTGTGGGAGATAGTGAAGGACAGGGGAGCCTGGAATGCTGCATTACATGGGATTAGAGAGTCAGAGACAACTTAGCGACTGAACAACAGCAACACCACCACTGTCTAGTCCTCACATTGGCTTTCATGTTGAAAGCTTGATCTGAAGACCCTGGAGGAACAAAACAGGGGTCTCAGAGTCTATTTAATGCATGGAGATGGGGCTTCTGATATCATCATTATGTAATTCCTGGTGTTTTCTAGCACCAAAGATGCATAGCTCTTTAAAAATAAGTTCTTGATAAACATCATCTTTTTAAAAAATCTAGAAATGTTACGGGATTTATAAATTGTATCTTTTAACATTAGTATTAACTACTTGAATCCCAACCGTTTAACTGACTTACAAGAAAAACATTCTTTACAAATCCCTCCACTCAAACACAAACTATGCTAATACATTCTTTTATTTTAAACATGCTGATATTTGTGCATATGAAATCTGATGATTCCTTTGGTGCATATGAAACCAAGTCCCTGTCACCGTTGTGGGAAAGGCCAGAAACACAGGACTAATTTGAAATTTGAGCAACAGTAGGAAATATAAACCAATGAAAGAGATAGGGAACCAGGACACGGATATGCAGATACAGAAGTTCAGCAAAAGCTCTGGCAGACTAATTAGGAGATTAACAGTTTGAATAAGTAAAAAGCTTGACTCACATTCATCCATTAGTATTTTAGAGGAGTAAATTCTCTGTCCCTCATTATTCCCCTACCTTGTAACTGCTGCTGCACCACAGAATTAGTCCCACGAACTATGTAGGTAATGATAAATGAAGTGATCCAAAGCCACAGCAAAAGGCAGTTGTGATCGAGTGGTGGGCTGCTCAACCCCAGCCTGTAGACATGAATCAAATGTGTGCTCCAGGGACTTCCCTGGTGGTCCAGTGGTTAAGACTGTACTTCCAATGCAGGGGGCATGGGCTTGATCCCTGATTGGAGAACTAAGATCTCGAATGCTACACGGTGTGACCAGAAAAAAATTGTGTTTCAGCAAAGGGTTTTCACTAAAATAATTTAGTCATCTTTGAATCACTGTCAAATTACCAAATTCCTGAATGCTAAGCCTGAAAATGTCACAGGTCTGATCCACAGACTATGGTTAAAAGGAAGTCCATTTGTTGTGTCCAGATTTACAAAATTGCACCATCTGATGACTGACAAAGTATCTGCATGGAGAGGGACTTCTGGGCTTGCTTTGTCGAGTGGTTGGGCATCATTACTCCTTGAAGCCCAGGCCATTGTCTTATCACCATTTGCATCTTCCAGTACAACCTAGAACATTAATCCAGTACATAATTTTTGTATTGAAATAAAAAGACCAAAATATATGCACATTTTTATATATTTGATGTCTGTCTTCTGAACAAAAAACAACAAAAAATAAATCATAAGATTAGTCAGGCAATGGACAATAATACTAGAGAATGCTTTTAATTATAATCACCTAAACAGCACAGAAAATTTTAAGCTTATACACACCCTCTGTGTGAAACCCAGTCAGTTGGATGCTAGGCTGAGTTCATTGCACAAAGTAAGCAACATGACCTCTATGGACCGTTGTCATTCTGCTGGCCCAGTAGTCACCTTCCTTACCTCCTCTGTGAGGGCACCCAACAGGGCCTGCGTCATGGGGATATAACCCATGTGGTAGGACAGGCTCTGCCCTTACAAGGGGGCCCGTGCTTGGTTTAATGCTCTGCTCTTTTCAGTTGAGAAGCTGAATCATTTTTGAACAAGGGATTCCATATTTTCATTTTTCACTGGGCTCCACAAATTATGGAGCTGATCCATTCCCCAGGTCCACCACTTAAAGGACCAATTGTTGTAAAAAGAATTAAAGCTATAGATTTTTTTTTTTTGCTGGAGTCACTTTACATTTCTTTCCTGTTGCCCCAAATTCCTGAATTTAAAATGTAGAAATTTTATTCTTGGGCTCTTGTCCCATATTTCCCTTTCAAGTGAGTCCAGGGCAGCTCTCACCATAGTAATGTTTAAGGCTTTCTCTTAGAATACTGGGGGTCTTTTCTATGACTAGAAATCTCCAATTCTAGATGCCTCCTTGGTCACTGCCTTCTGGCCACACCAGAAATGAGGATCTACGTGCAACTCAGGAGGGAATATTTGCACTTGCCAACTCCTCAGCACCACAGGTTGTCACGGGGCAAGGAAGTGTGGCTGACCTCCCAGACATGGCTATCAGTGTTTTGAGGGCTGCGGCCCAAGAGGGCCTTGTAAAAGTGAAAGTGAAATTGCTCAGTCATGTCCTACTCTTTATGACCCCAGGGACTGTAGCCTACCAGGCTCCTCCATCCATGGGATTTTCCAGGCAATAGTACTGGAGTGGGCTGCCATTGTAATCAGATTACTAGCAAGGATTAGGAAATACAAGCTCAGGGACGAGGAAGGATTTGCCTAAGGTTGATGCTGGTGATTTACAAGCAGTGAGGACTGAATCTAGGTCTCTGCTGATTTCTTGTGATTCCTCATCGCCTACGTTGGAGCCTTGGTTGTGTGGAAGAAGTCTGATGTTATTTCACTGCTAGTGGGATGCAGTGGGGAGGAATCAGAAGCCATCAACACTGAAGTGATGTCAGATCCAGTACCCTCTGTTCTGGGCACTTGTTCATGGAGATTCAAAACAGGATTGAAAGTAGCCTCATGAAGGTATGCTCACCTTCCTAAGTTGCCGGTTATGAGCATTATGTAACCATGAAGACAGTCCTTAAGGGAGGCCTGGGGCTCATTGGCTTCTCTCTGGAAGCCCATGGTCAAGAAGAGATCATTTCATCCTGTAAGGCTTAGACAGAGCCTGTGAGGCTTAATTTGTCGGTGGTGGGGGCCTCAAGCCGTCACCATTTCCCCTACTGTTGGTTCCACTAGCGCCTGCTATATCTCACTACATGGACCAGAACCTGACTATTACATTTTTGTGTGTTTTTAATCCATAACTGATTCATCTGTGTTAATTTGGGCCCAAGGTTACATTCCTGGAGACCAGCAATCAGTCCTTGTTCATCTTTTGAGTCTGAGTAAAATATGATTATTAGCTTGATTCACCCATAGATATGGCTTTAAATGATGAGAGAAGAGCATGACTGAAAAATATCCTGGATTGACAATGTTTCTCTCCTCCTGCCCTCCCCCACCCCCTACCACACACATGTGTAAGGAATTGGGTCTCACAGTCAGAGAACTCATAGGCCTTACCTATACTCCTTCTCTTAGAGTACAAAGTGAGACAGAAAAACAAAGGGGAAGTTACAGCTGTGTTGCCCCACCCCCAGCCTATTCCTGGCATCTATTCTCCTGGCATCTATTCTTATCTGTTCTGCCTTGACCAGGCAGGAAATATAGGCTTCTGGCTCCACTGAGAAAAGAAAACTAAAAAAATCCCTCCCCTATCTCTGCTCCCTCTTGTTTCCAGGTTGCTTTAAGACAACCTGCCTTTGGACTAAATCCACATCTGTGTTTTTAAATTGTGTTTGCTATAATGGCCTGAATTTCTAAATGTGATGAACCCTAGAACTTGCTTTCAACAAAGTCTAACTGAAAAATAAAGAGTGAGAGAGAGAGAGGTTGATTGAGAGAGATCCCAAAGACAACAGACCACAGGCAGGAAAATGAAAAGAGAAAAAGAAAAAAAATGTCATAAAAGAATGGCTTCAAGTTTTTTGTTTGAGGCTTTTGTAAAAGATTTTTAAAGCCAAGAATAAGGCAAGGTAGAAAATTATATGTAAACACCATACAACTGAAAAAAGGAAAGGGACAAATACAATTGTTCCTTCTCTGGTTTTTCTCTATACAGAAAAGGAAAGGAAAAAAAAAAAAACCTGAATGAGAAAAGCAGAATTATTCTGAAAACCTCTCATGATATAAAATCAGTTGGCGAGGAGTATTACTAGCTTGGAGGTAGGGAAAAATCATTTCTGAAGTGCATGTTTAGAGAATGGTTTCTTTAATGCAATAAAAATGGAAAA
This sequence comes from Bos taurus, assembly GCF_002263795.3. Lineage (NCBI taxonomy): Eukaryota > Metazoa > Chordata > Mammalia > Artiodactyla > Bovidae > Bos > Bos taurus. The sequence continues at coordinate 131,657,418 of NC_037328.1, forward strand.
GAATTTGGGGGCAGGGTGGGGGGAAGCCTTCCAGCAGCAGTCACTGCTTCTGTCTTGAGGCTCTGGGCTAAGAGGCCTCGGCCCATCCTTTCAGCAACCTATTATCGGTTTCGCTCCTCCACATTCTTCTCCAGCAACCTTATCAGACACAAGCATCACCTCAGATGCTGCGACTGGAGTCTTGTAATTGTCCCCGGTTAGAGCTCAATAGCACCTTGAACCATCAGAGCAATCTCAGCTTTTAAGAAAAGGTCTCCACAAGGAGATGCAGTGAGAGAATTTGCCTGTGGCTATGTGAGTTCTTTAATAGCGAACTCTCCTCTGCCAGCCCCGCTGCTGAGCCTGTGGAGAGATGAGAAGTCTCTTTATTTATCACAGGACTCTTCTGTGTGTCTGTTAGGCAATGATCATATTATTTATTACCAGGTGTGTGGTGCTGTTGGGGGCAGGGTGGGAAATGATTTCTTTAATGGGCCTTCGGCAGACACCAGGGCCCAGGAGATCAAGTTGGGGAAGGGGAGAAAGAAAATTCGAAGACAAGAGAGGACCAGAAGGGGTTCTGTGGCTGCTTAAAGGTGATATGTAAAAGCCTGCACAGAAAACATAATTTATAGCAAATGTACATGTTATACATTATGATTATGTTAATTCAGGCGTAAAAGAGGAGGACGAATGGTGTTCTTCAATATGTGTCTACATACAATCACGTCACCTAAGGCTTGCAGAAAATTTAAGGAAGCCTTTGAACTTTTAGCATCTCTGCTCTGTTTCCTCCCCTCATTCCTCAACCCGACAAAGCAGGACTTTTCCTGCTAGAGAACTAGCAGGTCTAGACTGGGGTCCTGAGAATGAAATGTTCAAAAGTTGGGAAGACCTGGAGCTCAGGATGTGATGGGGAAATATCAGGTACTCTCCAGGCCAGGGGTTCTTAATTTAAACAAATCAGCCAATTTTCTCTTCCAATACATAAGTAATATCAAGAGACTATGGAACATAGACTTTGGAATCTTGGAGAAAAAAGATCTTGTCAGAATTCTTTCTGAATGTGAAAGTTGATCAAGTTTGATGGAATCTTGGATTAGCAGACTTCTCTGGGCAGACCAAGGGACGGGCAGCAGGCAGGTGGTGAATTTTGGATGAAGCTGCCAGGGCAGTTTCTGCTTCTTCTTGTTCTATGCTAATTGTCTGGTCCTCCAGACACTGTTTCCTCCCAAATGCCCACCTCTTTCCAGTCCCCAACTGGAAAGGACAACTGAATCAAGGAAGTCCTTACTGAAAACCATGTCATCCATCCATGGGAATCAAATACAACAAATCTTCTAAAGGGAAGAAGACACTTCCTCCCGCCATCCAACCTCTCACCCCTATCCTAAATGCTCCAGCTAGAAAATAAGGATCTCAGGACAAGATTAAGCTGCAAAGTGCAGATGCCCAGCTATAGTGACATAATAAGATAAGGATTTAGTCTTCCATGTGAAATCTTGAGGTTGACATGTAGGACTATTGCTGCTGATGCTCTGCAAACCTTAGAGCATTGTTTCTGGCTTCAGGTTTGCCACATGGTTGCAAAAGGATTACTGTGGCTCTGGCAATCACATCAGAGTTCCAGGAAGGAAGCAAGAAGAAAGAAAGAGCAGGAGTAGAGGGAAAAGGAGAAGAGGGAAAGAAAAAGTAAAGGGGTAAAGAAGGGCATATAAAAAGGAACCTGTGTAGCCAGCCAGCACTCTTTTTTTAAAGTCATTTCCCTAGAAGCACACTACAACTCAGCTTTCAGTGCTCAGTGAATCTTGTCCCAGCAAGAAGACACTTGATTTACCAGAACATTACATGCCACTCCTATCCATTAAGGAGCTAGGAAGTGTGTTTCATTTTGTTTTCAAGCAGGGCATACCATTAACCCCAACAAAACCAATTTTCTAGTAAGTTAGAAAGGAAGAGTAGATATTAGGAATAACTAACCACTAGCCATAACACAAAGAACCTGGCCCTGATGCACAAGTATAGAGCAGGAGATCTAGAAACTAGAAGCTCCTTACTGGATGAGGAAGACCATCTCTTCCAGGAGATGCAAAGCATCTTGGCTACCCCAGGCCTAAGGCCCCTGGTAGAAGGTCCCCTAAGGGCAAGTCCAGAGCTCCAGGTTAGAAATAAACAGTAGACCCTTGAGTTCTTCTTGGCGCCAATCACACCCAGTGAGGCCTCTTTCTTGCCCCTGTGTTACATGTGCATCTAATCTAACCAAACCTGTCCAGCCTCACACTGTATTGTCTCCCTGGCACTGATCATCAGGTCATAACAGAACCTGCCCTGCTACACCGGCCCAAGCTCATGCAGTGTGACCATTTCTTCTAAAACAACGAGGCTTGAGAGCCCCCCTCTGGCCACATTATACTCCCAACTCTCTTTCAGCCATTTCACCTAAGGGCCCAGCCTGTTTTTGCTCTGTACCTATCAGGCTCCAGCGGTCTCCTGCATCTCATCTGTGGGATTTGCTGCTATTTTACAGTCTAGGCTAAAATTCAGTTTCCAGAATTGTATTGCTAACTCTACTTTCTGTGTCAGAACCCTCATTTCACCCATAAGCCCTCATCTCATCCCATGGTGCCTGGGTCTTTGTCTGGTCTCTGTCTGAGCTTCCTTCCCAGAGTCTGCCCTGTGCCTCAACCTGGTCAGACCCAGCCCCTGACACTGAGGCTCTCTGGGCTCTCCTGTTTATCAGAACATGAGTGTCTGTGATCCTCCTCACTGACTGTCTCCAGACACTAAATACCATGCCTTCCCACTGGCTTGTGTGAAACTTGAGAGGTCTGCCCCTGGCCTGAGTAGCCATTGCTGCCTGCCTTTAAGTCCCTCTAAAGCTACACTCTGGTCAAATTCTTTTAAGTTACTGACTGAGGGACTCTTTTCAACCTGTCTGTCCCATTGTGATATGTCTTCTAAGAGGTCCCTAGGACCTGGCCCATTTCAGCCTGGTAGTCACTTTTTAAAAAAATTAATTAACTAATTAATTTTTGGCTGCTCCAGGTCTTAATTGCGACACACAAGATCATCAATCTTTATTGCCATGAGATCTTTACTTGCAGCATGCAAACTCTTAGTGCAACATGTGGGATCTAATTCCCTGACCAGGAATTGAACCTGGGCTCCCTGCATTGGGAGTACAGAATCTTAGCCACTGGACCACCAGGGAAAGTCCCTGGTGAGTCACTTCCCATGGAAATGCAGGCTCTGAAGGTTGGGCGATCAAAGGACAGTAGCTGCTGATCTGGGCCATTCTTGGCTGGAGCCACTTAGAGGTCAGCCATGCATATCCTGGTATCACCAAGTGCCTGGAGAGTTCTATTAATTAGGGCCCTTACCTCTGAACTCTGGTGTGTACATGGCCCTACAGCTGACAACTGTTCATTGCTGGTATCTCACTGTAATCATCCCAATTACCCTGTAAAACAGTGAAGTTGAAATAATTTCCTTCGATTTTCTTTGGTGTCAGAGACTTCCTAGTGCTTAGAAATCATCATAGTAATGTGAAAATAATAGCATAATCATAATAATATTACAGGCACTGGTCCCAGAGAGGGCAAAGTGGGGTCCCTAGTGAGTTGGAATTGGTGCCAACAATTCCTTTGTGCATTATAATTTTAAAAGCTCTGTCCACAAAACCCTTGTGAACAAAGTGGAAGAGTTTTCATTACCACCTTACAGAGGGTTTGCCAAGATTCCCAGAGGAGTTAAGAGCTCTATAACAAGTCACCGAGCTTTAAAGCAGCAGGCCAGCTCTCAAAAGAAGCTATGGTTGTCAAGCCCACGGTTCTTTTCACTCTTCCAGGGGTGGTGTGCATGGACCTCCAGAAGCTTCAGCACTAGGGTGATGGTGCTCTGTGTCTTAATTCCTGAGAGGATACAGGAGTGTTTCTGAATTGCAATCAAGAGCTTTCCACAGTTCCTCCAACACTTGGAGTGTTCTGGATCATTCTCATCAGGAAAGAGGCTATTGGGCTCCTAGGAAGAGGTCTGTTCTGATTTGATGGCGCTCTGGTGCCTACTCAGAAGAATATTAGGTGAGAACGTTTCTTGCCCTCAGAAATTGAAATTGCTCAGAAATTGCTCAGAGGACCAGCATTATATATAATCATATGACTTTGCATATCTATCAATAATAATAGAAGTTATCTTTTCCCCAAGCCCATCATCCTTATATTATAAACTGAAAAGAAAGTCTCCACCACATCTGAGATTTTGTATGATTACACCTGACTTAAGCTCTCTATGAGAAGTTAATACTTTAGACAAGTCTCTGAACTTGAAATATCCAAATTGTGCCTTTATATCTGTTTCATTGTTCACTACATTTCCTGAGGAGACCAAGATTCTCTCTTTTGGCTGACAAAGTAGATAACATAGAATTGAGGATTAACTTGTCTAACATAGAAATCTGGAAAATGCAAAGAAAACTTAAGTATCAAATAACATTATTATCTTCATGTAAAATTAGTTATTAAGCTCTTACTTAAATATAATGCCTTGCATGTGCATAGTACTTTACAAGACTTTTTCCATCCATTATCTTACCCAATCCTCTGCAAAATCCTAAAACATAGGTCAGTCTTATTAGCTCCATTTCCCTCACAGAGGAGGTAACTGAGACTCTAGGATGTCATGAGTCATGCATCCAAAACTAGGCTTTAGCAGAAATTAAGAACCAAACTATACGTATGTGCGGAGGCAGTTTGTTCACCAACCCCCATGCTCTCCCCTTGACACTGACCTCCCTCTCTTGGACTCCAGTGGAATCTTGGGACACGTGGAAAAGCTCACCAAGGTAGCCACAATTTATTTATCTAATATACATATTTCTAAATTTGTATTGGGTCTTCGTCATTGCACATGGGCTTTCTCTCGGTGCAGCAAATGGGGGTGTGGTGTACAGGCTTCTCGTCGCAGTGGCTGCTTTTGTTGTGGAGCACAGACTCTAAGGCTTTAGTAGTTGCAGCTGCGGGCTCAGTAGCTGTGGCTCTCGGGCTCTAGAAGGCAGGCTTAAGAGTTGTGGCTCACAGGTTTAGTTGCTTCACAGCACGTGGGATCTTCCTAGAGCAGGGATCGAACTGGTGTCCCCTGTATTGCAAGATGGGGACTTGACCACTAGACCACCAGGGAAGCCCTGATCAGCCACAGCCATGATTTAGAACTGTCATCGCCTGCTCATCTGAGCCATTGTATCATGAAGACTACCAATCCCAAAGGCAAAGCTGACAGTCCTATGTCCACTGGTGACCACAATTTTTAAGGTTTCCCTAGTTGACTTCCAGGATCTACCTAATGTGGCCCCAGGGTTCTCTTTCTACCCCAAAGGCATCCAATAAGTATTCAGCAGTGTTGACCTCTACACTTTTTCCTGCCCCTCTGACTTAAGAATGATGTAATCTAATTCATAGTTTTGGACGCAGTAATTCAATGATTTAGGAAAGCTCCACCACCTCCTACAACTGCCTTTCTAAGGAAAGTGGCCCCCAAACAACGTGAGAGTTGTGACATGAAGGTAAAAACATGTGACCAGATGGCAGCTCCTTGTAGCCTGGTAGGATGTTTCTTCAACGAATGTTCAGTGTGTTCCATCCATTGGAATGGAGAAGTTTCAAACAGTAGGTCCTGAGATTGGAACTCTATGATTCTGGTGAATGAGGAACATCTCCACAGTTGCCACTCAATCATGAGAGCCCTCAGAATGCCTGCTCTCAGAGGCCAAGGTGGTGTAAATGCCAAAAGAGGATGATTCCATCGACAGCATCAGCTCAGTCTGGGGCCCAGCTTTAGATATAGCATCACAATCCCAGAACCAGCACCAAGCATGCAGGGTCCCATAGCTTAGTAGAAGGACCAGAAGTGAAATGGTGATTCTTTCCTGTTTTAATCCATCCTGGAAGCTTACTAGTCAGAGAACATGGGGCTAAGGAAGTGCCCACAAGCTTGGTGCCTATCACAGCTCTTCCCTCCCAGGGTTGAGGGCTACATAAGAATGCCCACTGCCTGCCGCCTTCCTCTATCTTAGCCCCTTCCCAAGGGTGGATTCTGTGCTATTTTAATTTTCAATTTCACCTCAGTCGTAGTCTGTTAGATTACCACTGACTCCAGGCCCACAGCTAAAACCAGATAACCCAAGTCCCAGGGCTCAAGACTCCAGCCTCATGGGTTTAGGAAGCTTAAACAGAGTGGCTCAGATGGTAAAGAATCTGCCTCCAGTGTAGGAGAGCCAAGTTTGATCCCTCATTTGGGTTGGGAAAATCCCCTGGAGAAGGGAATGGCAATCCACTTCAGTATTCTTGCCTGGAAAATTCCATGGACTGAGGAGCCTGGTAGGCTATGGTCCATGGGGTCCCAAAGAATTGGACAGTACTGGAGAAGGCAATGGCACCCCACTCCAGTACTCTTGCCTGAAAAATCCCTTGAACAGAGGAGCTTGGTAGGCTGTAGTCCATGGGGTCGCTAAGAGTTGGACACGACTGACTGAGCGACTTCCCTTTCACTTTTCACTTTCATGCATTGGAGAAGGAAATGGCAACCCACTCCAGTGTTCTTGCCTGGAGAATCCCAGGGACGGGGGAGCCTGGTGGGCTGCTGTCTATGGGGCCGCACAGAGTCAGACACAACTGAAGCGACTTCGCAGCAGCAGCAGCAAAGCAATTAACACTTTACTTTCACTTTTGCTTTTTAAACAGAGTAGAATTTCTAAATAGGCAACTCAAATCAGAAAAGTCAAATTGTAAAGTGAAGGCAGTCTAAGAAGAAAAAAAAAAAACAGCAGGCAAACTGGAAATTAAAGTTTAGGGGCCCAGAACGAGTAGAGGTGGCAGGGGATGTCCAAGCATCAAGTGTGTGTGGAAAAGGTCATGATGCATTGGTAAGAGCCACAGGCTCTCAAAGGGAAACTCTGGTGGCATGGTGGGGGCTGGCTGGAAGCAGCTGTGGGCCATCGGTCTGTCCATTGTCCTCTGCTGGTCCCTACTGTTGTTAATGGCCTTGATACACCTGTGATGATACCTGTAGTCACCTTTTGGCATTTGAGCCCCTACTGTCACTACGTGGCAGTGCAATCTTTAACTCTCCTGGTAGAACTGCTTCCCTCTCCCACCCCTTCACTCCTGTCCGGTGGACCCAGGACTCTCACACTCATCAGCTGCCCTACTGGTGTCAGAGGACTGAGCAGTTGATGTCACTGCATGTCTCCTGACTCTTTTACTCCCAGATCCAGTTTCTTTTGACAGGGAGTCCTGCCACCTCCTGTTTTATCTCCTCTCTGGATTCATGTAGGTCCACGTTCTGAAGCACAGCTCTCTGAAAAGTCAAGCAAAGACTGAGCAAAATACCAAGTTTTGGGGAGCACTACAAGAGATACCCCAATTCCGCCATCCATAGCCCACAGTAAACTTACATTTCTGAACATTTGAGGACAATCACACAGACCTCAGGTGAAATAAGCAATTTATGAAAATAGCATTGGTGCTTATTTGAAAAAGACAGAACAAACATTTACTGGGCTCCCAGAAAGTTCCAGGTAGCATGCTGGACACACTGGTTAGAGTTTATCACCTAATTCTTATAAGGATCCTGTGACTTTGGACTGTGTTCTTCCAGCTGACAAATGAGGGAACTGAGGCTCAGAGAACTTAAACAATTTATGCCAGCCCCAAAAGCTAGAATGTAGCTGGAATTCAAGCTAAGTTGGGCCTAACTTAAAAACTTATGTATGTTCAATGATTCTCTGTATTCTGTGATGAATATTGTCAATTCCAGGTTGATGCTATACCAATGACACCCACCCATGTCTGCCTGCCTGCCTCTTTCATGCATTAGACTATAAACCACTGGCAGGCAGAGGTCTGTCTCATTGGCCTCTAGGCAATCTATATCTAGGATGAAGACAAGAATCTGGCAGCAGTGGAGCTTAGTAAATGTTGATTGATGCGTGACTCTCCACAGGAGACTGCATCTGTGTCCAGAAGATGATATATCTTGTCCCTACTCTCAAGGAACCCCAAATCAGATCAAGGACAGGTGCATAAGAAGCTTAACAATTGCAGTTTAATCCGCAAGATCTGCAAAAGCCACCATAGAAAACACCTTTGGAAAGAATTGATTCTTTTTGTGCAACCTACTTGTTCTTGACAGACAATGACTCTTGTGTGCTGATGGTGGTTACCAAACACTTCTTTCCCTTTCACTAAATTTGTGAAAGATAAACATCTTATTAAGGTTTCACTGCTGCTCTTATGATTTTCCAGATTAACACAGAATAAACATGGTTGGCATTTAAGAAGTCCCTGCTTGCCTCAAGCACAGGAATATAGATATTTTGAATCTTTTCACTTTCAAAGAAGAACAATTCTTATATCCTTCTCTAGAAAGTGAGATATAGCTTTCATTTTCACCTCCTGAATGAAAAATCTTCTTTCTTATAATAATGTCACCCTCTACTGAAAGTTTAGAATGTTGCTGTTCCTGTTTCTTAAAGGCAAGGTACTTGGCACTGAGAAAATACAATTACTAGTATTCATGCCCAGGAACAAATCTCTGTTTTTCTTAATCTCCCACCTCTGGGCTTAGAATAAAGTTGTACACATTTTATAAATGTAGTTAGCAGATTAATTCAGAAAACTATGTCCTCAGGAAAAACTATTTCCTGGCCTGAAAATAGTGCAAATCATAGTCTTTGAGCTCTGTGCAGAGCTAGCACTGCTAGAAATCAGGGAAGTGGGAGCAGATTTGGTTTTTCTTCCACTCTATGTGTGCAGTGCCTAGAACAACACCCAGCATACAGGATACAGCTCTTGAATGTTTGTGAAGTTTGTAAATGAATGAGAAATCAGATTTATAAGGATAGATCTTTTTCCAAAAATGAAATTATTTCCATCTATATTAGCCCAGACTGCACTGATAAAATACCACAGAATGGGTGGCTTAAATAATAGAAATTTATCTTCTGAAAGTCTGAGATCAAGCTGACATAATTGTCCAGTTCTGGTGAGACCCTTTTTCCTGGCTTGCAGATGGCTGTTTTCTCACTGTGTGCCTGTATGTTCTTTCCTCCACCTCTTCTTCATCATAAAAAGCCACCAATCCCATCAAAGTAGGACTCCACCCTTATAATGGCATGCCTCCTTCATTATCTCCTAAAAGCCCTATCTCCAAACACAGTCACATTTAGGGCTTCAGTATGTGAACTGGGTGGGGACAGGGAGGGAGTGGAAGAGGGGTCACAATTTAATCCATAGCAACATTTCTTCTGTTTTCAGGCTCTGAGCCATTGTCTCTGCTGTGATCACTTACTAGATAGTAACCACAATCATTCTAAGACTCAATATTCCAAGAGCCAAATCTGGCCTGCCACCTGTTTTTTGCATGGCCTGCAAGCTAAGGATGGATTAACATTTTTAAATGTTTGCCAAAAAAATCTAAATTAGAATATTTCACAACATGTGAAAATTACATGCTATTCCCATTTCAGTGCCACACTCACTCATTTAAATATTGTTTGTAGCTGCTTCTGCACCATAATAGCAGATGGAGTAGTCAAGACACATCTTATGACCCACAAAGGCTGAAATATTTACTACCTGGCCCTTTACACCAAAATTTATGGACCCTTGTTCTAGGCTAATGGTTCTCCAGGGAACTTGTTGGAAATTTAAATTATCTGGCTTCATCCACTGAATCAAATTGTGGATATAGAGCTTAGCAATTTGAGTTTTAATCATCTTCCTGGTGATGCTGATGCACACTGGGGTTTGAGGAGCACTGGTCTAGACTTGTGAATCGCATTCTGAGATACAGTATCCTTTATTAAGCACCCACTGGTTTTCTCAGGTGGTTCAGTGGTAAAGAATCTGCCTGCCAATGCAGGAGACACTGGCTCATCCCTGGATTGGGAAGATCCCTTGGAGAAGGAAATGGCAACCCACTCCAGTATTCTTGCCTGAAAAATCCCATGGACAAAGAGGTGCCTGGCAGGCTACAGTCCGTGGGGTCGCAAAGAGTCGGACATGACTGACCACGCCAGGAAGCACCCACTGTGTGTCTGGACCCATGCTCACAGGTCGTGATTTGGTTCAACTAGCAAGAGACCATTAAAAAAATAAAATAAAATAACGATGCTCGGGAAATCCCTTAGGAGTGGCGGTTGTTTCCATTGCAAAGTAGCCGCCTGTCGTAAAAGAAGTAGCATAAAGCGATTCCGAGCTTGATAGGCAAGAATCCCTGGGGGGGTTTCAGGCAAAATGAGTTCTTAAATATTTGATTTTCTCTCCAGTCACTGGCCGCCTTTCTATTTGGTTTGGGGCTGAAATAAGACAGCTTGTAAGTAACTGGAGAGGGTGTTTACCCAGTGAATTAGTTCGGCTTTCATTGTGCAAGGGATTAGCGCCAAGCAGTGGATGAGGCTCCGTTTCAGGTTAGAGGGGCTCGCCGTTCGCTAGCTCCAGGCCAGGACTAATTATCATAGGACTGAGGCCATTAAAGGGCTTAACTACCAGTGCCCCCTTCCAGGACTGGATTAGCCGTTCGCCTGCAGCTTTTGGCCGATAACCATTCCCAGTTCCGTCTGCTCTCTGCGGTGATGTGAGCCGGAAAACGCGGTGGACTCACAGCTCGGAACTGCCAGGCACATGGGCGCCTGCCTGGAAAGCTCTGCTGCTTTGAGGGGCCAGGCATACACTTCTCCTGGGAAAGGACTGAAGGCCACCTGAGGTTTTTCTTATATCAGGATGTTTCTGGGAAGATGGACAAGAGAGCCTGGGCAACAGAGGGTTGGAAATGAGGCTCCTGTCCTGCTCTCGGAAAGCCCGGGCGCTGTCCAAGGTAACATGAGTCCTGCGGGACCTGGCGAGTCCGCCGGCTGAGTGCGGAGCTGCACTGACTCCAGGACCCTCAGGACCTCGGGACAAAGGGATGAGGGCATTCACCTGCATTACCCCAGCACCATCCCTCCCTTGCACTTTTTCTTTCAGAGTCAGAGGGGCAGTCTGCACAATTGTGGGAGGAGCAGAGAAACAGAGTTTTAGAGTGTTGTTGTTTTTTTTTCCTTTCTTCCCTCAGTGAAATCGGGCAAGTAAGTTATCTTATGTCCCTAAATCTTGGCTCCTCATCTATAAAATCAAACTAAAGTAGTGCCTAGTCAAAAGAGCTCTTTGTGGGTTAAAGTATTAGGAGCACTGATTCATTTCAAGGCTCAGTATGTGAGTGCTCTTAAGCTGATGAGCACCTTAAAAGAAAAAGCCCTTTCTCTCACGAACCTGCAGTCAGGAAGAGCCCTTGAAGATTTTCTGGTTTTCAGCTTCCTAAATTTCCCCAAATGAGAACTAGCTTAAATGCTAGTAACATCTGTAACATTCTTTGCAAAAGAAAATAGAAATATATGTGTGTGTGTGTATGTGTGTTAGTCACTCAGTCATGTCCAACTCTTTGTGACCCCATGGACTGTAACCAGCAACGATCCTCTGTCCATGGGGTTCTCCAGGCAAGAATACTGGAGTGGGTAGCCATTTCCTTCTCAGGATCTTCCCAAACCCCTGGGATCAAACCTGGGTCTCCCACATTGCAGGCAGATTTTTTACTATCTGAACCACCAGGGAAGCCTAAATATATATGGATCTCACCAAAAAAAAAAAAAAAAAAGTGAAGTGATAAGTGTGTTAATTAACGTGATGGGAGGAATCTTTTCACCATATAGCCATGTATCAAACCATCATGACATACACCTTAAATATCTCACAACTTTATTTGTCAATTATACCTCAATAAAGCGTGGGGGGGGGGATGCATGAAAGGAGAAAACATCCATCTGAAAGTAGTAATAAAACTGGTGAATGGAAATATATATATATATATACACACACACACGTATAGGTGGATCTGAAGATCCCTCACAATCAGTGCATGGGCCCCCAGGGGTCCAAAGCCCATAGGTTTAGAAAGGCTCATATGTTCAACTCCCCACCTTGGCAGAAAGGTCAACTGCTGTTGGCACACCTCCAAATCTGGGGCACCCCCAACTTTCTATGCAGATCAATTAATTTCAGTGTTGTTCTGATGCAAGAAAATTCTTTTTAAAAACAGTGCATTTATGATAGTCACCAAAATAACAGTGATTTTTAATATAAATTTATTTATTTTAATTGGAGGCTAATTACTTTAAAATATTGAATTGGTTTTGCCATACATCAACAAGAATCCTCCACAGGTGTACATGTGTTCCCCATCTTGAACCCCCCTCTCACCTCCCTCCCTATCCCATCCTTCTGGGTCATCCCAGTGCACCAGCCCTGAGCATGCTGTATCATGCATCAAACCTGGACTGGCGATTCATTTCACATATGTTAATATACATGTTTCAATGCCATTCTCCCAAATCACCCCACCCTCACCCTCCCCCACAGAGTCCAAAAGACTGTTTTATACATATGTGTCTCTTTTGCTGTCTCGCATACAGGGTTCTGTTTGATGGGATTATGAGTAATTTTTTTCAGATTTTTCACATATTTGCAAAAAGTCCTACATTTAGTAGCCATGCATTATAAAATATTAAACAAAATTAAACAAAAAAAATCATAGTCAACAAAAGAGTCTGAAATGCAGTACTTGGATGCAATCTCAAAAATAACAGAATGATCTCTATTTCCAAGGCAAACCATTCAGTATCACAGTAATCCAAACTTTTGCCCAACCAGTAATACTGAAGAAGCTGAAGTTGAACAGTTCTGTGAAGACCTACAGGACCTTTTAGAACTAACACCCAGAAAAGATGTCTTTTTCATTATAGGGCACTGGAATGCAAAAGTAGGAAATCAAGAAACACCTGGAGTAACAGGAAAATTTGGCTTTGGAGTACAGAATGAAGCAGGGCAAAGGCTAATAGAGTGCTGCCAAGAGAATGCACTGGTCATAGCAAACACCCTCTTTCAACAACACAAGAGATGTCTCTACACATGGACATCACCAGATGGTCAATACCAAAATCAGATTGATTATATTTTTTGCAGCCAAAGATGGAGAAGCTCTATACAGTCAGCAAAAACAAGACTGGGAGCTGACTGTGGCATAGACCATGAACTCCTTATTGCCAAATTCAGACTTAAATTGAAGAAAGTAGGGAAAACAACTAGACCATTCAAATATCACCTGAATCAAATCCCTATTATTATACAGTGGAAGTGAGAAATAGATTTAAGGGATTAGATCTGATAGAGAGAGTACCTGAAGAACTATGGATGGAGGTTCATGACATTGTACAGGAGACAGGGATCAAGACCATCCCCATGAAAAATAAATGCAAAAAGGCAAAGTGGCTGTCTGAGGAAGCCTTACAAATAGTTGTGAATAGAATAGAAGCAAAAGACAAAGGAGAAACAGACAGTTATACCCATTTGAATGCGTAGTTCCAAAGAACAGCAAGGGGAGATAAGAAAGACTTCCTCAGAAATCAATGCAAAGAAATAGAGGAAAACAATAGAATGGGAAAGACTAGAGATCTCTTCTGGAGAAGACAATGGCACCCCACTCCAGTACTCTTGCCTGGAAAATCCCATGGACAGAGGAGCCTGGTAGGCTGCAGTCCATGGGGTCGCTAAGAGTCGGACACGACTGAGCGACTTCACTTTCACTTTTCCCTTTCATGTATTGGAGAAGGAAATGGCAACCCACTCCAGTGTTCTTGCCTGGAGAATCCCAGGGACGACAGAGCCTGTTGGGCTGCCGTCTATGGGGTTGCACAGAGTCGGACACGACTGAAGCGACTTAGCAGCAGCAGAGATTTCTTCAAGAAAATTAGAGATACCAAGGGAACATTTCATGCAAAGATGGGCTCAATAAAGGACAGAAATGGTATGGACCTAACAGAAGCAGAAGATATTAAAAAGAGGTGGCAAGAGTCCACAGAAGAACTGTACAAAAAAGATCTTCATGAACCAGATAATCACTATGGTGTGATCACTCATCTGAAGCCAGACATCCTGGAATACGAAGTCAAGTGAGCCTTAGAAAGCATCACTACAAACAAAGCTAGTGAAGGTGATGGAATTTCAGTTGAGCTATTTCAAATCCTAAAAGATGATGCTGTGAAAGTGCTGCACTCAATATGCCAGCAAATTTGGAAAACTCAGCAGTGGCCACAGGACTGGAAAAGATCAGTTTTCATTTCAATCCCAAAGGAAGTCAATGCCAAAGAAAGCTCAAACTACTACGCAATTGCACTCATCTTACACGCTAGTAAAATAATGCTCAAAATTCTTCAAGCCAGGTTTCAATAGTACATGAACCAAGAACTTCCAGATATTCTTCAACTTGATTTAGAAAAGGCAAAGGAACCAGAGATCAAACTGCCAACATCCACTGGATCATAGAAAAAGCAAGAGAGCTCCAGAAAAACATCTACTTCTAGTTTATTGACTATGCCAAAGCCTTTGACTGTGTGGATCACAACAAACTGTGGAAAATTCTGAAAGAGAAGGGAATACCAGACCACCTGACCTGCCTCTTGAGAAATTTGTATGCAGGTCAGGAAGCAACAGTTAGAACTGGACATGGAACAACAGACTGGTTCCAAATAGGAAAAGGAGTACGTCAAGGCTGTATATTCTTACCCTGCTTATTTAACTTATATGCATCATGAGAAAGGCTGGGCTAGATGAAGCACAAGCTGAAATCAAAATTGCTGGGAGAAATATCAATAACCTCAGATACGCAGGGGACATCACCCTTATGGCAGAAAGTGAAGAAGAACTAAAGAGCCTCTTGGTGAAAGTGAAAGAGGAGAGCGGAAAAGTTGTCTTAAACCTCAACATTCAGAAAACTAAGATCATGGCATTTGGTCCCATCACTTCATGTCAAATAGATGGGGAAACAGTGGAAATAGTGAGCAATTTTATTTTCTTGAGCTTCAAAATCAGTGTGGACAGTGACTGCAGCCATGAAAATAAAAGACACTTGCTCCTTGGAAGAAAGTTATGACCAACCTAGACAGCATATTAAAAAACAGAGACATTACTTTGCCGACAAAGGTCCATCTAGTCAAAGCTACGGTTTTTCCAGGAGTCATGTATGGATATGAGAGTTGGACTATAAAGAAACCTGAGCACCAAAGAATTGATGCTTTTGAACTGTGGTGTTGGAGAAGACTCTTGAGAGTCCCTTGGACTGCAGGAGATCCAACCAGTCTATCCTAAAGGAAAGTAGTCCTGAATTATCATTGAAATGACTGATGCTGAAGCTGAAACTCCAATACTTCGGCCACCTGATGCAAAGAACTGACTCGCTTGAAAAGACCCTGATGCTGGGAAAAGTTGGGGGCAGGAGGAGAAGGGGAAGACAGAGGATGAGATGGCTGGATGGCATCACTGGCTCAATGGACATGAGTTTGAGTTAACTCCGGGAATTTGTGATGGACAGGGAGGCCTGGGATTCATTTCGATCTCAAAGAAAGGCAATGCCAAAGAATGCTCAAACTACCACACAACTGCACTCATCTCACATGCTAGTAAAGTAATGCTCAAAATTCTCCAAGCCAGGCTTCAGCAATATGTGAACCGTGAACTTCCTGATGTTCAAGCTGATTTTAGAAAAGGCAGAGGAACCAGAGATCAAATTGCCAACATCAGCTGGATCATGGAAAAAGCAAGAGAGTTCCAGAAAAACATCTATTTCTGCTTTATTGACTATGCCAAAGCCTTTGACTGTGTGGATCACAATAAACTGTGGAAAATTCTTCAAGAGATGGGAATACCAGACCACCTGATCTGCCTCTTGAGAAATTTGTATGCAGGTCAGGAAGCAACAGTTAGAACTGGACATGGAACAACAGACTGGTTCCAAATAGGAAAAGGAGTATGTCAAGGCTGTATATTGTCACTCTGCTTATTAACTTCTATGCAGAGTACATCATGAGAAACGCTGGGCTGGAAGAAGCACAAGCTGGAATCAAGATTACTGGGAGAAATATCAATAACCTCAGATATGCAGATGATACCACCCTTATGGCAGAAAGTGAAGAGGAACTAAAAAGCCTCTTGATGAAAGTGAAAGAGGAGAGTGAAAAAGTTGGCTTAAAGCTCAACATTCAGAAGACAAAGATCATGGTATCCAGTCCCATCACTTCATGGGAAATAGATGGGGAAACACTGGAAACAGTGTAAGACTTTATTTTTCTGGGCTCCAAAATCACTACAGATGGTGACTGTACCCATGAAATTAAAAGATGCTTACTCCTTGAAAGGAAAGTTATGACCAACCTAGGTAGCATATTGAAAAGCAGAGACATTACTTTGCCAACAAAGGTTCGTCTAGTCAAGGCTATGGTTTTTCCTGTGGTCATGTATGGATGTGAGAGTTGGACTGTGAAGAAGGCTGAGCGCCGAAGAATTGATGCTTTTGAACTGTGGTGTTGGAGAAGACTCTTGACAGTCCCTTGGACTGCAAGGAGATCCAACCAGTCCATTCTGAAGGAAATCAGCCCTGGGATTTCTTTGGAAGGAATGATGCTAAAACTGAAACTCCAGTACTTTGGCCACCTGATGCGAAGAGTTGACTCATTGGAAAAGACTCTGATGCTGGGAGGGATTGGGGGCAGGAGGTGAAGGGGAAGACAGAGGATGAGATGGCTGGATGGCATCACTGACTCGATGGACGTGAGTCTGAGTGAACTCCGGGAGTTGGTGATGGACAGGGAGGCCTGGCGTGCTGCAATTCATGGGGTTGCAAAGAGTCGGACATGATTGCATGACTGATCTGATCTGATCTGATCTGGGAGGCTGGTGTGCTGCAGTCCATGGGGTCTCAATGAGTCGGACACGACTGAGCTACTGAACTGGACTGAAACCAAAATCATATCCCTGTAACTTTTACCATTTGGTTCTAATTTTAGCCCTTGTTCTACAAACAAGTCTAATACTGCCCATGACAATTCTTCAAGGATATAAAGTCAGCAGTCAGGTAGGAGCCCCAAGGAGAACGTGTTAGTGAGAAAAGCTGAATCAGAAGTGACTGCAATCTTCAGGTGTGCAGTGTTGCTTCCTTTCTCAGTGGAGCCATCTAGGCTGTTTGCAAGGATACTTTAAAAATCACAGTCAAATCTACACAGGCCACCGGCATAATCATACCTAAATATATCGGTTGGGTATTTAAAAAATCAATTTCAGTAATTATTCAGAAACCAAATAAATACCAAGAATCTTTTCAGTTGCCAATTACTATTTTTAGTTTTTAAACTATTTGAATGTCATTTGGGTAGAGAAGGAATTTAACAATATGTGGAAAATATGGATTTAATTTGTAGTACAATGAAACCATGGCAGTATCTTTAATTTGTGCTTTTAAAGAAGACTTCTCAGGTTCCACCTTTGGCATGGGGTTGGTCACAACTTAGGAGCCTTCTCTGGCTAATTGCCGAGTGATTAGTCCTTTATCCTATGACTTCCTGACATACTTGTTCGGATTCTGGTAAATGGGTTCTGAAAGTAATTCAACTCAATTCATTAAATACTAATTGAGTACATACCACATGACACATTGCATCAAAAGGTAATAAGGCAAAGCAATTCCAGAAATCACAGTGAATAAGAGAAAGCTCACCATGGAAGATTTGAAGCATTTATAAGTTAATAATCTCCATGAATTCATCAAACTCTTCACTATTGGGCTTTGGGGAAGTTTAGGTTGATTGAGTTCAATACAGATAAAAAGGGCTAGGCAACTATTGGCATATTTGGAAAGATACCAAGCTCTGAGACTTGTTTTAAGGATGTTCTCAAAAAGCAAAATGCAATAATCCGTCAAGATAAAGAAATCAAAACTGGAATAAGAGTTAGTGTTCAACATAGAACATAAACATATTTGGATAACTTCAACAAATATTTGGTGAGCCAATTCCATGTGCAAAGAATTGTGCTGGGAGCTATGTGTGACCCAAAGAAGAGAAAGAGGGGGTCTCTGTACATAAGAAACTCACAGTGTAGCTGGGAGGGGTACATATTAGTAACTGTAATAGAAAGTCGACTATGATAAGTACTGAACTACAAGCAAAAGATCATGGGAGTTTAACAGACAGAGAAATAAGGGAATCTGAGGTTTCTTGGAGGTGGAATGATTTGAGTGGGCCTTGAAGATTTGTTAACTACAGTCTCAAAACCTAAGCGAATATGTTTCTCCAGCACAGTCATGTGCCTCCCAGCTTTTCAAGGTACAAACAGAATACATTGAATCACATCAGAATTTCTCACTAACTACCTGACACAAAACATTACTTGACCCAGAAAAATTGACAAGGGACAATTTCTGAAGTTATATTGAAAACAGACTCAAAAGATATGTCATTTTATTAGGAGTTAATTCAATTACAGGTTAGGTTATGGTAGGCAGATAAGAGTCAGAGGTTTAAGAAGAGAGACGGAAATTCTGCCAAACCATCTGCATACCTGAGTGGTGCCTGGGCATTCTGTGATGACTCAGCAACGTTCTACCCTTATTTGTCCCTAGGACACTCTCAGAGATGCTGGGACTCAGTGACTTATAGTCTAACCTGGAAAATGGAGGAGCTCCACACACTGTGAAGTGCACCTCTGTATCAGGGCATCTGTCTGATAATTATACACCCTGTTGGAGGCTAGTGGGAAGTAGTAGACAAAGTGTTCTTGGCTGTGATCCAAATATAGTTCTCTCAGTTACTGGCTGTGTGAACTTGGCCATGTTACTTAGTTTCTTTGAGGCTCAATTTCATTTTCTTTAAGATGTTTACTTTGTAAGCTGTTTATTGAGAGGCTTAAAGATGAAGATATTTGTCTATCTAGGCACCTAGACATATGTGCATATTGCTTGAGTAACCCTTATTGGGGGGCTTATTTTGGTTTTATTAAAAAGTGTTAGTGATTTCTGGTCATAGAAAAATACATATTACCATATTTTATTGATTCTAAGTGGCATATTTTTCACATTTTTTTTTTATTTTTTAAATTTTATTTTATTTTTAAACTTTACATAATTGTATTAGTTTTGACAAATATCAAAATGAATCCACCACAGGTATACATGTGTTCCCCATCCTGAACCCTCCTCCCTCCTCCCTCCCCATACCATCCCTCTGGGTCATCCCAGTGTACCAGCCCCAAGCATCCAGTATCGTGGATCGAACCTGGACTGGCAACTCGTTTCTTACATGATATTTTACATGTTACAATGTCATTCTCCCAAATCTTCCCACCCTCTCCCTCTCCCACAGAGTCCATAAGACTGTTCTATACATCAGTGTCTCTTTTGCTGTCTCGTACACAGGGTTATTGTTACCATCTTTCTAAATTCCATATATATGCGTTAGAATACTGTATTTATGTTTTTCCTTCTGGCTTACTTCACTCTGTATAATAGGCTCCAGTTTCATCCACCTCATTAGAACTGATTCAAATGTATTCTTTTTAATGGCTGAGTAATACTCCATTGTGTATATGTACCACAGCTTTCTTATCCATTCATCTGCTGATGGACATCTAGGTTGCTTCCATGTCTTGGCTATTATAAACAGTGCTGCGATGAACATTGGGGTACATGTGTCTCTTTCCCTTCTGGTTTCCTCAGTGTGTATGCCCAGCAGTGGGGTTGCTGGATCATAAGGCAGTTCTATTTCCAGTTTTTTAAGGAATCTCCACACTGTTCTCCATAGTGGCTGTACTAGTTTGCATTCCCACCAACAGTGTAAGAGGGTTCCCTTTTCTCCACACCGTCTCCAGCATTTATTATTTGTAGACTTTTGGATCGCAGCCATTCTGACTGGTGTGAAATGGTACCTCATAGTGGTTTTGATTTGCATTTCTCTGATAATGAGTGATGTTGAGCATCTTTTCATGTGTTTGTTAGCCATCTGTATGTCTTTTTTGGAGAAATGTCTATTTAGTTCTACCACTTGTAAAAGAATGAAACTGGACCACTTTCTAACACCATACACAAAAATAAACTCAAAATGGATTAAAGATCTAAACGTAAGACCAGAAACTATAAAACTCCTAGAGGAGAACATAGGCAAAACACTCTCCGACATACATCACAGCAGGATCCTCTATGACCCACCTCCCAGAATATTGGAAATAAAAACAAAAATAAACAAATGGGACCTAATTAACCTTAAAAGCTTCTGCACATCAAAGGAAACTATTAGCAAGGTGAAAAGACAGCCTTCAGAATGGGAGAAAATAATAGCAAATGAAGCAACCGACAAACAACTAATCTCAAAAATATACAAGCAACTCCTACAGCTCAACTCCAGAAAAATATTTTTCACATTTTTACACTGATGTCTGAAAGTGATGGTGTTCTCACTGCCTGCACATGTACAGACTTGTTGGATATTCCTAATGAAAGGCCTGGTTAGCTGTAGCCCCTTAACATTTTAACTACCAAACAATTTGAGGACCATTTGAAGAAGGAAAATGAGTCCCTCTTGTCATCTGAAAGCCTTCCTTAAACATATTACAGTAAGATAAAGAAACATCAGTATCAAAATTTGCACAGTGAACAGCGGCCACTTGGAATAAAAAAGAAGGAATGAAAAAGTGCTATCTCAAAACTGTTGCATCATCAACTCTCTTAATAAAAAAACAATGGCATGAGGAAAACCACCAGTATTAATAATTCTGAGTCAAATGATGATTTTGAAGCATCTGACTATAAAATAATCTTAAGACTACTTTGACTGATTTATTTTATTTTATTATTATTATTATTATTTTTTTTTTACTTTACAATATTGTATTGGTTTTGCCATACATCAACATGCATCTGCCACGGGTAAATCAGCTTTTATTGGCATATAGTTGTTTTGCAATGTTAGTTTCTACTGTTCAGCAAAGTGAATCAATTTTGCCTATACATATATCCCCTCTTTTTTGGATTTCCTTCCCATTTAGGTTACCACAGAGCAGACAGTACAGTTCCTTATGCTATACAGTGGGTTCTCATTACTTACCTGTTTTATATGTGGTAGTATATATATGTCAGTTTCATCTCACAATTCATCCCAAACCCCATTCCTCCCTTGGTAACCATAAATTTGTTTTCTACGTCTGTGATTCTTTTTCTGCTTTGCAAATAAGTTCATCTATATCATTATCCTAGATTCCACATACAAAGATATTATTAATATATGATATTTGTCTTTCTCTTTCTGACTTACTTTACTCTGTATAACAATCGCTAGGTATATTTATGTTGCTACAAATGAAATGGTTATTTCATTCCTTTTTATGGTTGAGTAATATTCCATTGTATATATGTACCACATATTTTTTATCCATTCCTCTGTTGATAGACATTTAAGTTGCTCCCATGCCATGATTTTTTTTACTTATTTTCCTTTTTTATGAATGCATATGAGTGATAGCTGATAAAAGTCTCCATCTAGACAAGTCTCACTATAGAGCAATTCTAAGTCATAAGATAATTTTGTGTTATAGTTTTTTTTTAATTAAATTTATTTATTTTAATTAGAGGCTAATTACTTTACAATATTGTATTGGTTTTGCCATACATCAATATGAATCCGCCACGGGTGTACACGTGTTCCCAATCCTGAACCCCCCTCCCACCTCCCTCCCCATAATTTAGAAAGATGGTAATGATAACCCTGTATGGGAGACAGCAAAAGAGACACAGATGTGTTATAGTTTAATTGGCAGACTTCTCTGGTGACTCAGGTGGTAAAGAATTTGTCTGCAATGCAGGAGATCTGGGTTTGATCCCTGGGTTAGGAAGATCCCCTGGATGAGGGAATGGCTACCTCACTCCAGTATTCTTGCCTGGGAGAATTCCACGGACAGAGAAGCCTGATGGGCTATAGACCATGAGGTCACAAAGAGTTGGATACGACTAAGTGACTAACATTTTCACTCTCACTTTTCCTAGTTTAATTGGCATTGTTATTATTTTCATCCCATTCCTGTGGTGGTACTGAAAATAATAGTGTACCTTATAATTATAAGCAATTTGAGTTTGATGAAACTTTCCCATGACAAATATCAGGAAATGGTGGACAAAACATTCACTTTATTGTGCAGATGAGTTTGCAACAAAGAAAAATATCTAAATGCAAGAAACCAAAAAGAAAATTTAAATGAGAAGGATTAGCAGGTAAATTTATGTTGGGTTTGACTTATGTTGAGAAAGAAAGTGTTGATATTATGAACCTTGAAACTTAAGTTTGAACCAATAAGGGAACTTGAAATGAGACTCTGGTGCTATGTCAGAGAGTTAGACCTAAGAACCACTCATAAATTCAGGATCTGTAAATGGCTGAATTCTGAGGAAATCTGGAAAATAATCTACTCACTGATACAGAAAGATGATAAAAATTTTTCTTTCTCCCCATGCTGGGACTTAGGGACATGAAAATTCCAAAGCATGGGCTTAACCTTATATGTCTATGGGATCTGAATTTATACTGTCAATATTTTCTTGGAACCAAGCCTAGAAATTGACATAGAAATTGCTCCTTTGGGACTCTTGAAAAAGGCAAATACAAAACCACTCTGGAGGAAAGTTCCCACAATGAAGGTCACATAGATTTCTCAAAGAACAAAGAAGGTACCATGCTGTAGATTGCATTATTGCTTTCAGTTCTTTACTTTTCCCTATTGATAGCCCTTTATTTTGTGACTTTGCAGTTATTTCAATTAGAGGTGAAATATACTTCTCCACCTCATTGATGTTGGGCTTCACCATATGGCTTGCTTTGGCCAATGGATTATTAATTGACATGAACTAGGCAAAGGTTTGAAATGTACTTGACCAGTTGGGCTTGCTTTATGACATTTCCACCATCATCATGAGGAAACCATCTCTTGGGTTGCTGCTACCACTTCAGCACATGCCTCAAAATAAACAGATATGGAGCAGACATGAGCCCAACTTATAGCTAGAACCTGAAACACCTGCAGCTGGAAACAACCTGTGGCTTAAAGCCAAACCTGGCAAGAACCCAGCCCAGATCAGCCAAACTCCAGATGACCCACAGACCTATGGACAAAATTAAATGCATAACAATAACCATCACTGAGTCTGCTAAGCACCGAATGCTAAAATGGCTTATTATGACGGATTACTATGGCAATTCCCGTCATGGATCACAGCCTCACCATGGTGCAGGAGCTTGCATAACTTAATGAAGCTATGAGCTATGCCAGAAGGGTCACCCAAGCATTTGAATACTAAGAACCAAGAATTCTATTCTCAGAATGGTGACATAAGAAGCATAGTGGGTCCAACCTGAAGGGAAACAACCAAAACTGGTATATATATATATTTAATATATTTATAAATTCATGATTATTAACTAATTAATATATTAATAAATATATTATATATAAGTATATATATTTTAGAAAAGTTCAAAATCTCTCAAAATTGATGGAGCAGATGGAGCACAGTGAAGAGTTCTGACAAAACCTGGTCCACTGGAGGAGGAAATGCCAACCCACTCCAGTATTCTTACTGCAGGAACTCCACAGACAGTATGAAAAGGCAACAAATATGACATCACTCCCAGGTCATAAGATATCCAATGTTCAGCTGGGGAAGGGCAGAGGGCAACTACTAATACTTCCAGAAAGAGTAAAGGGGCTGGACCAAAGTGGAAATGACACAGAATTGTGTATGTATCTGGTAGTGAAAGTAGAGTCTGATGCAGTAAAGAACAACACTGCATAGGAACCTGGAATGCTAGATCCATGAATCAAGGTAAATTAGACATGGTCAAGCAGGAGATAGCAAGAGTGAACATCAGCATCTTAGGAATCAATGAACTAAAATGTACAGGAATGGACAAATTTAATTCAGATGACCATTATATCTATTACTGTGGGCAAGAATCCATTAGAAGAAATGGAGTAGCCCTCATAGCCAACAAAAGAGTCCAAAATGCAATACTTGGGCGCAATCTCAAAACCAACAGAATGATCTCTGTTCATTTCCAAGGCAAACCATTCAATATGGTTTGAAAAGTAATCCAAGTCTATGCCCCAACTACTAATGCTGAAGAAGCTAAAGTTGATCAGTTCTATGAAGAACAACAACACCTTTTAGAACTAACACCAAAAAAGTATGTTCTTTTCATCATAGGGGACAGGAATGTAAATATAAGTAGTCATGAGATACCTGGAATAACAAGTTTGGCCTTGAACTACAAAATGAAGCAGGGCAAAGTCTAACAGAGTTTTATCAAAAGAACACTCTGGTCATAGCAGATATCCTCTTCCAACAACATAAGAGATGACTCTACATAAGGACATCAGCAGATGGTAATTGATTATGTTCTTTGCAGCCAAAGGTGGGGAAGCTCTAAAGTCAGCAAAAACAAAACCAGGAGCTAATTCAGGCTCAGATCATCAGTCCTTATTGCAAATACCAGGCTTAAATCAAAGAAAGTGGGGAAAATAACTAAGCCATTCAGGTATGACCTAAATCAAATCCCTTATGATTATACAGTGGAGGTGATAAACAGGTTCAAGTGATTATATCTGGTAGACAGAGTGCCTGAAGAACTATGGACGGAGGTTCATAACATTGTACAGGAAGCAGTGACCAAAACCACCCAAAGAAAAAGAAATGCAAGAAGACAAAATGGTTGTCTGAGGAAGCTTTACAAATAGCTGAGGAAAGAAGAAAAGCAAAAGGCAAGGGAGAAAGGGAAAGATATACTCATCTGAATGCAGACTTTCAGAGAAGAGCAAAGAGAGATAAGAAAGCCTTCTTAAATGAAACTGTGAGAGACTATTTTGGGGGGATCCAAAATCACTGCAGATGGTGACTACAGCCATGAAATTAAAAAAAAAAACTTTTGCTCCTTGGAAGAAAAGCTATAACAAACCTAGACAGTGTATTAAAAAGCAGGGACAACACTTTGCCAATAAAAGTCTCTAGAGTCAAAGCTATAGTTTTTGTAGTACAGTAGTCATGTACGGATGTGAGAATTGGATCATAAAGAAGGCTGAGCACCATAGAATTGATGCTTTCGAACTGTGGTGATAGAGAAGACTCTTGAGAGTCCCTTGGACAGCAAGGAGATCAATCCAGTCAATCCTAAAGGAAATCAGCCCTGAATATTCATTGGAAGGACTGATGTTGAAGCTGAAACTCCAATACTTCGGCCACCTGATGCAAAGAGCCGACTCATTGGAAAAGACCCTGATGCTGGGAAAGATTGAGGGCAGGAGGAAAAGGGGATGGCAGAAGATGGATAGTTGGATGGCATCATTGACTCGATGGACATAAGATCTGAGTAAACTCCAAGAGACAGCGAGGGACAGGGAAGCCTGGCATGCTGCAGTCCCTGGGGTTGCAAAGAGTCGGACACAACTGAGCAACTGAACAACAACAGTGACATACAGGGCTTCTCAGGTGGTGCTAGTGTTAAGGACCCTGCCTGCCAGTGCAGGAGACATAAGAGATGGTGGTTCGATCCCTGGGTCAGAAGAGCCCCTGGAGGAGGGCATGGCAACCCACTCCAGTATTCTTGCCTGGAGAATCCCATGGAAAGAGGAGACTGGTGGACTACAGCCCATGAGGTTGCAAAGAACTGGTCACAACTGAAGTAACTTAGCATGTACGCATACAATTGCAGGTTCATTTCCAGACCACCGCAAAAATTGAATATTGAAACAGAGCAAGTCACAGGAATTTTTTTCTTTTCCCTATGCACATAAAGTTATTTTTACACTATGATGTAGTTTATTAAATGTGCAATATAATTGTCTTTAAAATGTACATAACTTAATTTTCAAATACTTTGTTGCTAAAAACTACTTATCATCATTTGAGCCTTTGTCAAGTTGTAATATTTTTGCAATTAGCAATATAAAAGATCACTGATCACAGATCACTGTAACAAATACAATAATAATGAAAAAGTTTGAAATATTGTGAGAATTATAAAAAATGTGATACAGAGTCCTGAAGTGAGAAAGTGCTGTTGAAAAAAAAATGACATCAATAGACTTGCTGTATGAAAGTTACCACAAACCTTCAATTTAGAAAAAAAACCAGTTATCTATGAAGCACAGTAGACAAAGTTCAATAAAACAAGGTATGCTTGCATATCCTTAAATCACCTGGATATAACATGCTCTGCACATCTGTATCTTTCATTTCTCTGTTCAGTTCAGTTCAGATCAGTTGCTCAGTCATGTCCGACTCTTTGCGACCCCATGAATCGCAGCACACCAGGCCTCCCTGTCCATCACCAACTCCCGGAGTTCACTCAGACTCACGTCCATCGAGTCAGTGATGCCATCCAGCCATCTCATCCTCTGTCGTCCCCTTCTCCTCCTGCCCCCAATCCCTCCCAGCATCAGAGACTTTTCCAATGAGTCAACTCTTCACATGAGGTGGCCAAAGTACTGGAGTTTCAGCTTTAGCATCATTCCTTCCAAAGAAAGCCCGGGGCTGATCTCTTTCAGAATGGACTGGTTGGATCTCCTTGCAGTCCAAGGGACTCTCAAGAGTCTTCTCCAACACCACAGTTCAAAAGCATCAATTCTTTGGCACTCAGCTTTCTTCACAGTCCAACTCTCACATTCATACATGACCACTGGAAGAACCATAGCCTTGACTAGACAGACCTTTGTTGGCAAAGTAATGTCTCTGTAAAACTTTAATTCTATTGCTTATTACCATATACAATTTTTATGGTGAAATAGCATTCCATTGTAGAGATTTGCCTTATTTTATTTACCAGTCATGTAGTACGGACATTTAAATTGTTTGCTTTTTTGTTTTCTTGGTTTTACTAACAATGCAAAAATAAACATTCTTCTACATACACATTTACACGATATGCAAGTACATCTGAAAGTTAAATGCTTAGACTTGGAATTGCTGAGGTAAAATTGCCAAAGTTCTCTTTAAAAAGCTTTCATTAACTTGCAGTCTCACCCACAGGTGTGAAAATATCTACTGCACCACTGTACAGTATTTTTTAAATTTTGATGTGAAAGACAAAACAGATCTTGATTTTATTTCAATCCATATTTTCATAACTATTACAAACATTGCATAATTATTATGAACTAATTCCTTAATGATTATTTTTATGATTTGATTTTTCATGTTTAAATTTTTTATGTAATAAGAAGATGGTGATTAAGGTTTATTTATTCCAAATGGCTAATTCATTGCCACAACATCATTTGCTTACTAGTTCATCATTTTTCCACTGAATGAATGGTAATTCCACATTTCATAAACTCAATACGCATATAGGCTTGGATCTATTTTTGAACTCTCTTTTCCAGTGGTCTGTTTGTTTCTATACCAGTACCAGGTTGTTTTAATTACCAAAACTTTAACATATGTTTTACTATTTGGTATACTGTCCTCTCATGATTCTTCTTTTACAGATTTGTTCTGGCTATCCTCAAATATGTACTTTTCATCTGAAATTTGGAATACTCTTGTCTAAAAGAAAAATCATTTTGCTTTTCATTGCATGATTATTCAAATTACAGATTAACTTAGAAATAACATTTTTTATCACATCAGATCCTTATAAGCAAGAACATGATTGTTGTTGTTATTCAGTCACTAAGTCATGATCCACTCTTTGTATCCCCATGGACAGAAAAGCACACTAGGCTTTTCTGTCCTTCACTATCTCCCAGAGTTTGCTTAAACCCATGTCCATTGAATCAGTGATGCCATCCAACCATTTCATCCTCTGTCATCCCCTTTTCCTCCTGCCTTCAATCTTTCTCAGCATCAGGGTCTTTTCCAATGAGTCGGCTCTTTGCATCAGGTGGTCAAAGTATGGGAGCTTCAGCCTCAGTATCAGTCCTTCCAGTGAATATTCAGCATTGATTTCCTTTAGGATTGACTGATTTCATCTCTTTTTTTTGTCCAAGGGACTCTCAGGAACCTTCTTCAATACCATACTTTGAAAGCATCAATTCTATGGTGCTCAGCCATTCTATGGTCCAACTCTCACATCCATACATGACTACTGGGAAAACCATAGCTTTGACTAGATGTACCTTTGTCAGCAAAGTAATGTCTCTGCTTTTTAATATGCTGTCTAAGTTTGTCATAGCTTTTCTCCCAAGGAGCAAGCATCTTTTAATTTCATGCTGCAGTCACTGTCCACAGTGATTTTGGAGCCCAAGAAAATAAAATCTGTCACTGCTTTCATTTTTTCCCCTTCTATTGGCCATGAAGTGATGGGACAAGATGCCATGATCTTAGCATTTTTGAATGCTGAGTTTTAAGCCAGCTTTTTCACTCTACTCTTTCACCTTCATGAAAAGGCTCTTTAGTTCCTTTTCGCTTTCTGCCATAAGGGTGGTGTCATCTGCATATCTGAAGTTATTGATATTTCTCCTGGCAATTTTGATTACAGCTTGAGCTTTATGCAGCCTGGCATTTCACATGATGTACTCTGCATATAAGTTAAATTAGCAGGGTGACAACGTACAGCCTTGACATACTTCTTTCCCAACTTCAAACCAGTCTGTTGTTCCATGTCCAGTTCTAAGTGTTGCTTCTTGACCTGCATACAGGTTTCTCAGGAGGTAGATAAGGTGGTCTCGTATTCCCATTTCTAAGAATTTTGCAGTTTGTTGTGGTCCACACAATCAAAAGCTTTAGCATACTCATTGAAGCAGAAGTAGATGTTTTTCTGGAATTGCCTTGCTTTCTCCATGAGCCAATGAATGTTGGCAATTTGTTCTCTGGTTCCTCTGCTTCTTTGAAACCAGGTTATACATGTAGATGTTCTCAGTTCATGTACTGTTGAAGCCTAGCTGAAGGATTTGGAACATGGTAGATCTATCATTAGTCAAGACTTCTTTGTCTTTCAACAAGCTTAGAACTTTTCTTCATATAGGTAATAGCATAATTCTCAGTTTTCCTTTAGTAATTCATACTTTTTATTGCTGTTTTAAGTAGCATATTTTTTCATCAGCGTTTAGTTCTTCCTTGGGTACTGAAAAACTACTTTTTGTGCTTACTATTGTAACTAGGCACCCTATTGAATTCTTTCTTAAAAGTATTTTTCAGTTGATCCTCTTGAATTTTCCAGGTTAAAAGTATATACCATATATTAAAATAATTGCTTTGCCTCCTTTTTAAAAAAATATACCACTTTTATTCCTTTTCTTGCTGAACTACATTTACCTGGATTTCTAGAGCAATGCCTAATAAATTTGTTCGTGGTAGCTTCCTTTTCTTGTTTCCTACTCTCATGGAAATGCTTCTAGTGAAATTAACCATAACACTATATATATAAACTTAACCATATTGTTGTATATTTAAACTTACACTAAGAAACTTTCTATTAATTTTACTATAGTAAAACATTTCAGATGAGGAATGTATGTTATTTTTTTAAGTACTTTGATAGTCTCAAATTTTCTCCTTTTGTCTACTAACATAGATCATTCTATTAAAATGTTTCTAGTAGCAAATAATATTTTGCTACTAGATTGTGGTACATTCTACTTTTATTTTGTTGCTGAATTGTATTTTAAAGTAGGCAAGTAATATTTTGTTTATGACTTTGCAGTGATATTTTGAGTAAATTGATTTGTATTTTTCTATTTTTGTGCCATTTTGGTCAAGTTCCATTGTCAAAATTATTCACATTTTCCAGACAGAGTTTGGACGAATTATTTTTCTTTTTATGGCTTAAGACAGTTTGCATAGTGTTGAAATTTTATTTGTCTCAATTATTTGATTGTGTTCTCCTCTGAATCCATTTCAGTTACATATTTTCTTTGAGGTAGAGTTTGGAAAAGCAAGTTTTTATAGAAAAGCTCTCATAAGTTGTCTTACTTACATAGTGTCAAAGAAACTACCTGCTATGTCATTGAGTTCCTTCACTATTGGAGGTCATTTCTCACACTCATTTCTCATTTTGTACTGGCTCCTGATTACCTAACTACATTACCTAGCATCATTTATTTTATAGCCCTTTTAAAAAGACTGACTTCTTAAATTCTTAAAAATATTTATTTACTCATTTACTTTTGGCTGCATTGGGTCTTAATTGCAACATGTGAGATCTTCCTTGCAGAACACAGGTTTCTTTCTAACTGTGGCACACAGGCTTCATAGAGGGCTCTGTAGTTTGTGGCACATGGGCTTAGTTGCCTCACAGCGTGTGGGATCTTAGTTCCCCAACCAGGCGTTGAACCCATGATCCCTGCATTGGAAGGTGGATTCTTAACCACTGGACCAACAGGGAAGTCCCCCCCAAACTGGCTTTTAGACAGCATTTTAATTAAGGTAAAAGCTGAGCTGATATAACAAAAGACACCAAAGTACAGTGGCTTAAACCAGACAGAAGTTGAGTTCTCTGCTGTTCACACAACAGTCCAGCTGTTCAGAGTGGTCAGAGATCTGTTCACAAAGCATCTCCCTGAATGGTTCTGTTCTATTGCTTAATGTGCTGTGTGATACAGCACTGTGCAGAATATGGTGACTCTTGGAGTCTGCCCAGGTCATGCCAAAAAGCAAATAGTTCATTCTCTTAGAGGTGAGTATCACATACCTTCTAGATCTTTTTATAAATTCTTATTTTAGAGGGGTCATAGCTTTTGTTGTTGCAATTGCTTTGTTTTCCTGTTTGTATTTTATTTTCATGAGAGAATATTTATTTTCAATGAAACAAAATGAAAATAAATATTTTCATTTATTTCTGATGTAATTTTTGGTATTATGTTTTGATGTTTTATTGGTCATTTTTCCTTTTTCCTCAGTATTTTCCTATGGGATTTTGAAATTGGGACCTGATATTTACTGAGGAAGAGTGAGAAGGAGGGTCAAGAGAGTGAGATGGACAGTGGCAACGTGGATTTCATTCTACCATCAAGGGATAGGTCTGTCTGGTTCAAGAGAAATTCTGAATATGAAGTACCCTGTGGATGATGACAATGGCACCCCACTCCAGTACTCTTGCCTGGATAATCCCATGGATGGAGGAGCCTGGTAGGCTGCAGTCCATGGGGTCGCTGAGAGTCGGACACGACTGAGCGACTTCACTTTCACTTTTCACTTTCATGCATTGGAGAAGGAAATGGCAACCCACTCCAGTATTCTTGCCTGGAGAATCCCAGGGACGGGGGAGCCTGGTGGGCTGCCGTCTATGGGGTTGCACAGAGTCAGACACGACTGAAGTGACTTAGCAGCAGCAGCAGTGGATGATGAACCACCTTGTGGTTCTCAAATTCGAGTTGAATCAGAACATAATGGGCTTACTATAACAAGTTTCATCTTTGTGATTCAGTTGGTGTGTGGTGGGGCCCAAGGATTTGCATTTCTAAAAAGTTCCCAGGTGATTCTGGTAATGGTGGTATAGGGATCACATTTGGCAAATTGCTGGTTTAAAATTTTTCCATGACTGACCCAAATCGGCCACCACAATGTCAATGTCACCTGCCACGCTTTCAGCAGACTTCCTGCAAATATAGTATGTCTGTGTCTCTGTGTTCAGTCCTGCCTGCACGTAAGCCCGTGTATCACACTGAATCCAGAGTTGCCACTGCAGACTGTCTACACACCTGAGCTTGCTTTTCCAAAGAAGGGAGTAGATTTTGGTTTCTTGGGATGGACCATCTCTCTTAAAGAACCCAAGTACTGCCTGAAATCCACAGAGGCATGTATTTTCCTTTACTTGGCTCTATGTTTTAAGACATTGGACAGCCACTTTTTATGGCTTTGCTTCAGAATTGTGTCTCTTTAAAGTTTCATCTGATTTGAAAGATTTTTTAATTTTTAAAATTCCCTGTATTATTTTCAACTGACTTCATTAAGGAGAGTGAGCCAGAAACACCTTTCCTAACAGGAGATGAAGTCCTGAATATCTTGTCCCCAAGGCCTATTTAATTCCAAATATATGTTTAAACATTTCAGTTATTTGCCTCTCCTAATGCAGTAGTCAGGGTAGGTTAGGGATACAAAGTAACAAACACTCTCAAGAATCTTGGTGACTTAAAGCAACAAAAATTCGTTTTTCATTTACTTTACCTGGCCATTGTAGATTGGCAGAAATCCAAGCTTCTGAAGCAGCTACATCTCAAATATTGCTGTTCACCGTGTCAGATGGGAAAGCAGAAGTACATACTGATTCTTGAAGTTTCTGCTCAGGTCTCACTTAGCAGGAAAATCCCATGGCCACCCCTGACTTCAGGTAGCTAATGAAACACAGTCCTAAAGTATTCCCAAAGGGAACAGCTCTAGTGATTTTCACATGCAGATTTCCCTAAGGTAGAACTTGGTTTCACAGCCTGGGTTTACTTACCTAAGGATCTGGTTATATATCTGCTTTCATTCTGGAGTTTCTTTATCACTTCAGTATTTGCTTCCACATTCTCAAGAAGTCCCATACATTTCCACAGCTCTGTTTATCCCTCCTCCACCCAAACCAAAGGTGACAGGGCATGTATCCACATCTTTGGGTCTTATTCTTTTCTCAAACAAAATCCATTTTCAGAACTAAGTCCAAATGATTGTCATATGGTCATCAGGGTTGCTTTTAGAACTTGAAAATGGTTTCTCAGGTCTTCTGAGTTTTGCTGCTGCTTGGGCAACTTTAAAAGCATATCCAATGAGATGGTCTTAGTCTTCCTGGGTTACTTCTAGAAAGCTTGAATTTACATTAAAGTGAAAAATATTCTGAATTCAGAATTCTTGAAAATGACTATATGGGTGGGGGAGGGGTGGGACGAATGTGAGTAGGGTGATAAATTGTATCCCAAGTGTGAGATCTTGTCTGAAGGAGACCATTTAAGGGACTAGCTCATCAAGAAATGATTTATTGTGGGCAGGGCTCTCTGGGAGAGATTTGCCAGACTAGATCATAGCCAGGGGATGCTTCATTCAGATAACATCAGTCCAGATTCCTCATCCTCCACTATTCAAAATATATTTTCCTCCTGGTTTTATTTTCCATTCACATTTAACTTTGTTACATGTATGCTCTTGTGTTGCAAATACTCAGTAAACTTAAATACGATGCCTGTAAATCCCATTTCATATTCTGCACAAAACCCCTAATTCAAATGCCAGCTTCCCCTTAAAGTCTAGGATAAGTCCACTGTGGAGGTTCTGTGTGCTTGAGTTTATAAAGGGATGAAAATCAGGCCAATAAAGCTGTCAACACGTCTCTTAACTTAAGGCCAGTTCAGGAGCATAAATTAATCCTGACCTTGGGTAAAGTAGTATTTCAGCTGAGACTAAAGGAGCTTCAAGTCAATGCATTTATGTATCTAAGCATTCGTGGCTATTAAAAAAGTCAGTCCTGGGGACTGTTGGGGAAAAAAGTATCATGCCCACCCAGGGAGCTTACTGGAGGATGCAGGCCTCACAGTTCCAGAAATCCTGAAAGCAGCAGTGAAGATGCTGCTGTGCTTTTGATATCTGCCCCTGGGCTGTGGGGGCTTGTTTGGAGGCAGGAGAATGCCATGTGGCACCCCTGGGCCCTTACCAGTCACCGTGGACAGGAATCATAGCCTCAGTCTGACCTGTACTGCTGTCAGGACAAGTCTCTGAGCCATGCTACCAATGATGCAGAAACTGTCTAAGGCTTCTGTTATGAATGGGGAATAAATTCAGAGTTTGCATAAAAACTTAACTTTGAGGATATTATGTGGTAAATTGCTATATTTTCTAATAGAAAAGCCAAAGAAAGCTTTAGGTGGAAGAAAAATACTCTGTTTTAGGATTTCGAGAGACAGTATTACATAGCAGTCATAATTATAGGTTCTGGAAGCAGACTGCCTGGGTTCAAATCACAGCTGTGTTCTGTAATCTTGGGAAATGTACTTAACTCTCAGTGCTGGTTTTATCTGAAGAATGAATGTCATAATCTTCAGTTCAGTTCAGTTGCTCAGTCTTGTCCACCTATTTGCGACCCCATGGACTGCAGCACTCCAGGCTTCCCAGTCCATCACCAACTCCTAGAGCTTGCTCAAACTCATGTCCACTGAGTTGGTAATGCCATCCAACCTTCTCACCCTCTGTAATCCCCTTCTCCTCCTTCCTTCAATCTTTCCCATCATGAGTCAGTTCTTCCATCACATCAGGTGGCCAAAGTATTAGAGCTTCACCTTCAACATCAGTCCTTCAGATGAATATTCAGGACTGATTTCCTTTAGGATTGACTGGTTTGATCTCCTTGCAGTCCAAGGGACTCTCAAGAGTCTTCTCCAACACCACAGTTCAAAAGCATCAACTCTTCAGTGCTCAGCTCTCTTTATGGTCCAATTCTCGTATCCTTACGTGACTACTGGAAAAACCATAGCTTTGACTTTTTGTCATAATCTTACCTATCTCATAAACCATTGTGAGAATTAAATGAATTAATACATAGGAAATAGTTAAGGCAGTGCCTGACAAAGAGTTTTAATACATGCTGGCCATTACTGCTATTACTATTACTGTTTCCCACATGTAGGCAGAGAAGCAGGCTGATAACATGATTTACAGCTTGCCTTCCTGTTGGGCGCTATCTACCGTTTATTTTATTTAACCCTTTCAACAATACTATGACATCAATATTGTTCGTGTGCTCTTTTATCCTAGCTTATTTGTTTCAGTCACTCATCCAGTACATATTTATTGAGTGCCTATTATATACCAGGTATTTTTCTCAATGCTAAAAATAGAGCAGTAAGGAAAACAGGGGGAAACAATGTAGGCTCTGACTTCATAGAACTTCCATTCAAGGAAAGGAACACAGAGACAAATTAAAAAATAAACAT